>NC_135631.1:45035142-45726808 GCF_053574225.1 Canis aureus
TCTCCCTCTCCCTCTCCGATCCCCCCTCCAAAAAATGAGTTAATATTTAATGAGTACTTTTTATTGATAGATTTTTTTCCCTAAATGTTCTTCACCTTTTCAATCTTCACCTTTCAATCACATGATATGGAGGCTTGTAGTTTTCATTTGATAGGTCAGGACAGTGAGATATAGAGGAATGACATGTGATTCAAGGAACGTCTCAGGGCATGTGGATAAAGATCTTCCTAGAAGAAACTTAGAGAAAAAGGATAAAGATGAAGATAAAAGTCCCCATGAGCAGCTCACCATGAACAGCAGCTGTCTCCATGTGGGAAGGAGAGAAAAGATAGATCAATTCTACAAATGTGACAGGCTGGGTTTTAGTTGATATTATGAAAGTGGCATTCATTTCTCTACTTTGTTTTAATAAGAGTTAGAATTGTTTTACTACTGTACCCTTGTGTATTGTATTAAAGAACATCAAGAACACAGAATTGGATTCATCATAATACTGGTTCACAAAGCACTATCATCATTTATCTACTCAGAGATCTCATTATTCTATTCTACTTAGGTGATGATGACTTACTTCATTATTAAACAAATACTCAGAATCGCTGATTTAACTGAAAAACAAAAGCATTAGAAATAATCTATGTGGTTTTTTTCTACTAAGTGTATCAACTAGAAAAGCGCGAAGTTAATGATAATCTCTTAACACGTGTCCAGTTTCCTGTTTTGTTACTGAAGGAAAAGGGCACATCCTGTTCTGTTAGAGATGGGACCTTGGTGGCTTTGTGGAAAGTGAAATGAAAGGAACTAGACAAAATCTCCCAACTCTTCAATTTGCTTTACTACTTTGGGGGCAAATGCAACCCACTTATTTGACTGTCTGCTTAATTTCATTCTTTTGCTCCTCCAGATGGACAGTCTACCTCTCTTACCTTCCCCTGGGCATTAGGAAGTGGAACCTCATGGAGTGCACAGATGGTTTTCTTTATTCTCTGGTTTCTGTTTGGGAGCAGCCAATGGAAGCATCAGCAAGAGACTGGGAATTAGGAGCAGCATGAGCTTAGGGTTTTTTCCCTGAAAGGGGCCTGCATCTTCAGGGCCAACCTACAGTGCCATCTGTCCCCATACCCAGAGGTTTATGCTCAGGCACCAAGAGGTGCAGGTGAGAGATGCCATTCCATTTTATAACACTCTACCCACTGGAGGAATTTGTTTCTTTTTTCCCAGAACCCTGTACTGAGTGAAAATCTCAGTGAGGGTGACAATACATGAGAGACACCTAACTCTGGGAAACGAACAAGGGCTTGGAAATCTAGAGCCCAAGAAGAAATGCTTCTGTAGGTGACATGGTGATTGTTCTTTGAACTTCAATTTCCACTGGCCAATTTTCCATTGGAAACCAGAGCAGAGATTCCCATTACTGTAATCCACAGGGGTTAGGTGCCTGGGACACAGAGCAATGGGGAGAAAAGTGGAACACCAATACTGAGCAGGGAGTAGAAGATTTCCCAGAATCCAGTCATTGTGTCCCTCAGCATCCTTGCTTGTTCTTTGCCTGGTGGAGAAATCTCTGCCCCCAAAGCAGGGGACTCTCAGGATCCTACCTGAAAGTCTGCCTTCTTCTTGGTCTCCAGATGAATATTTGAGGCTGATTTTCTAACAACCTTCCCTGAATGGTAGCAGAGCACATTTTCAGGAAATAGAAATGACAAGCATCTTTGTTGAATAGAATTTTTTTGTGTGCTATTCTGCTTGAGATAATTTCATTCCTGCCTCTGTATCTAGACAAAAGAGACATAAAGAAAACCCAAAATGGAAAAGGCATTTATATAATTTGATGAAAGGACTGTAGATAAAATATTATTTCTTTCATCCTCAATTTACATGTTTGTAACACTTTCTGTTGAATACACACTTTTTCTTAAAAATATTTCTCATTTGTTAGATTAGTAACCCCATTTTTAAAATTTAAATTCAATTTGCCAACATATAGTATAACACTCAATGCTCATCCCATCAAGTGCCTGCCTTAGTGCCCATCATTCAGTTACCCCATCTCCTCATTCACCTCCCCTTCCCCAACCCTTTGTTTGTTTCCCAGAGTTAGGAGTCTCTCATGGTTTGTCTCCCACTCTAACTTTTACCCACTCAGTTTCCCTCCTTTCCCTTATAATCCCTTTCACTATTTCTTATATTCCATGTATCAGTGAAACCATATAATTGATGATTGTCTTCCAACGTTAGACACATTTCTAAACATCAGATTTCACACGTTGTATCTAAGTGCTCAATAATATGTAAGTTTTTAAATATTAAAAAAAAGTTTTTAAATATTAAATAACATGTGAATTCTTTTTAAAAATATATTTAAAAATAAAATTCCAAGCCATACAGGTTTTCTATGAGAAAATAAGCGTATGGAAGTAACATAGTAAAAGATCTCCTGATCCCAATGTTTAGGAGTGACCTCTTCAACTTGCGACCTTTCCTCTACCCAAGACTGTGTCCCTGAACCCACTCTGGGCCTGGAAAATAAAGAGCCCCAATACAAACAATCAACATGGATTTCCAAGTGTACCCAGAAATTTTTAGATTTGTGATTTTTAGAAGGTGACTCTGAGGTTACAGACATGACATTTTACATAGTACTAACATGTGTGATCAGTTGGTAATGGATGATACAACTATGAAAACAATGGTTTTTATATGTTCTTAGACTTTACTCAGCATTAACTTCAAAATGTAACGTTGCTTCCATTACTCAAAACCATTGTGTCAGGTGTCCCGGCGTTTCATTGCATTTGTATCTTTGGGGTAAATCCTCAACAGTGCAATTGCTGGGTCATAGGGCAGGTATATTTTTAACTGTTTGAGGAACCTCCACACAGTTTTCCAGAGTGGCTGCACCAGTTCACATTCCCACCAACAGTGTATGAGCTCATTCATTTGGGGAATATAAATAATAGTGAAAGGGAATATAAGGGAAGGGAGAAGAAATGTGTGGGAAATATCAGAAAGGGAGACAGAACGTAAAGACTGCTAACTCTGGGAAATGAACTAG
This sequence comes from Canis aureus, assembly GCF_053574225.1. Classification (NCBI taxonomy): domain Eukaryota; kingdom Metazoa; phylum Chordata; class Mammalia; order Carnivora; family Canidae; genus Canis; species Canis aureus. Next base: position 45,038,198 of record NC_135631.1, read on the forward strand.
GGGTGGTAGAAGGGGAGGAGGGCGGGGGGTGGGAGTGAATGGGTGATGGGCACTGGGGGTTATTCTGTATGTTAGTAAATTGAACACCAATAAAAATAAATTAAAAAAAAAAACCATTGTGTCTCACTCACCTTAGGAGTGAAATAAATGAGTTGAGCCCAAACCATCAGGATATTTCAAGTATCCATCTATAACAAAATCCCCTACCCACGAGGTAATGTGAGTCCCTCTCTAATAGTCAAAATATCAATCTCAGTTAAACAGACAATAGATCTGCCACTGGAATCAGTGCTGTACATTCTAAAGAAATGCTTTTAGTGTTTTCATGACTTAGCTGTTTAAACAACCATTTAATTAGCAAACATTTCCTGAGGACAGGAGGGCTGTGTGTACCCAAGGTATCTTTGGGGAAGCTCACCTTATGCACAGGGAGAAAGGCGGGGGAAGGAAATGACTCCAAATCTGGACTTGTTTTTCCCTCCATATATGGGTTGTTTGCTCCATGCACAAGGTCAGTGTCCTATCAGGAGGTAACTCAAAGGCACTATGGAACCATGTTAAAAACTAAGATTTACATTGACTTGGGATGACTTCTCATGACAATGTCTTCATATTTAGCTAATTTCTCTCTAACCAAACGGTAATAGGTTACCAGGTCTCAGATCACTGCCCTGTGGAGTAAGGCACTGAGAGGAAAGGGTTCAGTTGCATAGGTAATGGGGAGGATAAATGAAGGAACATTCTCAGAACAGAACAAAGGTAAATTTCTGCCCCTCCCCTACAACCTCTTCCTGCACATACTGGAGGTCTTAGCCTTAACCCAGGCCTTCAGTAGAGGGTTGAAGTGTTGGTTGGGCTCTTGTACAGACATGCCTATCTTAAATACAAATCTCTCACCACAAAAGCAGAGGCTCAGAGAGATAAATGGGGAGTTAGTGAATCTGAGGGACCAATTTCCTTCAGATCATGTAGACTTTCCTTACAGTAATCATTTTCACCAATGCAATTTGCATTTTACATAAAATTTGAATTTTCAAATGAAAATGCATTTAATTCAATTAGACTTTCTCGCAGAGCTTTTTCTTTTCCCCACATACTGCCACAGAGGTATTCCTAGAGAATCAGTAATATGGCTCTTCTTTTCTTTTTCCTTCATTCTTTTTTCTTTCTCAAGAAGTTGACTAATTTTATAAGAAGTTAGTAAGTATAGTGATATCTTATTGATACAATTTTGGTTTGATACAGAAATCAGTCACACAACTGTGGCAGTTAAACCACCTCATTTTACAGAGCAGAGAACAGAGGTCCAGGGAATATAGACCAAATCATATGGAGTAGCATTCAAGCAGAAGCAGAAGGTGGAGGTCCCCAGGTCTCACCCAGGGCTGATGCATCAACCTCCCTGAGGATCATGTCCCCTCACAGGAGTTGAGCCCCAGACATGCCAGTGCACGAAGGTGCTGAGAAGTTAGCCCTCAGCTTCCTGAGCCTCTGCTCCCTGACTCTCCACTGCAAGTAACTAGTAGGGGGCAGGGCAGCAACATAGAAACTGGAATCAGGAGGTGACTCCCAGTCTGAGCCTTCAAACATTTTGTGGTAAATCTCCAGAGTCTTTCACTCTTGAAATGATTTATTTGCACCATATTTCATTCCCACATTCTTCACGCAGGTGGTCAGATTCTTCCATCACCAGTCTGTCACAGCTCTGTTCAGTAGAAATAAATACAAATCACAAATGGAGACAAACATTTTCATACTGCTGCATTTTTAAAAGGCTAAAGAAACAAATGAAATTCTAGCATTGCTTTTATTTACTGTGAGATATCCAAAATAGTATTTCAACATCTAATCAGTATAGATATTACTAAGAAAATATTTCATCATTTTTTATAGTCTCCAGAACATGGTTTGTATGGTACACAAGTAGCCATCTCAGCTTGGACTAGTGCACTAGCTACATTTCAAGTGGTCAGTACCCACCTGTGACTAATGGCTACTACATCGAGCAGCACGGATTCTACTCCAAATGCTTCAGAAACATTGCCCCTGACAATCTTTAGAAAAGTCCCCCCAGGCTGGACAGCTTCCTGGGTCTGAGCCAACCTGAGTATCAGGGGCTCCTTAGCCTCCAGGGTTATATAGAGTGGACCCAAGAAGGGGGCACCTGCCAGATGCTGGGGTCCTAAGGCCTAACCCCAAGGTAACTCCAGGGACCCAGAGCCAGGGGAAGGTGCCAGGTATGGAGGGCCCTAGGTTATGGAGACCTTTTTGCACAGGGGCCAGGGCAGCAGGAGTGGCTGTGCGCTTCCCAGGCAGCGCAGTAGTACACGCCCTCATCACTCTTCTCCAGTTTCTGCAACAACAGGTTACAGCTGTAACTGTTCCTGCCTTTCTTGGCGTTGACTTTGTCTGCTTTCACGAATATATCCCTCTGCACATACGACCTGGACATGTCTAGGTAGAGGAGCCTCTTGGGGGCTGTATCCTCCTTGTGGAAGTACCAGTGGATGTAGCTCACCGAGGTATCCACTGTGCACGGCAGGGTGGCCAAGGTGCCCAAGCGCCCCACGACCACAGGAGTCTGCTCCAGCTTGAGCCCCGCTGCACCACCTGAAAGAGGGAGAGAGGGATAGCAGTGAGACAGGGATGGCCAGGAGACTCAGGGCATCCCCCACACCCTGCATTGTGGAGGGAGTCAGGACTTACCGGGAAACAGAAGGACACACAGGACAGCAAGGGAACTCAGCATGGTTCAGGTTCCTGCCTGGTGGAGAGAAGCCCAGGCGGACCTGGGAGACTACTCCGATGGATGGCAGAGGGCAGGTTAGATCTGAGCCTCAGCTTCCCTGAGGCACCTGCAGGTACTAGTAATAGAGAAGCTGGAGAGTGGGAGGTGCCAGAGGGCAGGGACAGGTCTGACCACAGTGGGGGAGGGAACATCAGTGCTCAGGGTGCTGAAAAACACTGAGCAATGTTGGTGCATGACAGCACCAGTGAGAACAGCAATCCTTGATTGGACATCCACTACATCTGAGCACCACACTAATTGGTTTCTGTTCATTGTTTGATTAAATCTTGAAATTCATCCTGTGGGATGAATGCTACTTCCCTCAATTTAGAAATGGGGAAATTCTGGTTGGTATTTTAAGTACCTTTCCAAGACTGCATGTCTACTGGGTATTGGGTGGGGAGGTTCCCAGGTCTGGCTGGGGACGACTCTCAAGCCTCAATTGGCCACTTGATACTAACGGGAATGTGTGTGCAGCCTGCTTGGGAGGCAGGACAAGCACAGAGCTCTCTGCTGAAAAGACAGCAGGTTCCTTGAGCTAGCATTGGAGAATTTCTCCCAGAGATCTCACTGGAGGACTTAAATGTCCTAACATAATGTGATAGCTGTGTAGTCTTGGGCAAGCTGTTTCTACTCCTTTTCCTCATATGTCAAAAGGAACCTCATTAGGTTGCATGCAGTGTGAACAGGGAAGGAGAGCAAAGCATATAGTTTGTCCCAGATGCATAGAAAATGCTCAAGAAGTGTTGGGGTCTTATCTTAAACCTGGACTGGTTGCAATAGGTGATGGGGCCTCATAGTGTAGAATTATGAAAAATCAGATGTGTGTGTGTGTGTGTGTGTGTGTGGCCAAAGGAAGAAGATTGCATTGACCCAGGGGTAGTGCAGACAGGGGCAGAGTGGGGGAGACTGGGAGCTGCAGTTCTAGGGTCAGGTCCTCAGAAATGGTAAAGGCAGGGTGTCAGGAAGGGTCAGCTGAGGACTGCATCTGAAATGAAGCTTTGAGAAGTCAAGGTAGCATTGACTTCCAACTGAAATGAAGTTTCCTTTTCTCTTATCCCAAGTATAAAAAGATCTCCTTGGTGTAGTTTTGGTAATTAATTAGGCTAATGCTAGCCCACCAGCCTGGAAGGAGAAGACAGTGGGGATGGCCAGGAAGCAGACTCGGGGGACAGGGAGACTTGGGTTCTTCAGTACCCAGTACCAGACCCAGCTCCTGACCTCCTCCTCCTGATAAAAACTGAAAGGCAGATATGCTGAGCTATAGCCAAGATTCAAGGCTCATGTGTCTCCAAATGCAGGCTCTGAGGTTGTGCTGAGCTGATGAACTGGTGACTAGAATACTCTGCTACAATAATGTTCCAGGCTCATTATTCAGGCCCTCAGCAGGTGTCTAGGGCAGCTGTGCTAAAATGTTAAGATGAAACGCTGGGACACCTGCACCCCGAAGTTTATAGCAGCAATGTCCACAATAGCCAAACTGTGGAAGGAGCCTCGGTGTCCATTGAAAAGATGAATAGATAAAGAAGATGTGGTCTATGTATACAATGGAATATTCCTCAGCCATTAGAAAAGACAAATACCCACCATTTGCTTCAACATGGATGGAACTGGAGGGTATTATGCTAAGTTAAATAAGTCAATTGGAGAAGGACAAACATTATATGGTCCCATTCATTTGGGAAACATAAATAATAGTGAAAGGGAATAGAAGGGAAGGGAGAAGAAATGGGTAGGAAATATCAGAAAGGGAGACAGAACATAGAGACTCCTAACTCTGGGAAACGAACTAGGGATGGTGGAAGGGGAGGAAGGTGGGGGGTGGGGGTGAATGGGTGATGGGCACTGAGGGGGGCACTTGACGGGATGAGCACTGGGTGTTATTCTGTATGTTGGCAAATTGAACACCAATAAAAAATAAATTTATTATTAAAAAACAAAAAAAGTAAAAAATAAAATGTTAAGTGGAAAAGAGAGTGACAATGGGGGTGACATCTGCACAGCAGAACGACATGTGGAAAGACTCTCAATATAGAGAGTGAGCAATGTGGTTGAGAATGTGGGTGAACTCTTTTCTTCCTGCTCTCTCCCATTCTAGAGAAAAATCTAATCTAATCTCACCAATTAGATTATCTTACTTTTGGGAAGAAAATCCACAACTTCTTTTTTCTTTTATGAAAATAAATTTTATTTCTCATTGTCAGCCTTCAAAACTCTGTTTCTCTCAATTACTGTTGATATTTGTCTTCAAACATTGCTGACATTAAAGGCTCAACACCTGTTGGCCACGATCAGCCTTAATGTATAAAGAGTCTGCCCCAAACCTTCAACCAAACAAGCTAGCTCCTGGGTGTGTCAATCAAAAAAAGTGAAACAATTTAGTCTGTAGAGTGTGGTGTGCTTTATCCAAAGAAGAACAATCCATGGATTGGGGAGTTCAGGGCCTCACAAGCAGTGGAGCACTCTGCCTCAGGGATTCAGGGCATGAGGGAGTTTTATCCTTAGAAGCAGCCCAGAGGGAACAGGCAGGATGAGCTAGGAGGTCAGGGATTTCCTCACAAGGCTGGCAGGTCAGTCAGGGATTGAAGAGAGAGTATTTGAGTTAGGCTGATTGCTTGAGGGTACATATCTGATCTTATAGATTGTTGGTGTTTGGAGCCTGGCTGGCTGGGATAGTCTGTTTTTGGTCAAGGGCAGCATTTACAGGGACAGGAGAGTTCCCTAAATTTCAGTTTGCTGGCTTGACACCCTAGAGTATAGAAGGTCCATGCTGGGCCTGGAAATGCATTTGAACAGGTGATAATTGCTTTCCTGTCCTCTACTTCTCTTCCTGCTGCAGTGTATCTGTGCTCTTCCTTACATGGCACTAAAAGATCATATTTGTTAAAAATTGCACAATTTTAAAAAGTAATATGAAAAACCTTTTGAACGGGTCACAGATAATAGCCTTATGAGGTGTTAGGGAGATCTGAGCAAGAACCCCCTGGTCTCCAGAAGAGAGAAATCAGGTGGCTCTTGAGGGAGCAGAACTTCCTGTCCTCCCAGGTCATCCTGCTGCTGCCATGAATACAACTGCTCTGATGGCCCCAGACTTCAGCTCCAGGGGAGAGGCAGGTGGGTCAGAGCAGGTGTGGACTCAGGCTGACCCTGTGCAAAGAGCCAGGTGATGAAGCTTGGACATTTTCCTTTAACCTCTGAGAGGCTTGCCTGCTTTCCCCGACCTGGGACAGCTCCCTTCTGGCCATGGGAGCGTCTGAGATCTAATCCAGTTTGACTTCTTCACTAGGTCACAGGAAATAAATTGGATGCACATGTGATGTCAACGCTTAGTAAACTGGACAAGCCCAGAAAACTCACAACAGGAAAGCCATTGATATGTTTTGATGAGAGAACTCTCTATAAAATAGTCTCGCTTTTATATTCAATTTACATGTTTATAATACTTTGTGTTGAATACACACTTTTTCTTAAAAATATGTTTCATTTGTTAGATTATTAACCCCATTTTAAAAACATATCATAGGTAGTATCCTGGACATTCACACTTCACTACAGAATCACAGAAGTTTAGACACTTAAAAATGAAAATGAAAGCCTCATTCCAGAAACCTCATTTTTTTCCCCAGAAGCCTCATTAATTCTCATCTTTAAAGATGAGAAAACAGCTTCCCAAAGCAGGTGACTCATTCAATATGACAGGACCACGAGCAGCTGAGGCAGGATTCGAGCCCCCATGCCCTCCTCTCCATTGTGCACACCTCTCATTGAGCGGACCTGGCATTTCAAATTCAGTCACTACATGCAGAGCACCCACCACGTGTCAGGGATGGGGCCAGGTCCCTTTTTCAAACATAAATTTCAATTTTGGAATTCTTGAAAATATTAAAATTCTGTGAGACACATTAGTATTCTCAGTCAACAGATGATGACGGGCCACTTGAACATTCCCCACATTGACCTTTTTAAAATAGCTTAACAAATGTGATCATCATTAAATGGGCTTATTAGAAGAAAGTAGGATCAGTTATGTTGGTCTTCATTTGACTCTGCTCAGTAGATATACAGAAATGTGTGTGAGTGTGTGTAAGTGTATACGTGTGCTCACAGAAAATTAATTTGCTAGATAATGTCTTTTTCTCTTCAAGGAAAAAAGGCAGCCTCACATAGGGTTGCCAGATTTAATGGAAAAATAAGTACGAAGTGCTATGCAATATTGGAACACAAACTAAATTATTTGTTATTTGTCTGAAATAATTCAGGGAAATGCAAATCAAATCCACAAGGAGGTATAGTCTCACAGTTGTTAGAATGACTATTATCAGGGCTCCTGGGTGGCTCAGTCGGTTAAGATCTGCCTTCAGCTTAGGTCATGATCACAGGGTCCTGGGATCCAGTCAGGCATCATGTTCCCTGCTCAAGGGGGAGTCTACTTCTCCCTCCGCTCCTGCCTCTGCTTGTGCTCCCTTTCAAATAAACAAATAATTTTTTTAAAAAATGGCTATCATTAAAGAGAACAGTAATCTCAAGTGCCTTCACAGAGGCTGGGAAGTAAGGAAGCGCAGGGACACTGGCTGACTGTCCTGTGCTCAAGAACCCCATGTGCAGGGGACAGGAGGCTGCCCCAGGAGCAGCTCTGAGAGCAGACTATCCCAGGCAACCTCACTATCTTGGAGTCCCAGGAAATCCATACTGGCACATGAGTCTCATGTTTTTGGACTTTTTAAAAAGATTTTATTTATTTATTCATGAGAGACACACAGAGAGAGGCAGAGACATAGGCAGAGAGAGAAACAGGCTCCCTGCGGGGGAGCTGGATGTGGGACTCAATCCTAGGACTCTGAGATTACGCCCTGAGCCAAAGGCTCAGCTGCTAAGTCACCCAAGTGCCCCTCATGTTTTTGGACTTAAGAAAGTATAAAACTGCCATCACACTAGAGTTCAAATATTTTTTCCTTTTTTTTAGAAGATTTCATTTATTTATTTGACAGAGCGATAGAGCCTGAGAGCACGAGCTGTGGGGAATAGCAGGGAAGAGGGAGAAGCAGGCTCCCCACTGAGCAGGGCCCTGGGATCATGACCTAAGCCTAATGCAGATGCTTAGCCAACAGAGCTATGCAGGTGCCCTGGAAAAAGAATTCTCAAAACAAACAAGTAATTAGAGAAATCTCCTCCACCAGAATGCTAGAAAAAAATTTAAAGCTACAGCACAGAATGGAGTGTACTCTTGCTACTAGATTTTATTCATAGGCACAGGGTCCCCTAGAGACAGTGTGGGGAGTGAGAGGGAGAGAGAAAAATCTTAAATTTCATCCTCTGGGCCTATTGTTAGTGGTGATTATGACTCACTGATATTTACGTATTTTTTAAAAATTTATGTTGACAACATTAGGCAGAAAAATGTCAGTGTAAGGGAAAAATGCAAATATATAATTTTTTAAAAGATTTTATTTATTTATTCATGAGAGACAGAGGGGGGAGCAGAGGGAGAAGCAGATTCCACACAGGGAACCCGACGTGGGACTCGATCCTGGGTCTCCAGGATCACGCCCTAGGCTGAGGCAGCGCTAAACCGCTGAGCCACCCAGGCTGCCCACAAATACACAATTTTTAAAGATTAGTAAAAACTCTGATCTATCATTTGAATTCATGTCTCTAGGTATTACCCCTTTTTAGATACCACCGAAAAAGGGGAAAGCCATATGAATCCAGAGGTGAGTACCCCAGCATCTATATTATGGTATTAAACACCACTTCCTACTCCAAGTCCCAGGGCTCAGCTGAGAAATGATGGCAAAGAGAAATCACACAGTCATAAAGGAACCGACCACCTTCCTGCCCGTCCCCACACGGACCATGTCCCAGGCTAGCACGGGCCTTACCAATGGCAGCTCTTCCTGAGGGAATTATTACCACCCTGAGTGCAGGAGAGGTTAGAGAAAAGTCGAGAATGAGGAAATCACCCCTGTGCACCCCCAAGGAGATCCTGGGTGCAGACAAGGGTCATCAGGGGCTCCCAGCTCCTGCCCTGGCTCTGGTGCTGCTCCTGCTGGCCCCCCCACATCCCTCTCCCCCTGTTTTCCCCCCTCAGGCCCTCTGTCCCCACGGTTGTGTCCACACTCCTCTCTGTCTCACGTCTATTGCCATCCTTCCCTCTGTGTCCTTGTCTCTCCATCTCCCGTTCCAGCTGGGTCTCCTTGTCCTGCTTTATTTCTCTCTCTCTCCCCTCTGGCTCCCCCATCTCCCCCTCCTCCCCTCCCCATCTGTCTCTGTACTCCCGTCTCCCTATGTCTGTCTGTCCATCTCTACTACCTAGTTCCTTTATTTACATCTCTCTTTTCTCCATTACCTTCTATCCCTATCCCTCCACCTCTTTCCCTGCTCACAGCACCTACTGTAAAGTCTATGTTATTCCATCTGAGTCATTTCTCTGGCTTCTGATGACCACATTCTGTTGCTCTCAGCGCTCTCCTCACATGAGCCTCTTGTGTCCATCGTCCCTTTCTTCTCTCTGGTCCTTTTGTCTGGTCTCCTGGGGCCTGTAGGACACCGGCCTGTGGGTCTGTGCTCCCTATGGTGGCGGGATGGGTGCAAGCTCACAATGTACATTTACTCCTTTGGCTTCTCCTGCTGATCGCACCTGCCCTATGGAAGTCTGCTTGGATATTTTCTCCCTCTGCCCCTTCCCCTGCTCTCTCTCTCTAAAATAAATAAATAAATCTTTAAAAAATAAAAGCAGATTAAAACACAAAACCATAGAGTCAGATGAAATGCAGATATGAACCAGCAGAAAATCTCTTTCTCACTCAGGAGAACCTCAAACAAGTATTAAATTTTGCACACCTCATTATGAGGGTTATTTTATGGAGTTTTTTATATGTCATAGGACTTGTTCTTTTAAAAAACGGAAGTTCATATTTAATTGAGCATTTTGCATAGCTTTTATTGTTCTAATAAGAGTTCTCAGTAGTGATGTGTTTACTTAATTAGAAGTTCAGAGCGGCAGGATAAACAGGAGGAATCCCACCTTAGACATTCTTCTTCAAGCTCCCAGGTCTGAATCCACTGGCTTCCTGCCTCTGACTTGTACTCCCACCTAGTGGTGGTTGGGAGCATTTCCATTTCATTGGGCTCCGGAGTTGATCTGGAACAAACCTGGTCAGGGTGCTCTGCTGGGAAGCTGCTTTGTTCAAGACAAAATGCAAGTGTGTAGTAGGAGAGAAGGAGTGTTCAAAGTGACTTACTTTATTGTATTATATTTTCATTGGCTGAACCTTCAAGTTAGGAAAGAATTATAATTAAAAACTGTTATTGGAATTAAAAACTGTGCCTAGAAAAGAAGATTCAACTCTAAAGCACTGTTGGCTCATGAGGCCAGTGGTTGAAAATTAAACAGAACAGGCGTCTGTGCTTCTGCTGCCCTGGGACTGATGCGGCGCTGGTTGGCCCCTGGTGGAGAAGAGGGCATCTGGGGGCTGCTTGCCTTCTCCTGACTTTCTCCTGCACCTAGTGTGGTGCTGGCACAGAGTACATTTATAGCTGTGGAAGGAATGGATGAAAGGAAGAGAAATAAATCAGAGTCACCAAAAATTAAAATGTTAGCATTTTTCCTTCTAAAGGAATGGCTTGACTTTTAGTATCTTAGAGATTTGGAAAATTAGCACCTTTTGTTAGATACTTTGAAAGATATACAGGTGGTTTGTTTGCAGGTTTGCTTGTATGTCCTGCTTACCTGTTTATTCAGTGGAAGGAAGGAAGAAGCATAATTGAGGCTGTCAGACTATTGAGATGAAAGTGTTTTACATGGTCAGACAGCCAAAGTGAATCCATTGTGATCCCGAGGAAAAGGTAGTTTGTCACCTCCTGACTCATGGGAAGACTAATTTAAAGTGAAGAATAGCTCAGTTGCATGATATAATCTGTGCCAAGCAAGTCTCAATGAAGGCACTGAAATTTGAATTTGACACCTGCTAAAAATAATCAGTCATACCTCCTGGCCTGCCTGGGACTGTCTTGGCTAACTCCTGTGGCCCTATGGTATTATTCTTAGAACTCTTTAATCTCTCCTAACTGTTCTTGCTTAAATGATCAATTAGAGAGTCCCCTGTACACACTCAGCAGATATGAAAAGCAATTTTTCTAATTTTTAATAAAAAGTTTGAAAGGTATTGCGATATTACAGGTGAGGATATTACTTAACCTTGATTTTTTAAAAAAATAGCTTTAGTGGGATATAATTTGCACACCATAAAATTCATCCATTATAAATGTGTGCTTAAATGGTTTTTAATAAATGTATACTTTTTAAACCAACATCACAATACAATTTTACAGAAAATTTGTCATCCAGGAAAGCTTTCTTATTTGCAGTTAATCCCTGCTTTTACTTCCAGTCCTGGATAAACCACTGACCAGCTTTTCATTTTATTTACCATTTTTGTACAATCAATATGTGTGAAATCATACAATATATAATTTTTTTGCATCTGGCTTCTTCTACTTAGCGTACGGAGTTTGAGTGTCATAAGTGTTGTAACATGCATAAGTAGTTTGTCCCTTTGTATTGCTGAATACTATTCCAGTGCATGGATGACAGCATTTTGTTAATATACCAATGGATGGATATTGGAATTGCTGCCAATTTTTGCTATTATGACTAATCCCACTATGAACTTTGTCATGCATGTCTTTGTGGGATATTTGTTTTCATTTTTCTAAGAAAGAAGATTCGCTGGGTCTTTTGGTGAGTTTCAGTTGAATTTTTAAGTCATCATCAAAGTGTTCTCCAAAGTTGCTATACCATCTTATGTCGCCTCTAGCAGTGTGTGAGACTTCATTTCTCCTGGTATATATGGGGAATGTTATTCAGACATTTAAAAAAATGAGATTTTTCTCTTCGCAACAACATGGATGCACTAAGAGAGTACAATGCTAAGTAAAATAAGTCAGAAAGAGAAAAACAATTACCATATGATTTCACTACTATGTGGAATGTAAGAAACAAAACAGAAGATGAAACAAAGAAAAAAGAGACAAAGAAAAACAGAAAGAGAACAAAGCGGTGGTTTCCAGAGGGGAAGTGGGTGGGTCTGGGGAAAATAGGTAAGGGGGATTAAGAGCAGTCATTGTGATGAGCACTGAGTAATTCATACAAGTGTTGAATTATTATATTATATACCTGAAACTAATATAGCAGTTCATGTTAATTATATTTACTTTGTTTTTTTTTTTTTCTACCAACACAATTTTATTGTTGTACAGTTGTACGACAGAAGTCAAATGTCCAAAATCAATCCCACCAGGCTAAAATCAGGGTGTCCGCAGGGCTGTGTTCCTTCTGGGGGCTCCAGAGGAGAATCCATTCCTTGCTTTCTACCCCCGTCTGGAGGCTGCTGTGCCTCTTGGCTCATGGCCCCTTCCTCTGTCTTCAAAGGGCCCAGTGTCGTATCTTTGCCTCAGTTTGTTCATCTGTTCACGGGCACGGCTCCATGACTGCTCCTGCAGCCAGTTGTCAGGATCAAATGTCCGGGAGCCCAGTGGAGTCTCGGAACCTCCGCAGATGACAGGTGTGGTCCGATGCTGAAAGCTCAGACCTGGGCATCCAGGTGTCCCTCCAGCCCCGGCATCGGGAAGGACAGGGGCCGAGACAAAGCTAACGTGCGGCTTTTCCTTGGTGGCTAGAACTTGGTCAGCATGTGCAGAGAAGGGCACAGGAAGGCCTGGCGTGAGGCCCCCTCAGTCTCAGGACGCAGCTCTGCAGACAGGTATGCAGTACAGCAGAGTGCTGCCCCCCCCCCTCCCCATGCATCCGAGATCAGGTTTACTGGGTGCACCTGCTACCTGCGGCTGCTGAAATGAATGCCCACAAACCAGGTAGCTTTAAACCAACTGACCATATTTTAGCGGTGGAGAGATAAAGCAGTTCTCGTCCAAAGCTGTTTTCCAAAAAAATGATGTATTTATTAACTCTATGTACACACACCAACAGAGTGGCCATAGTATAGTGATGGAGTCATAGTGAAGTAGCTCTAGTTAAAAAATTGTTTTCAGGGAGGCCAGGGGGGCTCAGTGGTTGAGCATCTGCCTTTGGCTCATGGTGCGATCCCGGAGTCCTGGGATCGAGTCCCCCATCGGGCTCCTGCATGGAGCCTGCTTCTCCCTCTGCCTGTGTCTCTGCCTCTCTCTGTGTGTCTCATGAATAAATAAATAAAATCTTTTTTAAAAATTGTTTTCAAAGATACAAATGCAATGAAACGCCGGGACACCTGCACCCCGATGTTTCTAGCAGCAATGGCCACCATAGCCAAACTGTGGAAGGAGCCTCGGTGTCCAACGAAAGATGAATGGATAAAGAAGATGTGGTTTATGTATACAATGGAATATTACTCAGCTATTAGAAATGACAAATACCCACCATTTGCTTCAACGTGGATGGAACTGGAGGGTATTATGCTGAGTGAAGTAAGTCAGTCGGAGAAGGACAAACATTATATGTTCTCATTCATTTGGGGAATATAAATAATAGTGAAAGGGAAAATAAGGGAAGGGAGAAGAAATGTGTGGGAAATATCAGAAAGGGAGACAGAACGTAAAGACTGCTAACTCTGGGGGATCCCTGGGTGGCGCAGCGGTTTGGCGCCTGCCTTTGGCCCAGGGCGCGATCCTGGAGACCCGGGATCGAATCCCACATCGGGCTCCCGGTGCATGGAGCCTGCTTCTCCCTCTGCCTGTGTCTCTGCGCCTCTCTCTCTCTCTCTGTGACTATCATAAATAAATAAAAATTAAAAAAAAAAAAAAAAGACTGCTAACTCTGGGAAACGAACTAGGGGTGGTAGAAGGGGAGGAGGGCGGGGGGTGGGAGTGAATGGGTGACGGGCACTGGGTGTTATTCTGTATGTTAGTAAATTGAACACCAATAAAATATAAAAAAAAAAAAAGAAAAAAGAAAAAAGGCATGAAAGCACCACCTTTGAAAATATCTGGGCTAAAATGTTTACATCATTTTATACGCAAAGACTTGGACTTGAGAATAGTCCCCCATTTTTTCAGAACTTGCTCGGAGTGTATTAGGCACCTGAGCACCTGTCCCAGACACATTTTCGTAATTAAATATGTTCTAGTCTAAGAGAAGGGTCAACTGAAGGTGCTAATTTCAATTTATCAACTGTAAAATTGAAAGGGAAAGAATTCAGCAGTTACACGGGACAATTAAAAATAGGCCCCGCGGAAAGAAAAATTCTTTCTCCAAGAAAATGCCAAGGACATAACTGAGTCAGGCACAGATTACAAAGCACGTGGATATGTACCCAAACCAGTTTATTTCACTTACGTTCTTTTTTCAACGTTCAGCTCGGTAACACAAAAACTGTATTATTTTGCCTTAATGTATGTAAGTATATATGTGTATTTACTTTGTTTTTTAAAAAAGGGTTTGCTTCTCCCTATTCTTACTGACACATGTTAGAAGTTGTCTTTTAGATGATAGACATTCTAGCAAGCATGCAGTGGCATCTACTTGTGGATTTCATTCCCATGCCCCTAATGAATGGTGAGGTTGAAATTGTTTTCATGTGCTTATTAGTTATTCATATCCCTCCTTTGGAGAAATGTGTATTTTAAGCTTTTTTTTATTTTTTATAGTTATGTTGTTTCTCTTCATAGCAGTTCTTCATACATTCTAGATGATAGTCCTTTATCAGATAAAAATCCTTCATATGATTCACAAATATGTCCTTCCCAAACTGTAGGCTTTTCATGTTCTTCACGGAACCTTTTGAAGCTTGCTTCCTTGCTTGTTTATTTATTTATTTATTTATTTATTTATTTATTTATTTATTTATTTAAGACAAAGAGAGAATTAATGTGTGTGCAAGTGGTGGGGAGGGGCAGAGGGAGAGGGAGTGAGAGAATTCAAGCAGACTTCACCAGTAGTTAGGAGCCCAACATGGAGATTGATCCCATGACCATAAGACCATAACCTGAGCCAAAACTAAAAGTCATACGCCCAAACCACTGACCACCTGGACACTCCATACACATGTTTTTAATTTTGATACAATCTAGTTCATCAGAAATTTTTCTTTTAAGGATTGTGTGTTTGGGGTCATATCTAAGAACTCCTTGCCTTAATCCGGTATCACAGATTTTCTCCTTTGTTTTCTTCTAGAAGATTTTATAGTGTTAGCTCTCCCATTAAGATTATGGTCCAAGAAAAAAAATATTATGGTGCATCATGAATTAATTTTCATATATGGAGAATGTAAAAAAATTAAGTTTATTCTTCTGCCTTTGGTTATCCAGCTGTAGCTGAGCCATTTGTTCAAAAGACTATCCCATCTTGCACTGAATTAACTTGTCACACTTGTCAAAATACAAGATTTGCTCCTATTGTTTTAAATTAATTCCTAAATGTTTATTCTTTTCAGTTCTATCATAAATGGAATCATTTCTTTAATTTCATTTTCAAGTTGTTCATGCTAGCTTATAGAAATACAACTGATATTTTGTACAATGATGGTGACCTTGTTTATGAGTTCTAGTTTTGGTTTGTATGCATGTAGGTCCTATGGAATTATCTACATACAGGATCATGTCATCTGTGGTGAAGACATTTTTATTTTTACTTTTCAATCTGCTAGAGATCTTTACATTTTTTTCTAGGTGCACTTTCTAGAACACTTAATGCCAGGTTGAATAGAAATGTCCAGAGCAGACATCCATCTCTCGTTCCTTGTCTTTGGGGAAAAGCATTCACTGTTTCAACATTAAGTATGATGTCAGCTATGGGTTTTCACAGACGCCCTTTATCAAGTTGAAGAAGTTCACTTGTATTGAGATTATTTTTTCTGCCAACTGGAATATTCTCTTAAAGCTCTCTAGTGAATAGTTCAGGTATAAAGCTTTCCTAATGTAGATTTTATTTGTTTAAATGTATGTTCTGTTTTGTAATTTTTGTATCCTTCACTGGAATACCTATTTGCTGATTTTTTATTGTCATACTTTCCCTTAACTCTTTAAACATGGTTTCCTATTTTCTTTTTGAACAAATATGTAATAGCCACTTTGAAATCTTCACTAAAGAAAATATCTGGACACACTCAAGGACAGCTTGTATGGAGTTGTGGGGGGTTTTCCCCTAATAAGAGTCACACTTATCTGATTTTTTGCCCATCTTCTTATTTTTTTATTAAAAAATATTTTGTTGAAAAAAATTTAAAAAATAAAAAATATTTTGTTGAAAACATATTGCAGCAACTCTAGATTGTGATTTTTCCCCAAAATGTTGTTTCATTGCTGTTTGTATTCTAAGAATGTTGCTTGGACTAAATCTGTGATATTATATTCTCTGCAGTACGTGGTGTTTCATGACTCCTGTTTTCTCTTTTAATTTCCTTATTTTTCAGCCTAGCTTCCAGAGGATTACCCCATGTCCACACAGCTCAGTGAAAACTAAGATTTGATAGGGATTATGCTCAAGTAACTTGATTAAAATTTTTATTGTCCACTAAATGCTTTTGTAGTAAGTATTGGGTAGCATATTTATATTTTAGGCAATTAGCACATAGACTTCATGGGCTAAAGTAAAGTCTTCCCAGCTATACTTTTTCTGAGTCTTTCCATGGCTCCTCTGCATATGCCAATCACCTCAAGGTCCACCAGCAGTACTTGGAAGGTTTGAGCTCTTTTGAGTGCTGCTAAGCATGCACACAGCTTTAGCTAAACACATGCTTGCTATAGCCATGACCACAACATCAGAGCAGCAGACCCCCTGGACTTCCTGCTTACATACCACACAGATTGTCAGTTCACCATTACATCATTCCTCACCACAAATTAACTGAACTCCCTTACACTGTGTGATTTGCTGCCAGTCCTCATGCCTGTTCAATTTTAGAAGAAACTTCATGTCTATGATGCTGTGTGGGGAAAGCACAGCAGCCACTGTAGGCAAGTGTACTGCTGTTGTTCCCTGAATTCTGCAGCTTTTCAAGTGTAAATGCTTCTCAGACTGTTGCATGCATTTGGACATTTCCCAAACACTGAAATGGTTAGTTTTGTTGACCTAGTCCAGTTTTATAGTTGGCATCCATGAGATTTGTTGATGATAGCAATGAGGCCTTGCTATCATTCACTTTTAAATTGTGCAAAACAGGGATCCCTGGGTGGCGCAGCGGTTTGGTGCCTGCCTTTGTCCCAGGGCGCGATCCTGGAAGACCCGGGATCGAATCCCACGTCGGGCTCCCGGTGCATGGAGCCTGCTTCTCCCTCTGCCTGTGTCTCTGCCTCTCTCTCTCTCTGTGAGACTATCATAAATAAATAAAAATTTTTAAAAAAAATAAAATAAATAAATTGTGCAAAACATACATAATATTATGTTTTAATTAAATGTTTGGCTTTATTTAGGGCTCCCAAATAATTCCAAGACATGTCAGCTCCTTGGGGATCAAATTCCATTAGCGTGACAGGAGGAGAGTAAGCCCAGAAACAGGAAGACATAGTATGATCTCCTTCCTCAGACTCATTTCTGAGTGAGAAGGCATTTAATCTGCCCCAGTGTCTTTACAACAAATTAATAAACTGGAAAGTGAAGCTTCCCAACAGTGATACCTTTATCTGTTTATGTTACCACAAACTTGACCTGAATTGTGTGACATTTATGAGTTAATATTTATGAGGTTAAGATGTGGGGCACAACCTTTCCTTAAAATTTTGTGCCCCTCATTCTCCTGTACCAGATTTCTTTTTGGCTGTAACGCAGGCAGACATTCTCAGAAGAAGAAAATGTCCTATTTGAGGTGTATTATCTGACAAGAGTAAAGCAACTGTGAGGCAGGCTGCTTCCTGTGTGTGTGAGAAGGCTCTATCCCTCACCTGCTACCTTGTCTTCCCACAGATTTTTTTGTTATGTTCCCTCCCTCACTGCAACAGTAATACATGTATTTTGTAAAAATGTGCATGGAAAAAAATCATAGAATCTACGCTTCAAACTCTGTAGCCACATCACTGCTGACAGTTTTGTTTGTCTCCTAGTGGTTTTGTGTTTGCATTTTCACAGTATTGTGACCGTATTGCTGATATTATTTTTGCCATGCTTTAAAAATTATAATTTAGAAATTATAAAGTCAGTTTACTGTAGAAATTTTGGAATATCTGGAAATGATTGAAGTCACCTGGTAGTTTTGTATCACCTTTCTGATTTGCACATATGTATTTGGGTTTTTATTTTTATAAATATGATCTTGTGGGATATACATTTTTTTCATTATATATTTGCTTTTGCTTGAATACATATGCATTTTCCATGCTGCCATAAACCATATAGATATAATGTTGAGTGGATGCAGAACACTTCATGGAAATATAATAATTATTTAATTTTTCTTCTGCTCTCAGACATTTAGATATTTTTCTGATTTTTAGAGGGAAAATGTACATAATGGAAAACAAGTATTATTTCATCAGCGATCTTTCCTGAAGAAATAACTAAGAATGTAATGACAGGGTCAAATGTGCCTTGTGCAGGTCAGATCAGCTCCATCTATGCTTGTGCTAAGAATGGACCAAATGACAGAAGTGCCACCAGGAGGGGTGTGGGCAGCAGAGGTTTAAAGAAACTCTTAAAGTGAAGAAAGGGGCAAGGGAGGTCTGCAGATTCTGGCCTTTGAGACCCAAATCTCCAGAACTCAGAGGTGTGGACACAGATTATCTTGTCTCAGGAGTAGAGTCACATATACACCAGGATCACTGATGATGCCTAAGCTGGTGTGAGTGTACAAATTACCCTGAGAAAAGTTGCCCTCTCCCCCATACATGCTGTGCTGAAGCAGTAGCATGGAGCTCCTGTTCATGGAAGTGAAGGCTCACCCAGAAGTTGGCTCTCAAGCACAGAACAAGAGAATGTGAGAATCTTCTGTGAAGTCAGACTGTGAAAGCCTAGGGTGGTGATCTCAGCAATAGAAGTTTGTTTCCCCAAGGACTGGACAATTTGGGTCTCAGGACTGGCACCCTCTCTGTATCATCCCCAGGTGTGGCTGGGGTAGGGACACTTGCTCTTTGTGCTCATATTACTGAATACTCTTTTAATTGATCCCCAGGACAAATTTCTGATGTACATGTCTTCTATTGATCTTGCTCAGCCTGACTCTACAGTCACCTGTCCCTTTAAAGGGACTTAGAGAACTCAGTCTATGACATCCAATTACACAGTTGAACTCAGGGCCTCCATATGTCTGTGTTCTTGTGGGGAAAGAAGCACCTGCTATTGTGACATCTACAGTCTATATGTGCTAGTAACTTCATGGGCAGGGGTCTCATGTCACCCTGCCTACACTGACAAAATGAGATCGAAAGTATGAACCCCAGTAAATCACCTGCCATGGAAAAGCACAAGACCCTGGTTGAATGTCAGGGATCACCTAGTGTTACAAGAAGTCTGGGTGCCCTTTCCTTCAGAATGGAGTCATCAGAATGGACTGAGGGTGTAGGGTCTCAATGGTCCTGGTCATAGGATCCCAACTCATAGAGCAGCTAGTTGGAATGAATTTGATATAAAATAGGGGAACCCACCACCAAGGCCCAACAGTATGTTTGACAGAAGGAGTATGCATATGCAGATGAATATTTTCTTTCCATTAGCTGTGGTCTTTTGGAAGTAGGCAAAGTTGGCTGTGGTTTAACTGTCCTTATTTCATCTCACAACACACGAACCACCGCTTACAGAGCCCCAAGTAGTAGGGGACGGTTTGACTTCAATCATTTTCCATGAATCAACCACATTCAACAGAACATGTGGACAAAGAAGCCTGAGAAAATAAAGCACCATCACCACACCAAGCCCTCCTACCACTCATACCATCTCTTGCTCTGACATTATCCCCTCTCTCTGTACCTCCCAGTGCAGGGCAGCCCGGGTTGGGTTGGGGAAGGAAGGTGCTAAGGAGTTAGAAGTCACAGGAGACACTGCCTAGGAGCCCCAGCAGAGACATCAGCCCACACAGCTTCAGGTCATTTGCTAGTTTCCCCTCTGTGCCTCCATGCTTTCCACATGCAGAAAGTAAGTAGAGGACAAGGCATTTCTCCTAAACAGGTCTGATCACATTCTTGAGAATCAGGAAGTAGTTTGAAATTAAATTTCCTCTTTCTTGTATCTGATGGGTCTTGTATTGTTCCTACATAAGAACCATTACTTGCTTTCCAAAAGCACTGTTTCACCGATACTGAAGCTGGTTATAAATGAACAACAACAACAGAATCCTTCCCAATTTTAAATGAGATATTGTTTCAATTCTTATATATGAAAGTTATTACTTTAAATGCATTCATTAGTGAAAATAGAAAACTGTACAATCACTTCACTTTTTATATACTTACCACATGCTGAACATTTTGTTTTACATTTATGTTTGTAGAAATATACACACACATATAAATAAGTGTCATACCAGTTAGTGTGTGTGCATGTACAGGTGTGTTTTTTATTATTTCTAACTTAAAGCTACCAATAGAATATGCTAATGCTGTTGAGGACTGGTATGTACGCAGCATAATTAACTCATTTCATCCATACAACTCCAGGCGATAAATCACCTTAACTTTTTTTTCACAGATGAGAAAATTATGGCACAGAGAGTTCAAATAGCTATAGACTCAATATTTAAAACCAGAGGCTTGGAATTCAGTGTCCAAGCACTTAACCCTTCCACCACTCTACCTTTCCAGTGTTAGTGCTGCTCTCATGGGGTTGTTTTGAGATCTGGAAACTTGATGTCCATGAAACACTGGTATAGGTCTGAATACACACACCAGTCCTGGGCCATGTTATACTGTTGCCATTGGAGTGTCTTAAACCAAATGAGTGAATCAGCTGACCTATGAAGGAGAAATAACCTGAGCACCCTCACTGGCTATGGCTCCCCTGGGGCCAGTGCCGCAAAGAGAGCATCATAAGGACAATTCAGGGCAAAAATTAGAAATTTGGAACTGACCATTATTACAACCAAAGCTGAGTTGGAAGATTCAATTGTCATTTTGTCTCGTACCTTGGACTCTCAGATTCCACCAAATGAATGTACACAGAGGTAAAAGTAGACTTCCAATTTTTTTATCATACTTATTATGAAAAACAATATAGATTGAGGTGGCAAGGATGGTGGCTTCTGGTATGTAAAATCAAAGGCTTTGAGGCAGTTATCTGGTTGAAGAGCCCTGGGGGATATGACTGGATGTTGCATGCTGGCTGTACTTAGAGGCATGGCTATGGGGTGGCTGAGAAGCTGGTGAACATTAAGGAGAGAGCAGTGCTGAAGCTCATATGATTGGCCCCTTTGTCCCAACCCTAAGTCATGGTAGAATTTTTCTTGCTGTAGAATGAAAGTTTCTGTTTGCCCAGTGGTTTGTTAACCTGTTCTACAATAATGACATATAGAAAAAGACACATGTTAACTGAAAGAACCCAAACCCAGAAAGAAATCCTACTAGATGCTCAGCAGACACTTTTAATGACAATAGCCAATGGGAAAAAAGTGGACCCTTGGTGCCACCATGTGTTAGGAACTCTTTCCATTGCCATAGAGTGCTGGTCTCCCAAGAAAATGGGTGGTGATGATGGCAGAATAGACCAGGCTCTTGAAGAGGAGGAGGGTGTAGATGTAGCAGACAGAGATGTTCATGAGCTGCAGCTGCAGGGGGTCTAAGAGAAGTCATTTATCAGTTTCATGTATTAGTTGTTCTAGTGAAAGGTTACAGCTTATTAATGGGAGAGGGGTCACATCATACATTTTTGATGGCCTAGGTTGAAGAGACACTCCCATTCCAACACAACCCAAGAGTAACATCTACACCATCACCACCAGTACCACCACCACCACCGTCACCAAGACAACTCAGAATCCAGCTTGCAGGTCAAGACAGTCAGCAATCTCTGCAAAATTCACTTAGAACATTCCAAAGTATTAAAAAGTAAGATTTGGTTTATAATGAGTGAGTCTAATGGAGGGGGGAAAGCATTGGTGATAAATAGCTTTTAACATTTCTTCATTCCTACCATATCCCTAAAAAAGAACAATAGGCAATATCCATTAACTTCAAACTAAATGTCACTTATTTGGGGAGTCTTGCATGTAAAACCTTAATCTTACTTAATTTTTCAATGACCTATAAGACTATTTATTTCATTCACATTTTGAATTCACAAATAACCTGAGGTTAGGGAAAGAAGTAATTAATTTACCTGGTTTCATGTAACTAGTAAGTACCAGAAACCAGATTCCAATTCCAGCAACATGGCATTTAAGACCACATTCTCAGGCAGCCCGGGTGGCTCAGTGGTTTAGTGCCCCCTTCAGCCCAGGGCATGATCCTGGAGACCCGGGATCAAGTCCCATGTCAGGCTCTCTGCATGGAACCTACTTCTCCCTCTTTCTCAATCTCTTTCTCTCTCTCTCTCTCTCTCATAAATTAAAAAAAATCCAAAAAAAAATTTTTTTAAAAAGAACACATTCTCAATTACTGTGTAATTCTGCATCTCCACATGCAATATATACCCAAGACATCAAACAATTAAGGATAATTATAAAGTTGAATGATGATGATAGCGATAATGATGATGATTAACTAAGGTCCAGAAGCCCCCTGATATTGGACATGGAGGGAAGATCAGCAGAGCTAGAGCCCATGCTCTTCATCATTTCCTTTGTGCATATGTGGGGAGACAGTGTCCTTTTTGATGATGTCCTGATAATGCAGCAACTAAATGAGATACTCTATGGTAGATATACCTCATATGGGACCTAGTGTCTTCAATAACTGACTTACGTGTTATTTGTGTCATTTATGGTTGACTCAGAAAATGTAAATAATTTACCCATATTCCTGCAACTAATCATTAAAGACTGGTGTTTAAGTCCAGCTGTGACACCTGAAGCCCTGTATGCATACCACCCCCTCAACCCCTGCCATGTGTGCAGTCTATCTTGGCTTGGAATTTAGAGGAAGAATAAAAATCGAGTAAGTGTATGGAATCTTGATTCAGATGGTTTGGTTTGAAGCCCCAGATTTCACTGTGTGATGTAGAGACTGAATTAATTTTAGCTCATTGCTCTCATGTGTAGAATGGAAATAGTATCCTTCACAGTGAATATTAAAAGATTAAAATTGCACTCACAGTGCTGCACAACACCTTCTGTACAAGAACTTCTCAGTGTCCATTCATGTTATTAACTCCCAGCAAGAACAAGGCTTAAGAAATCTAGAAGCAACATGTTTTCCTCAGTCAGTAGAAACAGAGGCCACAGAAGTAAATGAAATCCACTATTGAAAGAATTCAGAGCACATCACTGCACCCCTAGTTCATAGTCCTCTCATACCCAAACTAGCACTTGCTATGGGAAGATGACACCTGAGAAATGTAGATTGACTTAAAATATGACTCAGTCTATTCTGCAAGACCCAGCCATGCTGAGGTTTCTCCCTGAAGCCAGGGGAGTTCAAAAGTTAAGTTGACCTGGAGCAAAACGTGCTATAGCATAACATAAAGGCAAACATAGACAAAAACCTTACCATTATCATCTTTCAGAGAAGTTTTTGTAGAGTTAATAGCAGTGAGCTCTAAAAGAAATGACAGCAAGTATTATTCAATGGTTCATATTCATTATTTAACCTGTGTCTGTGTTGTACATAGATGGATGGATAGATGGATAGGTTGGTAGGTAGGTAGGTAGGTAGGAAGGTAGACAGATATAAATTCTGGACTCTCAGACATCATCTGTTCCAAATATCTTAACTATTCTTAGCAAATGACCTTTTCATTACAGAAGCTCAACATTTCATGCACTTGTTTGCAGGGATAGAATGATAGACCAAGTCACACTGATAGCTGCCTAAATATATAAAACCTGAGGTGTTGAGTTTAATAAGTTCTTTATAGATCTTGGAAACTAGCCCTTTATCAGATATGTCATTTGCAAATATCTTCTCCCATTCTGTAGGTTGTCTTTTAGTTTTGTTGACTGTATCCTTTGCTGAGGGTTGTATTTATCTATATGTTAAAAAAAAAAAAAGCCCAACATACATAGAAAGACAAAATTTCTTAAAAGCTCATTGGCCATCGGGTGCGGGAAGAGAAAGTTGAAATGTTAATTTTGTTTTTTTTTTTCTACTTGATGTGCCCTTGTCCACAGAGGCATGGCTCTGGTGTGCAGTTTTATGCAATCCACACAATATTATTTTGGTGCACTCTTTAAAAAATGTGTTTGAGATATAGGCTTTGGGGTAAATCCCAAGAAGGAAAATGTTAGCATGATTAAATTAAATGTTAAAATATCCTAAAAAGTTAAGTTTAAAGTGCTTTAAATGTCTATTTGTTTTCCATACAGTAACTTTATTCATCATATTGTGCACCTGAAACTAATATAACACTGTATGTTAGCTAATTGGAATTAAAATAAAAACTGTAAAAAAGATAAAGGTATCTTATCATCATGCTTTAATTGATGTAAAGACAGTAAGGTAACAAGTTTCATAATTAAATGTGCATATGTGTTCTAGATGTTCTTTCTCAATCAAGGCTTGTCAAAAATATGGACAAGATGAGTTTTATCCCTCTTCAGAATCACTTCATTGTTCTATGCTTTCATGCATATAAATACAAATATATAAGCTTTTATCAAAAACAAAAATGACCAAAAACTCCCAAGACCCAGCTTAGATGTCCACTGTAGAACTGCATTAATAGAAGTGCCCTAGGGCAGCCCAGGTGGCTCAGTGGTTTATCACGCGGCCTTCAGCTCAGGGCGTGATCCTTGGGCCCTGGGATCGAGTCCCGCGTCGGGCTCCCTGCATGGAGCCTGCTTCCCCTTCTGCCTGTGTCTCTGCCTCTCTCTCTCTCTGTGTGTCTCTCATGAATAAATAAAACCTTAAAAAAAAAGTGCCCTCATTAGCATTATTGCTATGAGAAGACCTTGGGAGATATTCATTTCCAAAATAAGTGCCAAGTAAAACACATCATACGCAGGAGCTCCCCCCTTACCATAATCATCACCATGGAACTTATTATACTTTTTACTTTTCTCTGATCACTAGAAAAATCCAAAATTAACAAGACACTTCAGCCCAGCGCTTATATTTAATTTATGCTTTGCTCATTTGCTCCATTTTTGTTAGCTGTAGAAATGAAAACAGGGCTATCTGTGTGATCTTGCTTTAGTTAGTTTTAGAACAGAATATACATAAATATAATAAATATATGGAGAAATTCATCCATGTCATGTTTCCAACAGCAAGCATTTTCACTGACATAATTTAATTTGCTCTTCATCACAGCCCAGGTGAAAGCAAACATTTGACTCTAATTTGACCATTGCACAAATTAAGAATCTGTGAATAAGAAAAATTCAACCCAGTAAATTTTAAAGTCTCATTGGCTGTATTAATTGAGCTATTCATGAATTGGGTAGTATCCTATCCAGCAGGTAGAGTGGAGCTCCAAAGGGCTACAGAAAAATGTTTTTCAAGGTAGTAAGGAAGATGGGGCACCTGGGTACTGCAGTCGGTTAAGCATCAGACTCTTAGCTTCTGCTCAGGTCCTGGTCTCAGGGTCTTGGGATTGAGCCCTGCATTGGGCTCCATGATCAGCACAGAGTCTGCTTGGGTTTATTTTCATTCTGTCCCTCCCCTCCTCTAAAGTAAATCTAAAAACAAAACAAAACCAATAGCAAGGGGGCAAAAAATAGTATTAGCTAAGAATCCATTGTTTTAGCCAAGGTCACCCTCCTAAGGGGAGCAGAGGAAGTCATCAGTAAACGTCCTAGTGCTGACCAGGAAATTCCCATGTCCACTGGCTACCGCTTACAGTTCTGGGTGTTGAAACTGCAGCTGGGTAGGTATGAAGACCTGGTTTACTGACTTGTGGTCTTAAGCTAAATGAGGCTATTCTGAGCCTGTGGTTTCCTTTTCAACAACCCCACCTTTTGGTCAAACTCTCAACAGAGAGACGGGATCAAAATTGAAGGCGTTAACACCACTCTTAGCAACTCTTCTTAAGTTTTTACAGTTTGTGTTGTTCCCCTGGGTGATATTCACAAGTCTTGACGTTTTTGCTTAACCCTTGTGATGTTCACAGTTTACCACTTCAGGTTTATAATTATTGAATTAGCCATTCCCTTCATTCCTTTCTTTAATGTTCCAGTCTTAGAGAGATAATTTGTTTGCAGGTTTCAGGCTCTTAATTTGCATTTAGAACTTTTGAGAAAACATAAAGCACCAGGCAGATTACTATGATTACTATAAGCGGGATAATTCCTCATGTTTGGAGTGCTATTTGGTGCCTTGGTCCCCAGGAGTCAAAGCAATTAAAATCAAATAAGTAAGAAAGACTCTGCTGAAGGAATCACTCCTTTAAGTCAGCTGCTTGCTCAGTGATCTGATGTTATTGGGTTCTAACTTCCCCCAAAGTGTTAATCTGGGTATAACACATAGTGTTGCCTACAACACAGATCCAGCCTTGCTCAGCTAAGAGATAATCAAGGCCTACTTTATTTTCAAGAACCACTTTGGCCAGAGTCTATGGATTTCTGTTGGGAAGCCATTGCTTTAGAAGGGATTCTGCAAAAATTTAAAGAATAAAGGAGAAGGTCTTGCTCACACCTCATTTACATTTGTCCCTGAGTAGGAAAGTAGGGTCGTGACAAAGAAGTGAATCCTAGATCACAACACTTCCTCGTAGGTCCCTTCTAACTCAGGATGTAAATTTAGGGAAGTCAACCAATGAGATGTCCTCTTTAGCTTGAGAAAATTTCAGACCAGGGTTAGATTTTCTGCTAGCCTGAAATAAAAGGTTGCTCTAAATTCCAGAGGTTACTCCCTTGGCAATGATCTGGGAGATACAGATGAGGCTATCTTTCCAGGCCGCTGCCAGAGTAAAGGAAAAGAAAAGAGAGAGAAAGGATTTCATGTTTGGTCAAAGTATGAAACCTTGATCTGTTGCCTTTTGAAGGAAAGTCTACCTGGATGTCAGCTACTTCTCTTTCTCTCAATTTGATTCAGAAATGTCCAGCATCTGTGTAGGACCAGGTGTCAGGTGAAGCCTTCTGTAGCTGTGTGATGTGTACCTGAAGCTCAACATCTTTTAGTTTTACAGCAGGAGCACTAGGTAAGGTCATTCTTCTGGGGGTCAAAGACTATCTTCCTCTGATGATGGGTTTAAAATATTTAAGTACCAGGTTATAAACTGTGACCAACAGGATCCTTTTAATTATGATCTACGAAGGTTTCTGTAACCTGTTGAATGACAGACAGGCTTGAGCATCAGACATTGGAGATGTACAGCATCTATTCATACTAGCAGGTGACACAAAGGTTCAGCAAAAGGTTGTAATTCCAAGAAGTTTGCAAGGTTTTCCTAAAGCCTCCTGTGATTTGCCCAGTGAGGTAGGAACCTTGGTTAGTGGAGATCACAGAAGGTGAGCCCCAAGGGGAAAACCCATTTTTAACAGTGTCTTTGCCACAGTGAGGGCATCAGCCTCTTGGCAGGAAAAGGCTTCCACCCATCCCAAAAATATACAAACAATGACAAGGGCATAGTGAGAATCCACACTAAGTGGCTTGGAATGAAGTCAAGATGCAGGTGTTCAAAGGGTCCACAGGGAAGAGGCCTGAAGCCTCTGTAGACAAAAACAGTTTTTCCAGGATTATGGACCTAACAGGTTGGACACTGATGGTAAACCATTTTGAACTATTATACAAGTCTTCCCACTGATGTCCATTTATAACTTGAGTCATTTAAAGCCCTATGGTGGGGGAAGGAATGAAACAAACAAAAATCAAGAAAAATGAGGTTTCCCAGGGAGCCTGGAAGAACCAAGTGGCTGCCCTCATTTTCCCTTAGGCCAGACTCTTTATTTAAAACACTGCCATGTTTAACCACCTTCATTTCCCTGATTCAGAGCACTCTGGTGCCATGTTATGAGGACATCAGGATAGCCAACATCTGGCAATGAGGGAACATTTTTTGTAGTACCAGAATGGACATTATCTACATGTGCCACAATCTTACAAATGCGACATAAGGGGGTCCCTGGGTGGCGCAGCGGTTTAGCGCCTGCCTTTGGCCCAGGGCGCGATCCTGGAGACCCGGGATCGAGTCCCACGTCGGGCTCCCGGTGCATGGAGCCTGCTTCTCCCTCTGCCTGTGTCTCTGCCTCTCTCTTTCTCTCTGTGACTATCATAAATAAATTAAAAAATTTATTTAAAAAAATGCGACATAAGGAAAACAGTATAAACTTTTATTTGCCAATGTTTTCCATGTCATGTAACATATCACATAAGCCAAATTCCTTTAGCAAATCTTTTGGGATGTTCTGGATCAAAGAGACTTAAGCAGATGTAAACTCTAAAGACAACAGACAAACTAACAAACCCCAAAAATCCTTTGTCCTCTTGAGCAGAAGAAAACCAAATTCTAATGCTTCACCGGCTTACTTTTGATTGGAAAATTCTTCATTTCCATCTAAGTCAGTCCTGACCACACGTAACATTCCTTCCCAAACATCCCCTTTCTACAAGCCTTTACAACTTTCTCTTTTACATTCAGATTTTGTCCTGAACTTACCCTCTTTATTTTTTTTAATTTTTAAAGATATTTTGTTTATTTATGACACAGAGAGAGAGGCAGAGAGAAAACAAGTAGGGTGGGGGGCAGCAGGCAGAGGGAGAGGAAGAAGCAGGCTCCCTGATAAGCAGAAAGCCTGACGTGGGGTTCAATCCCAGCACCCTGGGATCATGACCTGAGCCGCAGACAGATGCTTAACTGACTGAGCCATCCAGGTGTCCCTGAGCTTACCCACTTTACATGACCAGCCTCACTGTAGAATAAAATTCCTTTTTTTTTCCTGAAAAATTATATTTCCATACTTTATCCTTTTACTTTTGAAAAACATACATCTTACTTTCTTTGCATTTGGGTTGTTCTTATTATTTTCAGTAATCCTAATCATACTTCTTGATTCTTAACTCTTAGAAAACTTCATTTTTAATGAAAGCTAAAAAGAAAGTAATTGTGAACTGTTTATTACACCAGCATTCTTTATTTTTTTATTTATTTTTTATTGGTGTTCAATTTGCCAACATATAGAATAACACCCAGTGCTCATCCCATCAAGTGCCCCCCTCAGTGCCCATCACCCAGCATTCTTTAGATTATCAAATTTATTAATACCTTTCATAATTTCTAGAAGCATGTACTATTTCATAAAAAAATCTTTCAGGAAAGCACAAAATGCATTTACAAATAAACCCAGTTTCTTTGCAATAGTTAAACAAAACTAGATAAACCTATGCCCATTTACAAATAATTCAGTATTTTATCTTAGAAATGATTTAGATTTTTAATGAATGTGACTCAATTTAACACTTGGCCTAACTCAGCAAAACATTAAAGTTTTAGTTTACCAAAAAGACTTGGGAGACTATAAAACTGTAAAGTTTCTAATTTTATTTGCATCTATTCAATTTACTTGTTCCTAACAGGTTAGCTGAGATTACCCATAAAAACTTTATGAGACATGGGGAGGGATGGGTGAAATTGGTGATGGGGATTAACGAGTACACTTGTCCTGATGCACACAGGTGATGTATGGAAGTGTTGAATCACCATATGTGCACATGAAATTAATGTAACACAGTGTGTTAACTAATCAGAATTAAAATAAAGACTTTAAAAAAATGTATGAAACATTAAAGTCCCTCATTCTCCCAAGCTATTTTTTGTTTTAGATTTTTTTTTTTGTTTTAGATTTTTTAACAGAGATGACATCTACTACCTATTTGCCTTTTAGTAAACCTAGGCACATGAAAGTTTTAATTTTAGTGCTGATAACTTGAAAGCTATATCTGTTTTACTTAAATCCACAACCAAATATTTGCCCAGATCATGTGAATTCGAAACACATTTCAGTTAGTTTCTATCTTCCTGAGAGTTTTAGAATGCCCAATCCTTGCAAGTGCTCATCTCCAAACGAAGGATATAAACTCTTTACAAATTAATTTTGGCAATATCATCCAGAGAGGAAAATATCTCACATTGACAACATTTATTTGTGGACACACAGACCACTGCAAAGACCCTAGAGTCATTAAAAGTTATGGAGAAAATGTTAAGATTTATATGTGTCTCTGGAATGATAAAGGAGACTGTGCTAGAGTTTAGGCACAAGAGTCCTTTAGCAGCTTGTATTTTTTAAAGTCTTCTATATTTTGTTTCTCTCAGTCTCAGGCACCTGTAGGCTGGGTTTATATTTCAAAGACATGAGAAGATGTAGAACTTTAAGGACATAGAAAGAAAGCAAGTTCCTGCAAGAAGGACTTTGCTTTCCTAAAGCTAATTATTTGTAAGCCCTTTTCCATAAATAGAAGTTCGGAGATAGGTAAATGAACAGGAGAACTTTGAT
Source organism: Canis aureus (assembly GCF_053574225.1). Classification (NCBI taxonomy): domain Eukaryota; kingdom Metazoa; phylum Chordata; class Mammalia; order Carnivora; family Canidae; genus Canis; species Canis aureus. Next base: position 45,068,423 of record NC_135631.1, read on the forward strand.
TTGCCTCAAAAGCTACATTTCTAATTATGTTAAGATTTTTTCAGACAATTTCTCCCAATTTCTCAAAGACTTGGCTTTAGGTGAAATGACATCATAGTTTGATACATCCCAACCCAACACATGAGCCTTAATTTGCATCCTTCCCTCTGGTTGCATAGTTTTAATGTTAAGGATTTCTGGCATGTGGAATAACCCCAACTGGGTGTAAGCTGGATCCCTAAAGAGGGTGGACCCAGGCACTATGGACAGAGATTGGGAAGGAGCTGATTCTGCCAAGGGTTTCCATCCTTGGCTGGCTTCTGCCAGTTTTTGCAGGACCCCTTCTGCAGGCCCCTGGAATTTACCAAAATTTCCACTTGGCTGTTTTAGAGAATAAAACAGTAGTTTTCTGGAAACCACCCAGTTCCATCAACTCTGGGAGGGGCTCATTTCTGAGCCCTCCTTTGAAGGTAGATATGGGGGTAACTGCAAGGCCATGAACCCAGCAGACTTCTCTTTATGATTATGTAGTCTGTTCAGAGTGGAAAATCAATGCAGATTAGAGGGAACAGGAGTAGTTAAATCAGTCTTAGAGTCTTCTGTTTTAGGTTCTTCTTCCATCTTTAATTTCTCATTAACTATTTGCAATGAATGTTTCAATGAGATGACTTTGGAATTTTGAAACCTTTTAGAGGCTTCTGCTTGCCAATTAACTAAGGCATCCTAGTCTCTTTAATTGGAGAACCCCTGCTTTTAAGTGTGCTTCTTAAGTGATCTTCTAACTGAGAAGTTCCCCCTTATGGACATTGTACTTCTAGGTTGTCATGATTCCAAGGGCTGGTGGCACTTTACTAGGAAGCTAGCTGCAAATGGAACTAACACACACTTCTGTCCAGCTATACATAGCCACAAATAAGGTGTAGCTCACATTTCTGTCATGCCTGATTTTGGGGACTCCAACCTGGTTGTTACCAAGCCAGTCCCTCAGGACACAAAACAAGCTTAGTAGGATCTTGCCATTTTTGCTACAAACCCTGTAATATCTGGGACTACTGTTCTTAGTTGTAAAATAAGCAAATGTACTGGAAAGTGCTGTGCTTGACTCTTTAGAATTGAAGGATCCCATTAGCTAAGACTTCTCGGGGAAAACGAACACCTTGAAAGGATATGTCCTGGAATTGGGAATTGTGTTTTATAGTGTAGCACTTTGAACCATGCTTTCTTGAGATTCACGGCTGACCTAGTGTCCAGCCAATCCATTCCCTGACCAACTTATGTATCATGGGAGTGTTCTTGAGTTGGCAAGTGCTCTAACACCCTTTGAAAGCTGGACTCATGCCCACCAAGTTTTGTAGGTTATTCAGTTTCTGAGATCCCTGTTAGCAGTAGCCTTTATCTACATGAAACAAGGCAAACACTTATGAGCACGTAAGTGTATGGGCAGTAAGAGAAGTTACTGCCTTCTGGTCAAAGGCTCTGTGTGTGCCACCAACAATTTTCCTAGAACCAGGCTTGTATTTTGACCCAGGGAACTATGGTCTGAAAGGGTAGAGGCTTGGTTCCAGGCAGACCTGTCTGCCAGTTCAGATGAGCCCTGGGCAAATATACCTGCTCAAAAGGCGTCCAGACAAACATGCTAGCTGATCTGGGCTCTGGGCATAAATTTTTGCCATTCAAGCAGATCTGACCCATTATAAAGGAAAGCTAATTAGATCAGGAGCCTGAATGGAAAGAAAGGTGATCTCAGAACCAAGAGGAATTCATCTACAGGCCTTGAATATAGCAGGAAGGACAGTGAACTCAAAGGCCTCAAGGCCACCACACCTGTGTATCTCCTTGTCACTGAATGCCCCTGAGAGGCCATTTTGGATCCCATCGCTACCACCAAATCTATTAAAGAACAAAAATTCAACCAAGTAAATGTTAAAGATCTAACGCTCTATTAATCAATCGATTCATGAGTGGGGCAGCATCCCATCTAGGAAGTAGAGGGGAGCTTCAAAGGGCTACAGGAAAGGAAAAGGAGCAGAAAAATGGAAATCAGTAGGAAAGGATTCATTGTATTAGGCATTATCAACCTCCTAAGGAGAATGAAATGGAGACAATCAGGAAACTTCCTGGGGCAGACCAGCAAATTCCCGTGTTCACTCGTTAAAGAGTCACTCTTCTAGGGGTTGAGATTTTACATGGGTGAGGTACAAAGTTTTGGTTTAGTGACTTGGGGACTTAAGCCAGATGTTGCCATTTGGGGTCTGTGGTTTTCTTTTTAACAGACCCAAGAAGATAAAAATTGACTTCAGAAATTTAGACTTATGTATAGAAAGCTCTTCACATCTTGTTATGTGCTTTCCACCCACTGCTCAAAAAGTGCTCGTTAACCACAGGGAAAAGTACCAAAGTTCCTTCTTATGGGCCCTCCGGGGCCTTGGTCTGTGATGTCAATACAAGGACTTGACTTCTGAGTCTAGTGAGTTGGTGGATCACAGCATGGCCAGGGCATATTCAGCAGCCTGCCCACACTGTCTAAATATGACCAGCATCTGCACCAGTGAGGTTAATTTAGGTCACTATGCCTGAATCATGAGTGACTCTGAGTGACTAGGAAAAGTATATTTAGTGGAGTAACCCTCCTTGGGAGAATAGTTCATCCTGCATCCCTTCCAGATCTGGATCACACTAGAACTGCAATAAATGTCTGCTGAATAGCATTTAACAATGGTAAGAAATACATTCTTTGTGTAGAATGGAGAAATATAAACGTTAGCCTCACCCAATCCTCACTTACCAAATTTCACCCTACAGTGGTATGTAAAATCCAAATGTGAGAAACGCAAGGCCATACTAAAACCTCAGCAGCCCAATGATTATCTTTTTGTTGAGCTGCTATCTGTATCAATCAAATGAACAGCATTTTGTTGCCTCCATCTCATTCTTAATGGGTTATACTTTGAGAGCAAGAGTGGAGTGAGAGGGATTTTGACTGCTGAGTAGAACATTCCTTTTTTTTTTTTTTTTTTTTTTAATTTTTATTTATTTATGATAGAGAGAGAGAGAGAGAGGCAGAGACATAGGCAGAGGGAGAAGCAGGCTCCATGCACTGGGAGCCTGACGTGGGATTTGATCCTGGGTCTCCAGGATCGCGCCCCGGGCCAAAGGCAGGCGCCAAACCGCTGCGCCACCCAGGGATCCCTGAGTAGAACATTCCTGAAAGATATACAATTGTTCTTACTTCCCGATCAAGTAAGATCATTAAAAATGGTTCTCTTTTGACCATTTCTTGTGTGCAAGGTTGCTAAATGCTTTGACGTGTATTGTTTCATTTAACCCATACAATGATCCTAAAACACATCATTGTGACTTTAATATGTTGGATGATGAAACCAAAGCTAGAAAGGCTAAGTGAATTTGTCTTTTTCTTTTTCTCTGTGTGGTTCAAAGCCCATACTAATTTAATTCTGTAGGGATAGCAGCACATTTATGATACTGTTAAAAGTATCAACATTAAAGATTTATATTTGTTTTTGATTAATACTTGACAGAAAGGTAGGGTATAGCCTTTGGGAAAAAAGGGGGAGGCCTGGGAGGTTATATTTATGTTTATATGCACGTACCCTTGTTTATTGAAGGAAAAAGAATCTCTTGATCAACCCCTCCTTTATTACTCTTGTGTTTGACGATGCTTTTGTGCTCATTATCCATGGACACGTCAGTCACGGTCAGCCAGCTGAATTTCATGTATTTGTCTTTAGTCTTCATGGTGTCTCCCTGCTGGGATTGCAGAATTGTTCTGCCATTCTCTTTCCAATCTATTTTGATAACATCAGGCAAAAAAAGGACAAAGATATGTTCCAGCCATATGGAGTGTTCTTTCAGCGATTGAAGGAAGAAAAGCTGTGAGCTTGGGAGAAATGTCTTCATCAGGACTTTTATCTGTGGGGAAAAAATGGAATAGCAGATAAAACTATTATTAGAGAAACATAAACATTGCATGGTTTGGAACCACCCAGCACATAATAAACAGAAGGAAAGTTGCTTCCTTCTGAACAGAACTTCCTTCCTTCCTTCTGAGTTAGTGTTTACCATGGCCTTTCATCCACAGTAGGTTATAAGGTACTGATTTTTCTTAGTTCCATGGAAAAAGAGGTTCAAGAGGTTATGTAACTTGCCCAAAGTCATAGCTATTAAGAAACAGAGCCTGGATTAAAACATGGAAGTTTATTAAACAATACATAGTCACTTGTTACAATGGGAATCTATTTCCAGGCATACTTGACAATCTATCAAGTTGACCTTTTAGCTTCAAATATGGATCCCATGTCCACTTTTGGTACTGGAGTTCTTCTCTTTGATTTACAATTTTATAGGACATCTCGTTCTCACACATGAACCACTCCAGGATTCTAAGTAAGGCAATGTTTAACGCAGCACCTCCAAAAGTATTTACAATGCCTTGAATTTATTTTTTTAATATTTTATTTATTTACTCTTGAGAGACACACAGAGAGAAGCAGAGACATAGACAGAGGGAGAAGCAGGCTCCCTGTGAGGATGCCAATGTGGGACTTGAACCCAGGACCCCAGGATCACGTCCTGAGCCAAAGGCAGATGCTCATTCTCTGAGCAACCCAGGCATCCCAATGCCCTGAATTTAGAAGCAATGTGGCAATATTTCCAAATGTCCTATTTAAAACATTTCTTATTTTCAGAAATGGTCTTACATTAATCTTATCAAATAATTCACTGTTCAGAATTTGTTTTGCTTTAGGAAATGTTCACCAAAACACAGGTTATATTTGAACTTTATTTGAAGTTAAGGCATGACTAAGAAGATACCATATTTTGACCCAGCATCATCCCCCCACCAAAATTTAATCTGCTTTACAAGCATGCTGAATTTTCTTTGATTTCACATGCTAAATGAAGTTACATATAACTAGTGTAATGTTAACAGTTATGATTCCAGAGCTTCCTGCAGATATAATGTCAAAATATATAGTGAAATATCACGGTTTTCTAGGGCATGTCACATGAATTCTGGAATGTTACCAGATTAGTATTTTTATTGTTAATTTAGTGATTGAAATTATAAAGAGTAGATCCAATTTGGTTTCTAACTGAAACACAAATATTCATTTTGTCTTAGTGCTGGTTTTGAATTAGAATAATAATTCCGCAGACAACTTCTTAAGAAAAGAAGAATTGGATTTCTCCTTTGAGAAGGAAGGGAAAAAAATTCTTGAGAATTTCTTCCTGTACACTGAAGCTCCTGATTTTTATACTAAATTAGTCACAATGATGATTTTTTTCTCATGGTATAAGTAGAATTGGGTCAAATGTACTTGTTTTAACTTTGCACATCTGCTTGTGGTGCAATTAGTATTTTTTAAATTATAGTAGTAAGACATTATATTTCTCCAACCATATGCTTTGTTTTTATTTTTTTATTTTTATTTTTTTATGCTTTGTTTTTAATTTAAAAAACAGGTAAAGCAAGATTTCTTTTTCAAAGTACATGATATTTGCATGTACAAAGTACATGATCATTTTTGCCCCTAGGCAATATAGTAAAGTATCTGGTATTCATCGTAGGAAGTTTGGCTTTTTATGGGAATATTTCTGAGTCGTCATAGTAAAGAACTTGAAAATGAAATCATGAACTTGGAAAATTTATGGATATTAAAACATGATGCTTACCTCCTGTCCCTTTCCCTTAGCTAGAATCCTGAAGTTTCATTATTTTCAGGATAGAAGGAAACTTGAAATTCCATAACTTTCTCAATGTGATATTTAACTAAACATTAAATAGTACACTTGATTATATTTGGTTGGTGCTCATATTTGGACAATTATATTACATATTTTTACTTTAAATATTCTTTTTAAGACTTATTAAGGTGTTTTGTATGCCAAAATCATATTCATGATGCGTAAAATAAAAACCAGTTTACAAAATAAATAAGTTCATCCAATGCATTTGTATATAGTCATAATCAAAAAATTTTTGAGCTAAATTGTCTGAGTTGTATTTTATTATGATGAAGCAGTATGAATTCTACATGTGAATTTACCAAATCAACCACATTTTCAATTAAGTGTGGAATTTCAAACCTGCTTATTAATACTGATTCAAAATTTCTCCATTTTATTCTTTTTCTTTTATTAAACAGTTACAGCTATTTCATATGGAAATATAAACTTCAATTTCATGACATTTCTAAATACATTTAAAAGTACTAACTATATTTTTAACTATCTTTCTACACACTTCCTAACTATATTTTAAAAGTTTAGTTGTTTTTCTTAAATATGAGCATAAAGCCAAATGTGTTGGTGTTAGGATGATATCAATTAAGATAAAAGATTAAGATTTAAAGTACATAGAACAGGGATCCCTGGGTGGCGCAGCGGTTTAGCACCTGCCTTTGGACCAGGGCGCGATCCTGGAGACCCAGGATCGAATCCCACGTCAGGCTCCCGGCATGGAGCCTGCTTCTCCCTCTGCCTATGTCTCTGCCTCTCTCTCTCTCTCTCTCTCTCTGTGTGACTATCATAAATAAAAAAAAAATTATAAAAAAATAAAATAAAATAAAGTACATAGAACAACTACAAAAAGTAAAAAAAAAAAAGCAAACCTATTTTAATTTAATTTTTGTTTCAAGTGAGGGGGGAAAAGTCTATTAAAAAAAAACTCTAAATTCAAGTTTTTTTATTTATCTTTGGGCAGTAAGGTAGCTTTCCATTGGAGCAGTTCAAAGTATAGCTGAATCCTTAGGAGAATTTCTGCTCTGTCAGTGTGATTGGCTACAAACCACCCTCCATACTGGATACAATTCTCCCCCCTGGGTTTGAAATGGGGCAACATCTATGCAGCACCTATTATGTGTCAGACAACGTGCTGAATATTTTACCTACAGTCTCTTATTCAGTTTTCATATGACTACAGCTGAATGCATCCTGTTATCCCATCTTATGGATTAGGGAACCAAGACCAGAGAATAATCACCCAAACTGACATAAGCAGCAAGTGGTGAAGCCAGAGCTCCAAGTCAGCGTGAGTCCAAAACCCAGGCTCTCTAACACCCTTTCACCATCAGAAAAAGAAATGTGTCAGTTCACAAAACTTATCTGTCATGATCAATTTTGTTCTTAGGCTTTCAGGACAATTACATGTTATACATGAGCACGTTATACAAGTCCATACAGACACAAAGTCAGATTCTATTACAGTGTTTGCACAATGCTGTCCATGCTGACCTTTACTGTAAGGATTGGTATTAAATCTCTCCTAAGATTTCCACATCTAAACTCCATCACAATCTTATTCTTAGCTATTACTCCAATTTGATTGTTTCTTGCCTTCTTTTTTTTATCTTGAAAAATTGCCATCTTCTGATATCTGTGACAGCAAGTAAAAATATAATTCCACCCATATCAAATCTTTAGTGGGATTTAGCTTCTCTGAGTTCTTCAAATTCAATGAACTCTGATGGCCTCCAATTTAAGAGACCAGGATTCTGATCCTGGTTCATTTTGCTCAACACAAGTTCTGGGGATTAGAGAATCAAGTAAATTAAGGGTTTTGCTACTTGGTTTATTTGAAAACAATGGTGTTAATGTCAATCAATTCAACACTCCTTCAGGTGCTAAAATGAGTCCAAAATGAAACAAGATCTGAAAAGTGATTAAACATACTGTGGCACTGGGAGATTATGATTATCATTACCATTACTACTAGCAATTTGTTTATGATGATTGTGTGCTCCAACATGACATTTTAATCTCATGGGACCATATCTTCCCTCTTACTACTTGGAATGCAGTATTAGGATAACAATTCACCCTATGTCAATCAAGCATGGAGACTTAGCCTTCATTTGCACTCCACTTTATGTATGGAATTCATTGAGTCATCATCAGTGAAAATATGCCTTTTCCACACTAATTAATAGGCAATCACTTATCTTACCCACTGCATTTCCAATGTTAAGAAAATCAAAGGGAATATTGGCTAAGGCCTACTAATATGTGGTCATTTTATGGAACAGCTACACTTGTGTTGTCCAATACAAATGGCTCTTTCCCCACCAACAGCACAATCTATGTGCATTCCAAACCCTCACCAGAAATTTCTACCTCAATTTGAGGTCCTTCCAGCTCATGCCAAAGGTTCAGCTTGAAACTCCCAGAGTGGGCCTTTTTGGCACTAGGTCAAATGTCTGACTGCCTGGTACACAAAGCCTCCTATTGAAACATCAGATCACTAGACTGTCACCTCCCTGACTGGGTCTTCTGAAGGTCACCATCTGTAAATGACATCAAATGTCATGGTGCCCGTAGTAATGATGCAGTGGTAGTATGAAATGTGTTTGTTTATTTATTTGTTTTTTAAATGTAGGCTCCATGCTGAGCATGGAGCTCAATGTAGGGCTTGAACACAATGACCCTGAAATCAAGAGCCATATACTTAACTGACTGAGCCACCCAGGTATCCCAAAATGCCTTTGTTTAAAGGCCATTTTTTTCAATTTTACAAAATGGATATGGAAGGCAATTCCCACCGTTTTTTTGCACATTCTTCCTAAAGGACTCATGCATTGAAGTCCTTTTCTGATTTTGTGGTGGAAAGACAGAACATATTTGAAAATTTGGTGTGCTTCGTTAATAAAATGTATGTATTTCACTACATTTTTCTCCTACCTTTGAACATAAAATTTTGCCCTGTTTTTCTTGTTAGAAAACCATAGATCATTTTTCTTCTATTTTCCTTAGCGCTTTAGATCTTCTATTTTTATTTCATGGCCTAACTCTACTTGTGTATTTTATTTTAGATTTTCTCAAATCGATTTTGGAAATAGGTAATCTAAGTGAGAAATAGTTTGTGCATTAGAGGTTGTTTCTTCTGCCCCAGAGTTCGAGAGTTTAGTAAGATCTAACTTGAAAGTGACATGAAAAATAGGAGAAAATGTTTGCAAATCCTGCTCTGAGATATAGATGCAAAACATTTGGAATTCAAACATAATGGAATGCCAGAGCATAAAGTAAGGCTTTTGTTCCCAACAATATCCCTCACAAAACCTTATGTTTCAGTCCTTGGACAAACTCTCAGCTTAAAAGATGCTCTTCTAATGTTCTACTTTGATCCAACAAACAATACTACTTGGACAAGATATCAACTTGAAATAAACTCAATTAATGCTAGTTTTAGAGGTGGTCATATGAATTCTGGAGAATTGACATTTTTATCGCTGACCATGTCCCAACCTATATGGTATCTATCTCCATATTTAATTTCATTTAGTCCTCACAACATCCACTTGAGATGGTTGTTATATTGACAGAATAAATGGATCAAAATATAGCAAATGTTAACAGTAATAAGTGACACTCTGCAATTACCATTGTTCCTTTATTTTTTCTCTTTCCCAATTTTTCCACAGTGGGCATGTATTATTTTTATAATTTTGAGAAAGCAATATCCAGTGAATCAAAACTTATTTGCTAAAGGATGATTGTATAGAAAGTGATAGATTCAGATTCAAAGTTCACATTCTTAAAAAAAAAAGTTCACATTCTTCTCTGCAACACACTCCTAAAATACATTTTTCAGGACCTCTTGAATTATATCTGTGTCACTGTATTTATTAATTGGACTGCTTAAATTTACACTGACTCTGTAGTCAGTTGGAAAAAAAGATCAGAAAGTTGTTTTTCAGATTATGAATTCATTTGTGCCTGTGATCACAATCACTAAGGAAACCAAAGTAAATCATCTTTCTCATTTTTCCAATGTTTTACTAGCTTTGTGACAATTCTTTGAAGACTTTAATTCGACTAGGTCTAGCAGTCTAGAATCATTCCTGTGAGATGGTCTTCTTCATCCAGGCAAAATTTTATCACTAAAGCTAATGAAGAATAAGTACATTTAGAAAAAATAAACCCAGGTTGCTGGGGGGCTCAGTCGATAAAGCATCTGACTCTTGATCTCAGTTCAGGTCTTGTTCTTAGGGTTGTGAGTTCAAACCCCTTGTTGGACTCCACATTGGGTGTGACATCTACTTTTAAAAAGAAAACAGAAAATACAAACCCAGCTTATGCCATTCTTGGATATGTTTGTGCAGTTAAATATGTCCATATGTGATATGAATCACCTTCTGACCAAGTGACAAGTTATCAATTTTTTGTTCATTCTTTTCCATTGGTACTTTTTGGAATCAAATAAATAAGATACACACTTTTTTTAAATAAAAATTTCAACACAGAAATCCCTAAGGGACCTAACATCCCTACCCCTTAGGGACCTCCAGTTGCTGCAGCTACTTAGCTCCTTGTAAATGTCATCCAAGCTAGCTCAGGTGACAACTACCTCCAAGGACTGTGACAGAATCACCTACCTCCCTAAGGATCCCACTGTATTTCAGACTAAAGTGGGACCAACCCTAGAATTCTGAGCCAGCACCAGCATAGCCTACAGACCCTGCATTACCTGCCTCCCCTCCCCTCCCTACCTTATACTGAAGAATGTAAACAAAATTTACTTGTGACCCTAAGCTTTTTGCCAGGACCAAACACTTTGGTACTCCAGCCATACTGAACCCACTGTCTGAAAAGCTTTTACAGAAATATCTCTTTGTGCCTCTTTTAAAATTGTGCCCGTATTTTTTTCAATATTTATATAAATGTATATAAATAGCCTTGCTGGCATTAAACAAAGACTAGTGTCAAGCAAAATCACATTAGATATGAATGTAGTCATGAATGGATGAACTGACCCCTCTCTGCCTGGACAGCTTGGCTCTCTCTTTCCCATCTCACACATAGGCATTATAGAGTATGGCTTTACTTTTTCTCGTCATTTTCCTGAAACTTCTAAATCTCTTTTCTTAAAAAATTTTCACGTATCACATCAGTTCCTTTCCTAGACTAATCTACAGTTACTACTTCTATAATTTAAAAAAATAACAAAAATAGAATAATATATTTGAGTATTTAATAAACAAATGTTCAATATTTTTACAAGTACTTATTATCTATATGCATTGAGGGGTGGATATCTGGTTTGACTGTAAAGTAAGTTCTTTCCAGAATCCAGTTCTCACTGACAGTAGGCCAGATGAGTTGTTACAGAGTCTGAAATCTTAATGATGGATGATCTCTTAACCTGTTTCTTCCTGAAAGACTGCTCTTTGGACTTGAAATTACCCTATTTCCAAGGTATTGATCTAAAACTCTGAGCTGCTCATCAGAGGATTGTACTTGGTTTGGTATTCCTGCAACTGTCCCAGCATGAGTGCAAAGGCAGCTCTGAGTTATGCAATTATCCTGCATGTAATACAACTGCTTAAATCCTGCCAGCTTCAAAATTTCCAGCCAATTTGGTACCAATATAGAAAGAAGATGAGTGCAATGGTATCAGAAGGACTTGTCATTTTATAGAAAAATCCTTTGAATCACATCGCGAGAATTTAATAAGTGTATATTTGACATGACTTCCTTGATCTTTTAGGGGGAAGAGAGGTAATTTTAGTGCCATGATTAGAAGCAGAAGCATTGTTTTCACCATGAGGAGTAATACAAATTATGAGAGATTAACAATTAATTAGATATTCATCTAAAGAGTCAACTTAAAAGGTCAAGCTACAGAAGAGTAAAGATTCAGAAATAAAGATATATCTTAATGTTTCTAATACTCTAATACCATATAATGATCTAGAAAATGCTCTTTGGAATGGACAAGTTTTATTGGATCCCAAACTTTGCCATAGTAACTAGCTGTGCGACCTTAGGCAACTATCTGAACCTCTCTGAGCCTCGTGTTCTTTATCTGTGCAATTGGAATAAGAATTTCCTGATAGGGCTGTTGAAGACTGAGATAAGGCACTGAGACTATCCAACATGGTATCTGGCCCTCAATAAATATTATCTAATATTATTATTCTCTTGGAATGGTTTGGGGCTCCTTTATTTTATTTTTCCACTAAACAAAATATACAGATTTTGTAAACAATAAGTATTACATAAATTAAGAAAGCAAAAGAGCTCATGAATCCAAAATGTTCTGTGTCTCTGGGAATCACAGGCTGAAAACCAGGAGACCCAATCAAACCACAACCTAGAATACTTATTCCTCTGGACTAGATGCTTTTTGAGTGTTGGAACTTTGTTTTGTGCCCCTTTTACTTCTAGCATCCAGCATAGAAACTGTCTTAAGTAAATGTTTATTGAGACAATAAATGAATAAATAAGGATGTAAAGCCATGCAGACAGACTCTTTTCATGGACTCTGGGTTTGAAATGGTTTACTAAGCTCAGAAATTCCATTTTACTGGACCTTCTCTGGGTATTATCACAAGAGTCACAATAGCACAAATGTTGACTCCTCTCAACCTGCCCTCTAAGAAGCTAGAGTAATAAGTGGGACTTATTGATTTTATATAGTCATCTACTGTAAGAGTTAAATTTTTTGTACCACTGTTAAAGATGAGATCAAAAGCAATCATAGAGGTTTTAGTAGGTTATTAGAGAAAGGAGCACTATTCATTAAGAAAGGAGCAATATTAATACTAGAGGTACTTCCCCAAAGTGTTTATCACTTAAAAGATCCCATACAGAAAAATATATTGAGCCAATAACTTACACCAATGGTTTACACAGCCCTGCAAATATTTTAATTTCAAGTCTGAGTCTAATATTTTGCGTGTGCCTTTCCTAAAAGTAGAATTCCAATCTGGTTACAATCAGGGAAGTAAATAAACTGTTTAGAAAGTAGTTTTGATTCCATATAGAGTGACCTGTAGCTGCAAAATTACTGTCCAAAAGCTGAGGTGATCCTACAAGGGTTTTTTTCAAAAAAGCATCTATCACTTTTTGATTCACAAGATCAAAATAGAACAAAGCTACTTACCAGGAGGAATTACTATGAGCCTAATTCCTTCTGTTAATCTCTTGATCCAGCATCATAGGAAGTTATCACACTGGTTAGAGGTTTATAAAAATGTCAGCTTTCTCCTGAGCTTCATGGTAGGACAGCAGATGAAAACCTTGTACTGACAATTTGATCTGGGTTCTTTTGGAAGCATTTGAATATATGCTTCATGACATCTGATATTTAGTAAGTTTTCCTCAGATCAATTGACAAAAATGTCTGTTTTCCATGGAGACAGTAATTATGGAAATGTGCTGATAGCAAATGGGAATGATAAGAACAAATGAGGAAAGAAAGAGAGGAAGGAAAGAAAGAAGGAAAGAAGGAAGGAAGGAAGGAAGGAAGGAAGGAAGGAAGGAAGGAAGGAAGGAAGGAAGGAAAAAGAAAGAAAGAAAGAAAGAAAGAAAGAAAGAAAGAAAGAAAGAGAAAGAAAGAAAGAGAAAGAGAAAAGAAAGAAAGAAAGAAAGAAAGAAAGAAAGAAAGAAAGAAAGAAAAGAAGAGAAGAGAAGAGAAGAGAAGAGAAGAAAAGAAAAGAAAAGAAAAGAAAAGAAAAGAAAAGAAAAGAAAAGAAAACCAAAAAAAAACCCAGAAGAGATCAGGACCAAGTGGTCAACCAACGACTTTTCTGAATTACCAGGAAATGTGTTCAGAGAATTAAGAGGTTTTGATTTCCAGGTGTTCAAGTGTGTGAAACTGCTCAGAGATGCCTCAGAGGAAAAGCCCTTCTGTTTGTGAGGCCTGCCTCACAGGCTTGCTGTACCAGCAATTTGGGATTGTATTTCTGAAAGAGGACACGCCTCAGTAACTAAAAATGCAAACATGTCAACAGAAATATATTTGAGAAATGTGAACAACGTTCTCCATTTTTAGTAAGCCACATTTACCATTTGGCAACACAAGTCTTTACCAGGCAATGCAAAATTCAAAAAATAATTTCTGTGATTACAATATTTTCTTGGAATGAGAAGAAATTTGTAGAATTCTATCTCCCATAGAAAAATCAATTTCCTTATTAAAATTAAAATTTGAAAATATATCCAGTTGCCTGATTTGTTGAATGAAGAAGCCTCCTGGAAGCTATTCCGTGATCCTCAGATATGCGTGTGTAGCCCTGCCTCTGTGGATATCTAGCTTTGGACAAGTTATTTGCCATCCTGGTTTCCCACATCCCATTTGCTGTGTGTGCAGCCCTTGTTCCTCAAAGGCAAGGGCAGGGGAGGAAAGTTTGCTTTAGGACCAATGAAAGACCTTCTCAGTAAGACCTGTCTCTGTTATTTTATTATGTTTCTGATATAATGAGCTATCAGATCCCAGAAGACCTCACCAAAATACCTATGTTATAATAATACAAAGTTGTTTTCCCCTTGGGAACAGTAACCTCAAATTTTTCCTTTAAGTTTTGCTTGAAAAACACCTATCCTTGAGCTGTTTTTCTCTCTGAGTTATACATTTTTTCACCACATTTTGTGAGAGTGTGGGGAGCTATACAGCTATCATGAGAATTGGAAGAAAAGTCTTATTACTATATATGATAACAAATGAGATAATAACCCCACACTTCATGCAGAGGTGTGTATATTTTATAGAGTAATAGTTTCTACTGTAGAAAGTTCACAAATTTCAGGGAATATTAAATATTACTTACTATAGTTATTTCTTTAGATGCTGTGACCTTACTATACTCTGCTGTGAATGAAGAAACATCTTGGAGGGAAAAAAAATCCTTTGTTTTATTACCATGGACTCTTTTCTTATTTTTTTTTTTGGAAATTAATATAAAGAGTTGTGTTATTAAAATGTTTCCACTTGTATCTGAAAGAACAAAAGCAACAATTAGTGAAATTTCGACATTTGTGAAATAGTACACATTTTGTTTTCTTTTTTCTTTTTAAAGATTTTATTTATTTATTCATGAGAGACACAGAGAGAGAGAGAGGCAGAGACACAGGCAGAGGGAGAAGCAGGCTCCATGCAGGGAGCATGACATGGGACTTGATCCCTGGTCTCCAGGATCAGGCCCTGGGCTGAAGGTGGCGCTAAACCACTGAGCCACCTGGGCTGCCTCACATTTTGTTTTCTATTGAAGGAAAGCTTGAGGTCTAGACTTAATGTTTTTTCTTCGTCCAGAATTCAAGATCATGGTGGAATTTGTCAGCTTAGTTTGAATGACCATGGAGGCTTTCTTCTGCCCACATGGGCTGACTTGATTTTCAATGCTTTCTATCTCCTTTCTTCATTGAATGAAATGTCTCATGGGTAAAGCCACTCACAGCTCCACAGGGAGGCCCCCAGGATGACTTTGGTAGGAGCAGCAACCTGCCAGCTCCTGCCAGGACAAGTGGTTGAATATTGGACTGATCACAGAGCAAATCTGAGGGCTGATTTACTAGAGGGAGTGGTGCTCTGAACACACAGCTAAGACCTCTCCCTAGACTGCGAGAAAGGGACCCACAGTATTTACCCTAAAACATCCTGCAAATACCCACCATTTGCTTCAACGTGGATGGAACTGGAGGGTATTATGCTGAGTGAAATAAGTCAATCAGAGAAGGACAAACATTTTATGGTCTCATTCATTTGGGGAATATAAATAATAGTGAAAGGGAATAGAAGGGAAGGGAGAGGAAATGTGTGGGAAATAACAGAAAGGGAGACAGAACATGAAGACTCCTAACTCTGGGAAATGAACTAGGGGTGGTGGAAGGGGAGGAGGGCGGGTGGTGGGGGTGAATGAGTGACGGGCACCGAGGGGGGCACTTGACGGGTTGAGCACTGGGTGTTATTCTGTATGTTGGCAAATTGAACACCAATAAAAAATAAATTTATTATTAAAAAAATAAAATAAAATCAACCAGTATAATTTAAAAAAAAATAAAATAAAACATCCTGGGCTACTAATTCATTTATCAGTAGATTCCTCTCATCACTCTGCGGTTGTTACCATCCAATGATATTAGTGTAAAGAAGCCATTTTCTTATTAAAGGACTAAAGTCCTTTATTGTTTCAAATCAGAAAGTGAGAGTGGGAGGTAGTTCTTATAATTCTCTTCTACGAGTTGTGATTATCTGCTTCTTCTCCCTGTGTCATCCTCTCTCTGTAAACCAATCTCTGTCTCTGTCTCTGTGTCCACTCCCCACCCCACCATTGTCCTTCCATTGCAGTTTAGGTAATTTCTAGTACCCTGCCTTTATGTTAACTAATTATTTCCTTGCATCTCTTAAATCCACTGGTGAGCCTTTCAAGGTATCCTTCATTTCTATTACCTTGTTTTTTATTCTTGCATTTCCTTTGGTTCTTTTCCATAACTTCCATTTGGGTCTTTGCATAATTTTTGCTGAATTTACCTGTCTTGTCTTGCATGTCGTCCACCTTTTCTGCTAGATTAGAGTCTTTAACATATTAATCAGTTATTTTAAATTCCTGATATTTCCAACATCTGTGTCATGACGATTGCTTTGTGTCCTCAGACTGTTCTGATGATTGCTTTGTGTCCTCAGACTGTTTCTCCTTGTCTTTTATATGCCCCTGAAATGTTTGGTTGAAAGCTGAACATGTTGTGTGGTATAGAAGATACTGAGGTAAATTTATTTTGTGCTTGAAAATGAGCACATCTTTTCTGCGAGGCCGTTAGTGTGGGTGTTTGGGTTCCCTGGTCAGGAGTTAGGCTGCATTGAAGTTCGTTCTTGCTATGTATCAGGGTCAAAGTAGTTGTCAGAGTTCAGAAACTTAAAAGTTCTCCTGTTTAGCTTGTCTTTGTCTCTTCACTTGTCTTTGAATCTTCCCTTTGTTCTGCTCCCCAGAGAAAATCTATCTCTCGTAGCTCTCTTAGCTCTATTCCACTGTGACTTTTACCCAAGGTTTGCCAGCATGGGGGCGGGGGGGAAGGTCAAGAAAGGAGACATTCTCTGATATTTCTATTAATTCTCAATTTTAAGCAGATACAGTGAAACTGAATCTTAAGGATGTGACCTACCCAGATACTCTCGCCTCTTTTCCAGAGGTAGAACATTTTCAATCCTCGTCTCCCTTCCCCAGCTACAGCAGGTACCCATCTCCTTCAGGCTGTGGTTTGGATGCATGTCCTTCCTCAGGTATAAACTTGTTACTTTTGGACATAGAGGAGGTGGTTCTGGGCAAAGTTGCTGTGGTTGCCTCCTTTGTGTTCCTTCAACTGCAGTGCGATTCCACCTGAACCTTCCCCTACAATGAAATCACTTGTTTCCTACAGTGATGATGGGGGTAGATGAGGTCTGGGTGGATTTCAGCAGTAGCTGTTCATACCCTCCTGCAGCACCAAGGGGGAAGTTCTTTCTGGATTGTCCCTGATCTTCTCTGCAAGAATTTTATGGTGTTCCTGGAGAAGAAGCTTAAATGGTGTTGGGAAATACCATATATATCTCTCTCCTCTGGCTTCGCACTCTCCCACTAGTCTATACTCAGCACTTATTATTTCATTAACAATTCTACTTTAATCTTCTGACCAGGTGGATATGCTTGACAACGTCTGTCCAAGGTGAGCAAATGCTCACATCCTGTTTCTCTCTGCAAGTGCCTGTCTTCAATGTGTGAGGAAGTCACTGTACCCTGCAACTTCTGTTCTTTGATGGCTTCAAACAAAGTCACAGATTTTCCATTTGTCCTGTCTTTTTGGATGTTATTATTAGATGGGAGCTGTGCCATTTCCAGCTCTCTACATCTCTGGGTACCAGCAGGTGCTCTTTCCTGTTTTTCTGCTTTTGTTTTTTCTTTAATTAAAAGTCTCATTTACAATAAAATTCTTCTATCTATCAAAAACAGGAGAGAAGTAAGTTTCACATGACTTTTGCCCAAATTGCCATTATTTCTCTTCACCATATTTTAATTGGTTTTTTTTTCTTCCTGAGTTTTGATATTTCTCTCCGTATTCTGAATACCAGTCTTTTCTCTGATAGATATTTTGAAAATATTTTCTTTTAGTTTGTGGGTTTTCTTTCCATTTACTTGAAATTTTCCATTTTATTCCTTTTTTTAGTTTTGCAAAGAACAGAAATGTTAATTTTGAGGAAGTTTAATTTATCAAATATTTATTTTATGATCTTGCTTTTTGTGTCTGAATGAGAAATCTTCACTCAAAGTCACAAAGATTTCCTTCTGTGTTTTTATCTAGAAGTTTTATTGTTTTAGATTTTACATTTAGACCTATAATCCAATTTTAATTAGTTTGCATATATGATGTTTAGTATAAACTGAGGTTTAGTTTTTTTCACACAGGTGAACAATTGATCCAGTACCATTTGTTGAATGGTCTATTCTTTGTTCATTGAATTTCCTTGGCACTGTGTTAGAAATTAATCCCTTATGGGTTTCCCTATTTCTGAATTCTGTTCCTCTTATCTATGCATCTATGCATTAGCCAATACTCCAATGTCTTGATTATAAGGCTTAATAGTAAGTATTTAAACGTTTTAAAACTGATTTGGTAATGCTTTGTCCTTTGCATTCCTATATGAATTTTGTAAACATTTTATTGATTTCTTTTTTTAGTTTATTGATTCTATGAAATTCCTCCTGGGATTTTCATTGGGATTATATTGAATCTATTTCCCTTTTAGAGAATTTTGACATCTTAAAAACTTTTTAATAAAAAATGCCTAAACTTAACCTGCTCCAGAATTGACTGGGTTAAGGACATAGAATTAGGGGTTTATTAGTAAGAGGCTTATTAATCTGAAGGCTTCTATTATCTATTGTACAACTCATGAACTAGAAGAATGGACTTTGAGATTTTAATCCAATATTGAGTATTCTAATCTATAAACATGGTATACCTGTCCATTTATTAAGTTCTTCTTCAACTTCTGCCATTAAAGTTTTATCATTTTCAGCATATGAATCCTTCATATTTTAATACATTTTTTCTAAGCATTCTATAGATTTGTTGATACTGTTGTTGCTATTGTAAATGGTCCTATTTTTAAATTTAAATATCCAATTGTGAATTCCTAATATGTACAATACATTTGACTTGGTATCTCACATCTGTTTTACAGTGTATAATCCTCTATTATATGCATGTGACATTTATTCAACCAATCTCCTATGTCTGGATGTTTATGTAATTTCCAACATTTTACAGTTACATGGTGAATATCTTTATGCATATATATGTTCATAATGTTGAAATTATGCCTTCAGAGTGAATTTCTAAAAGTATTTTTGCTAGATTGAAAGGTATATGAACTTTTGTTAGATATTTCTAAATTCCACCCCAAAAGAATTGTATTTCACATCATTACCAGCAATGTGTAAGAATGCCGGTTTTCTTCCACAGTTTCACCAACAGAATGTATTGTCAAACTTTTATTATTGCCAGTCTCATGAGAGGGAAATGGTATCCCAATGTAGTTTTACTTTACATTATTATGGTGAAGTTTGCACTTTTTATATGTTTAAGAGTTATTTTTATATTTCTCTTCATTAATTGGCTTTTCATGTCTTTGCTATTTTAGATGTTTTGCCTCCATTTTTTAAATGCATTTTTATTGTGGAGATCGTTGGCCATTATCTGCTATACAGGTTGCAAATATTTCCTCATGGTTTGTTTGTTGTCCTTTGATTTCACGTTTGCTGCTTTTTGTCATGCAAGCTTTGTTTTTGTCTTCATGTATTAAAATTTGTCAATATATTTTCTTATTGCATTTTGAATTTTAGTTATAGTTACAAACCCATTCCTTTATTCTTTCTTGCATAGGAGGGACTGCAAAATTTTTTTCTTTTTTTAAGATTTTACTTATTTATTTGATATAGAGAGAGAGCAAGAGAGAGAGCATGAGCAGGGGATACAGGGAGAGGGAGAACCAGACTTCCTGCTGAGCAGGGAGCCCAATATGGGGCTTGATCTCAGGACCCTGGGATCATGACCTGAGCCAAAGGCAGACATTTCACTGGCTGACCCATCCAGACACCCCTGACAAATTTTTTTCTGTATAGGGCCAGATAAATATTTTATTTAACCTGTTTGGCCCTATTGTCTCTGTTGTGATTCATTGCCTTTCCTACTATAGCTCCAAAGCAGTCATAGACAGTTATGAAATGAATAGGGATGTTTGTGTTCCAGGAATGTCAGGGGTAGGTGTTCTATCAGAAATCTCTGAAAGAAAATTTTTTCTATTTCACTTATTTCTATAATTTAAAATAAAAAAGAAAAGAATAGGTTATGGTTTTTGTTTCATATTTTGTTATATTATTTTCAAATATGCCACAATAACCCATGTAAGCAATGTAACCCCTCAATATTGTGAGCATTATACATGTTCCAACCATTTGTAGGAACTTTCAATGTATTATTTAAGTTACCTCTCTCTCAGCAGTTCTTTCAGGTAAATATAACTATATTTTCCATTTGTAAATGAGGGAAATGAATCAAAGATAAGTCATTTATCCAGAGTAAGACAGTTAATTTGGGGAGGATGGATATGTAACAAAGGGTTATTGAGGAAACCCTGAGGAATAGAGAGACATAAAATAAAAATAAAAATCACTCTGCAGTATAGCATTCCAGGGCAGTGATTGACGAACATGTTCTGTAGAGGGCCAAATGGTCAACATTTTAGGTTTTCTTTGTGGGTGTCTGTTGCAACTACCCAACCTTGCCATTGTAGTGCAAACTGCTATAGACTATTTGTAAGCATATGGTCAAGGTTGTGTTTCAATAAAACTGTATTTATAAAGTGTGCATGGCATGGGCGCAGTTTGTGGAAACCTTGTTCTATGATAATCACTATTATCATTATGGGTAATTGTAATTTTTTAGTTTTGGGGTTTTTTGAGAGATACAATGTAGTAATTCTATTAGATAGGAAAATATAACTACCTAGCCATTTTAAGTGTCATATATACAGTTACATTTTAAATTTTTATGTAAACAATCTCATCATTAAATGTAAAAACCAATAAAATATTGACTACAGGAGTGCTGAAAATACGGACTCCACCTTGGGCTCTCCATCTTGATCAAGTCTTCTCTTGGGGAGACATGTTCTGGGCCCCATGGAACTTAATATGCACACCTTAGAAATGCTCACAAAGGCCTAGATGGAGGGAGACTTGCTTTGGCCTTCAGTAAATTTGTAAATTTTACATATAATCTTTCAAAAAACATGGTTTTTACAGCTATGTAGAATCTTGTCACTTCAAAGCCACACAGATAATATTTCCCTTTCCTTACTGGTCATCATTGTAGTGTTTAATGGTTATTGTATGTTGAAAAGTCAAGGTGACTCTATCTCCTGAGATCAGTCCTCAAGGAGCCACCTCATCAGATTCTATGCTGCTCTTTAGAGGATTAAATGAAATAATCTGTGAAAGTATTTTGCATAGATACTGTGAGAAACTTAATCCCTCTTTTCATTCCCTTCTTTCTGGAAAGGATTCTTGTTCTCTGACTCTATATTATTTTCAGGGGTTTTCTTACCTTTGTTTCTGTAGATATGTTAGGGGCCACGTGAGGCCATTTTGAGACCCTCGGGTTCCTCCCGCTGGGACCCAACCCCAGTCAAGAATCACGATGGATAAGGTGTGGGATACAAGATCCTGACTTTGTCCCTGGGAAGGGACTGACACTGCTACGGGAGTAATTCATTCTGCTTTCCATAGCATCTCTGCACTTGATAGCACCACATGATTCTTAGAATGAAAACAGAGAATGGAGGTGCTGTCCTGATTTCAGGAACTACGGGTAAAGTACAGGCATGGCAGTTATGTGGTCAGATATCCAAGTTATCAAAAATACCAAATTTTTCTGAGGTAAAGGTTTTTCCTCATCACTTGAAAGTGGACGCTAAGGACATGGGAGAGGAGTTTTGATAATCTCACATATTACCTGTGTGTTCCACTGTTTTTTTGAAAACTCATAACCATCCACCTACTAATTACAGAATTAAATTCTCTATTAATATTCCTTATTTTATTAATTTGTAAGAGATATTATCTTTCCTTTCTTGAGATTAAGGGAGGCTGTATCATCCTTCATTTTAATCATCTGATCATTTTAATCATCTGATGAGATACCCATCCTGCATCTCATTGGGGATGTTTCTTTTCTTTGCAGAACCCTAGAAAACATGGTCTTAGAGGCATATCTGCCATGTTGGGGGCACTTGATGTGTTCAGGGGCCTGTCCCAATGGAGCAATGGTGGTTTTGTCTCATTATTGATCCCTGAATGTGGAGTGAGGTGCTGCTTCTACCTCTAGGATACAGAACTTATAACTTAGTCTCTCCTTTACACCAAATAAGTGATTGTTTACTTATGGGCATAATGGTCCATAGATTCCTTCAGTATGGCTAACAGGGTAGTAATATTCTACCTCTGAAAAACTATAATATCCATGAATAAAATCGCAAGTAATAACAGCAAGAAATATTTGTGTAATATATATGCCCCTCTCCTGTCTTCATTAACAGTAGAATTCTTTGTCTCTACAGTGAATTAGAAGACAAATGGATTTTTCTCTAAACCATCTGTGTTTTCAGAGTTCCTAGACAGCTGAATTTAGTAGGAAATAGGATCAAACTTCATTAGTATGTACCATAATTGATGATATCCCGTGCGGATCAGTGTGCGAGCAAAATCTACAACGTCTTGCTAGAAAATTCAGAAAATACTGCAGAGGAGAGGGTCAGATTGCCATTCAGCTGTGTAGCCTTTCTGGTTGCCATATTGAAAAAGACATGGGTCCAGATCTGAGGATGGTTCTTGTGCAACTTCTCTTGGCAATTCTGGTGCTACAGATCCAAATCTGGCGGGTATAGTAGTACATGGACTCATCTTCCTCTAAGAAATTTATTTTCAAAATTGAAGTCTAAGTTTGTTGTCTTCTCACCTCTGCAATCATAAGCAAGCTTTATTGAGGTGAATGATAGATATCCTCTCCTTGATCTGGTTTCTGCCACTGGTTTCTGCATGACTTCACTGTTAGAGTCCTCAGTGGACAGTTTCCAAGGTAAGTGGACACTCTCATCTCTTTCTCTGGAAATTGATAATTCAGGTTGCTCCAACGTCACCCGCCCAAGGCCAACTTCAGGCAAAGAAGAGAAATTCTCATGAACAAATGATACAGAAAAAGGCAACAATAAAGAATTTCTTGAATCTCTCTTGCAGACTGAAGTGACCAGGGGCAACTCACAGACTCAAGAGGGATGAGAAGATGACTGCTTCCAGCAGGGGCATCCTGTGGCCTGGCTGATTTCCCAGCAACAAGGTAAGAAGTGAGGTCCCTGTTAGCAGGACTTGTCAGGTCAGCAGCAGGAGGATGAGGCTAATTCAGGTTTCTCAGAAGAAGTGGTGGCTTAGATAATTCCCTCGGGTTGTTCATGATCTGCCACAGATACAAGCAATTCTGAGGCTTCCTGTGCCCTATGTATGCTGGGCAGATGAGGTAAGAGGGCCCTCAATCTGGAAAGAAATTCCTGTTACAAATATGTCTTCTGGCCAGGGGCAGGATGGTTTTCACACCCACTCAGCCAACCCCCTGGAATCTTATGCTGCAGAAACATTGCTCAGTAACATGAGGACAGGCCTACTGGCTTCAGCCCCCATGTCTACCTGTCTCTGATTTGCTGTTGATTCGAGACTCAGATAGAAATTTGATCTTCCTTTTCTGTAACACAGCACAAAAGAACAACAATAAGACCCTGAAATATTTCATTGATGTTACTGAATATGCATGTGATGTTATTGAAAATACTCCACTGGAGTATTTTTGGGTTTTTTAACGTTGATTGAGATGTCACCAGGCAGATTAGGGCTCAGAGAAATCAGATTTCATTTATAACCTGGGTGCTTCCAAGAAGGGACTAGGCTGAAATTTCTGGGGATACATGGGTCAGAAAAGCCTCTGAAAACCAGCTTCTACTTGTCCTGAACCTTGCAACTCTCTCATGAGCATGATGTCACACGCAGGATAGTTCTCAAAGCAATGTTATGTTTCATGTGTAGTGAAAAGCTTTACAATTAATAGACATCTAATGTGCATTGTGGACTTGTAATATGTCCGGCATTGTTCTAAACATTTTCTTGTACTATTTTACCTAATCATCTCTGCAGTCACATAACAGCTGTTATGATTAACCTCCATTTCACAAATGAGGACGCTGGCAGAGAGAAATGACTTATGCAAAGACACAGATCTGGTAAATATGAGAACACGTATAAGTAACAGTAGTTCTTAAAGAAAATCTGAGTAAAATGAGGTATAAAAATGACAATATAAGGTACCCATGACTTACTTTTACTTTGAATTTTCTCTATGTATTTATGACAAGCAATAGGATTGCTTGGTGTTTTATATATAAATATACATTTTATTTTATTTTATTTTTAATTTTTATTTATTTATGATAGTCACACAGAGAGAGAGAGAGAGAGGCAGAGACACAGGCAGAGGGAGAAGCAGGCTCCATGCACCGGGAGCCCGATGTGGGATTCGATCCCAGGTCTCCAGGATCGCGCCCTGGGCCAAAGGCAGGCGCCAAACCGCTGCGCCACCCAGGGATCCCTAAATATACATTTTAAAGTGAGAGTTGCATATTTGACTTTATATTCTCTTCTTTTGATTAACTCATTACTGTAAGCAATACTATACATCTTTAAATCATCTATGAGAACAGTATTTTTCATGACTATGGATAATTAAACTCCCTCATCTGCCATTTAACACATTTAGTTATCTCTAGATATTGAAAATTTATCAGAGCCTTACCAACTTTTTTGTGAATATCCTCACTAATGGCTTATGAAAATCAGCATCCTATGGTACTTACCCCTTTTGGATGTGGGCTGAGGCATTTAATCTTTCTTTGTCTCAGTTCTCACATCTGTACTTGCTGAAATAAATATCCTTTCAAACTTGAGAAAGTACTATTACCAGTCTAAAATTGAGAATGAACATGAAGTATGCATACCTGATAAATGATAATAAACATAAAGCATATTCTGTGCATGGCAATAATACATCCTTTCTAAGTTTTCCATTTGTATTTTTATAATTATTGAAAAACAAAAACTGATCTTGGGAAATAATATTTTCATTGTGAAAATTCTTGTAGTACTTTTTTTTTGAAAATGTAAAGTCAATAGAAGGAAGGAAATAACGCATTCTCTCTGACAGACAAAAAGGTTATCTTAAAACTCAAATATTTCCTTTCATTTTCTTTCTTCCACCAAGAGAGACTTTTACATATTTGAGATTTAAAATACAGTCATTTGAACTTTATTTAGTTTTTTTGATATTTGAATGGAAACATTTCACTTTTATTAATCAATCTTAAAAATGCCATTTTTTTTTATTGGTGTTCAATTTACTAACATACAGAATAATACCCAGTGCCCGTCACCCATTCACTCCCACCCCCCGCCCTCCTCCCCTTCTACCACCCCTAGTTCGTTTCCCATTTTTAATGGTTTCATAGTATTCTATCATTTGAATCCAAGATAAATTAATCGCTTCTTTCCATTTGTTTATCATTAATTTTCACTAATTTTTCTAGTGCTCATATTGAAAAGCTGATATAACTTTTGTCTCCTGAAGTCTGTTATCTGAAGACACTATATTATGAAGGTACACTGCTCTTCTGTATGTGACATGAGAAAAAGCATTTAGCAAAGATATTTTGAGAAGCAAAATAGTGTAGCAAAGATTCCTTGAGAAGAGGAATGCACACTTTCCATGCATTCCTTTTGGAACCTGTTCATCTTCCTACACTCGCTGTATTCCACTCAGGTTCTAGCCTCCAATAAAAAATATAGATGGTTATGTTCAGGCTCAAGAAAGCAATGGTCCCCCCAATAAGAAACTGTCATGGGTTAAAATGACAATCAAAGAATATGAACCCAACTGAGGTGGGAGAAGAAGAACTGAAGGATCATATATCTCATTCCACCTCTCATGTGTACCTGGCCTGCAAATCCTTCTTTCCCCCAGTTGATCTCAAAGCTGAGCAATAAACTGTGGGGCCTTCAAATAGGAGACAGAGTGAATGAGTATGTTGATGTTCTTTGGGGAATTCATCATTAAGACGAATAGTTCTCCAGGAAAACTGCAAGGAGAGATCATTATTCCTACAAGAAGCCCACTGCAGATTCTATTATTAGAAATTAAAAATAAGGGTCTTTTCCCTGTTTTATATTTAAAAAATCAATTGATAATTTCTTGACATTTTAGTTATTCTCTGAAGACACCTAATCACTCAAGTCCTGCACATATGCTTCACACATCATAATAATTTGTGTGGGTTAATGTTCGATATCAGTCTATCTCCACTGTGGGGGACAATGTCTTGTTCTTTGTATTGTCCTGCAGTGAAGAAGTGGTTTAGTGCAATAGTCAAGAGGAGCCAGCTGATGTGTGTCCCTCCCCTTCTTGGCCACCTCACTGTGTACCTGCTCTGGGACCTGGACAAGTCATTAAATGCCTTAGTACTTCAGTTACCTGGGGAGTCAGACGTGCTTGCTAATAATACTGCAACAGAACATTTAGGTGGTATGGGTTACAGGAGCTAACATGCTCAGAAGTGAGAACACGGAAAGAGAACTTACACACAGCCACACATACACACACATGTACATGTACACATAAGTTAGATCTTCTGGTCTTGGCAGGCTCTCTGTTCATTCACAGGGAGAATCAACGGTGGCCCCATATGACCCATCTCTCAGCCTCAGTGAATTCAGAGCTCTATCCTGATGACATCATGCTGGCACCAATCTCCACACCTCCGAGCAAGAGGGCTTTGCTCCAATCTTAATTCATCCAGCTCCCTAGTGTTCCCGCAAGGAATTGCAGTCCTTAAACCTTTCAGGGCCCATTAGTCCAGCTCATTCCGGCATGGACTTACTACTGCCTTGGGCTGAACGGGAAGCCTACATTCTTTAAGCTCTAATTTCTTTAGTTGTAAAACGGACCAATACTAGTTTCACATTTCTCCTCTGCAGATACATGGGTATGAATATTATCTTGTGGATTACAAATACATTGATGAGTTACAGGGACAATATGCACAGGGTTTTGTATTCTTGTTTCAGCTCACTTCGTATTCTGAGCATCTCCCCATGTCACTGAAGTAGTTTTTAATATCTGAAGCTATGGACGTTTATCTCTGTTGCTCAGGAGCTGTCTGAACTGCTGCAAATTTCTTAATCTCT
The DNA here is from genome assembly GCF_053574225.1 of Canis aureus. Taxonomy (NCBI): domain Eukaryota; kingdom Metazoa; phylum Chordata; class Mammalia; order Carnivora; family Canidae; genus Canis; species Canis aureus. The sequence goes on from NC_135631.1 coordinate 45,095,506, forward strand.
TCCTGTCTCGAAATCCTCACCTGAAAGCAGATGTGATAATAATTCTATCTCGGAAATTAATGCACATTAAATGCTGAGACTATTTCAGTTTTATTGTAACCACTAGCACAGGTTCTGGAATATAGGAATTTTTTGAGAATAATTACATATTATTATTACTACTATCATGTCTTAAATTTAACCTTCCCATGCTGTCAACCATTTTTCCTTGCCCCACTCGCATTGTGAAAATGCTTTGGTGACCATTTTGAAGTAGTAACCTGGAAAATCAGTAACATATTATTGATATTTTATTTGTCTGCATTGATTTTTCCACATTCTTCTTTTCTTCCATCCTTTCTTAAGCGAAGCTTTTTTGCTTGCCTTTAATGATTTCTATATAGTTTTCTCTAAGTATTTGCATGTATTAAAACAAAGCAGTTCTCCCTAAAACTCATGTGTGGCTCTGTCACATACCACTTGGAACTGATGCGAACTCCAACTGGGGTACTTCCTGTGGAAAAGAGAGCGGAAAAAGCCAGGAGGGCTCATTTTTCCTTCTGAGACAGTTGCCCTATTCGCTCTGTTTTCCAATAAATACCATTTCTGAAGTGATCCACAGTGGACAGTTGAATGTTGAGGTGGAGGACAGTAGACCAGTGCCGATGTCCTATGACTAAGAGGACTGGCTCTTCCTCTGCAAGAAGTTTCCTCCTGGGAATGAGGATGATGAGAAGACAGAGAAGGGGCATCTACTTACTATCACTCTGGAGGGAGGTCCCCTGCTCCACCATTGCTGCCAGGCATTTCCATCCAGATCCTCTGTGTGTGTGTTTGAAGAGGTGGCAGTTGTGGGGGAGCCCACACTTTCCACTTGACTTTAGCTCAAGGAAAGCTGAGAAACAGTATCTGACATTTTTCCTTCCTATAGTGGGAATGAATTCATTCTTTCACTACGACTTATAAGATGAAGAACTCCCCAGACGTAGACGAAGGTTTCAGATGCTGGAGCCAAGCAGGGAGATAAATGACCACTTCAGACACATTCCTGGAAAAAAGTGCTTCCTCTTCATTAATTAGATCAAACAGAGAAGAAAACAAAGGCAGAATTTATCATTTACTTATAATTTTGAACACCTTCAGAAAATAGATATTTTATTTTCTTCATTTCATATAACATAAATGGCTCACAATATTGCAGTCATTCTACACAGCAAGCACTGTGCTACAAACACATTGGTTCCATTATCTCATTTAATCTTCACAAAGCCTACTGAGTGGGTGCTTTTATTATTGTCCTCATCCTTCAGATACGAAAATGGAGGCTTTTGACACTCCAGACGTTTTATCAAAGGTCTGACATACATGGCAAAATAGTAATTTGCACCAGAGGTTCTAGATCTGGAAACCATGTTCTTAAACCAGATACTGTATTTCTTCTGTATATACTTATTATAGTATAATATATATTATGTACCATTATATCATAATAATATATGTGTGTGTATTACTCCTTCCTGAAGCTCTAGAATATTTCAAATTTTAGGACTCATTACTCTGAATTTGCTTTGCTTCCTGAGATTCATTTATTCACACATCAATTCAGCAAGTGTGTATGGAGGTTGCACTAGAGACAAGGCATGTGCAGACCCAGGCAAAGTCACAGACACCAGAGACAAAGGTCCTGCTTGGGAGCACTTATATACCAGCAGCACCTGTGTTCATCTTCCTTCATTTGGCGCCACACCTGGCCCTCACAGTCATGTCTATGACCTCAGTCATGTGCCTGCCCTCCGTCCATTTCAAGTCCAGCTATGGGATTTTGCGTGCTCTCCTTGCAGTTGACCTATGATACTTTCCGCTAAAGCAAGTTCACAAAACAGAAAAGATATGTGATTTTTTAGCCTTTACCACTCTACTAGCAGGAAGGGTCCTGGGGCAGACTGTCCAGAAAGTAAGCTCTTCCAGATGTGTGCCCACTATGACGCTGTAGCCATCGTTTCTTGAGTGGTGACTCATACTGTCCTGACTGGGCTCTGCTGGGCTGGGGAGCAGGTCTGGGACAATCCATATTTGCCCACAAATGACAGAGTATATTCTTGTTAACAAACATAAGGATATTTAAAGTGGCCCAATAGTTCAACTGAAACGGCAACATTTCTGTTCCTTTCTAAGTTTCAATTCTTTCTTTCTTTTTTTAAAATTTTCTTTCAATTCTTTCTTTCATGAAATAGGTTTATCTGCAGGATTTTTATGATGATCATGTGTTTCTGGACACACAACATCTTGCTCATTATCTGGCAGCCAATGGAGCTGAATGCATATGAATTCCATTTTATTCATTCCAATAAGGAATTAAGTTGAACTAGGCATTTGGGAATATGATTAGATTAACATCTGTGGAGGTATAATTGGAAGCCATCAGACTCTTTCTTCTTTCCACCGATACAGGGGCATAACACAACATGAAGTATATAAAGTGCTTAATATAGTGCTTAGTATATAAGGAGTTCTCATTCTAAAATAGGTATTATATTCTTATCAGAATCTTACATTATATTTATTTATTTTCAACTTGAATCTGAGCTCTTTGAGAGAATGACTGCACATTCAGTTCTATACATATAAACTAATTATTTTTCTTCAACTGCCCAAAGAAAAGGAATTAAGGAAATCTGTTGACCCATGGACTACAAATGCTAATTCTAGCACTTTCAGAATAAAACTGCAGATTTTTGCTAATCACTCTGTAACTCCAACTTAGAAATTAAAAAAATAAAGGCAAAAGAATGAGAGTAACTAGGAATCTTCAGCCTGTGATTGATACAGTTAAATATTGACTCATAGGTGGTAAGAACATAGATTAAGGAAGAACAGAAAAGATAGATCAATTATAATTGAGAGGCTGGATTTTAGTTGACATTATGAAAGTGGCAGGCATTTCCCTAGTGTCATTTAGTAAGAGCTGGGGTTGTTTCACTAATGCATACTTCTTTATTGTATTAAAGAATATCGAGGAGGCAGAATTGGGTTCATCACAATATTGGTTCATAAAGCACTACAATCATGTATCTACTCATAGGTCTCTTTATTTTATTCTACTTAGGTATTGATGACTTACCTAATAACTTGACAAATATCTGGGAATCCCTGATTTAACTGAAGAACAAAAGCATTATAAATAAATTACATGTTCCTCTCTGTTAAATTCATCAATTAGAAAAGAACAGCATTTAATAACAATCTCTCAATACTTTTCCAATTTCCCATGTTGTTACTGAAGGAACAGAGTAAATTCTATTGTGTTTGAGATGGGACCTTGGTGCTTTTGTGGAACGTGACATGAAATGAACTAGATAAAAATTTCTCCCAAGTCTCCATACAGTTTTCCTTATTCATGGGCAAATATAACCCATTTATTTTAATGTCTGCTTGAATTCACTCTTTTGCATCTCCAGATGGACTGTCTACCTTTCTTTACCTTGCCCTGAGAATTAAGACTGCATGGATGGTTTTCCTTATTCTTTGGTTGCTATTTGGAAGCAGTCAATGAAGCATCAGCCCGAGACTGGGAAGGGGACACAGAAGGAGCTCAGGGTTCTCTTCCTGACAGATGATCTGCATCATTCCCCGGAGCCAATACATAAAGCCATCTACCCCAGAGCCAGAGGTATATGCTCAGGAACCAAGAGGTGCAGGTGGGAGTGGCCATTCACTTTTATACCAATTAATTCACTAGAAGAATTATTTTCTCCCAGGCCCTGGATCCACAGGCTTGGAAATCTGATGCCCAAAAAGGAATGATTTTATCAGGTGACACCATCATGGTTCTTTGAACTCTAACTTCCATTGGCCAACATTCAATGGTAATCAGAGCAAAGATGCCCATTAGTGGAATCCATAGTGGTTAGTCTCCTGAGGCACAGAGCAGGGTGGATAAATGTGTAATGTCAATCCTGGGAGGGGTGAAGAACAGAAGCTTTTGCAGAATCCAACATTTGTGCTGTCAGCATCCACTCTTGTCCTTTGGGAGGAAAATCCACCCCATCCCCCAAAATAGGGGACACACAGAGCTCTATTTGAAAATCTGTTTTTTTCTCAGTCTCCAGATGAAGATCACATGAGGCTGATTTTTAGCAACCTTCCATGAACTGTACAAATCACATTTTCAGGCAATAGAAGTGCCAAACCACCTTGCTAAAGGAAATTCAGTTAGTGTGGAGCAATGTGTTAAATTCTGCACAAGATGATCTCATTCCTGCATCTGCATGTGGACAAAAGAAATGCAAAGAAAGCAAGGAAGTCACAGTACAGTATTAATAAGAAGACTATTTGTGCCACTTGCTGTAGTACTTGGTATCTGTTCTATACAGGGGGAAAGACACACTCTGACCCAGAAGCTTCTCTGAGCTCATCAAGCATGAACTTTGTATCTAACTTGGCAGATGCAGTCACTTGGAATCCGGAGAGAAAACTAGATTTTGTTTCGTAAAAGAAGCCAAAGTTATTTGAGAAGAGGAGAGAGGGTAGCCCGGGTGGCTCAGAGGTTTAGCGCCGCCTTTGGCCCAGGGTGTGATCCTGGAGACCCGGGATCGAGTCCTACATCGGGCTCTCTGCATGGAGCCTGCTTCTCCCTCTGCCTCTCTCTCTCTCTCTCTCTCATGAATAAATAAATAAATAAAATCTTTATAAAAAAAAAAAGAAGAGGAGAGAAATAGTGGTCAAAACAGAGCCAGGTACAAGCCTTTCTAACCATCAGATTTCATGAGTGGTGTCTAAGTCTTCAGTAATATCCAGCAATTTTTAATATTAAAATGTGAATTCTTCTAAAAATAAAATTTAAAATAAAATTCAAAAGCAATACAAGTTTTCATTGAGACAATTGAGGGAATATGGAAATGACTTAGAAAAAAAACTATCCTGATCCCAGTGTTCAGAGGTGACCTCTCCAAAGTTGGGCCCTTTCTTCATTTTACAGAGGAGAAAATAAAGGTCCAGGGAATCTGGTCCCATAATCCCATAGGGAGTAGCACGCAGGGACACATGGCAGGCAGAGTGCCCCAGGTGTAACCCAGGGTTGATTGCATCAACCTGCTTGAGGAATGGGTGTGCAGCCTGTTTGGGAGGCAGGGATGAGCACGGAGCAGAGATCCCTGCTGAAAAGACAGCTGCCCCCCTGAGCTAGCATTGGAGCATTTCTCCCAGAGATCTCATTAGAAGATTTCAATGTGGGCAAGCCTGGGTGGCTCAGCGGTTTAGCGCTGCCTTTACCCGAGGGCCTGATCCTGGAGACCAGGGATCGAGTCCCACGTTGGGCTCCCTGCATGGAGCCTGCTTCTTCCTCTGCCTGTGTCTCTGCCTCTCTCTGTGTCTCTTATGAATAAATAAAATCTTTTTTTTTAAAGAAGATTTAAATGCCCTAACATAACATGATAGCTGTGTAGTCTTGGGCAGGATGTTTCTCCTCCTTTTCCTCAGATGTCGAAAGGTGGCACGCAGAGTAATCAGGGAATGTGAGCAAAGCATACATCTGTCCCAGATGCATAGAAAATGCTCAAGAAATGTTCGGGATTGTTGTTTTACATCAAAATGGGGCTGGTTGCAATAGATGTTTTCTAGGGGCCTCATAGTGTACGATCATAGAAAATATTCCAGTTTTGGAAAATCAGGTGTGTGTGCGTGTGTGTGGCCAAAGGAAGACACCTGCATTGAGCCAGGGGCACAGGTGCTACAGTTCCAGGGTCAGATGCTCAGAAATGGTAAAGGCAGGGCCTCAGGAAGGGTCAGCTGAGGAATGCATCTGAAATGGAGCTTTGAGAAGTAAAGGTAGCGTTGACTTCCAGCTGAAATGAAAGTTCCTTTTCTATTAACCCAAGTACACCAGGGCCTCCTGGTTGTAAGGTAATTAATTATGCTAATGTAACCTGTCAGCCTGGAGAGAGAAAGCTGTGGGGATGGCCAGGAAGGAGACTTGACTAGGGCAGGGAGTTTAGGGTCCTTCACACCTACTACCAGCCCCAGCAGGTGTCTAAGGCAGCTGTGCTAAAACATTATATGGAAAAGAGAGTGACAATGGGAGTGACATCTGCACAATAAAACAAGTAGAAAGTGTATAAAACTCACCTCAATATAGGAGGTGAGCAATGTGGATGGTGAGAAATTGGGTAAAATCTTTGTTTTCTTTTTTTCTAGATTTCTACCAATAAGAGAATCTTATTAATTAGGGGATAATCCACAACCCTCTATTGTTTTATGGAAATATTTTTTTTATGTTGTCAGCCTTCAAAACTCTGTTTCTCTCAATTACTGTTTCCATTTGTCTTCAAACACTGTTGACATTAAAGGCTCAACACCTGTTGGCCATGACCCACCTTAATCTGTGTCCAACCTCCAGCCAAATACTCTCCTGGGTTTGTCAAATGCCAGAAGTAAAACCATTTAGTGTGTAGCGTGTGGTGTCCTTTGCTCAAAGGAGAACAATCCATGGATTTGGAGTTCAGGCCTCACAACGGTGGAGCACTCTGCCCCAGGGATTCAGGGCAACAGGGAGTTTTGTAGAGCCTTAGAAGCAGCCCAGAGGGAACAGGCAGGATGAGCTGGGAGGTCAGGGATTTCCTCAGAAAGCCAGCAGGTCAGTCAGGGAATGAGGAGAGAGTATTTGACTTAGGTTGATTGGCTGGGGTTGCATATCTGAAACCCTATTCAGAACAGGGAAATCATGGGGCACATGAGTGGCTCCAGTTAATTAAGCAGCTGCTTTTAGCTCATGTCAGGATCTCGGGATCTTGGAATAGGGCTCCTCATTGACCCCCTGCTCAGCCAGGAGTCTGTCTTTCCCTCTTCCTCTGCACCCCCCTCTCCATGAACAAGCATGCTCTCTCTCTTTCTCTCTCTCTCTCTCTCTCACCTGCTTTCCCGGACCTGGGACCGCTCCCTTCTGACCATGACTCTGAGATCTAATGCAGTTTGACTTCTTCACTAGGTCACAGAGAATAAATTGAATGTACATGTAACGTCAACTCCTAATAAACTGGATAAGCCCGGAAAATCCAAAAGAGGAAAGTCATTGATATATTTTGATGAGAAGACTGTGAATAAACTATTCTTTCTTTTATCTTTAATTTATGTGTTTATAACACTTTGTATTGAATACACATTTTTTTTTCTTAAAAATTTTTCTCTTGGGATGCCTGGGTTGCTCAGCAGTTAAAGCGTCTGCCTTCAGCTCATGTCGTGATCCTGGGGTCCCGGGATCGAGTCCCACATTGGGCTCCCTGCATGGAGCCTGCTTCTCCCTCTGCCCATGTCTTGGCCTCTCTCCCTCTCTGTGTCTCTCATGAATGAATAAATAAAATATTTTTTTAAAAAAAGTTTCTCTTTTGTTAGATCAGTACCTCCATTTTTTCTTCTTTTTTAAAGATTGATTGATTGATTGATTGATTGATTGATTGAAGAGAGAGAGAGAGTGGGAAGAGGGGCAGAGGGAGAGGAAGAGAATCTCAAGCAGACTCCCTGGTGAGCACAGATCCTGAAATGGAGCTGGATCCCAACAAAACCGAGATCATGACCTGAGCCAAAATCAAGAGTCAGACACTTCTCTGACTGAGCCACCAGGTGCCCTTAGCACTCCCATTTTAAAAACCAAGTCATAGGTAGCATCCTGCACATTCACACTTCTCTAGAGAATCACAGAATCTAAGACACTTCAGGATGAAAACAAAAGCCCCCATTCCAGAAGCATTATTAATTCTTATCTTTAAAAATGAGAAAACAGCTCCCCAAATGCAGGTGACTCATTCAGTATGACAGGACCATGAGTAGCTGAGGCTGGATTAGAACCCCCACCCCTCCTCTCTACTGTGTGCCTCTCTCATCAGGTAGACCTGGCATTTCAAGCTCAGTCACTACATGCAGAGCACCCAGCAGGTATCAGATATGGAGTCAGGTCCCTTTTGAAGCATTAACTTTATTTTTGTGTTCCCTGAAAATAATATTCTGGTGAGGCACATCTTAGTACTCAGTCAACAGATGATGATTAGTCAGGCTTTTTGGACATCCCTCATGTTGGACTTTTTTAAATAGCTGAGCAAATCTGATAATAATTGAATCAGTTTTATTAGAAGAAATTAAAAATAATTGTGTTGGCCTATAATCGACTCTCCTCAAAAGTATAAAGATGTGTATGTGTGTGTGAGTGGATGTGTGTGCTCCTAGAAAATTAATTTGCTAGGTAATGTCTTTTGCTCCTCAAGGAAGAAGGCAGCCTCACATAGGATTGCCAGGTTCCATGGAAAAAAAAACAAGTCCAAAGTGCTATGTGGTATTTGGACATAAACTACAAAATTATTTGTTGTTTATCTGAAATGCAGGGAAATGCAAATCAAATCCACAATGAGATATCCCCTCACACCTGTTAGAATGGCTATGATCACAAAGTACAAATATCAAGTGTCACCACAGAAGCTGGAAGTGAGGAAGGGCAGGGACTCTGGCTGACTGTCCTGTGCTCAGGGACCCCTGTGCAGGGGACAGGAGGCTGCCCCAGGAGCAGCTCCGAGAGCAGACTATCCCAGGCAACCTCACTGTCTTGGAGTCCCAGGAAATCCTTGCTCGGCCAGAAGTCTCATGGTTTCAGAGTTAAGAAAGCATAAAAGCAGCATCACACTAGAGTGGAAAGAAAATTCTTAAACAAACAAGTGACAAGAGAAATCTCCTGCACCAGAATGTTAAAGAACACACAAAGCTATGGCACCAGGAAGTGTGCACTGTTAGCACTAGACTTTATTCATGGAGCACGGGGTGCCCTAGAGACAGTGTGCGGAGATGGGGAGAATAAATCTTAAATTTCGTGCTCGGGGCCTATTGTTGTTAGTGGTGATTATAATTTGTGTATACTTATATTTTAAAATTCATGTTGATAGCGTTAGGCGGCAAGATGTCAGTGTAAGTGAAAATGCAAATGTATAATATTTAATGTGTAGTAGAACCCTTGTGACCTATCATTTGAATCCATTTCTCTAAAATATACTCCCTTTGTAGAGCCATTGGAAAAAAAATGAGAAAGCAAAAAAAAAAATGAGAAAGCAATAATAATCCAGAAGTATGAGCAGTCCTGGAGTCTGTGTTGTGGTATCAAACACCACTTCCTACCCCAAGTCCCAGGGCTCAGCTGAGAAACAAAGGCAAAGAGAAATCACACAGTCATAAAGGAACCGACCACCTTCCTGTCTGTCCCCACGTGGACCATGTCCCAGGCTAGCACGGGCCTTACCAATGGCAGCTCTTCTCGAGGGAATTATTACCACCCTGAGTGCAGGAGAGGTTAGAGAGAAGTCGAGAATGAGGAAATCACCCCTGTGCACCCCCAAGGAGATCCTGGGTGCAGACAAGGGTCACCAGGGGCTCCCAGCTCCTGCCCTGGCTCTGGTGCTGCTCCTGCTGGCCCCCCCCCCACATCCCTCTCCCCCTGTTTTCCCCCCTCAGGCCCTCTGTCCCCACGGTTGTGTCCACACTCCTCTCTGTCTCACGTCTATTGCCATCCTTCCCTCTGTGTCCTTGTCTCTCCATCTCCCGTTCCAGCTGGGTCTCCTTGTCCTGCTTTATTTCTCTCTCTCTCCCCTCTGGCTCCCCCATCTCCCTCTCTCTCTCTCTCTCTTTCTCTCCCCCCGCCCCCATCTGTCTCTGTACTCCCGTCTCCCTACGTCTGTCTGTCCATCTCTACTACCTGGTTCCTTTATTTCCATCTCTCTTTTCTCCGTTACCTTCTATCCCTATCCCTCCACCTCTTTCCCTGCTCACAGCACCTACTGTAAAGTCTATGTTATTCCATCTGAGTCATTTCTCTGGCTTCTGATGACCACATTCTGTTGCTCTCAGCGCTCTCCTCACATGAGCCTCTTGTGTCCATCGTCCCTTTCTTCTCTCTGGTCCTCTTGTCTGGTCTCCTGGGGCCTGTAGGACACAGGCCTGTGGGTCTGTGCTCCCTATGGTGGCAGGATGGGTGCAAGCTCACGATGTACATTTACTCCTTCAGCTTCTCCTGATGATCGCACCTGCCCCATGACAAGATACCAGAACGACGATGGTGGTGATAGAAGAACTTTCATCAGCATTGCTGCCCTGGGGACAAAGTCATCACATACACACTAGTGCTTATATTTCTATTTCAGTTGGCCATGACAAGCTACCTAGTAATAATAGGAGAAATAGTCTACTTATCATGAATTATGAGGATGTCCTATGATTTCATAACCTCTAAATGGGGCTCTCGCTCTCTCTCTCTGTTGTTTTGTGACCAGAGTGAAGAAGTCAGTAGTGTGCTTAATGAGTTTTGTGAGGACACGTACCTCCCTTGAACACGAGGACAAAAGCCTAGAAGGTGCTATATGTTTGACATATATATATAACGCATATATATATGAGATATTTTATCATGTGTGTGTTTTAGAATATTGTTATAATAGTGTCAATAAAACTGAAGTACATAGTGTATTCTTTGCATAGAAGGTGAAAGGAAATTGTTAGGGAACAGAATTTTCCTGCAGGTCTGGGCTGACACATGGATGAGAACCTGACTCGATGCAAATCACCACTCAAAAGACCAGACTAGATAGTTGTTGACAGTGGAGGAGAGAGGAAGCCAGACTAGGGCCCAGTTCATGCTCCCAGGCCCCTTGCTGCTCAAGCTCCCCCCCACCAGCTTCCCAGACAGCAGCCCCATCCCCTGCTAAGGCAGTGGCAGGGCTGGGCCAGGACAGTTTCCAGAAGAGTCGAGGGGAGCCCAGAAACCTCAGCCAGAGTTTCACACCCTGCCTGCCTCTCCCACAGGTTCCAAGGCTGCCAGGTGCTCACAGCCTGCAGGGAACAGCTGGTTCAGACCTAGTCCCCATGTCTGCCAGCCTCCCAGACCTGCTGGCCTCGTGGATTGACCAGTCATGGGTCCAGCCTGGGGGCCCAGCCCGCTGAGCACCCAGCAATGTGGTCTGATCAGTGGTGCGCTGAGGGGAGAAGTCGTTCTCATATGGAGCTGCCAAAGGGGAGCCCTGGAGGCCGAATGATACCTCTTAACTCCCTGAGGATTTATTGCATCAACAAGGACAGAATGACAGCTCCAGTCCAAGCCCTGCCCCTTGGAGGATGTGTGTCCTTGGGAAAGTCACTGTGAATGGGAATAATAATGCTCACTCTGGAGACATCCTCCACCATGGGCCTGGGATGGGTCAAGTTTATTCCTTTGTAAATAAATATTTTTTGTGAACTCACATACAATGTGATTCGTTAACCATTTGTTCCTTATAATAACGCACAAACATGGTTATAAGAACCACATTTGATACATCAGCAATTTGGAATCTTAAAACTTTTCATTTGCTCAAAGTAATGTAAGTAATGAAGCCTTGATTCAAACTCAACTCTAATAAAGTCCAAAACCCACCCACCCATGACACATCCATTCCATAGACATAGATTTCAATGTGTGTGTGTGTGTGTGTGTGTGTGGAGAGAGAGACGGAGAGATAGAATTTCTTTTAACCTCTAAAGACAAAGGGGCCATGAGGAAAGTTTCAGACAGCTTGCAGAACTCAGGAATCTCTCTCACTTGCCAGGAGCAAGGAGCAGAAGCTGTTGTTGAGGAGCCATCGTTCAGGTAACGGTGCTGGAACCAGAATATAGGAAAGATTCCTCCAGCACTTGTGAATTAAGAGTTGCTTGCCTTTTTTGAGAGGTTAATTTTAAAGGTTGTAACAGAAACCATCCATTAAATAATAACAAATGCACTCTATTGAGTGTCACACGCTGTACACACCGATTCCCTCCCTGCAAGCCTCAAGCAGGTGTCATTCATCCCATTCTGCAGATGAGACAGAGGCTTAGGGCAGTGGAGTCACCCACCTGAGATTGCCCAGCTAGGAAAGACACACGGAGAACTTCCGGTCTGCCAGGCTCTGAGGCCTGTGCCCTACGTAACCTGCGTGGATGTTTGTGATTCAGGGATTAATTTTATCCTCACTGGGCTGTTGCTTTGAATGCGAATTGTGGTCCTGTCTTCAGTACTGAGATTCTGGGTTAAAAGCTACAGTAGTGGGCTTGCTCCTTCCTCTGTCTTCCGGCCCCCCCTGCTGGGCGCTGCAGGCAGGTCCTACAGGGACAGTCCTCTAGGGTGGAGCCCAGGGAAGTGGTGTCTGTTACTGCAAAGGACTGCAAAGGACTGCAAAGGCGGGGGGGGGGGGGGGGGGGGTGCGCAGGGGGAGAGCCCCGGAGGAAATACAATGTAGGAAACCTGTTTTACCACCTGTGGACTCAGAGTGCTTGGTAATTTTAGGTAAATGGCTTCTCCTTGCTGATTTCTTTTGTCCCCAGCCTCAAATGAGAGGGTTGTGTTATGTTTGGTGTCCTCTGTACCTGTGAAAACTGTAGAGATTTGCCCGTGAAGAGTGCACATTTACGTGTATATAAATGGCCTAGCATCCCTGTCAGCCCATGTCTGTCCATGAGTCTGTCCCCACAGTCCACTGCTCCCCTGTGCTGCTCCTTGTACCACTATTGCAGCCAGGGCACTGATTCATCCCCCGACAGTGACGGGCACTTGTACTGCTGCCCAGACTGGCTGTCACAGCAAGGCTGTCCCCCACCCCTCGAGGCTCTGCTGCTGGGTGTCATCATTTCCCTGGGAATCTGATCCCCCCAGTTCCTGGTCCTGGAAATACACATGCATGTTCTGTATAAACACTGCCTGTGCTGTCACCTGACGTTTAATGTTTCACCAACCTGAGGGCGACCACACAGGGTCAGGTGGTTTGAGGTGATGGGCACCTGTCTGATGACGAGGTAGCTGAGGGGCTCTCTTCATACCTGGTGTCCATGAAGGTTCTCCCTCAGAGACCAGCTTATCCGTGTCCTTTAGGTGCCGCCAAGGGGAGGCTGGTTCGCAGAGGCTCCAGCATCCAGCAGAGCCAGGCCACCTGCGCTGTTCCCGGGCACCCCCGTCCTGGCTGTGAGCCCTGGAGTCCGTGCTCACACCGCTGTTTCTCAGCTCCTCATCTGCAGAAAGGAAAATCAGCAACTACCTCATAGGTTTATGAAGATTAAATAATGCACTACATGCAGAACAGTAAGGAGGGTGTCCGGCAAATGAAGATTGTCAGTTACTATTATATTTACTGTTAACAGTAATTCATTAGTATTATAAATACAAATGAAGATGAATGAAATAAGCATCAGATCATTAAAATTAATTGAGATCATAGTAATTACTGCTTTTAATTTCTTGTTGAATGAATTTATGTCTTCTAGATCTCTATTCTGTGTAACTTTTGGGTGTTATGAATATCCTTGGCTCCTCTATCATCTGTCCAAACTTTATTTAAAGTCCTTTTATTTTTATTTTATTTTATTTTTTTTATGATAGTCACACAGAGAGGCAGAGACACAGGCAGAGGGAGAAGCAGGCTCCATGTAGGGAGCCCGACGTGGGATTCTATCCCGGGTCTCCAGGATCGCGCCCTGGGCCAAAGGCAGGCGCTAAACCGCTAAGCCACCCAGGGATCCCCTAAAGTACTTTTATTAAATAGGATTTCTCAATTTTGTAGTCAAACTTTTTTTCAGCCGCATATTCTACATATGTTTTGTTTTGTTTAAGAAAGCTTTTCCCTCTCCAATATCACAAAAGCAGTCTGTCATTTCTTGTGATGTTCGGTGTCCAGTTTTGGTCTGTGCTGACCCTGGGATTAGTGTGTCTGCATGTCTCTGAGCAGCGACATCTCGGTGTCTCCTTTATTGGCTCGGGCCACTGGAACAGCAAGTCCCTGGAGCAGATCCAGAACCCAGGGAAGGTCAGAGGAGACTTTGTCAGTTAACAGAGGATGGAGTGAAGGGGATCTTCCATCATGTTCACACGGAATGCAGAGAGTTGAATGGGTGTGGGCAGAGGAACCAGTTGATGGCAAGGCTTGGTCAGGGAGGAGGGACCAGAGGGAAGGGGGGCTGCCCCAGGGTGTGCAGGGGGTAGAGGTGTGGTGGGAGGCCAGCAGGGCACAGCGTGGAGACTCGTCTGATGGAAGCAGAGGATGAGTACTGGCCAAGAGGTAGAGGGCGGTGAAAGCCAAGAGGAGGCCTGGGGATTAGTGCAATGCGTGTATGAGAGAGAGACAGACAGAGAGGAGGACAATGACCCCACTCTGACATCAGGGTTTGTAAACTAGTTTGGGGACTGTGGACAAACTGGGAAGAGGGGAAGCAGTGAGGTCGAGGGGGCAAGAATCAGGGTGTTCCTTGGAGGGATGAGGATCACTCCCAGATCAGGTCGCAGGGATTACAGTGCAAGGTCACAACTATGATGGAAGGGACATGGGCAGGGGTCTGTCCTCTGGAAAATAAAGCACAGGAGGGAGCGCCCACGTTTGCAGGCACAGGACATAGAAGAAAGGTGGGCCCTCAGGGGTTCGCTGTGCTGGTGTCTTGAAGGAAGTTCACTGATGCAAGTGGTCTCAGTGATGTGGTCCCGTGTGCAGTAAAGGACACTGAGCAAGAGATTGCCAACTGTTTAATGAATAAATGCACATGTGGGCTTGGAAGCCACGACCGCACACTCCAAAGGAAACATTTCCAGACAGCTGGCACACACACAAAGAGATTGGGGGTAATGCAGTCCCACCCAACGCCCCTTTCCAACACCCACTAGAGAAGCAAGACAAGTTAGCAAAGGTGACAGAGAGGGAACAACCAGAGAACAGGAAAACAGGAGAATACTTTCTTGGGCTTAGGGTTTGAAAAGGTTTGATGGCATCATCCGATGCCACAAAAATCACTTGGTGGTCACTGGTAGGTTTCTGCAGAACAGAGAACCGGACACAGAGTTTAATGGTATCTGTCCCCAGAGCAGGGAGGGCATGAGGCCATCTGCCAGGCGGCAGTGTCCTTGGCCAAGGCACCCCTGCTTGAGCCACTTTCTGTGGCTTTCCAACGCATTAACAAGTGTTCCTCTGGAGCGAAGAGCAGCCCCTCCTTGGCTGATGCTGGGGAGGGTAAACACACAACGCTGACCTGACCTACAAGCATGAGGCCACCTGAGTGTTGGACCTGAGCTCCCGGGTGACTAGGAATGTGCCGGATTCTAGGAAACAGAGAAAAGTCTAGATGTCCTTTGAAAGAGCTTCAGGGTACCTGGCTCAGTTTGCATCCATTGAAGGGTTGTGTCTCAATGAGCATTTAAGCTGCAACAGTCAACACATGCTACCACGAAGCAGTCCTAGAACAGGCTATCAGCGGAGTCGCAAACTGTTTGGACGGACTACTAGCTTACCCCAGACACTGTGTGTGGCTTTTATGGACGTGGGATCACCCTTGCTGTGCGCCCCCAGGGCTGCTGCCCCTGAGCCGCCAGGGCCATCCCCAGGGGTGCCCCGTGCTGGATGAGGAGACAGTAGGTCCGTCTCAGGCCAGGGTCAAGGATGGACAGAACCCCAGAGCTGTGGGCTTTCCAAGTCTGCAGAGAGAATATCGGTCACTGTGTTCCCCACGAAGCCACCAGGTGCCCGACTCCGTCTATCAGAGACCCAGGAAGACGGTGGCTGTACCACCTTGCGAGGGGGGCGGGTGCGTGATGTTCATCTCCGGGGTCGGGCTGGTGATGGTTAGGAGCTATGCAGCTGGGCTCCCGGTGAACACTGAAGGTAGCTCGGACTCTTCTGGAAAGATCCGTGGGGCCGCAGGAAGGCACACCAGCTCCAGTGGAAGGCTTCCAGGTGACTCGGGCGGCATCATCGCTGAGCGCAGCCCTCTGTCCCTCTCTGATCTCTCAGCAGCTTTCCCTCTGATGCTGTCGCCGCACTGTCAGGAGCAGGAGGCCGAGGTGACAGCAGTGTGACAGCATGGTGCACGGAGCCCAGGGCTCCAGTTGTGCGGAGGGACTGTTAAAAATCCAGATTAAGAGAGGGCCTGCTTGGCAATTATAAGCACCACTCAGATATAAGTCAAGATTCTCTTCATGGTATTGCTGGGAGTGCCAGCTAGCTGTCTGTTTAATAAAAACCACAGGCTTGCTTCATGTGATTTTTTTTTTTTTTGAAGGGTCTTGGAACAGTTCGAAGGTCCACGTGCCACTGGGTTTGAAAGAGAAATCTGAAAACACAAAGAGCGGGCGTGGGTAGGACTTGCTGGGTCAAGGCCATTTGGAATAAAACATTGCTACGGATTCACCAACAGGACCCGGGGATGCGCCTACGATGGTTTGGTGACCTCAGGACTTGAGTCAGAAGTAACTGAGAGACAGAAACGGAAAGAACTTCCACACTAGTAGCCACATGTCCCCTAGAAAATCCACTGAGTGGAAAAGCAAATTCACACCATGTATGTGGACATTTCTGGAGAAGGCCTCTTTCCTATCATCCACCCCCCTCCTCCTCTTTATTTTCAGAGCTTTGGAAAATCCAGGATCTAGAGAATTCCTAAAACAAATCATCTGGTAACTTTTATTTGGTGTTAAAATATTTTTCAAGGGCTCTGAATGACTACTGAAGCACCTGCCATTTAGGAAGGGCTTAATACCATCTAGGAATGTTACACGTGTGGGCGGGACCTATCTAAGGAGCTGTGTCCTGCCACCTGCTCACCTGGAGAACCACGAGGGGCCTGGGGTGGGGAGGGGGAGTATGAGAGGGATTTCAGAGTAGCTGTTCCAGGAGAGGCAGCAATTGTGTTTCAAGAACATCAGGTGCATTTTATGACAAGAACTGAAAATTCAGTCTCATCGTTAACCTCTCCCACGCCCTCCAACGGCAGGCGCAGCTTCCTACTATCAGTCTTACATTGATGCAATTTATTTATTGAATTACTAGCTATGCCCCAGGTCCTGCTTGTTGTTTTCTTGCACTAAAGTAGCATTCATGATGATCCAACTTCCCTATCAATTGGCCCCTGGAAAAATACTGGGTTGATAACAGCTATTTCCCTATTAAGAAACCTGAAAGTCAGGAATCCACCAGGAGAACTGGCACCACAAGTCTGAAACACATATCAAGTTCAAAAGTCTAATAATGCCCATTCTTGACCAGGTTACATTGTGTACAGGATTATACCGGCAGAAGAGAGTAAATTGAAAGAAAGATATTGTTTTAAGAATTCTCCTCTAGGGGACACCTGGGTGGCTCAGCTGGTTAAGCTTCTGCTTTTGCTCAGGTCACGATCCCAGGGTCCTGGGGTTGAGCCCAGTGTCAGGCTCCCTGCTCAGCGGGGGGGTCTCCCTGTCCTTCTGCTGCTCCCCCTGCTTCTGCTCTCTCTCTGACAAATAAATAAAAATCTTAAAAAAAAAAATTCTCTTCTACAAACAGTGGTCCAGTGCATTGAGTTTTCTATTCCAGGTGATCTAATTGTTTCGGCGTTACCTGCAAGCATACACATGTCAGAAAGAAAAGTGACCAAAAAAAATGAGCTGGTGGGAGAGGAAACTGCTGATTATGAAGGCCATCAGATTTTCGGTGATACACAGACGGTCATAGCCGGCACCTACCAGGGGCCTCCGTCCACAGCTGTTATTTGTGCTGTAGTGATTGCTGGGCAGCTGGGCCCGCCGAGTGACCAGCAATGACTGGAAGGATGGGTTTCGGGGAAGGGAGGCGGGTTATGGAGCATAACCCAGAGGAACAAGCGTATTTCTGCACAAATAACAACTCCAACGTACACTGTTTCAAGTCGTGCATCCGACTGGACCAAGCTTTCCAAGACAAACGACTCCGCAGAAGGAATTAGGGTAATTGCTGGAGATTACCAAAGGTTTATTTGGAATGACACAGCACTGAAAACATAACTGTTACAGATGATTTGTGGATACAGCATACATCACCTATCTTATTTTAGGACAATCTGTGAAGATGAGTTGCATAAAGAGTTGGAAATAGGAGCTTTTTTTTTTTTTTTAATAGTGTTCTCTGGGGGTGGATTTTTTTACGCCCCATGAACCAGCCAATCGTAGAAAGGCAGAAGTTTGTTAACACTACATAGCTGCTCATCCCACCTAGCTTACCTCCAGCCACAGCAGCTGGACCTACACAGCGAGGCTCTGCTTTTGCCAAAGGGACAGCAGCCCTGACATGCTATTGGTCATTGCATCCTGAAAAATGCACTTTACAAAACACAGATACTGTCAACTGTTTTGGCAATGGGATGGCTGGTTTTGCCCAGAGGCAAAACTGGAACTGTAATGCCAGACAGAGCAAGAGCGATGCATGTATCAATGAGACTCCAGAGGCAAAGAGCTACAATGGGACGAGAGGAAGCTGCTATGCATATGTAGCACTGTGCATACACATAGATCCAGGAGCAATGGGAACGAGCATGTGTCACTGGGTGTCCATATACATGGAGAGAGGTGTTGGAAAAGAACACTGAAAACGTGTGCAGCAGTTTAGTCAACACAGTAAACTCGAAAGAGGGAGAGCGCACGTGCTCACACCTGTGCAGGGGCAGCAGATAATCTCGTACTACAGGATAATTCATCACGTCTTCCGCAGGGCAGCCACTCAGGACCATACAATCGGGGCAGAGAAATTAAGGTTCTGGTCTGGAGAAAGCTACTTTAGAACTTGTGGGAGGGGATCAAGTACAAGAGTCTCCACAGCTTGGACAAAGCACAAATAAACCTGTTACAGATAACGTGGGAACCAGTGAGTTTTCTGTAATTTACTTTTTTTCTCTTTTTTTTTTTTTTTTTTTTTTTGCACACATGCTCCATTGATCTATCTTTCCAAGCTTTGTCTGGCACCAGCCTGTAAATCATTAAAAGTGTAATAGCAAAAGTGAACTCTTCGGGTTTTCAGGAAGGATTAAACACTCAATAACCAGGCTCCTTCTACAATATGTTTTTGGCCCTAATCCAGGCGTCGGGTGAAGTTCTCTGGAAAGAGGCCTTTGTAGGTGGCAAGGTCTCTGTACTGAAGCCAGTCTGATTCCTTCACTCCTACCAGCCAGCCCGCATCCTGCAAGACAAAGAGAGAGCTTTCAAGGTCCAAGGAACTACTGGGAAAATCTGCATTGCCAACAGTTAACAAAATAATTTAGTGTTGTGATCCTGCACCAGTATATTACATGATATATAAACCAATGTGCTGGGACAGGTCAGTGGGAAGGCTTGTCCCAAAGAAGTTGTTAGGTGAAAAAAAGATAAATAACAATAAACATTTGAATCTGGGCAAGCTAACTGAACATTAATACAAATAGTATAATTTTGTGTAAAGTACAGCTCATTAACTGGATTATGAAATGAGTTCTTAAGGAAAAGGATTAGAATGCTAACCATTTGAAAATATGTCACGCCCAAGAACGCTCCCTATCCTGTGGGTCATAGTGAAGAAGTGACTTAAGGACCCAGGTCAGAATATAGTGCAGACAAAGCCATTGGAAGGTCTCATATTCCATCCCAAACCACTTGCTTATAAGAAAGTACTCTGTGCCCCCAGCTCACATCATGTGACCCAAATAAACCACCACACCCAAAGCACAGCAAATAATAACTGCTAGATCTGGGTACCTGCTCTTGCCATTGTGTATGTTGTTGCATTTATAATATCCCATTTTTCAAGTTTATATGAACTACAAGGCAGTATGTTGTCATGATACTCTTGCTGGAAACATCATATATTCTTTATATACACTTTATAAATTATTCCTTATAAACGTTGGTCTATCTTATAGGAGCATCATCATAGAAATGAAGCCATAGAATGGAGGCTGGTATTTGCCCTTGGCCTCTTGCAGATAAGCAGAGCCTAGATGGAAAACGTGAGTGGAAGGAGCAGCACAAAACATACAGACCGTATAATGCAAAACTAGTGGGAAATGACTTGTCTTTATTATGTTAACCAATACATGAAAGAGATCCCACTTAGGATGAGGGATGGCCAGATTTAATCTGAAGCAATTCCCAACAGAATTCAAGTACATCAGATAAAATGAGGTCTCCAAAATTAAATAAAGAAGCTGAATACATTCCCTCTTGATGTAATCTGAGACTATAAATTGATGCTGTTATATAGACAAGCAATATAAGCATTTAGACAGGCCAATTTTTGAAAGTGGAAAAAAAAAAAGAAAAAGATGACTCAATAAAATGACTGATAATGATCCTAGCTAGGAGGAAGAGTGTCCTCTTTAAAATTATGATGTTATATTTGTGAAGGGCGAAGCTATACTTAAAGTAAAAGATGATAACTAAATTTTTTCTGAACCTTCAGCAAGCATCTAAAAGGCCATATTTTCCCCCACAAGTGTCTGCATTCGACTTTATTTACAATGAGTGAAAAATCTGCTGGAGTCGAGTCATGCATTTAAAATGGTTTCAATAAAGAAAGTAAGTTAAGAACTGGCACAAACTCAGAATCAAGATACATTCTAACATGTATATTCTGAAATACAATTTATATAGTAAAGTGAAAAGGACTGGCCAAGATCAATCCCTAGCTGAGGCAAATAGGGAAAATTAGATTTGAACTGCTTAAAATATGTGGTAGAAGAAAGATTTACAGTTCTGGCAGTGGCAAAATAGCTTGTATCAGATAAATGCTTCTGCACAGAACTATTACTAACACTAGAATATATATTTATACGTATCTCTATATTTATACATATGCATGTATGTATGCATATATGCAACTATTTATATATGGAAATGACGTAAAATATATAATCTAAAGTTTATACAATGGGATTGTTACAAGTAATAGAATTGATATATATAACAACTATTTGAAGGCACCAGCAGTGACCCAAAGCCAGCAAAAACTGGAGAATATTTAATCCCCAAAGTAGGAAATTGTACTGGGTGAGATCCGAGCTAATAAGGCTTTCCTCCTGAGGATTATCCTTAGTCTCTGTGATGCAGGGCATTCAAAGGAGGAGTGGAGGGCTTCCCCTGTATTTTTAAGGGGGATAGGGATACCCCGAAAAGAAGAGATGTACAAAGGTAGGTTCCCAAATATGCGAAACTTCCCTAAAATCCTGAGCTTCTCCCATAGTCTGTGAATATACAGGAGCTCCCCCAAGGAGTCTGGGAGAAAGGCCGGAAAGCTATGAAGAAATTTAAGCCCTGCCCATGGAGGGGAGGCGGAGTCCAGAGTCTGAGTCCCACCAAGTTAGGAGGCTTCAGGATTTCTACTAAAATCCCAGAAGGGCTGCCGTTTTCGGAAGTAAAAGATGTCTCAGGACTAAGAACTCATCTTAAAAGTCAAGGCAAAATTGAAGCAGAATCACCCTAACAAAGTATAAAACAAAAGCTCCACAGATTCAAGCTAACTATCTAGTAATTTCCATGTCTCCTACGGGGGCGGGGGCAAGCTTCAGAGATAGAAAATAGAATCCAGACTCTACAATGCGTCCGTTATTCATAACAAAAAATTACTATAGATATGAGAATAAAGAGGAACATAGCCCCCTCAGATAAAAGGCAACTGATGTAAATGTGCGCTGAGATGGGCTAGTTTTTTGGGATTAGCGGTAAGAAATTAACGCGGCTATTACAAATATGTACAAGTACCTGCCACCAAAAGATGGCAATAGTGAAAGAATAGATGGGAAATCTCAGGAAAGAAATGGCAACTAAATAAAGAAAAAACCTACATTATCGTTATAGAATTGTGTAAGCATAGCATCCAAAATGAAAAAGTCGCTGGATAAGCTTTCCACAACCAGAAAAAAGTTGTCACTGCAATTGAGGACAAATCAGAAGAAATGATCCAAAAAGAAATAAACATTGAACAATAAAAGAACCGTCGTTGACATCAATGAGTCCAACAGGTATGTAATTAGGGAATCATTAAAAGAGGAGAAAGAGAGAGGGGGCGGGGTCTTCGGGGGGGGAGAAAAAAGAAAAAAAAAGAGGAGAAAGAATGAGCCAGCACAGAATTTAAGAAATATGAGCTGAAAGTCTTCCAAATTAATGGAAAAGATCAGGTTACAAATCTAAGCACTTCAGTGAACCCCCAAGCATGAAAATACAAAAAAAAAAAAAGCCCCAAGATCTAAGCACATTACGTTGAACTGATGAAAATCAAACATATAGAGAATTTTTTTTAAGATTTTATTTATTCATGAGAGACACACACACACACACACACAAAGAGAGAGAGAGAGGCAGAGACACAGGCAGAGGGAGAAGCAGGCTCCCTGCAGGGAGCCCGATGTGGGACTCGATCCCAGGACTCCAGGATCACACCCTGGGCTGAAGGCTCACTGAGCCACCCAGGTGCCACGATACAGAAAAATTCTTAAAATTAGTCAGGAACAAAGTCACAGTGGATACCCAGAAACAATGTTAAACAAATAGCAGCTGAGCAGAAAACAGAAAACAATGGAAAAACATCTTTAAAGAGTTGAAAGAAAAAAGTCAACTCAGAATTCTTTGTCTTGGGAAAATATCTTTAAAAATGAAGATGAATGAGGAGCCTGGGTGGGGACCTGGCTTTGGCTCAGGTCATGATCCTAGGGTCCTGGGATTGAGCCCTGCTGAGCAGGGAGTCTGCTTCTCCCTCTCCCTCTGCCACTCCCCCTGCTCGTGCTCTCTCTCTCTTTCTCTCTCTCTCTCTCTCTCTCTCTCTCTCTCTCTCTCAAATAAATAAATAAAATCTTTTTAAAAATGAAGGTGAATAAAGACATTTTCGGTAAACAGAAGCTGAGAGTATTTATTGCCAGCAGATAAGCACTGTAGGAATTAGTAAAGAAAATTTTTCAGGCAGGGGTGCCTGGCCGGCTCAGAGCCTGGGATTCTTGATCTCAGCATTGTGAGTTCAAGCCCCACGCGGAGTATAGAAATTACTGAAAAATAAAATCTTTAAAAAAAAAAAAAAAGGGAAAAAGCCAAAGCACTCTGAAGAATAGTATTTAAAAAAAAATAGAAAGAAAAATTTTTCACATAGAAAGGACATGAGACCAGATAGAAACTTCAGATCTATAGGAAGAACCAGGAAGAGTCCAGGAAATGATAAACAGGTTGGTAGACATAAGACTAGCTTTTTTTGCTCTTAATGTCTTTAAAACAACTTACAGTTAATGCAAAAAAAAATGTGAGTTTATATGATGGAGTTTTTAATGATTTTGAGATATGTAGACACTTTTGCCTGATACTGGTAATTAATGTTTTGCTACTTTTTGCCTTGAAGAGTGTATCTGAGGTTTTAACAATTTTATTAATCCTTTCAAAGAACTAACTTCCTGACTTACTCATTTTCTCCATTGTGTATCTTTTTAGTGCATTCATTTGTGAATTTATTTTTATTATTTCTTTCTTCTGTGTGTTTTGGACTTAATGTGATCATTTTTTTATTTTCTTAGGCTGAAAACTTAGAACTCGATGATCACTAGGAAGTATTTTTTTTTAATTTACACTGTGATTTGTTTGATCTAGATTATTCAGAAGTATATTTTGAAATTTTTTAAATATTTAGAGCTGTTAAAGCTATTATCGTTGTTACTGATCTCTAATTTTATTGCGGTAGAGACTTTGACGCAGAAACTACTCTATCTTGGTAAGTGTATCATCAAGAGAAAGACAAAATGTGGGGCATGGGAAGACAGCCTTAATCTCTAAAGTAGTGACTTTATTTTGGGAAGAGAAAGCTCAGAAGTCTCCTTGAGAATATTATGGAGATTATAGCTCTTCTCTCCAGAAAAACCTGTTATTAGGCACGTTTACACATTTTGCATACTATTTAGAGGCTCACAAATCCTATGAATAAGAACAAAATGGAATTTTCAGCATCTTCACATTAGAAAACTATACTCAAAGGTGATTCATTTTAAGACTTTTAAAACTGAGGTATAATTTAAATCCTGGGTAATGCAAACATCATTTAAGTGTAGTTTAGTGACTGCTGACAAATGGGTACACACATGTAATCCACACCCCTATTCAGAGAGAAAATGGTTCCATCCCCAGGAATTTCCTTCATGTTCTTTCCTGGTCAATATCCACAGTTTTCAAAGGGATTTTGAGTATATCTAGTGGCTACATTTCCTAAAAACTACATTTCCTAAAGACTACATCCCTAAGTAAGGGATGTGCAAAGTAAGAAATGATCATCTCTTTGTATCAAAAAGAAACAATGCAATAGTATCCCCAAAAGAGATCTCCTAACAAGAAAAAGTTAGCCATGTCCTGTGCTCATTAGGCCTAAGCCCTTTTCTGAGAGCTGCTTTGTAGCATCTCAGAAAATAGAAATGTTTTCAGTTGCTCACTGTGTCCCAGTGATGCTCAGAAAAACAACAACAGAGCCCGGAGAACCTTTCTGTCTCACTCTTTACCTGGTCAGCTTCTGAATCTGAGGGGACCACCAACACCACGTCACCCCTTTGCAGGGTCAGTTCATCAGAATTTGCTGCCTCGAAATCGTGCAGTGTTTCCACCTGCAAAAGATTTTAAAAGAGTTTACTCATTTTAAAAAGAAAAGGAAACGTAACACTGAAGTCTCCTAGCCAGATTATCAGCAGGGACTGGTAGGCTTGAAGCCCCTCCAAGCTGAACAAAAAAGACAATGATCCTTGCATATCCCAAGGGAGAAGGCCTCTAAACATAGAAAGGAACTCCTGTTTCCTTAAAACATTCAATGTTTGAAGACTGACACTGAGACAATTTGGATGTATGCAATGCCTTCTGCAAGAGTTGAAACTATGTACTGCACACTAATTAAATTTAAATTCATCATATTTTTGTTAGGTATTTACATTTCATTATCACTGATACTTTATTATTGTCCATCTTTAAACTTGAACTAAAAATAAAAGTGCCTAGCAGAAAGTTCCTCTAACTCCACTTCTGTCAAGTAATTAATAACTGGAAAAATCAGGGGTGCCTGGTGGCACAATTGTTAAGCATCCGACTCTTGATTTTGGCTCTCAGGTCACGATCTGGGGGTGGTGAGACTGCACCTCGGGTTGGGCTCCACACTGAGCACAGAGCCTGCTTAAGGTTCTCTCTCCCTTTCTCTCTACCCCTTCTCCAACGCCCCTCCTCGAAAAAATGAAATAAAAATAAAATTGTACATATAACATTTAAAAAAATAGTTGGAAAAAGTCATCACTTCCCATGTTATATGGGAATTACTATTTAATTAAACCCAGTGATCAATTCCTTTATAAACTTCCTTCCCTATCTTACCTTTTAAACCAAGCCAATCTGTTTCTTTTCTTTCTTTAAAAAAAAAAAAAAAAACTAGAACATACTTGGGGTGCCTGGCTGGCTCAGGAGGAAGAGCATGCGACTCTTGATCTTGGATCTTGGGGTTGTGAGTTTGAGCCTTACCTTGGGTGTAGAGATTATTTAATCAAATAAACAAAATTTAAACATCAATGTGCAAATTAAAGTTGCACAGCATGGTAATTCTATACATGTATACACTGTAATAGGATGCCATTGTTCCGATACTGAGCACCTCTATCATGTTACATAATTATCATTTCTTTCTACCAGGTTGGAATAATTAAGATCTAGTCTCTGAGCAAGTTTGATGATTATGATACAATATTGTTGTCTATATTCACTATGCTGTGCATTGGATCTCTAGGACTTACCTACTACTCACTGCAAGTTTATACCCTTAAACAATACCTGTCCTTTCCCCCTTATCCTTTTTAACCCTTTTTTTGAAAGATTTCTTTAAAATTTGATAAGAAACTTTCAAAAACAAAAGTAGAAAGAACAATCTAATGACCCACATACTTACCCAGCTTGAGCAACTACTCCGTCAGGGATGGGTTATTTCCCCCATGTCCCTCCCCTCAGCCCTGACACCTGAGGATTAAGCGATTGGCTATTAAAATGTGTATTTTGCATGTAATGTCAGAGCTGGAAATGACTGATTCCCCAACTCACTCTTCTGCTGAGAAACTGAAGCGCAGAGAGAGGAGTGATGTTCCTCAGGCCACACTGCACTTAGGGAGGGAAGCCGGGATGGGCCCAGGCAGGCTGGCTGGTGTATAATCCAGCCCAGGAGCAGGTGCACACACAGAGGATTTCTGAGGTCTGAGCCCAGGGCTGAAGGGACTCAACAGGGCTTTGAGAGGAGCATGGGAGGCCACTTGGGGGGGAGCGGGGGAGGGGAAGATCTCACCCACTCACTACCAAGGGACATATCATTTGTCCCGTGGCGAACTTTAACTATGGATTGCTGAACAATGGAAAGTCATTACTGTCATTGCTGCTTGTGCAGCAGCCCGGAAATCCTGCCATTTTACAATGTGATGTGGGGACAGCAGTACAGAGAAAGAATACATACTGCAAAATGCAGAAGTAAACATCCGAAAACCAGAGGTTCCAGCAAAAGCACCTCAAAGCAGAGGACGGACAAAGGGCCACCAGATGAAAACAGTGTGGATGGAACTAGAGGGTATTAGGCTAATTGAAATAAGTCAATCAGAGAAAGACAATTATTATATGATCTCACTCATATGTGGAATTTAAGAAACAAAACAGAGGATCATGGGGGAAGAGAGGGAAAAATAAAACAAGATAAAATCAGAGAGGGAAGCAAACCATAAGAGACTTAATAATAGGAAACACACTTGAGGGTGGCTGGGGGGGAGGTGGCTGGGGGGATGGGGTAACTGGGTGATGGGCATTAAGGAGAGTACGTGGTGTAATTAATGAGCAGTGGGTGGTGTATACAACTGATGAATCCCCAAACCCTACCTCTCAAACCAATAATGCATTATATGTTAGTTGAATTTAAGTAAAATTTTTAAAATGCAAAAAAACAAAAAACAAAACAAAACAAAAAACCCAAACAAAAAACTCACAGCAACATGAGGTGCATACTAGATTCAGGAAAATATTAAAAAAAAACAAAAACAAAAAACCAAACTGAACAAAACACAAACAAACAATAACAAATGGCAAGACCTTGTAGAGGAAGCCGGGAGGCACTTCCAGAGACTCCTCGCTCGCAGCCAGAGCAGAGGGCAGCGGCTGGGAGTCCTCCCCCGCCTTGGGCTCTGGGGCCAGCTCTGGTAGCTCAGTGGTGGGGCCGGGAGCGGCGGCAGCGGGGGTCTCCATGGACTCTGCACCTGCAGGTGCTTCGTGGTCTCCCTCCCCTTCATTGTTGGAGGCGGGCTCTATGACGACTGAAGGGATGACCTTCTCCTGGAGGAAGACAAATGTGGGGGTGCTGAGCAGGGGCTGGGAAGAAAGACTTCTGTGTCCTCAAGGGTGCCATGGGCTGCTTCTATTGCCGACCCACTGTCCGTGGCTCCCACTTTCCCCACCTCCTCCATTCAGCAAAACATCCGCCATTCCCCAAACCTGGCCCAAACCTTTGGGCCTCAAGCCTTGCAGGACCTTCCTCCTGACACAGCCGCCATCCTAGCTCTCCAGAGATAGAAACCCTTAGGACTCTTTCTGCATCCTTGAGCAGTCAAGGCAGTTTGTGAAGAGTGGGGTTTCTGTGGAAATTGGGAAGAAGGCTAGGAGGCTGCAGGGAGGGAGGGGGAGACCTGTTGGGGTGGAGAGACAATCCTGAAGTGCTTCCAGCAATGGCCTCATCTTTGCCATGGACCACTCTCTTGTCCCACTGAATACTTTCACTGCCTGAAGCTGACATTTAACCTCCTGTGATCGCCTTTCTCTCAGAAGCCCCGGGGACTCCTGAGGAGCCAGCAACCATGTTGTTAGGACAGATCTGGCTTGTATTGGGAGAAAATCTCCATCTGCTTTGCTTGCGGATCACCATGAGAGCCCACGCTGCCGTTACAGCTGGAGGGATGACAGTGCCCACCAACCACTCTGAGGACGCTCCACTCTTGCGGGGAGCAGAACCAAAGGGTTGAGATCTCCTTCTTATTTTCTAACAAAGATGAGCGAGGAGACAAATTTCCCTAGCATAGTGGAAGTCTGGAGATGTTTACTGCCTCTCAGATCAAGTTCTATATTCCCTCAGATACCAGCGGGCTTAAACACTTCCATTTTTCAATTTGGAGAAAATAATGCCCTTTTTCAACAAGTCTAACAATATCATATAAAAACACTTCTGGCATCATGACAAGAAAATTTCAGGAACAAATGGAACATACTGTTGAGCTATTTCTCCAAATACCAATACTACCCGCTGTTTTTCTAGTGGGATGAAAGGGATCATTTAGTTTCAAGCTTTGAATAACCCTGGAGAGATTTGGGGGAAATTTCTTTTTTTTGGGGGGGGGGAATTTCTTATGAGTAAACTAATCAGGACAAAGGAAAAGCATAACACTGAGAGCCCACTTGTCATTGTTATGTTCTGGAATCTAGACCGAGCATGGGGTTTAGAAGGGTGGCCCTTGCTGTGTGCCCCCACAACCCAAACACACACATCATGGAATATATGGATTTGTTGACTTTGAAGACTTCTCTGAAGAAGGGAGGAGCTGGAGCTAATCCGGCAACTTCGTGTGTGTATTTAATGACCTGTTGGCCATTTGAACGTGCAAATGGGATATGCTTTTGGAGAAAGAAGCACCTACTGGTGAATTTGTGGGCACTCTAGTGATAATAACGACCCCTAAATACCACAAATAATGATAGGATTTAACTATGGATATCGGGTTCTCCTCGTGTGCCTGGCACTGGGCTAAGCATTTTTCTCAGGTCATCCATACAACAACCCCATCATCTGGTCACATTCTCTTCCTCCCTCCACCTCACCTGTACATCGTCCAAGGTTTATTCTTTTTTTCCATCACTAGGGGCCTGTGTGGACCTCGCGACACTGACACAGAGAAAGCCAGGCCCACTCTTGCTGAGAATCTCATAAACAAATTCACAAATAATAATAAATAATACAAGTCATATACATAAATAAAATAAATTTAAAATACATAAAATTGTACATGTTATGTATATATGCATGAGTGCACATATATATACTATTATATATATACTATATATAGTATGTGGTAAAGCAGGGTACCACACAATGGCCACAAACCTGTTCTGTGCCCAGACTTGTTACCAGCACCAACCAGTAAACAACATTCCACCCACCCCCCTCCCGGGGACACTTACCGGAGGGGCTACTGCCTCTGCTTCTTCCAGTTGAGATCTGTCACCATCTACGGCCTGTGTGGCTTCAGTGTCAGGCCTGGCCTCCTCTACACTTGCTCCTTCGCCAGGAGGAAGAACTGCTTTGTCCGCCTCTGCTTCCTCCACCGGGGCCTCCTCGGCTGCTGACACGGAGGTTCCAACAGTCACGTCAGCATCCGTTCCAGGTATGACCTGCAAATCGTATGACCAGTCAGGTCATGTCTGTATGTGCCTGGGCGACAAGAAGGGCCAGACCCAGCCCCACTGCGGAGGTTCATCAGATGAGGATGTGTAAGGTACCAGAGCCCTGGATGCAGGCAGGGTGAATCTGCCCTCCATCCTCTCTTCCAGGGAATAAAGGGCACAGCATAGGGAACATAGCCAGGGGTATCATAGTAACACCGTAGGGTGCCAGATGGTGGCTCTACCTCAGCTGAGTGGAGTATAAAATACTTGTGGAATCACTAGGCCATACACCTGAACCTAACGGAACATGATGTGTCAACTGTATTTCAGTTAAAAAAAAAAATGACTACCCTTCTTTCTGGGCCTACAATGATGCTACTACATTCCTCAGCTTTCCTTGCAGTTAGGTTCAGAGAATGGAATTTGAGTGGAAGTGACATATGTCATTTGCGACACATGGCTTTTAAGGGTTAGGTGGTCCCCTTCACAAGCTGTTTCTACTTTTGTTGCCTGAAAGCAGGTGGTCACAAAACCCTACAAGACACGGAAGTCACAGAATGGAAAGGGTCTCACCCTCAAACCTGGCCCATGGAAGAAAGCTACCTAAGAAAGGCAGCCAATCATGCAAAGTCAGAATTTAGAAAAACCACATTTCAGTATAAACTCTAAAATCCTCATGGGGAAGGTCCCAGAAGCTAAATCACATCCACAAAAAAAAAAAAAAATATGTACTGGGGAGTTTTCTCAATGAGACTTCTTGAGAATGAAGGGCAAATAATTTTTGTTTTGAAATATGCATTATAAAAAATCCCATCAAATTTTAGGTCTTTTTAATAGGAGAAGTGAAATAGGAAAAAAAATGAGAATTTTCTAAGGTTGCGTATAGTCAAAAGAAGTATTTAAAACGTGCAATAGGTAAATAAAGAAAGTGCAATCAGAAGTTTTAGCTTTGAGCAGACTGGTTATAGGGCACACATCTAAGACTCTAACATCAGTTTGGCAGGCCTGATTCGAGAAGCTCAAATCAGAAAAGACAGAGGAAGACTATTCGATTGGTCTATAATATACCCAGGACACGTATTTCAAAAATTGATCTTGCTATCTGATGTGATTAGCTTAGCCATTCCTCTTCTTTATTGAATAAATTCTACCCATTTTGTTCTGCTGGGTTAAGAAAGCTCCAGTGTTGCTGATACTGACTCTCAGACCCAGACCAGAGAATGGACAATGCCTACGAGATTGGGCATCAGAAGTGGGAGATGCAGAAGGTGAGAGCAACACATTTTTAAAAACCTTTCTTCTGACTCACATCTACAGGTGACACATTAAAGAAAAATAACCTGCCATGGAATCCACTGTTCTACAACAGAACACTTTACTTTCGGGATGAAATATAGTGCTAACAGCTACGCTATTTGTCATATGGCCAAGGATTACTTATATTTTGGAAATTTACCTGCCTCTCTTATAGAAATTTGGCTCTCCATGCAAAGTGTGCAATGATTGAAAATGTGGTCATGAGCCACGATGTACCATTTCTTTCTTTTTTAATTTCCCCATCTTGTCTTTAAGGTACTGGGTTCAGAAAAGTGATCCTTTATATGAATATATGAATATATTTATTCATATATTCATATATTCATATATGAATAAATATATTCATTTAAAGCTAATTTAAATGCTAACAATTACTGAAGTGGGAATTCAGATTTTGGTGAATGCCAATCCCCCTAATAGAAAGTGTGTTTAAAGACTTAAGAGACTTTCATCTCTTGTTTTATATAAACACTGGTCTTTGTAAGGATGTATTGTTGATGTTATCAAGAGAGTAAGAATCGGAATGTAAACTAGCAAGGCATCTTCATCCCAGGAAGAACAGAGAACAATTGCTCATAGCTTTATTGTTGAAGAAATGAACAGGCTCTTTCCAGCATCGAAGGCCTACCTAGCCAAGTTCTTCCATAGCAGAAACTATATACCTAAAGACAACGTGCCTACAATGGACTTTCAGGCTCAAATGTAGAAAGCAAGTTGTGTTATCATAATTCCAAGTTATTTATGCTTTCCATCTGCTTGGAAAATCACACCTATAGTGTGAATATCCCCCTGGTTTCAGACCAGATGGACCATATATCATGCAGATGGTATGGGCAAATAGAGCAGTAGACACCACCCCACACACACATAACACACATACACATCATGATAGATCGGGAAGCGACAACTATGTTGTTTAATAGGCTACTCCCTCAAGTGATTATGCGTAAATCCTTCCATACCTATATGTGCCAAGCACACACTATTAGTGACTGGATTTTACACTCAACTGAATTGATATATGTCCAGAAGGGAATGTATTTCTGTGAAGTATTAATGGTGCTGCCAAAAATAATTTAACTCTCTCCATACAAATGTTGACGAGTCCCTGACTCATCTCTAGCGCTCTAAATAGCTATCAATTTGATTGCACCAGATTTTACTTCTGCAAGATATACCTTGAAATAGGTCATCAACCTCACCTTTGCTAAATGACTTAACCAGGCGTCCCTGGCTGGGTGTGACTTAGACCTGAGTGTGGCCTGCGGTGATGCCAGCCACCAGCAGGTGGAGGCCAAGCGCTCTGTCCACCAACTCTGACGTTTGCTGAACTCAAAAAGCATATACCTCAGCTTCCTTCTGTCAGCAACTTACCTGATCTCTGTCACATACACAAAAAGGGATGGAGGGATGATGGCCAATAAAAATCACCAAAGGATTGAAATTAACAATGCGAGTAAAGGCGAGGGGCTAAGGGAACTGGCACTTTGACTACAGAGAGGAAAGGCCAGCGCTTCGAATGGCCTACTTGGAAAAGGGAAGAAATAAACATCCCTCCCTTCTTAGGGTTCACTAGCAATGAATTCCTATTTCTCTAGCCAAATACAACATTTTGATTTTACAGGCCTTAAGAATATTACAGAAACAGAGAAGGACTGTCTGCTACCTGTATTCCCTATCTTTCTGCTTCCAGAATTGCTCTGAAAATCAGGGGTCCCCAACCTTCCCTTTATTTTTTTAAAGATTTTATTTATTTAATTCATGAGAGACACAGAGACACAGGCAGAGGGAGAAGCAGGCTCCATACAGGGAGCCTGATATGGGACTCGATCCCGGGACCCCAGGATCATACCCTGGACCGAAGGCAGATGCTCAACCTCTAAGCCACCCAGGCATCCCCCAATCTTCCCTTTATGTCTAGAACCTGTAGCACACGTTCTGCTCTTGCCAAAATATTCCCAACACGTATTTACTAACTGTAGTAACAGAACAACATAAAAACACAACAGGAAACAGGACTCCCACTTGCTCAGATTAGGTGTTAGCTGCAGATCAAATCAGAGACAGACTGAAATTTTCAATTGACAATTATCCCTCTTTTTCTTATTATTTTTATGGATTCCAACTTGTTAGCTATTTGTAGATTGAGAAATGGAAAACATTTTCTGGACTCTGCTTGCTACCGGAAATGTTACACCTGCTACGAAAAACCACAATGTTTCAAGACTATTTGCAGAGTTTTTTGTTTGTTTGTTTGTTTTAAGTGTCATCGGGGAGACCAGAGGACCAAAACCACTGAAAGTATTTCAAGCCTTTGACATTCAAGGTGGTTCATTTTTTTCTCGTCCTTCCAAATGTTAAGGGAAACACCATTACCTTCTGCCAAAACGGTACTGTCTGTTTGTTGCCCAAATGTATTTATGGTGGGAAACATCTAATACAAAGAGACATAAAAAAAAGTTCTCCCTGCCCTCGGACACATGTTTACCGTATTCACAAGGCCCATGGGGCAGAGACTATTGGCAATTTGCACGCACATCACACAAACCCCAGGATCAGTATGGGACATCTTTGGGAAGGTGAATGGCTCTCACTTTATCACACTATACAGATCCTACTGCTTTCTTCAACTTTTGCCCCAACAATCTCCTTGATGGAAAGCGATGTGGTCATGGCATTCATGTCACAGTCCTTCCAAACACCTGTTAGCAAAATTTCTGAAGGTGGGATGAAATGAAGGCAAACTAACAATGGCCTGTGTATCCTGCAAAATAGGGAGACACAACACGATGACACAAAAGGGCCAAGCCCTCCAGGAGATGGTGCCGTGAGAGCAGGTCAACAGGGACCCAGGCTCTGGACAAGTAAGAATAGTTACTGGGGAGCACCTGGGTGGCTCCGTGGTTGAGCATCTGCTTTTGGCTCAGGGGTGCTGTGATGGAGTCCTGCATTGGGCTCCCCACAGGGAGCCTGCTTCTCCCTCCGCCTGTGTCTCTGCCTCTCTCTCCGTGTCTCTCATGAATAAATAAAATCTTAAAAAAGAAAGAGAGTAGTGATTGGCTGCAGGAGAATTTGTAATCTTTGGGCTTTGTGTAATTTAGTGACTAATTTTAGTTACTCATTGTTTTCTTGGCAATGTGAGCTCTGAACAATGCCTGAGAAGCACTGGTCTTGCCAGTAACTGGTCTGGGTGAGGCTAACCCGAGTATAAATTTCATAAATATCTATCAGGTAGTTTGAACTGAAAACAGGTATTTCTCTGATTAAAAAATAATGGATACTGTGGGTTTAAAGATAACAAAAGAAATAACATTTTCGCATATTTATTTTCCTTCATTTTCTGTGCCTAGTGGGACTTTATTGTCTATTTTATAACACAGGGATCATGTTTCTTAGAAAAATTATATCAATAGTCTATGTAGTTTGTACCTTATTGTTTTTTCTATTTGACAACTTATTTAACATTTATGTCACTGAACACTACTTGGTTTCTAGTTTTTAAATGTTATAAAATGTTCCTTCTGAAGGAAGATCTTGGTTTATAACCATATTCATAGCAATTGCTTAGACTATACATTTAAATAATTTAAATACTAAACACTAATCCCTTTATTCATTTCTAATGTCTCTACTGAGGACTGTTTTTGAATTTTTGCCCATCACGTTATGTTAACAGTCAATATAAAGAAAATAAAAAGAATCCTACAGTGAACATCCAAGAACATACTACCTGGGATCTCCAATTTACACATTACATTTGCTTTACTCTGTCCATCCATGTTGACTTTGAGTCATCTTTCAATCTATCACAAAATATCTTCATAAAATGTTTTTGAGAAATTCTATGGTGATTCTATATTTGATAGTATCTCTCTGTTGCTCTCACATGTGACCAACTACACTCGCTTGGGGTAAAACTGCCACAACGTGATTTTTTGTATGTGTTCAAGGTCTGGGAGGCTTTCCAACAGCTCCTGAGCTTTAGAACTTGGGAGGGCAAGTCTGAGGTCCACCTGATTGCTCTTTGGTAGCACATTCTTTCCCTCAATTGAAATGCTCCTAGGACTTTCTTATAAATTCTGAATTTAAATCTTTATTTTAATTTTTAAAAATCATTTTGTTTACTTATTTATTTGAGGGAGAAAGAAAGAGAACCAGAAGGGGGAGGGTCCGGGGGAGAAGCAGACTCTTAGCTAGTCAGGGAGCCCGACAGGTCGCTAGGTCCCAGGACCCTGGGATCACGACCTGAGCCGAAGGCAGACCCTTAACCAACTGAGCTGCTCAGGTGCCCCTGAATTTGAAATTTTAAAAGAATATATTCAGATGTTAGTCCCTCATTAATTCTGCCTTTTGTTGGTGATTTCTTATGAACCGCACACAGGAATTCCTTCAACTAGAAAAACGGGGACAACTTCAACTTAAGTCTGTTTTCTTCTGTTGGGCTGGCTGGTAGAGTGACTATTCCTGTCTTTACGGTCCCTTCTTGGCAAACTGAGTCATGAACCCACTGCTTCCTACTGTCAACCCCAAGCAAGGACTCTTGATAAAGAACGTGAGCGAGTGGAATTTCATAAACTATACTGCATCCACTTACAGTCTTGGAATGCTACTCTTTAAAATGAGATTCGTAGATTACAATTAAAATACTCATTTACATGCATGATTGGGTACCTAAGCAACCATGTCATAAAATCCCTCTCAATTAAGAGCTAATTACATGATAGAAAGATAATGAGAAGTGGCTGGTAGGACAGTGTTTTGCCCATTTTCCCACAGATTCATTGTTTAGAAAGGTCTGTATGGAATGGGAAGACAGAAGACCAACCATCTCCTGGCTTTATCCACTGCACTGCAGACTTAGAAATTGGTACCTGGGTTCACAGGTGACAGATGAAAATGATCCCAAAGCTGGAAGGACCACAGGGCTCATCTGACCCAATGCCGCCATTTTCCTGGTAAGGGAACAGGACAGAAGAGACTACCATGGAATCCGAGAGAACTAGGGATCTGACTGTTAGTTCTGACTCTTGCACTCATCAGTATGGGAGCGGGAGTGACCCCTCAGTCCCTCTGGGAAGGAACAAAGGGAGATAAATATCCCAGGGCAATCCTGATCACAGGCCACCCTTGGCTTTTCCTGCCCATCCCTTAATCTGGATCTAACCTGAGCCCTCGACTTGCCTGAAGATCCATGCATTTCTATGGAAATAGAGGATTTTCTGCCAGATGCATTTTTAAGAAAAGCCTAAGAGGCAGGTAGCATCATCACAGCCCCAAAGACACAGGTTGGTGGCCAGTACACAAACTCTATTTAAACAGCTCAGGTCCTCATTTTCCTCCAGCAGGACTGCAGAGCTGGGCCCTCCCATGGAGCACCGAGCCTCCAATGGTGCTCCTTTGCAAGGTGGCACCTGGTATTACAAACTTCATTTGATATATCTATGGGTATCCCCTTCTCATAAAGGAGGTTAGTGGTTTTCTTCCCCTTGACCTTCATCTCAATTATCTTTTTTTTCCAATCTACTCCCTGAGTATTGCCTTAACTGCCATCATGAACCTGCAGCAGCCCGGTCCCACCGCGGCTCCGCTAGGTGGCTGGCAGCACGGTTGCCATGGCAACACCTGTCAGCATTGGCTCCATATCTTCCTTTGAAAATTCTGCAGAATTT
The DNA here is from genome assembly GCF_053574225.1 of Canis aureus. Taxonomy (NCBI): domain Eukaryota; kingdom Metazoa; phylum Chordata; class Mammalia; order Carnivora; family Canidae; genus Canis; species Canis aureus. Next base: position 45,131,686 of record NC_135631.1, read on the forward strand.
CTGCAAAAATTCCAAAGTTAATGAATTTTTGGCTCATCGGGCCTTCCAGGTCACGGCAGACTATCCAACAGTGATACACATTAGGACGCCGAAGTTTTAATTACACATTAGGACACCGAAGTTTTAATTAGACATTTATTTGCAAAGTCTATAAGAGAAGTGGATTGGAAAGGTGGGTTTCTCTTTCAAAGTGAAGGTGAATATGGTGTGTTGCACACTCTCAGAGCTGGGGACATGAGCAAGTACTAGTTTCCAAAGTAGCCAAGCCACAAGGGACAGCCTCCTCTTAAAAGGCTGTTTAAGGGAAATGCCTTTCTGGTGCAAGGAACCAATCACCTTGCCTGGCCACGTTATCTTTGGGTAATACGAAAAAGCATTTGTTGCCACTGCTCGTATTGCTTTCTTGTGATTGGCCCAGGCTTGGGTTGGCAGAAGGAGGCTGGGCTGCCAGATATGGCCAGAGACCAGATCAAAAATGGTGATCTGCAAATCACCTAAATGTCATCATGGTCTGCTGGCAAAACTCCCAACCCTGACCCTGCCAAAAACCACATGCACCTTTCTGGGCAGCCTGGAATGCGCCCAGATGATGAAATGGCCTGACTCCTGAGGACTGGTAGGCAGCTGACAGTGGCATTTGAAAGACCCTGACTACCGACCCTCTGTTTTTGTAGCCTTTGAACAGCTCATGGCATCAGTTAGCAAAACCTGCTCCAGGGTGATCTGTCAGCTATTGCCTAGCAAGTATCACAAGGGATTTAGAAATCTTTAATTTTTTAATGTGATAAGTTGTAGATTTTTGAACATGGGAAGAGATCTAGTTTAACAGGTACAGCATTCTTAGAAGAGAGAAAAGTGGCAGAGAAGGGGAAAATGATTTCCCCAAGGCCACCCTGCTGGTTAGCCATGGAACGAGTTCTCCAGACTCTCCATTCAGGAGTCTTCCTATTACATCCTCGTAAATACTTGCTTTACATCCAAAGTGGGGGATTAGGACACACGTTCCTCCTGAGGAGCTCACGGCTGAGGCTGCACAAGCATTTCTGCTTCCACCCTGACCCTTCAGCAACAAGACAGGAATGGCCACCGAGTTGTAGGATGTGTCGGTGTCAGCGTGGACAGATTTCAGCCTAGCTGTGACCCCAATGGCTTTAGTTAGATGTCATGTGAAACTGGCCTATAAATGGACTTTCATAAATCCTGCTCTTTTTGAAAACATAGCCATCTGGTGCAGTCAGGGGCTGGCTCTCTATGGATTGGAGTGCCAGGATTTAATTTCATGTTACCATTTTCTGGGTGTGTGATCTCTGTTAAACCCCCAAAACTGTGTCTCAGTTTCCCTGACCTGTAAAATGGGGCAACAATACAGAAATAAAGCCTATTTCTTGGGGCTGCTGTGAAAAAAATGCATGTCAACCACTAGCGCTCAGTGCTGTCCACTATTACAATATGGTCCCTGTCTCCTTTAGCCTTATTCCCTCATGGTTGTTCTAGCCACACTGCCTTCCACTTCAGGCCACACGAAGTGAGTCTCAAAGAAAGCATCTGAGCCGACTGAGACTTGTGGAAAATGAAGGCAATTTGTCAGAGAAAATTTCTTGGATCCGAATGAGCAGGGTTTTCTTCCCCCTGATCATACATAGGATAGGGTTCCAGATGGTGTCCACTCACCAGGAGTGGTCCAGTGTAAGGGCCCTTCTGCCGTGGAGGAGCTGAGAAGATAGAATGAACAAGAAAGAGCAAGAAGCGGAGGCAGGATGGTAACACTCACTGGTCTGGGTCCTCACCTCCACATCATCCTCGGCCTACATAAATCTCACCATTGTCACCCACGGAGTGAGAGGGATGAGCCAGTTAAAGACGTCTCTAAGGCTCTTCCATCTCTAACTCTGATGTAGGGGCAGCGACTGGGATCAATGCTTACAGGAGAGGCTGTGAGGTAGACATTGCTGTCTAAGCAGAGCTGTCTTTTGAACATCTGAATGGGTCTGATCTTTTGTTTTTAAGACTTTATTTATTTATTCATGAGAGACACAGAGAGAAGCAAAGACACAGATAGAGGGAGAAGCAGGGTCCCTGTGGGGAGCCCCATGGGGGACTCGATCCCAGGACCCCGGGATCAGGACCTGAGCTGAAGGCAGCCGCTCAACCACTGAGGACCCAGGTGCCCCTTGAATGGGTCTGGTCTTACACAGGCTTGCCAGGAATGGTTTCTGCGTGGGCTTATGAATTCAGCCAATGTACACTAAGAAGAGAGAATAGGGGAGGGGTTTGAGGGTGGGGTTTTTTTTGTTTGTTTGTTTTGGTTTTTGGTTCTTTATCTTGGTTAATTACAACCAAAGCCCTGTTAAAAATATGTTGGTAAATTGAATATAAATTTTAAAAATGTAAATAAAAATGTCAAGCCAAAAAGTAAAAAAATGTCAAGCCAAACCACAAGATTTCCTATGTGGTTCTGAGTGAGCACTTTGAGTTTGGACATAATTCTATAATCATGAAGGGCAGACAAGCAATCAAGCTCCTCTGGTTTCCTGTGGTCTTCTATGTCTTCCTCTGACCTATTGGGAGTTCACACCTGGAGGCGTAGTGGGAGCCCCAGCTCTCATGTTTTCCACACGAGGAGAAAACTCAAGTGCTTTTTCCCATACCAGTGACCATCACAGAGGAAATCCTGACTACTGTGTAGTCTTGGCCTCCTCCACCACCAGTCTATGTTTGCAGGAGCCTTGTCTACTGCCTGCATCACTGTCTCCCCTAGATCCAGAACAAAGAGTGATATCTAGAGAGGACTCAAATTATATTTGTCAACTAAATGAAGGAAGAAACTAGCACATGCCTTCTATTCAAGCCTACAGAAATCTTAGCAAGATGAATTCATAGACTGTGTCTGACACATAGATATATATTTGGTGGTTTAAATTGGTCTTGACAAGTCAACTTCAGTCTGGTGACTTTTCAAAAAACAAAACACAGCAAAACCAAAAGTAGTCCCCAAAATAATAGGTCAGTGTTTCATCTTCCAGGACTCTTCACCAATCCTAAAAACATCTTTACCTTGATCTTTTCCCCACTTATATTTTAGAAATGATGCTAACCCTAAATTTAATTGCAGTGTATTTCTTTAGAAATAATAGGGGGGGGGCAGGTATTGGTCCAGTTCACACAGAGCAAAATACAGGAGCTTTCAGAAATTTAGAAAAAATTAGACCGTGATTCTCTACAACAAAATGGAATAACTGTGGGTAAAAATCATTATCTGACTCTTAACCTAATTTTCTGGTATATATATATATTTTAAGATTTTATTCATTTATTCATGAGAAACACACACACACACAGAGAGAGAGGCAGAGACACAGGCAGAGGGAGAAGCAGGCTCCATGCAGGGAGCCCGATGCGGGACTCGATCCCGGGTCTCCAGGATCACACTCTAGGCCAAAGGCAGCGCTAAAACACTGAGCCACCCAGGCTGCCCTCTGGTATATATCTGAGACAAATATTAATCATTTATTTTCCTAAGATGATTTTCATTGCTTATATAACATGGAAACATTTGGACAAGAAACAAGTGCTGGCTTTTAAAACACATCCTATAGAAACACAAATGCAATTTAGTATTGCAGGGAAAAACTAAAGACATTAGATACGAGCGGAATCAAACAACAAACGAAAACGTAATAGTTACTGTTCTTGAAAGCCCCAGGTTTCTTTGTTAAAATTTCCTAATTTTGAAATTACATTTGCTTTTTTTTTTTTTTTTAACAAAACCACCACAAACTTCACCTCGGACAAAATGCACTGTCATGGCTGGAAATAAGAACTGTGTGGTGACAGTTTGGCAGCAAAAAGGATGACCTTAGAAGGTCATGTCAACCCAATCCTGACTTATGACAGCCATAGCCAACTCATTAATTAATGCCCAGGACACAATGTGGATTTTTTTAAATGTCTTCACACTAAATATCACACATCTAGCAAAGGAGGAGATCTTTCTTTAAAAAAAAAAAAAATAACCCTAACATTATCTTAGATTATTATGACCAGAAAGAAAGAAGCTTTAAATCTACATTAGAGAACAAGAATATATTCTGTGTAATGGTAGTCTCTTAAGTGTAAGGGAGAGCATGGGGAAGGATTGTCTTGATCCAGGTATGTCAATTTAAAACACACAAGATGGTAGCCACCTTAGACGAGTGTTAGGCAAGCAGAGGTAAGCTGCCTTCTTGTACTATTTTTGTTTAGACTGTATGAGAATGGAGACATGAACTACTCAAGATTTTTCTCCTCAGAGAGAGTGGCTCACAGGTGGGCTGTATGTACCTGCTGTTCTTACATAAACCTCTGGATCTTAGAAGGTGCCTGAATCCTTCATAAGACTCCCCAAATTGCCTTATATTTCACAAGGAATCCAACTGTTTTATTCTCTAAAGTTCACTTATAAGCTTTAGGAGACAAGTATTTCCAGAATGAAGAATGTTGCCAAATATCTCCTCACCCACAATCAGGGAAGCTGGCTTTAGTGACGGTTGATCCATACATTTTGCTAAATATCTTTCTTAAATTCTTAAAATCACCCTTGGTTAAAAAGATTTTATAAATCTTTATAGTAGGTATGATACAGTAGCTACTTAATGATGAGTGGCTATTAATATTGTTTACTGGAAAACCAATGAATTTGGATTCTAAAAAAACAAAAACATATTGCTATATGTCTGGTAAAATAAGGATAGGAGTGCAAGGTACACAGCCAGGGCCCTCAGGGAGGTGATCATGGACAATCACCATTCCAGCCCACTTTTAACACATGAGCTCATCTATTTCACATCCCCTGTCTACTGTACATCAAACAGCTTTGCTCAAAACCCTGGATATTTTGGCATTAAGCCTTACACTGAGTAGTCTGGGCCACGGAATCAATGCAGTTTAAAAGCACTGTTGAGGGTGAAGTCTGTGCTGCTACTCAAAATAGAAATTCGATAAGAACTTTTTGGAACCAAAGCAATTTCTAAACCAACATCTGAACCTTATCAATATCTTTCTAATTCCTTGGTATCATCCATATTCTTTCCAAAATCGAATCTCTTTTTTTTTAATTATAAGAGTTGTAAAACAAAATCAACTTAAGATTCCCTTCCTTTGGTATTTACATAATCTTAAAGTTAAGTTGGGAGGCCAGATCGCAGTCTGACACCAAATAAAAAGGCCCCTTCTGCACTGAGTTAAGGAGATCACCAGGGTATCTGGGAGAAAAGGTGAACACTGAAGCCTGAAGCCTCAGCCCTCTCCAATCAAGAGTCCAAGCAAGCAGCCTTCCAAGAGGGACTCAACCTAGCAGAACACATTTCTTGTTTTCCCTATAGGACTTGGTCCAACTCTATATCTTTAAATGGAAAGCATGAGCATTTTTGCTTGAGTCATTCTTAATCTGTATTTCCCATCACTATCTTGCTCTATTATTTATTTTTCTACTCTATTAATAAACTATAGATTTGACAGATGACCTACCCCCTTCCTGATAAAATAACACAACAAATAATAGCAAGAAATATAACTTTAATTTCTCTAGTTACCTAATCTAGTCAATGTTATTTTGGGGGCAAAGGAGACTGGTTTTCATCTTTGTACAGATTCCATAAAGACTGTAGGAAATGGTAACCAGACTGAGAGTCTTTGGAGACATTTTAACTGTATTTTATAAACAAACTAAATTCCATTCTCCATGAGTATTTTTTTTAAATAGGTCCCACACCCAGCATGGAGCCCAAAGTGGGGCTTGAACTCATGACCCTGAAATAAAGACTTGCACTGAGATCAGATGCCCAAACCACTGAGCAACCCCGGTGCCCCTCTCCATGAGTATTTTGAATTAAAGTTTCCTTAGTATTATCCTACACTTTGAGGAAGGTTAAACTACCCAATTCAACATGGCACACACAGAGTTCATGCCAGTTTGTGATGTGGTGTGGTATATGGGTTCATGGAGCAAGGGTAAGAGCAGGTTTCTAAGCAGACAAAGGGCCTTCACCCTTGCATAAAATATATCCTCAAGGTTCCTCTTATTAAAAGAGCCAACACCAGACATGATCTTGAGGAAATGGTTGTGTACACAGGAATCTTTATAGATTCAAGGATTTTTAATATAGGATTTCAATCCTTCATCAGGACTTAACCAACCTACAAAGCTAGCATTATAAGAAATCAACATGTAGACACAACCAACAAAGTTATTATCCTCTGTTTATCCCCTGCAGATTGGTCCCTCACTTGAAGGCCCATCTCTAGCCATCCCAGGTGGAGCATAGCATTAACAAGGCTGGTTATTTGTGAGGTCTGCAATCTTAACTACCATGAATGGGAGAGTCTCAGAAAAGAATGAGGGCATCCTTTTTTGAGAACCAAGCCTGTGGCTACATGACATTTCTCTCTAGTTCATAAGATCGGGTCTCTAGATCACTTCCTTTCAAAACCATGAAAGACAATGAAGTTTCACTGTCAAAGACACATAGGCTATTTGAACCTGGGGAGTCATGGCAGATGAGGAGGTGATTTGGCCCAAGTGAAGCATGGATGGGAAGGGAGAAATGAGATCACAAGATGAGCAGGACTGTGGCAGGGGAGGCAGGCGGAGGGTGGGAGGGGGGGCGGTGCTCACCACTGCCCCCTCCACTGGCTCCTCAGCCTGGGTGTCCAGTCCAGAGTCCAGCCCAACAGCAGGTACAGCAGCGACAGGGGGCTCCTCTGCTTTCGGCTCTGTGGGCGGAGCCTGCTCAGATTCAGCCTTTGATTGTTTGTTTTGAGCATTAGAAGAAAAAGATTCAACATGTGAATGGATAACATCACAGAATACCGGACAATTAAGACTTTCTTCGTCATCCAGTAGGCAACTAGCTTCATTAAATCTGTGTAGGAAGAAAGCCCCACATTTGGCCTCATAAGCCCTTAACTGAAAATTAACTCTTGTTAAGCTTGTCTTTAGCATCACTGTGCATCATAATTCTCCCTGAAGTTAGACAAAGACTTACCATTTTGACTACTCATTGTACTTACTTGTAACTTTATGACATCTGTAAGAGATCCTCAAATGGTACCCTCTACTATTTAACAGAGAGAGAGAGAGAGGAAATCCTAGGAGCGCCCCACCTTTGCTGGTTGAATGGAGGGAGGAAGAGCTCAGAGGTGCATGGTTCTGGGACCTCCCAGTTCTGCTTACATGCACTGTACCCAAAATGGAGGGGCCACCCCAATATTCATATCAAAATGCATCAGTCTGCATGGATAGGTCATTATGAAGTCATTGTGCCATTGCCCTGGCTGGGAGGAGCAGGCCCAGCTACCTGGCCAGTAGACACCCCAATCACAGATACTTTGCTGCCTCATATAGTTTCTTGTTTCGCTTCTCCCCCCATCCCCAACAGATCCTTAGCAATCCATTTCCTTTCATATAATAAGCTAGTTCTGTAAAGAACCACAGGGTGGTATTCTCTGGTACCAATTAGACTATTCTAATTGTGTGGACAAGAGTAGGGTCTTTGCATCCCACTGTGACCTTTTCTCATAGACATCCTCCAATTATATGCTGAATCAAGCCTCTGGACTCTTAGCTCCAGACTTTGTTAGTTTTAAAATGATCAATATTAAGCAACAACAGGCCACAGGCCATCAAAAATACCACAGCCACTGCCTGTCACCACAGCTACTGAAAATGTTCCCTCTTTTTCAATTTGGACTAATGTAAGCATATGTATTTAGCAGTATCACTTCACTAGATGGGTGGCCATTAGAAGGCACATTAAGGTTCTTTTTCATCAGGACACTGAAACTGTAAGAAAGCTGAAAAGTGCTTTCCTGGAGTAGTAAGAAGTCTCCAATAGATCCTGTGATTGGAGAAATTGGTTAACTTTTGTCAGACTTTCACCAGAAGCAGTGAAAAATCTCCCCTAGCTCTCTCACACACATCTGCCCACAAAGGTGGGTGCACATGACAAGTTCCATATAGAAGGGATGGGAACGCTTTGCTAAGATTATAGGAAATGAGTAACGAATGGCTTAGTGTTGGATAAACACACAAAATTTTTCTCTTGTGCCCCCCACCAAACCCTCCATTGTGACTCCTGCCTTGATCACACACCGCCCTTCCCTTTAATGGGCATAATAAAAAAGAAAGGACACGCTGGTAGATAAGTGTGCAGAGATTTGATATTTTTATGGGCTTTTATAACCTTTACGGGGTGATCTGACACAATTTTTAAGAAAGGATGAGATAAAATTCGCTCTAATATACTTTTAGGAGTTTTTTATGGGAAAAGATTTCACTTTTATTGTTCAAAAAGAATTATCTTTGCAACAGAACACGGTTTCAGAGCAGCGAAGAGATACCGTGTAAGCGCTCAGGATATAACCTTAACAATTTGGAAATCAAGGTGATTTGCTATGAGAAGATGGTATCAAATGACCGACACAACAAGGAAAGCAAGGGTAATTTGACAAAGCACCAAGAAATCCATATGCAGAGAGCTGTCCCCCTGTGAGCTGAGTGTATAAGAAGAAAGCATGAAGCCAGATAAGGAGCCAAGAGAAGTGTCAAAATAGGAGTCAAATACATATATAGTGGTACATTAAATAAATACAAAGATAACTTAAAATGAAAAAAAAAATCTGTGTCAGAGCTTGGGCTTCTTGGAAGTCCAGAAAAAACTTTGAAGTTTTATATAAGACCAGAATAAGTAAGTGGTTTTGGATATGAGCTGAATTGTGTTTGCTTGCTAAAATCAGACAAAACAACAGAAGCATAGTATGAAGAGAAGGTAGGATTGGTTATGTCCCTACAAGTCACAACATTTCCCCTGTCTTATAATATCACACTAGATACTACAATACAGCTCTGCAATTTAACAACTTAAATTCTAGGGAGGCAAGCATAACTCACTCAACGATGAGTAAGGGTGAAACATGATAGCATGATTATACATAAAAATCAACTATTCCAACTTAAAAACAGAAGTCACCCTTCTATTCCTTCTAAGATAATGTAAAATTGTAACTTTTTTGTCAAGACAGAAGAAAAGCCAAGGTAAATCGTGAATCACATCTTGTGGGATAATCTAAAGTAGTCCTGTCAGAACTATGCCCTGCTTCTACCACTTTTTTTCTACAAGATGCCTCCTGTAACATACCTTGCAAATGGATTGATACCATGCCATACCCATTTAGGAGCTCTGGTGATCATTTCCTATTGTTTTCTTGGGCTAGGAGGTCATCATTACACATTCAAAGGAGAAGTATATTCTAAATTTTTTGGTGGGGGCAGGATATCACAATGGTTTAACTCTGATATACAGAAATGGAATTCTTCCTTTAGAACAAAATGAGATGTGCAGCCTTCCTGCACATTTTCCAGTATCGTCTGTCATAAGATGGAAAGCAGGTCATTACAGATGAAGGATATGGGTTGGGAGTGGGGTTAAGAGTCTGGTCACATTCCAGTATAGCACTTGCCTTCAAGTCCTGCTTCTCCAAACTTGGAAGAGCTGATTTAGTGAGAACTGCAAAGGGCCGTAGAGGTAACTGAGACCTGAGCAAGGTTTGCAGAGTTTAAACTTGTACTCAAGGGATGTGCTATGGGGCCGTAAGATGCAGACTGGAGAGATGTACAGCTGACCTGCTAACTTAAACCTTCACTTTGCTCAGACCAGTCAATGAACGAAATGTTGGGAAACTGTCCTGCTCCTGGGAAGAGCCTACAGAATCACCACTCAGTGGGAGATGTGCATTTACTATGATTTCCTAGTTCCCCACATGGCTTAGCCAATGTTAGCAGCATCTGCAAGACTGGGCATGACAAGGTTAAGTTCCTCAAAGGAAAGAAGGTATAAAATGTCTACTTCAGAGCACACATACCCAAAGAAGAGAAGAGCAGGCAACAGAAGCTCCTACGACAAGCTGTGAGCAGTAGGAAGATGTTTTAAGAAACTTAAAAACCACTGGATTCTATGCCTGGACCTTTGCCTCCATGTAATAGGTCTGAGTTTAATTATGATCCACTGTCTTTCCTTTTATAGCAATATTCCTCCATTTTTCTCTTGACCCACTCACAACTGATAATTAAAAATGTCATGCTCCAGTGTTGGCATAACCCTGACTCCATCACCCAGGCTGAAAATTACCAATGAACATGACACATAATTCTCTCTGGCTCCCTTATCAACACCAACATAATTTGCATTTTAAATATTTAAATCTTGATTCGCAGGCGACACAGACTCCTCTCTCATCTGGTTACCCAAAATGCAAAAGTCTGAAAATCGGTGGACGAGGTATTACCAATGGGCTAGCCTTTGAGAAATATTAAAGTAACCTTTAAAGACAAACATCCCAGAACAGAACTCCTTACTTAGAAGTGAAATCATCTAAATAGAAACATGTATTCTACTTAAATCCAATTCTTAGCTTCCAATGTGAAAGCCAGGAGTTGGGATAATTATATCCCGTTCCCACGGGAAAGCCAGTGAGCTACAAATAACCCTCGTGAACGCCGCAAACTGTATGGCACACCACCACCAAGCTCACAAGGGACATTATTTAAGGCCTCTTCTTTCAACATCCCTAGTAAGGTGCTAGGGAAAAGCTTTCCCATGAAAGCTGCAACAACAATCTTGTTGGAATCTCCTCTAACACCTAGAGTAATTCTGTTTGCTCCTACTCACTCCCTAGCCAAGCTTTGCCCTCATGTCCTTTGGCAGCAACAGAGGAATCACATCTCTGGTATGCAAGACTCCTTTCTAAGACTCACACGGGGGAGGGAGGAGATGAGAAAAGAGATAGTTTCAGGCTCAAGGAGAAGCAAGGATCTATCCTGAAGCATAAATTCTTGAGGCAGTTTTACTTCTAAACCTGTGGAGTAAGTTATACTCAAGTGGAAACATCCATGTCATTGATGGATTTACAAGGCTCCACCGAAGCCTGGAAGTAGGAGGCTTTTGTTTTGTTTTGTCTTGTCTTTGCTGGGATCACTGTGCCTTTATAAATAGAAGCAACTAAAATCAAAGTCACAGTGAGATTTTTCAGCAGCTTTCCTTCCTATTTTCTAAAAAAGAAAGGGCTGCAGAAACTACATTCTGGATATTCAAGCTCTAGATAACCTAGAATGATCGACCCTAGAACCTTCAAGAGCAACTAACAACATTCCCAAAAACACACACTGAAGTCAGCTTACCAAGTCACAGATCATGCTCTGGTCTGTCTGCATTGTGAATAATGAAGTGTCCTGGGGCTGAAATTGGGGAGGAAACAAAAGAAAACTTATCAAAGTTCCAGCTAATTTGCTGAAAGAAAAAAAGAAAGAAAGACAAAGATATCATTTAAATTAGCTTCCATCAGTTGTATCAATAAATACATTATAAAGTTTTTTAAAGTCTTTTATTTTAAATTAGAAAAGCAGATAATACAAAAGTAATTTTAACAGTAGATGTCTTAAACATAAATGTGAGCTATGAAACCATGCATTAGTACAGTTAAGAGTCATTAAAACAAAGAGCTCACACTCTTTTTTTTTTTTTTTTAAACCTCATGCTCATTTTTGTTCTATAGCTTTTCTTCTGGACATCTACACTGAATTAGAATTCAGTGGCTTTCAGCTACAAATTCACATTTTTTAAATGTTGAAAATTCAGTCTTACTCTATCACCTACCTGTGACTTCTATGGGTTAATAATAAGCCATATCTTAAAAATTGTATACCATGTATTCATTGACTTAAATAAAACCAAGCTGGAATAAATCTAAGGGAACAGTGATCTCTAACACAATATTCATCTCTCATTACGCTGGTAGCCAGGCTTACACCTACCAGACAGAAGACCAGAAGAGCCATTCCTGGTTAATCTGACCAGTTGAAGACAGAAAAAAAAAAAAAAAGTACCTACAGAATTTGATATCAGAGCTCCCCAAAAGAAAAGATGAGACAGTGACAGTTGATTAAAGATGCTGTATTGAGGAATTACTTGAATCCAAACTAAACAATAAAGGGAATTTCATAAAGCAAATCAAAAAAAGGCATCAATCTATAAGCATAAAAGAATACAAAAGGTAAGAGCAACACAATTTTGAAATTGAAGAATAGATGAATGAAGACGTTACTTGGCAGATCCCAAAAAAATCTGTATCCTAAGGTGATGTGAGAAATGCCAACAGCAAGTCAAGTTTATTACTCAGAACTCCCAAAGGATCAAAAATTAGAAACACGAGGACCAAGAAAAATGGAAGCTGGGTGGTACTAAAGATGGAGAACTGGCTGTGAGTCTGTTAAAAAGTAACTAGACCTCAAGCATGCATCCAAAAACCAAGCAATATCCTTTGACCCCACCACTAGCCTTGGCATTATTTCTGTGGAGGTTGAAACAAAGGGCCTCTGGACTGGGGAACACAGAGGCATATTAGAAAAGTAGCAGCCTTAAGTGAGCACTTAAGTACTGAGAGCGCACATCCCCTCCCTCCAGCTCCCAACTTCTTCCCCAACCACTTCCTGTTATACCCATAGACAGGAGACCAGAAGAGCTAGAGATTTCACCAGCCCAAGAAAAATGCCTCCAGAATTTCATCAGGGGCTCCTCAACAGGAAAACTCAACCAGAAAATTCCAGAACAGTATGTTTAGTCAATGAGCTCTACCTACCTGTACAAGTCTCCTGTCAGCTTTTTATTATCCCCCTCTCAAATATGAGTAGACAGACAAGACCACCAGATGTTTAGGAAAAGTCTCAAGTATTAAAGGGAAAAACTGAATAGTTAAAAAAAGGAAGTGGAAGAAACAGACTAAGTGTAAAATGACCTTCAAAATGGACACGATCATTAGTATTTCCAGAGATATGATGTAAGAAGAGGATGCTATTAAAAAACTAATATTCAGTAAGGAAAAAGAGCTCTTGGAAATTTAAAAAAGAATGGTAGTGACAAATCTATTGAAAGAGCTGGAAAGTAAAGAAAGATAACCAAAAAAGGAAAAACAATGATTAGAAGACAAAACTAGGAAGCCAATATAGGAAATGGAGAATGTGACAGAATGACAGAACAAAAAAATGGAAGAGAAATTATCAGTAACATTAAAAAAAAAATCCCCAACTAAAGGACACAGATTTTTAGAATAAAAGAGCCTTAATACAATGTATGGAAGTGGACTCAGACCACAGTATATCACTGTAAAATTTCAGAAACACAGGTTAAAAAAGAGATTCTACAAACTTCCAGAATAAAGGAGAGTAGTATGGCAGGCAGCAGGGAGAGAGAGAGAGAGAGAGAGAGAGAGATAGAGAAGAATTTTCTCAAAAATACCAAGAATCAAAACAATATAGTGATTCATCACTTCCATACATCACCTGGTGTTCATCACAAGTGTGCTCCTTAATCCTCATCACCTATTTCCCCCATCCCCTACACCATATCCCCTCTGATAACCATCAATTTGTTCTCCATAGTTAAGAATCTGTCTCTTGATTTGTCTTTCTCTCTTTTCATTCTTTTGCTCATTTATTTCTTAAATTCCACATATGAGTGAAATCATAAGGTATTTGTCTTTCTGTGACTTATTTCATTTAGCATTACACTTTTTCTAAGTTTTTATTTTAATTCCAATATAGTAAACATAGACTAATAACTATCATTCCCCAGTAATTTTTAATACTTCAGTCTCTATACAAATACAAATTGCCTGAAAATTGAAATTAAAATTTTGATATAAGATACAGGATTTCTTTTTTTTTTTATTTTTATTTATGATAGTCACAGAGAGAGAGAGAGGCAGAGACACAGGCAGAGGGAGATGCAGGCTCCATGCACCAGGAGCCCGACATGGGATTCGATCCCAGGTCTCCAGGGTCACGCCCTGGGCCAAAGGCAGGCGCCAAACCGCTGCGCCACCCAGGGATCCCAAGATACAGGATTTCTAGTAGTAGATCAAAGTGATGTTGAAGAACCACTATACTATTACACAAAGCCATTGACAATTAATGGTTATGTCCAATTAAAGACCAGTTAATAAATGAAAAGAGAGTCAACAAAGGATAATTACATAACAAGTACTTGGAATTCAAATACTATTTATTTTATTTCTTTTTTAAAGATTTATTTATTTGAAAGAGAGAGAGAGAGCATGGGAGCATGGTGGGTTGGGGGAAGGGGGTGGCAGAGGGAGAAGGAGAGAGAAACTCTAAGCAGACTCTGCACTGAGCACGGAGCCAGACTTGGGGCTTGATCTCATGACCCAAAGATCACGAATGTGAGCCAAAACCAAGAATCAGAGGGTTAACCGACTATGTCACCCAGGCACCCTGAGAATACTATTTAAATAATTATGTTCAAGATTAAGAAAAGCCCTTGGAAAAACTGATGAAACCCTCAATTATCAACTCAAAATCTATTTTTGGGAAAAAAAAGACTATGATCCTGCTATAAAAGCCAAACATGATGCAAAGTTATTACTTGTAGATTATTCCTGTTGGAAAATTGTTTATTCTAAAAATTGGCATGGAGTTTTCATGATCTTAATTTTATGAAATCTAAGATAAGATTAATTTTTAAAAAGAATCAAAAGCAGTTTCTCAGTTGTGACATTAGGAGGTAGAAATTGATGGATTAATGGCTTTGAAATTCTAGAGGAAAATTATATTCTAATATAATATCCAATCTAGAAGACCATTATGTAAATAGATAAAGACATTTCAGGTGTACACGGTCACAAATATAACCAAAGAAATTTCAGGTGTACACGGCCACAAATATATACCTCTCATGCATACTTTTCTTAGGAAGCTACTGGAGGATGTGCTTTAATATGCAGATGAAGGTGTATTCTAACATGTGGCATTAAACCACAAATGAGGAAGATTTGTGCCCAGAAAAGAATGGACTGACATAAGGGAGAAGTGAAGGCAATGCCTAGGACAGACCTACCAGGAGAGCCTGCGGGAACAGCTGTGGCAGCAGGCCTTGCCAGAGAGAACCCAGTTCAGGTGGAGCAGTCCAGAAGGAGAAACAAGCAAATTCTTCAATAAGATGAAAGTGACCGAATGCTTAATATTTTCCAACAAAACGAGGGGAGATTTATGTAACAGAATATGGGATTGAATTAGCAGTAAATCCCCAAAACACTAAACAAATGAACCAACAAACAAACAAATAAGACCCTGCAAACATTTTCTTAAAGAATGTGTGGGGACTGGAGGGTATTATGCTGAGTGAAGTAAGTCAGTCGGAGAAGGACAAACATTATATGTTCTCATTCATTTGGGGAATATAAATAATAGTGAAAGGGAATATAAGGGAAGGGGGAAGAAATGTGTGGGAAATATCAGAAAGGAAGACAGAACGTAAAGACTCCTAACTCTGGGAAACGAACTAGGGGTGGTGGAAGGGGAGGAGGGCGGGGGGTGGGAGTGAATGGGTGACGGGCACTGGGTGTTATTCTGTATGTTAGTAAATTGAAAAAAAAAAAAGAGAGAGGTAAAGAAGAAAGTAACATAAGAAAGGACACTCCAAATGTTGCCACTGCTCTTGCAAGTGACATCAGTATTGGTATCTTGCTACTGATTTAATCACTAAGTACCAACAGCAGAAAAGAGCTGCACTGTCCAATATGGTAGTCATCAGCTACATGTGGTAACTTAAACTTTTAAACAATTAAATTTAAGCAAAACTTAAATTTAGTTTGTTACAGCAGCCACTTTTCAAGTGTAGAATAGGAACATGTGACTTAGTGGCTACCATATTGGATAGTGCAAATTATAGAACACTTTCATCATTGTAGAAAGTTCTGTTGGACAGCACTGGTATAGAGTATTCATTTATTTATTTATCCATTGAATAAATATTTGTTGAATATAAAAAAAAAAGAATGTGTGGGGAATATCAGAAAGGGAGACAGAACGTAAAGACTGCTAACTCTGGGAAACGAACTAGGGGTGGTAGAAGGGGAGGAGGGCGGGGGGTGGGAGTGAATGGGTGACGGGCACTGGGTGTTATTCTGTATGTTAGTAAATTGAACACCAATAAAAAATAAATTAAAAAAAACAGAAAATTGGCATAAAACTAAATGTAAACTTCATGGTGGGGGTGCTGATAGTATTGATATCATTATACAATAATATAGACTGGCTGGATGGCTATAGCATCACTACAGCAGAAGAAGGGCAGGAAGAAGAGGGAGGGTGAGTGAGCGAGAGGGGGGCATCTGAAGGCACTTTAGATCTGCACCTTCCAGAGAGAAGAGTCCATAGATAATGCTTTAAAGACCAAGAAGTAGCATTATAAGCAAGTCATGCACACACATGTGGCTGAAAAAAAGAAAATCTGGTGAAAGGAGTGAAAGTATTTACCTCCAAGAAACGGGAAATGAAGGGAGTATATGATAGTCTGAACTTCTATAAAATGCTCTCATACAATTTTGTTTACTCTTTACATGATGCCTTTATAACTGATAGACATCCACATTTAAAAAATGAGAAATGAGTAACAATTCTTATGATGTGACCTTCAAAAGAGATTCATGCAGACTGAAGAGACACATTAATTATCATCTCCCCCCGTGTGTCTACTTGTCTCTGGATGTGGGTGTGGGCGGATGTTATCACTTTATAGGTAACATGGGGAAAGTAGTCAAACTCTTAAGTACAGAAATTTTCAATGTTAAAATTAGAAACTGTTCATCTCTAATGTTCTGAGGCCAAGCACTCCTCACAGACAAGCCTCTGTTTGAAATCTCCCTTCCAGGTTTTCAGAACTTACTCCATGAGCTTAAGAGCTGTGTGGACTGCCCTTTACATGGGTTACAACTATCCATCTGTTGGGGCATACAGAGTGAGGGGAGAGTCCATCTTGTGGCTCCTCTTCTACAGACACCCAAGGGAAATTCTGCCTTATTGATCAGAGCCAATCTATGATTTCTGATCCTCAAATAGCTCCTTCCTAAAGAACGACTGAAAAAAGGTAAGGTTGAATATGAATCTGCAAAAAGGAGGTACCTAAAAACCATTTTTATTTTCTAAAGACTCATCTCATTGGTTCAAAATAATCCTATCTCCTCTTTTCCAACCTCTGAATCTAGTAGATCTCTCAGATCAGGACAACTTCTCATTTCTATTAGAAGAATCAGCATAATTCCATGGCAGGGCTAACAAAATTAATAGCTAGTACAGCCAAGAAGCACTTAGTGGGTGCCGGGCGACTGTGCTAACTTTGCTCCACATACGTATCTCACTGAATTTTTTTTTAAGATTTTGTTATTTATTCATGAGAGGCACAGAGAGAGAGGCAGAGACGTAGGCAGAGGGAGAAGCAGGCTCCCTCCAGAGAGCCTGATGTGGGACTCAATCCCAGGACTCTGGGATCAAGACCTGAGCCGAAGGTAGATGTTCAACCGCTGAGCCACCCAGGCGTCCCTCATTGACTCCACAACAACCCTACAATGTTGCCACTATTACTGCTTCCGTTATTGAACTTGAAAGTCGTAGGGTCAAGTTTTGCTTGACCATTATACTATACCAGTGATACCAAAGTCCATATTTTAACAATTTGCATCATTCTCAGCAGATGGATAGTGCCAGCAAATTGATCTCTTACCTGGGTGAATCCATTAAATGTACCACCAGAAGCCTAAACAGAAAGGGAAATGAAAGTATGTTACGTTTTACCATTTTTGTGGGATCAGTAAATATCCATCAGACAAGTTGGAAAGTGAAGACCACCACACATTTTAAAATAATACAAAAGGTTGCTGTGCATGAAAGTGTTTAGGAAATGCAAAAGGTCATACTGTATTATTTTAAATAGGCTGACAAAAAAAAAGATTATTTTTGCAATTATTGCTGGCATGTGGCTCAGTGCTAACCAAAGCCCACTTTCTTGATAATGAGATGATTCCAGAGAAAAGCCATGAGGCGTTAAATACCTCCTTTTATAGGCTGCTGATACAACCTAGAAGTATTTTCACTATTTCTTTAATACATGATTTGGATAAACAGCTATTAGGAGTCTATGGTTTCAGGGGGCCTGGGTAAAAGCATTTCATATGCTCTTAATGCTGTAGAATCACTTTGAGATGAGTAAATTAGTCTGTTCTACATATTTTTAGTGCTTGAATAGTAAATATAAAGTAGAATAAACACAACTAGTGGGATGGTAAAATAGACTCATTAGTTCCAACACAAACATCCTGCTTTCTGTATTTTCTTTTTCTTTGTCAACCTATTTGTATTTGGTTTGCACAGATTTCAAGGAGATGAGGCAGGCCTCAGAGAAGATAGTGATGGATGGATAATGAAGTAGGTGGAAACATGAGGAAAAACAGAACCTACAGAAGTCTTTGGCTAGTCTATACTACGTAATGGGGTAAGTACCTCTTCTTTATCAGGCTCTATTTCTTGGTACAACAATCCATATCTCTGGTTAGCAATTTCATCTTCAGATAAATCTGAGTTGCTGATGTCATTGTCTTGGGGACTAGCAGAACTCTCGGTGCTAGCATTGTGGGATGCTCCCAGAACCAATGGTCTAGCTACCTCTCGGCTTTGTTCCCAGCAATTAGCATATACATCTGCTGCTAAGCTCACCGCCAGCCCTCTCTCACCTTCAACTGTATCTAAACGTTCCCAGCAATTATCTAAGCCTCCTGTATCTCTGATAGGCCAGTGGTTAATGGGATCAAGCAAATTGGCAAATCTACTTGCTTGGCCATCTGGTATACCAGAGAATTCTAACATATCCATACTATTCACTGCTGAATCCAAGCTTGGCTGCCAGATTTGACCTGGATCTGTTGCCCAAGAGTCTGTTTTTACAACTGTTGGTAAGTTAATGGTATGGTTACAGTTCCCAGTCACCATACTCCCAGGCTGTTCTATTAATGAGTCTTTTGCCTTATATAAACACCAATCTCTTCTGTTTGCATTAGTTCCCAGAGAATAACTAGGATCTGTCCTAGAAGGAGCTGTCACTTCATGTTTTCTTGATAAAACAATAGCCTGACTTTCATTCCTGTCAACCCCAGGAATATGTAACACAGCCTCATGCTGAATCTCTTCAGCATCTTCACTGCCTTGTCCTGAGTGATCATGGTTAGGAGGATCTATTAAATTTTTCCTTATGTCTTTTCTAGTTAAATCCCATCCCTTAGGGCTGGCAATTTCAATATTAGATACAGAATCAGTCTGGAGACATCGATTCAAAATATCTGTGTGATGGGTGGGTTTAGCTCCAGAGCCCTCTATAATTTCAAAATTATTTATTTCTACTTGATTCCCCTCATCTAGTCCTTGGTTTCTGTCACTAAATTTGGCAGCTAGATCTACTCTTTCTAGGTCTTCTTCTAATACATCAGCTTTATCAAAATATATTTCACTGGTCCTTTCACTTTCCTTACAACTAGCTCTTGGATCTTTCCTCATTTCCTCTTTATTGATGGCTAAGGTCTCCTGGTCTTGCTTTCCTTTTGTCTTAAGAAGATCTACTAGCCTGTCTCCTGCACTTTGACATGCTTTCTCTCCAAATGCCTCTGTACTTTCTAGTGCCTTGGTATCAATAGCTCTAGTGTCTACCTTTTCACATGTCTCCACACCTGCCCACACAGAATCTTCTATCTTCTGTTTCTCTTCTGCTTCTTCTGACTGTTTAACTTCTTCTTGACTTTCTTTGATCAGGCCACCAGTTTCTGTGGCTGCCATCTCTGAGGCAGGTAAGTCATGAGGCTGGTCCATCTCCATACCAGCGGCTATGGCAAATTCAGCCTCAGGCATAGGCTCTGGGGACAGATGTTCATTTCCACATGGAGGGGCTGGCCCCATGACATCCTCACCCTGTTCAGCTACAGTGTGCCAGTCAGCAGAAGGAGGAATTCCAGTAGATAATCCCATGTCTTGCTCTGCTTCAGAGAGACATGAAGAGTCTTCCTGAGACCCACCTTGGGTAATTTCCTGGCTGACACTCTCTGTACTAGCATCAGGGCCCCAAATAAATGCACCTAGGTCAATTTGAGATCTTTGAATTTCTTCGGCCAACCCACTCTCTGGAGTTTCCTCCATGATCAGGTTACACAGGGAAAGACTTTTTGAAGAGTCAGTCTTTAGAGTATGCAGAAGAGCAAAGGAAAAAAAACATAAGATGAAATAGATCATGGTAAGATTTGATGAGAAACACAAAGCTATTCAGTATGGTAGCACCAGTTAAACAAACTAGAGAACTTATAAATTAAATGGCTTAAGGTTAAATCTGTGACTAGCAATGCTATGAGAAAAGAAAGCTCATCCTATATACTATCCATGTATATAATGTATAACAAATATTTTTTTTAAATCCAGAATATTCTGGATATTTACCTACCGGTTGTACCAAATCAGTGCTTGTCTGTTTGAGGGGAAAAAAGGATAATTAATAATAATAATATTAATAATAATAATACAAAAGAAGCAAATTCCCTAGCACATTAAAATCCCATGCTGTTCACAGTCAACATTCTCCTGAAAGCTGTGACTTTTACTGGTTAAAGATTAATTTTTACAGCTTGTTTTGTGATAGAAATGAGTTTTGTTCCTATACCGTCTAAGACTACACAATCGAAACGTGAAGAAAGCCTCTCTCATTTTCTAGTCAACAAGGATGTTTCAGGGCTATTATAAGACTTCTGTGTTAGCAGACTCTGAAATGCAAAGTTTCAAATAAATAAGCAAACCTGAGAACATCGGAATAAGTTCAAGCCCTAGCAGCCACAAAAGTACACAATATCAGATGCTCTGACACAGAATCAGAACAGATGTTCCCTAAACTCACCCTACACTTGCTTCTGCCTCTGAGATAGTGTTCATATAGAGAGTGGTCTGATACTACTCACTCTGATGGGATTATTCTCCTCATGTTCTCCCTGCAAACCTAGAAGCCTTGTCTGTACACAAACAGACAACATGGGAAGACTGAGAGGATCAAGGAATGCCAGCAATTATGTCTAGGGAGCTACCGTTTTGTAATTTTGTCATTGCTACCACTCTTAGCAGGCTTGTCCTCTGAAATATTCCATGCTCCTTCCAGATGATACCTTCGCCCTCCCCATACCCTTCCTAGCTAGGACAGAAAAAATGTATTATGATTCCAATAAAGATATGAAATACTGGAATAATAAAACATTAGCATGGACAATGCTTGATCTTCAAGAAAATTAACAGAGTCGGCTAGAATTCAAATGTCCTGAATGTCAGTCCATATATCCCCTTTTGTGATTATACAAGCAAAGCCAGGCCACTATAAAAGATGTTTTCAGTCAAAGCTCTGTTTGTGTCTTTTTCCCACCTCTAATTTCTGGAAATGCTCATCCTTGCAACATCAGATTAGCAGAATACATACCATTAGTAGCAACAGCTACCTTTTCTTGGTATGTACTGGATGTGGGGCTAAGCACTCTACAAATATTACTTGAATCCTCACACAACCCTCTGTGGTAGATGTCATTACCCTTACTTTACAGATGATGAAAATGGAGGCTGAAAGAAATTCATAAATTGCTCAAAGTCATATTGTTATAAGAGGTAGAGTCTGGACTCTAATCCAGGGCTGCCTGGCTCTAAAGTTCAAATTCTTATTGATGAAGCTTCATTGGAAATAAAGTGAGAAAGTGGTTCCCTGTGCAGAGTAGCCTATCCCTTATATTTTCTCATCCATGTTTTCTTCTATTCTATTTAAAAGCAACAAAAAATGTGCCTGTCCTTCACTACAACATTCCAGGAGCCACCAGTAATCACAGGAAGAAGCATAAAAGGGCCTAACACCGAATTCTTGCTTGTCCAGGCATCTGGCACACTGACGCTCTTTTCCTCACCATTGTTTCCAGGTGCTGGTAATGCTTGGGACCATCAGGGAGCTGAAGATAGTTTTAGGGGACTACGTTATCATTAAAAATGCCTAGGTCTTCTTCGATCCACAAGTGAATTAAAAAATAACAAGGTCTCCAAATTTCTAGGGATCTAGGTACATCAAAATACAAGCTCTTTGTATTCTTACCGTCCATAGGTCCCAGGGCAACGTCTGAAAGCAACAGACAAACAAAAGTATGGTTAGTATACAAATCTCAAGCACGTAAAAAGTACTAAGGTGACAAAAGTTCTTGAAATGAAACATTTTTGAAACATTTTGTACAGCACTGTCCAAAAAACCTTTATTTGGTGATAATGTTCCTTATCTGTGCCATCCAATATGGCAGCCACTAGTCACATGCATTTATTGAGCACTTGAAATATACTAGTGTAACAGAACCAAATTTTAAGTTTTACATAATTTTATTTAATTTGAATTTGAATGGCCAAATGTGGCTTGTGGCAACCACACTGGAAAGCAAAGGACTACTCAGTCTGCTTTTCACTACACAAGTAGAAAGTCATATCTGAAACATGATGAATGGTTTTACTGTAACACACACACACACACACACACACACACACACACACACACAGTTAAAATAAAGTACAAGGTGTCCAGATACTAGAGTTTCTCACATCTTAGAAGACATGCAGCTCTGAATCATTACTGATGTACCTCCTCTCTTCCTCCCACCAAGAGGATACATTATGACCAGTTTGATGGTAAATAAACCCCAGAAAAAGAGTTCTTCAATATGCTGAATTAGATGATAATAGAGCTCAATTAATAGATAATCATGCAAAATAGTAGGGTGCCCCCTCACGCATATGGATGAATTAATTATACACTTACTACTGCCATTTTAATTATAAAGCTCACTGATCCCGGGGAATGGATCCAGATGGTTCAAGTGATTTCTGCTGTTCATTTGGGAAAGTGAGGGAGACTCTTCTTTCTCATTTCCTTTGTGGCTGTGAATTGCTGGTAAAGCCACATCCTTACTGCCTTTGTCTTTGTGACTAGAATAGATCTGTGTTTACGTACTTGTTTTGAATCTGGGCCTGCTCTGACTGTACCACCCCAGCCACCCTGCATCTCTATGCAGCCCGGCTGGTCTCTGGGTGAGCACCCAGCTGTCAAATGGCTAAGAAAGGAGAGTAGAAAAGCTAAACGGAAAGCCACAGTTATTTGTATGTGGATTCCTTCTGCAACCAATATGTACTTTCTGATTATTCAGATGGTTTGGGTTTTCTTGCATCCCAGCCGCTTAAGAATGACAGCCCCTAAAAGCTACTCCATATCCCTGCATAATGCAGACAGCACTGGTATTTTCCCCAAAAGAAGGCAGCAATGTGAGACGTCATGTTTATCAGTCCTCAGAATCATGAAAGGATGTGTTAACTCATGTGGACACTGTGGAGATCACAGGTGAGGTGTTCTGCTAGCAGCAAGAACATCCATTTAAAACACGAGGTCAGGCGATGGGCAAGGGAGATCATTCTGAGTGAAGGGAAATGAAGGCCTGCAGAATCTAATGGCTCTGTTCTTTTTTGCTATCTCAGCCTCAGACTGTCCTTGGTCAAAAGGAGATGTGATTAGAGCCAGCTCACAGGATGACTCTGCCATGAGGTGGCTCAATTTAGAGCCACCAGGACGCCAGGGTAGTTTAGTACCTGGCCTGAGGGAGAACACAGGGCACACATGGCTTTTCCTAACTGCAGTGATGCATTTTCATCAGAAGAAAGACTTTTGAAGGTTTAACCGAAGTCATTTTTTTTTTTTTTTTTAGATTCTGAATCTTAGTTTTAAATCTACACAAATTTCCCCAATCTGGGGATTTATTTAATCATGAATTGATACATGAGAAGTTTCTCTCTCAAGTCAAACTTGCAGATAGAAAGGCTGTGGAATTGCATCCACGACCAGAATGGCACACGGTGCAGAAACTGCCTTCTGCCATAGAGCAGCGAACGCTGGAGAGTGAGGCAGACAAGTCCCATGAATCCTGCACAACGAGAAAGCTCTAACAGGGAAGGCTTCCGAATGAGATGTGAATTTGTTTTCTGCTTTCCTTGGTCACCAGGGCTGAACCCTCAAACTTGCTGACAATTACTATATTAGCATTTCCCCAATATGTTTTAGACAACATTCCAATGACTGTTAAGAAACCTTCATTAAAATAGGTTTCTGTGGCCAAACAAATTTGGAA
Organism: Canis aureus; assembly: GCF_053574225.1. NCBI lineage: Eukaryota > Metazoa > Chordata > Mammalia > Carnivora > Canidae > Canis > Canis aureus. The sequence continues at coordinate 45,155,779 of NC_135631.1, forward strand.
AACTCTAAGTTAAACAAGTCTAAACAGTTTTTTCTTTTATCTGCAGAACTTCTTGGAGCCTTTACTATTCTAATTCATTATCATGACTCTCCTTTTAAAAGGGAGCTAAAAGAACTTTCTGAAACATTTATCTAAGAGACCCATTTTTTTTGCAAAGTACGTTTAAGGCTAGTATCTGGTCTGCTTATTAATTACCTGCTTTATTTACCTGCTTGATTTTTATTGTTCCCGTCTTACAACAGGTAGGCCTTTAGAACCTCAATCACATTCTGGAATTCGGCATGGATTAGGAGAAGCTTTATTTATTGAGGTTTATATTGAGGTGATAGTGGCTTACTGTAAGGTATTAAGAAGACTTCAAGACCAGAAAATTGAGCTAGGTCTCAATCCTCAACTTCAGTTTTACAATACACCTTCATTAATTCATTTGAAGTTTTTTTCTAGCATCTTTGGATGTGGTCAAATTCAAATGTGAGCCCCCAAGCACATCAAAAATATGGATATAAACAATTTCTGTTCAGCAATTTTGAGTTAACCTCCTTTCATGAGCATAGAGAACTGTAAGGAAAGCCCACCACAGAGAAATCATCCAGAAGTCATCACAGAGCCCACCTGCAGATTCCCTCTGCTGGAGAACTGGAGAACTGCTAGAAATCACTAGTGAAGTGGGGAAAGTGGGGCGGGCGGGGAGAGCAATGAGCAAGGACAAGCTGGGTAAGCAAGGTCTACTCTGGCCATTGTCAAGATCATACAAGGAAAGCTTCTGCAGTGTGGAGGGGAACAACATCATTGAGTTAAAAACTATCAGGACTGGAAAAGCTTTCTCTTGGGGCATAATTTCAAGTTATCTCTAATGAGCTTTAATCTGCAAAACGCTGAGGAAGGAAAGTACAGAAAATAAGTAAGAAGACCAAGCCCAGGGCCAAAAGAAAGAGCTTCATTTGAAGAAGCTACAACATATATTATCCAAAGCTGAACACTCCGAGTGCAGAATAATACTAATAATGACAATTACTCTGAGATGGAGGATTCCTGGGCAAACTGGATTGTGTGACTGTCCCAGCTCTATGGCTAGAGAGAGCTAATGGTAGGGGGACATTTGGAATGACAGATATAGATAGGGTCCTCCCTCTATACTTCCTTCCCATTAGGGAACAGTTATCAATCCCAAAGAAAAATGAATAGTCACTTGGAATGGACAGTGGTCCCTCACAGGCAGCTGCTGCCCTACAGAGTTGATTAAAGTTTATAAAATATCATCCCCAGACATCCGAACCGCCACTGGATACCTGCGACATGGGTGAGTGGGTCACTCCAACAGAACCTACAGGTGCCACCTCAGGCTTGAAAGGGTCAAAGTCCAGATCCAACAATGTCTCCTCTTTCTTCACCTCAGGGACTTCATTCTGTTGAAATCAAATAAAACAAAATATGGGATTTTATGATACAATCCATGTATGACTCTCAACACCACCGAATGTCCCCAAGGCAGTTCTGATAGTTTACCATTTAGGTGGCTCACCAGTAAGCTCCCAGAGTCGCCAGCTAAATGTGATGAAGAGGGAAATAAGCAACTCTGGAAATAATCAACTATAATTTAAGATACCCAGGAATATGACCCAGGCTATAGTTCCTCTCCTCTGTCTAGCTCCGAATCTGGCCAACGAAGAGAAAGTCTGAGAGGTTATATCCTGATTCCGGATGCCACCAAGATCCAAGGACTCTCCTCTGCTAATTCAGAAATCTCAGATCAAAAATTACAGATAGCTGGATGAATAAAATGGGCCAAGGCTTAGACCCATGACTGTAGCCCCCTGCTGTGATGTCCCCTGCAAAGCTAGCATGTAAAAAAGGAAGGGACACTATCTACTGTGACTATATCCACCTGCCTCATCCCCTCAGAGGGGCCCTATCCTTTGATTTGGTTATCATATGAATCATTCTTCATCCATAATGTGTTGGTCTCAACTGTGTATATGAAGGAGGGAGAGTAAAAGAGAAAGAGGCAAGGAGAGGACCATGTTCCCCAACATTCACTGGAAAATAACATTCCTAGGTTAGAAAGACATTAGGACAAAGAAGAAGACATAGGATAAGAATCCTACTATGATAGTAGCAAAACATTTATAGTACTGAACATTAATACCTCTTCATTTATTGTAGTATCATGACACAAAAAAAAGTAACATGGGCTTGAGGTTAGCCTAACCCTGGCTTGAGTTACACAGTTAGGGTCAGAGCTGATATAAAGTCTCCATAAACTATCACAGTGAAGAGAACTGGGTCAGTTTTCACAGAATCAAGTTACATGTGTTTGATGTTTGATATAAACTTCAATTTTGACCATCTGTTGCCTAGAAATCGAAAGATCAATCACGGATAAAGCATATATAAGAAGAGGGATGTTCAGAGAAAGATTTTATTTGTTTATATTTTTGAGAGAGAGAGAGAGAGTGCATGCACACGTACATGCACAAGTGGGGGGCCGGAGGGAGAGAGAGAGAATCTCAAGCAGACTGATGCTGACTGAGGAGCCCAACATGGGGCTCAATCTCACCACCTTGAGATCATAATCTGAGCCAAAATCAAAAGCTATACGCTTAACCAACTGAGCCACCCAGGTGCCCTCTAGAGAAAGATCTTAAAGAACAAGAGTTCTTTTAATTAGTATTGATCATAGACATAAAATTTAAAACTGTATGTAAGCTTTGGGGCCTAATAGATAATACATTTTTTTAGTATATCCACACTTATTGTAGTAGGAAATCTGCTTAAATATCATGCTATTGGTTTTGAGCTATCTATTCTGCAGCATGATTATTCTTAGACACTTTAAAAAATTTCACAAGGTTAGTGCTCTTCTGAGATCCCTCTTTCTTCAATAATTACAATCACAAAACTATCAACAGATCCTCTGGCCTCTACTCAAAATCTACTTGAGTTCTGTTTTTCACCATTTATACTGATACAAGTTTTATTTTTAAAATTTTCTGAACACCTATATCACTTAGAATAGGCTAGGCACTGTTCTGAGAACTTTATACATGTAAATATTAACTCAGATTAGGGTATTTTGCTGCAGTCTAATGATGACAACCCCACAACACTGCTATTGCCTTCAAATAATGACCTTACTAGATTCCTCAAACCTCACTTCACCGGACTTCACCGGCCCTGTCTAATCCTTACAGAATTCAAGCAGGAGGTAGCATCATTTCTCCATCTGGGGATGAGAAGAATGGGCTCATTGAGCTTAGCTGTTCTCCTGGGGCCCTCAGCTGCAAGGCAGCCAAGCCAGGACTGCAACAGCTGGATGCCTTTGACGCCAGTGCTATTCTAGGCTGCTGCTAAGACCAGGTCCCTCGTCTCTCAAACAGGCACCCCGAGAATTTGCCTGGAGGGTACAGTATGTGGAGAGGAACAGGAGAGATTACAGATGCAAAGAAAACTTTGGGGGTGACAGGTATATTCATTACCTTGATTCTGGTGATGGATTCATGGGTGTACACGTATTTCAAAACTTATCAAAATGCAAAATGCATACTTTAGGGCACCTGGGTGACTCAGTGGGCTTAGTATCTGACTCTTGATTTAGGCTCAGTTAATGATCTCATGGTCATGAGATAGAGACCCTGCATCATGAAGCCTGCTTAAGATTCTCTCTCTCTCTCTCTCTCTCCCTCTTCCTCTACCCCTCCTCACTGCTTGCACTCTTTCCCTCTATTTAAAAAAAAAAGTATACTTTAAATATGTGCCATTAATTGTATGTCAATCACACATCAATGAAATTAACAGAAGAAAACACCCTAACGATAGGGGGTTGGTTAAACCTACTATGGCCCAACCTCATGATACAGTGCTTTGTTGCTCTTGAAAATGATGAGATATATAATAAATTAGCATGAAAATCTTTGTTATATTTGTAGTGAAATAAATCAGAAGTTATAAAACTGATATAAAATGATCAAGTTTCTGAAAATATACCTTTCAGACGCTATTTAAAGAGAAAAAAATTGTGGCATGACAAAAAGTACATTAGTAAGACTGGTTTTTGCGAGCACTGGGTGTTATTCTGTATGTTGGCAAATTGAACACCAATAAAAAATAAATTTATTATAAAAAAATAAATAAAAATAAACTTACTTTTTGCTTCTCTGTAATTTACTAGTTTTTTTTTTGTATCAATCATGCATCCTTTATGGCATTATTCTTTTTTCTAAGATTTTATTTATTTATTCACGAGAGACACAGAGAGAGACAGAGACACAGGCAGAGGGAGAAGCAGGCTCCATGCAGGGAGTCCGACGTGGGACTCGATCCCGGGTCTCCAGGATCACACCCTGGGCTGAAGGCAGCGCTAAACCGCTGAGCCACCCAGGCATTATTCTTATAAGCTTAGCAGGTAACAGAGATTTCAATGTATAGCCATAGACATAAAACATTTAGAGTCTCCAAACCATCCCCCAGGGCTGCATGCAGGCAGGCAGGCCGACACACAGACACACACCCATGCGCACACTCACAATGATTTTTTAATGGCAACACACTCTTTCATTGAACCTGGTGACAGCAAAACCATAGGTACAATTTCTTCCCAAGAGTTTTTTAATTTTTTCTTCTTTTAGTTAACGTATTTGAGCACTTTTACTATATTCTAAATATTATGCAGGATACTTATTAACTTCCCAAGAAGGCAGGGGAGGTCAGATAAGGAAGCTTAAGAAAGAAAGGTCCTTGCTCCTAAAAGCAAGGCCAACTGGGAGATAGTTTCCACATAATAGATATGTCTTTCATTGAAGGGTCACAAAATAGCTTACATATTCTAACAGTGAGTAAAGTTTTATCATTTCATTACTAATGAATGCAGCGGTTTAAGGAAAATTAACTTTATGACGGGAAGCCTGTGATAAGACCACTAGAGATGGGTACCTCACAATTAATGGGAGTAATGGCTATAAAGTGAGTAATGGTAAAAACTACAGTACACTGGGATGCCTGGGTGGCTCAGCGGTTTGGTACTTGCCTTTGGCCCAGGGCAGGATCCTGGAGACCCGGGATTGAGTCCCACGTCGGGCTCCCTGCATGAGCCTGCTTCTCTCTCTGCCTGTGTCTCTGTCTCTGTCTCTGTCTCTGTCTCTGTCTCTGTCTCTCTCTCTCTCTCTCTGTGTGTCTCTTGTGAATAAATAAATAAAATCTTAAAACATATATAGCTATAGTACACTGCCAGGGCCCAAGAGTTTTATATTTGCAATTTTAGAATGAGAAATCATTCAATGATTGCATAGGACATTGTCAAGTATTCTCCAACTTTTATTATACAAGATTTTCAAAGAATAGTACAGTGAAGATCCATTTACCCATGACCTAGACTTGTCAAAGTTACCCTGTTATCACACTTGCTACACATGCCTACCTACATTTATATGATCCTGCAAACGCTCTCATGAGTTGACACACAACAAACTAAACTTTCTAAGGAACTGTTTTCCCAGGTTGATCGGTTGCTGGAACAGGTTGGTAGATTGCACAACCATTCTTCGTGTAGCACGTCATGAGTTTGCTCCCTGGCCTCGCATACGCTCCAAGCAAGAGTGCAACAGTTGATGGCACCGAGAAGAGAGACAGAGGGGAGATGGAGAAGGCCTGTGCTTACAGTGAGCTTCTGTGCTGACCACTGGATGAACAATGCTTCAACTGGTTGAGTGAAGACCCTCCTATCAAAGCATTTGGAATTTAATAATACTGCTGATATGTAACAACCTGAAGAACTTTGTTAGTATCAAAAACCCAAAGACGTTCTAGAGAACATGCATTAAGAAGAGAAGGAGTCAGGGGTGCCTAGGTGGCTCAGTCAGTTAAGCGTCTGCCTTTGGCTCTGGTCATGATCCCCGAGTACCAGGATCCAGCCCTACATTGGGCTCCCTTCTCAGCAGGGAGCCTACTTCTCCCTCTCCCTCTGCACCTCACCACGCTCGTGTTCTCTCTCTCTCTCTCTCTTTCAAATAAATAAATAAAATCTTTAAAAAAAAAAAGGAGAGAAGGAGTTAAAATGATTTGTTCAATGTACTGGATGTCTAGTATCTGTTATCTCTGAGGTGCTTAGAATGCTGGCACGTGTGGTCTACAGGCCTCTGCTTTCCACATCTGTCCTAGGAACAGTAGAGTGTGGCAGAAAAATGACAGGTCTGCTCAACTTCCAAGTAGGGATGAAGGCCTGTACATCACAGGAATGATGTCAAGACTAAATCGAACAAGACCTTGCATATAACACACTCAGTCACATGCTTCCCCATCGTGATCTCCTTCCTTTCTCCCCAACTCTTTCTTCTGCGTCCCCCTTCTCCCCTTCCTCTGCTGGCCTCTCTGTGCCAGCTAACCACCACTCCCTACCCATATCTCAAACCATGTTCAAAAATACAAAATCTCAAAAAAGATTCACACCATGAGATGCTCTGTTAAGAAGCAGAACATAAACTACAATACGGGGGGGGAAAGCAAAAAGTCAAGGCATCGTTAGAGGTTCAGGAATCTGAAACCCTTGGAAGGCGGTGAGGCCAACTCACAATTATTTAAGAATATTGCTGGAGCCCCAGATGATAAATAAACCGCATTGCTTGGCTACCCCTGCCTGCCAAAGGAACCAATGGTGCCGTGGGTGACCCCCCAGGGCAATAAACCAACCAAATCGGGGCTTGAAGTGCACTGTTTTCTTCCTTCTAATTTCCATATTACTAATTCTTTCTGTGTTACAAGAATGTGAACATGTTTACTTTGAAAAAATAGCAACTGAAAGAAGAGGCAGCTGGTCCAGAAATATGCTACGTTGAAAAGGAAAGTGAGAGCGATAGTCAAAACCAGGTGACAGATACCTGGGGAGGGAGTGGAGCATGTGTGCATGATTGCAGGATGGCCTCGTCAGGACCCAGCACACACGCCAAAAAAGACCATCTCGTGAACTTGCTAAGAAAGTTGAAAATCTACTTCCATTTGATTGGCTAAGAAAAATAGGATGATTTCAGGAACTTGAAATGTGAGCTGCAGCACTTGGCTGGAAAGCAGAGATGTAAGGGTACCAGAGTTAAGGGTGCTAACTTGATGCCCACGGCCATGCGACTTCAAGGCTGTGCTGTCCTCTTGTCTCCCAGCACAGCAGGTGTCCCCAGTAAGAGTGGGCCTGGAGGAATAAGCTGGGATGGTCAAAAGATAATCTGTCTGGGGGCACCTGGGTGGCTCAGCAGTTGAGCATCTGCCTTTGGCTCAGGGCGTGATCCCGGGGTCCCGAGATTGAGTCCCGCATCGGGCTCCCCGCAGGGAACCTCCTTCTCCCTCTCCCTGTGTCTCTGCCTCTCTCTGTGTCTCTCATGAATAAATAAATAAAATTTTTAAGGAAAGATAATCCATCTGGATTTGTAAAGAACATATGCAGCATTGTTGTTGGGAAAAGATTTAGGTTAATAGCTGAGGATTACCTGCTATGAAAAAGAAAAAACAATCCCAAAACAGGTAATCACTTCTTCCTCTCTGTCACCTGCCCCTGACCCTAACCCTGCCTCTCAGGGGGCTCCCACCCTTTTGAGCACCTCTTCTGACACTTTCTAAGTCCTCTTCTGGTGGTGGGAGCTTGGCTAGCCATGCTATCTCATGGTCAGGGCGCCCAAGTCTGCACCAGGACCCACACTGTGACCCTACTCTATGGAGCATCCATCCTATGTCCCAGAACTCTGGGATGCACATCCACCCAGCTGTCCTGGAATGTGGTGGCCAGGTTTGTTTCCAAAAAGGTGGCTGGTGAGCAGACTGCTCCTACTGGCCAGCATAGCATTTCGTGCATGGAATCCCATCAGACTGGCCACCAGAACATTGCCGATATGCTCATTTCAAGTGACTGAAACAGGTTATACCTGCTCAGGGCCACAACCCCTAAGGAAAGCCCTCATGGGAGAGGAGTGTGAACATAGATCTAATTAAAGACAGATGAGAAAGCAATCCCAAACATTTTCTGAAGGAAAAAGAAACAACCTTGCATGTGTACATACCTATGTGTATATAATTGCTTTTTTTTCCTCTTGAGCTGTCAAAATCCTACTTATATGCCATGAATTTGGTTTTTAGAGACCTTATATCTTTCAATTTTTCCTTTTTAAACATGTTTCAGTAAAACGCCCATTTCCCTGGAATAGGTTGTACTTTGGGAGGAAAGGGAGAGACTGAGAAGTTCTGATTTAAACAAATAGGGCTTTTGCTGCAGAACTTCTGCGAGCCTTGAACATGCTGACATAAGCTATGTTAAGCAAAGGAGATGCAGCCCCTCCCAGCCTCATATGACTGGGAACCCCTTTTTACAGTGTCTTGTGGGACCAGATAGAAAATGCTGTTTTAAAAAAATAATGCAGGAGCACATGCACACACACACACACACAGGAGATTTCCTCCTATTTAGTTTCTTAGAAGGGAAAACAGACGGGGCTGGGTTTGTCCTTTGGCAGTTCCATTTCTGTAGACACACAACCAGAGAAGCAAGGTCAGCCCTTTGGTGTTGACATGTGGACCTCGCCCTGGAAGCAGGTAAGGATATCACCCAGAGAAGATTCTATGATATAGTTAAGGTCTGGGGCCCTTAGAGGGCTCCTTCTGATGGATTTGTTTTCAATCCCAGGACTCTGGAGAGGCTGTCACTGTAACAGAGCTGGGTGGACAGAACATACAAATCAGAGGTAAGGATTTTTTCAGTCACCACACTTGGAGCTTCTGGGTGGAATTAATACAAATCCTGTTCTTCCCCACTGAGCAGAGGATAAAAACAGCAAACCAGGGACAGAAACCAATCGATTCAATGTAGAATGACCTAGTAAACTTTGTAAAAATATCAAAACAAAACTGAAAACAGAGTATTCCCTATTATTATACATACACATATCTGGGAGAAATGCTTTGCAGACACATCTCGGCTTTCTAGCTTCCAATACTCTGCTTCCATGCAGCTGGCGTCTCATTTTCTCCTGGCATTTCTATTGAACTTTTTCATCGTTTACCTGTGCATGTCTAAAACATTATAGCCCTGATGAGACAGCCCATTTGCTTAGAATACGTAGCCTCACATATAATCTAATTAACACATCTGGTATTACAGGCACAGACGTATGTGTGAGTCCAATAGCCCAAAACACGGAGTACTTCAAATCATACTATTTTTAAGTGGAGCAGTTATAAATGGTCAATCATGAAATATCCTTAAGTCAGCTAGATATTTTCCTGTAAGAAATCTGTTCATTCACTGGGGTGCTTTGTTCATGGCCATAAATTTGGAAATCCTGGCCTACAGGGGTTCTCACAGTGGGATCCCATGACCAGTGGCATCAGCATCGCTTGGGGGCTTGTTAAGAATACAGATTCCTGCCCCCCACCCCAGAACTGCTGACTCAGAAACTCTGCTGGATGAAACCCAAAAGGGGTGAAGGAACACAAACTGGTTCTGTGGATACCTGCAGAGGAACAAGCAACCGAGGAAGCTGTCAAGATGCATCAGAGGCAGCAACTGTGTAATCTTAAATAAAGCTAGATTATATACTCAATAAGCGAGAAAGTAGACTGAAACATAAATCCCTGCCTCACGCCCTCTCTTGACATCGTGATATGAGATTAACAGCCACTTAGTCACTGGAGATGCTTCTGGTCACCCAGTGTGGTCCGTTGCTAGTGCCATGTTGCTTCAGATTTGTAAAAAAAAAAAAAAAGAAAAGAAAAGAAAGAAACTTCCTTCTGCCTCCACCCAATGAAAAGAAAACAACATAAATGAAGGTGAAGCCCAAAAAGGCACCCCCACCAGGTCTCTGGTGGTTCGTTCTGTCAAAATTACCTCACGCACTGATGGAGGGAGGGGACACCCAGCCAGCGGGTTATAGAAGGTGGTCAGGATGGAGAGGCGCCTTCCTTCCCTCCCCAGGGCCATGGAAAGTGCACCAAGACCAGCCAGGTGTGGGGGCAGGCGCTCTCCAGCCAACTGAGTCACTGCAGCGGCTGCAGCCGGAGCCACTTCTGCTTTCAAAGCTGTCTCCTCACCCTCTGTCCCCAACTCTTGACTTTTCCCACCACTGCTCCTCAACAGTATCAAGACAGTTCATGCTCTTAGCATTTGTGATTTTTAAAAGGGCTTTGAGAGGCTCCTGAGTGGCTCAGCTGGTGAAATGTCTGCCTTCGGCTCAGGTCATCGATCCTGGGATCCAGTCCCACATCGGGCTCCCTGCTCAGCCAGCGGGGAACCTGCTTCTCCCTCTCCCTCTCCATCTCCCTCTCCCCCTGCTTGTGCGCTCTCTCTCTCTCTCCCTCTCCCCCTGTCAAATAAAGTTTAAAAATCTTAAAAAAAGAAAAGTGGTGCTGAGCCACAATCTTAAAAAGGGCTTTCTTTTTTATTTTTTCCTACCACGAAGAACCCTATGTGAGCAAGTGCACCACAAATAACAGAACATTTTACAGGACAAGACAGTTCTGAACTTCATCTTTGCTTTAGGACTGGTCGACGTGCCAAGATGCCTCTAGTTCAGTTGCTTCTGTTGCTACATGGCGGGGTCTTGAGCCAAGTGCACGTGTCCATGCACTCATCACTGTGCAAGGACCCTGTTCAAAGGAGCTGCTAACCCATAGGCCAAGGCCTCGTTAGCTTGCCAAATTCACCATCTCTTACAAACAACAGAAGGAAGAAAACAATAGCTAAAAGCATTGCGCCTTATTGACAAATGCCCTTAAAAGTGATGACACAGTTGCCACTGTAATGCTTCGGAGTTTCTATTTTCTGAGCTCTCTGCAGTTAGTACGTTATTCCTGTTATTATCAACAGGATGTGATTGTAATTGGCCTGCCATACACAGTGTTGTTATTGACGTACGCAGTAATTACAGCACCACATTCACACCCATTGCAAAACGTACGTTATTATTTCTGACCCTGAGAACACAGGGAGCGAGTGAGATTGGCAGGATGTTTCTGGGGACTTTCACTCTTAAAGAAATGGCTTCAATGGCATGAGGAACAGCTCTGGAAGTCAAGGATCTCCATTCTCGAGGCAAGGGGAGAACCAAGTGGGTAGCAGAGAAGGATCTGCCGCCTACTGAGGGGGCTGCAGGAGGAGCAGATGGGGCAGGTGCACCCAGATGCCTTTGAAACCAGGGCAAACGCTGATGTTTCCATTTGCCAAATCATGTAAATGAATACAGTTACTCGTGCTGAAGAGCAAAAAGGCTTGGAAACATTCACCTCTCTTAGTTTCACTTTCCTGTTTTCTACCAGGAAGCAATACAGAAGAAATAATTGAGGGTGTACACATGAATTAATATCTCCTGATGTTCAGAGGAGTGCTGATGAAACAGAACCATGAAGAGTAACCTGTGATCACCATCATGGGCTGGTCCATCCATCAGATACAATACTCTGGTGATACGTTTTCTTTTGAAAAGCCAGTATTACGACATGAAAAAAAAAGGTTCAGGAAGATTAAGTAGAAAAGTCAGGGATACATAACAACACAATCTAAATTTTGTGGTATAAAATCGATACATACTTAAAACCAAAGCCTGAGGGAAAATAAACCAGGACGCCTTGGTTGGTACATCAGAGTGGTACAACCTCAGTGGTGATTAAAATTCTTCATTTTTACACTTTTCAGCATTTCCAAATACTGCATATGTACACCCCCCCATCTGAGAATGCCTTAGACACACTGAGTAATTAAAGCCAACCTGAGTGAGGCCTGAAATCATACTGCCCGTCTCTAACATCTGTCACCTTTAAAGCTGGTCCCTGAGGGTCCCTCTGCCACGGCCCTTCTGAGGTCACCCCAGTTCTGCAGCAGGCACGTACCTGCGAAGGTGTCGTCACGCTGATTTCTGGAACAAAATTGTCCTCAAAGAAACTGATGATGTTCTCCTGCTGAAGTTCCTTTGTTGGGGTGACTTTAGGCAGAGGTGGGACGGGAGGCCCTTTCCTTGTCTACAAAACATCAGAAACACAAGCAAATGACTGGGGCCAAAGATGGCATGCGAGATGTGTAGACATGCCACACGAATGGCGCTGGACGGACAGTTGCGTCACTGACTACGATTCAGATATGCTTAGAGGAATGAGGCCACTTGATTGAGTTGAGAATACTGTCGACCTTGGTGGCCAGGGGAGAACTGATAAACAAAGGCCCCCCTGAGAAGCACTCAGGCAACATGACCCCATCCAACTCAGGTTGAGCGCTACACACAGCACCTCCGCCTCTCCAGTTAAACCAGGGTGACCCACTTTGTGAAGCCAACCAGAACGGATGCCTCATTTCAGCAAGAAATTAGAATTTTCACACTAAAATCGGGAAAGCTTTTCACTGGAATCACTGAGACCACCCACAGACAGCATGCATTTCACTTTCCACTGCAGTGTTTTGAGAAGTAAGGACTTTACAGATCAATTCCGTGGATCTTCTCGCCACTGTCTTTGGTTTCAAAGATTGAAGAATACTAGAGACTTCAAGTCATCCTGGAGAAATTTCATCTTCACCCAAAGTAGGGAAGACAAGGGTGGTCATGTTTCTCTGTACTTACCTTTTCCAGCCCTTTTTGTTTCTCTCAATCCCTTGGTTCCAGACACTTTTGTTGAATGTCTACTCATGTGCCACATACTGTGGGCGATACCAAAACTGTGAAGTGGCATATAAACATCATGGCTTCCTTGGCCATACTTGCCCTGAGTGGAAGCGAAAGTGCCACAGGACGAAATGTCCAGGGAGAAAGGAGGGTTGATTCGAGCCTTCTGACAGTGAGAGGTGGGTGGAGGAGTGGGCACATGAACTTAAGGAAGCTGAGGCTGTAGAGAGAAGTCTTAACACACTGAAACATTGGGCATATGAGGAAATAGGAATCCAAATTGGAGAAATAAGCTGATTGCCTAGTGCCCATCACAATGCCTACAGCCTCTAGGTCTCCCTAGCCGGAAACTCCTTTTAATACCCCAGCACCATGGGATTATCCCATATGAGGTCACTTCACCACCAACTCTTCCATTCTCCCCAGTATATATGTTCTCTTCCTACCTGTGAAGGTGACCGAGGCCTTGCTGGTGCAGGAGATGCAGGTGCCAGTGTGTGATTGGGACTGGCTGTCGGGCTCGGGATGGGTGAAGGCTCCTCCGGTGGTGACGGTGTCTTTGCGATGCGGAGAGGACCAGAATCACTAGGTAAACACATGAGAGTCAGCAACAGGCCTTCTAAAGAATAGCGCTTACTCTCCAGGGTGTCCTCCATCACAGAGGAATCTTTGAGGCACAACTGGTTCTGTCTGTCACCTAGCCCCCTTTTAAGTTAATTCTGGTTGTTATTGATACTGGCACTTACTGCCCACTGTGTGCCAGACCCCATTGGTACATACTATCTCCCACCATCGCAATACCTATGCATCATTGTCCTCACTTTACAGGTAGTAAAGTGGGGTACAGAGAGGTTAAAAACGCCTAAAGTCACTCAGCAATTTGGTGGATCTGAATTCAGGCCTTGGGAATGCAAACCCCCTGTTCTTTCCACTGTGCCAAAAAAGATGCTGGAGGAACCTTCCATACATAAGCTGACTTAGCTGAACTAGTTTCACTTTTGATTTATGAGAGAATCTTGCTCTGTCATAATCCACAGAAAAACTACCTACCCTGAAAATTATAAATTTTATGCTAAAGGCATCTTCAGGATAGTGTTAAGTAAGATTTCATAAGAGTCATTTCTGATATTTGGAAACAAATTCATTAGTTGTTCCTCTTTCTACACCTTATAAAACAATGACTCAGATCTGACACCTTGACCTGTCCAAACCAATCATGTGAAGGCAGAGGGTCAGTAATGTTTCCTGAGAACCCACTGTGTTCCCAGCACCTGGTGAGATGCTTGGGACCAGCTCAAATGCAATGACCAGGAGGGCATTTGGGATAACACCCTACTCTCTAAGTCTTTCTAATGTCTACAGATTGAGGGAGCAAGCTCTATACTGAAAATAAACAAGTGCATACACCACAGCATGGTCTACATATTCAAAGGAATGGGTCCTGTGGAGAGCACGGATGGGCCGCATGATTGAGGCTATGTGCCAGCAATCATGGCCTCTATTGGGAAGTACAGCCCCAATCTGTGCTCAGTAGAGAGTCCACTGAGCTCACTCACCACCTTGCTCTGCAGACGAATGATGAAAAAAAATGAAAGGAACACTTGTTAAGTGGCCGTGGCCCCGCTTCCTCAATTTATCTGATTCAGCAATATTGAGGTTTTCAGACACAGCTGTCCCTTTCATGTCTCTATGAGGGAGAACCCTTAATTTTTTTCATGTACATCACTGCTAAAACACCTGATGTCATTTTGATATTCTTATTGCAATTTTTTTCTTTGTTTGAAGCTGATGCTGAAATACAATATTGGAAACAGTAGTCCTTTCATGTATTCTTTTAGGGATGTTCTTTCCCTTAGAAATAGGAGATACTAGATGTTTATTTCATGGAGCAGAGACTCTTATGAATGTGATTAATATGAAGAATATCAAATATGAAAATTAGCTCTCTCCAGAGAGATGTGAACATATGGTGATGGCAGCACCTGTGCAGGAGCGTTTTTATAAATGTGTGTGTATGAGTGTTTATGTTGATGACATTAAAATGCAAATATAGAATATTAGGACTGCATATTACTTTACAAGCCATTTAGTTTGATACTATATTTTTTGTTGATTAAAAAAAAAAGAAGATCTTTAACCAGAGGATTAATTGGATGCACTCAACGAAGGCAAAAGTAAGTTGACTGCAGAGTCATAAACCTGAAAGCTGGATCTTATGACTTCCAGCCCAAGGCTCACTAGCCTGCATTCCTTGAGTACGTACTGAGAAGGATGGAATAGAGGGATTCCAAAATCACAGGAGAAAGCTGGTGTTAAGCCAACTCCTGAAAAGGTAGACAATTAACTCATGGATCACTGGGCGTTTGCTGTATTTGTCTGACATACTCACAATAACGATGTACAACAGAATCAAAACAATGCAGTGTTCGTGAGGTCAAGTTAAGAGGCAAGATAATGGTGAGGTCTCACCTACATCCTCTTTCCTTTCCCAAAATGGATTCATCAAAGATGCCAGCACCAATGATAAGTCTAAGGACTCAGTATTGTGAGTCTGGGAAATTCCTTTCTTCTCTAAAGAAAGTTAACAGTTGCACGACTAGAAAGTCTGTTAAACCTTTACACCATTGCTGACAGATCCCATGTAAAATGAACAAGGCAGATAGTTCTATTGTGACCACGATGGAAGCTCACAATGAGTAAATCTGAAAGCTAAAGGTAAATGTAAAAGCACAGAACTGAGGCTGCTATCAGCCTCTATGTGGAAAGGCTTCTTAGTTTTAGATTTTTCTAGAATGAGTAAAATAGCATAAGCCGGTGCAGACAGCAGAAATTGCAACAGGCATTGTGTTAAAGGTGAACGGACATGACTTGGCTCTGATGAAGACAGCCTACCTGGGAGCTCCTTGAATGGTGAAGGCCTTGTCAGCATGCTGGTCACCCAGCTTCGTCATCACTTCATACAATTTGTGGCAAAGCTAAAGGGACAGAGACCATTTGTCTATGAGCTGTAAGTCATTCTGGTGCCAATCCAGGCTACTGCCCCAAGGAAGGAATTGTCTACCGAGAATCTTACAATAGTGTAGATGGTCTCAGAATAACTTAAATTCTTACAAAGGGGCAATTGAAAACTCGCGTCAAAATTGAAAGGCCACAAACACAAATAAACCTTAAAAGAAAACCCAAAATATATTTGTTAACCAGAGTACAAACGAGGAAACAAAATCTTACTGCTCCCATCGACTCTGCTAGAGATAAAGTCATCCAAGACGTTAGTTGATGACAGACCTGCTGATTGTCTGAATGTTCTGACACCAATTTTTCCTCAGCCTAAGAAGTGTCGCCCGAATGCCAACTTTTAAAGCTGACAGAAAACAAAACAAAATAAGACTATGCAACTGTGACACAGAGAAAAAGCATTTCAGAAGAGAAATGAAAACAGGCCGTGATTCCTGAGAGCCTATTTGTACATCCAGAGATAAAATCTGTGCAAAATAGAGAGAACTATGTGGTCACTATAAAACATTGCAGGAATAGCACTGAGCCTAGTAACACTCTATGAAAACAAACACACACGTGACAAGGCTACATCCTTTCATTTGCTTTCAGAAGAAAAAAACAGTTAATTTATTTCATATTCCATAAGTAAAAATAATCATCATTACTCACCACGGCAATTTCCTTATGAAACTTGGCTTCAAGGCTGGAAACATTTTTGAAAGTGTTGACGTAAAACCCAACCCGTCTACCACGTGGAGACACAAAGAGGGAAGAAAGGAGAGTAGGGAAAGACCAGTCAGCAAAACTTTACTTTCAATGGCGATAAAATGCATTAGGGACAGCAATAAAATTAATTAATATAATTTTGAGTAACCTTGCCCTGAATCTGCGGGCACAGAGCATAACCTCTCCTAATGCAGCTGACGCCTGGAGACAGTGGTTCTCACACTAAGGCGTGCAGGTGAAAGTGTGTTTCCAATTCAGCAGGTCTCGGGTAGGGATGGAAGATTTGCACTTCTAGCAAGCTCTAGGTGACACTGAAGCTGTTAGTGCAGAGAGACTTTTGGAAGTCTCTGTCCTAAGAGTTTGTGTTTTAGATGCATGTCCTGTAAAGGGCTGGAGATAGAGACGTTTACCATTAATTTTCATAACATATGCATGGTCTCATTTGGGTACCATGTATTTGGATTCTGAAATGTGTTTGATGGAGGAAGTAGAAAACCCACCAATCAATGACAATTCATCAGCTAAAGTGAGAGTGTGCATTCACTGAGCAAATAAAAGCACAAGATCTCAAACATGTTTCGAAGCCATGGGGTGGGGGTGTTCTGTGATGTGAGACTTTTAGGTCCCTAATAGTAAGCACCCCCATCAGCACTGTGGATTCAGGCTGGTACCTCCTGTATGGGCTCCCTTTGCATTAAATGAGGGCTCTGTGGACTCTGTATTAACCCAATCCTTCAGAATCCATCTAGTCTCTTATTATTTTGATTTAATCCGTGTTCTTGTTTCAGTGACATTCTCAAAAATAACTCCAGGATCCTGATTGGTTTATTAGATTCCAAACCCCAAGTAAGGACCCGGATGCCAGAAACATTAGATAGGCTGGATATACGGAGTAAACATAGACTGGAGGGGTTTGTAATTTGACTGCTTCTTACTGGGGAGTAAGAATGTGCCCGTACACAGTTGGATCCCTCTTACTTAAACAATGACATGAGGGGTGCCTGGGTGGTACAGTCAGTTAAGTGTCTGATCTGGGTTTTGGCTCAGGTCATGCCCTCAGGTTCGTGGGACTGAGCCCCACATGGGGCTCTATGCTCAGCATGAAGTCTGGTTTGGATTCTCTCCCTGTCCCTTCCTTTCTGCCCCTCCTCCTGCTTGTGCTTGCTTTTCTCTCTCCCTCTTTCTTTCTAAAAGAAATGAATGAAATTTTTAAACGGTGACAGAAAGGATAGAGAAGAGGGGGTTTCCTGTTTCACTGTGCCTTGTGTGAGCAGGATTCCAATAAGCAGAGATGAACAAATGTTCTATCATCATTAAAGCTTGTAAAAGAGTTGCCATCTAAGCACTTTTACACGTTCCCTCACTTAGTTCTTGTAACCACCCCCCAGGGTAGTGAGCCTTTATATTCTGGTCGAAGGAGGCACAGAGAGATTAACTGTTCAAAATCTTGCAATCAATAAGTGGAGAACCCATATTTGAACCCAAAAGGAGGAAAACCAATGGAAATCATGCACTGTTTGCCAAGAAATTCTGCTTATGCACAAATACCATTATTTCTTTCTGATGAAATTAGGTGGTTTAGAATTTTAACAAAATAAAAGATAAAAATCGAGATTCAGAGATGAAAATAATAGGTAAGAACTATGTGTAGCGGGATCCCTGGGTAGCTCAGCAGTTTGGCGCCTCCCTTTGGCCCAGGGTGCGATCCTGGAGTCCCGGGATCGAGTCCCGCATCAGGCTCCAGGCATGGAGCCTGCTTCTCCCTCCTCCTGTGTCTCTGCCTCTCTCTCTCTCTCTATGTCTATCATAAATAAATAAATAAATCTTAAAAAAAAAAAAGAAGAACTATATGTAGTCTACCAGTAAGACTTACTTTCTCTATGGCTTAACCTGTACTTTAAATTCCTACCAGGTTCCACTTAATTTTTTTCTTTAACTTTATAAGACTAGTTGATTTGAGTTTCCTTCATTTTTTTCAGCTTTATTGAGGTTTAACTGACAAATAAAATGGTAAGATATTTAAAGCATGCATTGTGGTGACCTGGTATACAATTGTGAAGGGTTCCCCCAATCTAATTAATTAACACAGCTATCACCTCATACATTTATCTTGTATGTGAACATTTTTACTCTCAGCAAATTTCAATTACATATTTATCGTGTGTGTGAACATTTCTACTCTCTTGGCGAATTTCAATTACATAATAGAGGTTATCAATTGCAGCTACCATGTTTTACATTAGATGCCCAGAGCTTATTCATCTTATAGCTATAAGTGTGTGCCTTTTACCAACCTTGCCCTATTTCCCAACCTCCTAGCCCCTGGCATGCACATTTCTACTTTCCATTTCTAGGATTTTGCCCTTTTTTTTTCAGATTCCACATCTAAGTGATATCATGCAGTATCACCTCACACCTATTAGAATGGCTATCATCAAAAAAAAAAAAAAAAAAAGATAACAAGTGTTGGTGAGGATGTGGAGAAAAGGGAACTCTTGTGCCCTGTTGGTGGAACTGTAAACTGATGCAGACCCTATGGGAAGTTCCTCAAAAAGTCAAAAATAAAACTACCACTGGATCCAGCAATCCCACTGCTGGGTATATTTCTAAAGGAAATGAAAGTGAGATCTCGAAGAGATACAGGCATTGCCATGTTCACTGCACTATTATTCACAAAAGTCAAGATATGAAAACAATCCCAGTGTCCACCAGTTATGGCTGAATAAATTCCATTGTGTGTATATGTGTCTGTATGTATGTTATCTATAGGCAGATAGATAGATATACATCCATATATTAATGAAGAAAATCCTGGCACAGGGTATTGGAGAAATAGCAACTACTTGGGAGGGCCAGACCAGAAGCCTGGGAGATGAGAGCCTAGTGAGGCAGGCAGACCTGTGCTCTGGGGCAGAGGATCTTCCAGACATTTGCAGGCCATGGTTACTTGCTGCCCTAGCCATATCTGAGACAGGGGAATGGAGAGGACCTGCAATGGAGGAAGCTAACTAAAGCAGCAGCTGGATGGGAGGAGAGACTGCAGATGCTCAGACATCACTGCAGAGGGACCAGCTCACTGTACTGTTTTCAGGCAAGTCTTCCTGGCACACTTCAAGTGCCAATCCAGGACCCCTTCTCTAGGACTCCCATCAATCCATCATTCCTCATACTTTCCCTCATTCAATTACTCAACAAAGGCTATATCTACTGTGGGTTCATGCCTAGTGGTGGGCTTGGAGGCTCCAGGAATGAACCATCCAGGTAGAGGAGCACTTGAGCGCAGAACTGTGAACACATGCTCTGTCACACTGGTGAATGACAGAAGCAGATTTCAACACAGCATGTGAATGGTAAAGTTACCATAAAAGACTATACACAATGTAATATCAAAAATGAATAGATTTGGACAGAAACAGCTTAAACACTGAGAAGAGAGGGGAATTAACAGGCCCTGTGCCAGCTGTGAACATCTGCTGGAGAAGATAAACTCAGGCTGTCCTGAAGAAGGGTCAGATTTAAATAGATGCAGGATCAGATGGATGAGGGATGGGGGGGTGTGGATGGATGGGGAGGTGTAGATGGATGGGACTGGGAGGTATAGATGGGTGTGGGGGTGTAGATGGATGGAGGGAGTATAGATGGAGGAGGGGCATAGGGTGTAGTAGAACTTCATTGGTGAGTATTGTTTTTATTTTCATTGATTTTTCATTATGATAAACAAAACTCTAATGAAGATCTGTGGATTAAAACCTGGTGCACATCTCTATTTCCTTAGAATAAGTTTCTTGAATATGAATGCTGTGTGAGAGGCACAGACGACAGAAGCTTTGATGAGCAGAGTACCAAGCTGTTCCCAAAGAGGCTGGATCCTTATACTCGCTCAGCTTTCAGGATGAAGTTACACAACACCTTTGTAAATTTGAAGGCAAGAGTTAGAAGCTTGCTGACTTTTACATTTATATTCCTTAAATTAAAATGGATACTATTTTCTTCATTTATTTATTAGCCATTTGTATTTCTTATTTCGTGAGTCACCTATTCATATTTTGTGTTCATTTCATAGTGCTTGTTTTTTTCTTGTTTATTTGTAAGGGAATTGCTATTAAATATATTGATTCTTGGATATATTTAGCAAAAATATGAATTCTTATTCTTTTATCTTTAAATTTTGTTTTCTGATATATAGCAATCTTGCTTATATCAATTATTGGAGCACCGGAGTGGCTCAGTTAGTTAAGTGTCCAATTCTTGATTTTGGCTCAGGTCGTGACCTTGGGGTTGTAAGATAAAGCCCTGCATCGGGCTCCACACTCAGCAGGAAGTCTGCTTGAGATTCTCTCTCTCATTCTGTCCCTCCCCAACCTACAGCCCCCGCCACCCCCCTGCCCCCCGCAGTACCACTCTCTCTTTCTCTCTCTAGGAAAAATAAAAGAATATTATTTAAAGAAATACTTGATGTGGTGCCAGAAATACCTTGTTTAGAATGACTAAAGTATCAAGCAACTTTCTAATATTTTTATGGTTTATTTTAGAAGTTAAGGCAACTAGGATGTATTTATTTAACTTAGAAAAAACGTGTTGAACATTTTTGATGCACTTCATCAGAGAATGGTTTTCTTCAACGTATGGAATTGGAGACTCTTTCTAAGTAGGGACTGCCTTTGACTCATTCACAACCATAGACCTAGCCTCTAATACAGCATCTGGTAGAGCAGGCACACAGTAAATATTCAATAAATGAATGAATGAATGAATGAATGAATTAATTAATAAGCATTTATTCTCCCACTGCAAGAGCATATTGTGACTACAGCCTTGGCTTATAGAAAACTGCCGTCACCCGCAGGGAGACCTACATCCACAGAGTACCAGGCTGTAAATGGGATATTATCTGTTTGGGACATTTCACTTCAAAAACTCTTCATCAACAAGGGGCTCTGAGACATTAGCATTTCCCTGAAGGACTCCTCTGAGGCATCCTCAGGCCTCTTGTGGTTAGCTATCAGAACCAACTTAATTTCTTTATTGAGATGGATCTTTGTCCTTGGAAACAGTGGAAAGGATGAACAGCCGAGCTATCCCAGCCCCAAAGTGCAGGCCAGGACCCTCTCCCTTGGGCTTTGCCCTAAAGGAAGCCTGCGGGGAGTGGGGTGGGATCCCTGTATTCCCTGGAGCCCCATGTGGTGGAGGAAGCATCCTCTGCCATCTTCACTTACCAGGGGCATGGAGTGGGGAAGGAAGAATTTTCCTCTATCTCACCTCTGATCCTCTGAGATTCATGCCACACGTATCCAACCCCTGTACAACCTCCCAGCCCCTTACCCCGGCCACTGTGCACATGGCACACATCTCGCCATATCCCTCTCTACCCCCTTCACCAAGTCCTCACATTCACACAGTGGATATCCAGGTCCCCAGGATGGGCCAGGCAAAACCCTAATTCCTAACTCACCGACCTCGTAACCCCAATGTGCTTATTCATGTACATTCTGCTGCACACCCTGCACCTTGCCATCACTCACAGCCAAGATGAGAAAATTCAGGGGTCTCCTCTCTCACCTCATATCCTAGATCACAAGATCCTTCCTTCATTCACTTCCATTCCACCTGCTGATTTTTTTCTCTATCTGTCTCAGAAATCAATGGCTTTTTTCTTCCAGGCTACTGTCCCCTTCAGGTTCAGCATCTTGCTTATCAGGCTCAACACAGGGTGCCCACTGGGTGCCCAGCTCCACCAACACCTTCTCTTGATCCCCTCACCCTCCACTTGCTCCAGAAATTCTCAGTCCTACATCACCCTGCAGCTGTCATTGCCATCTTCTCAAAATGATAATGATTATTTTAAAAGGTTTCCCTTGCCCTCTCATCACCCCATATCTGCTGCCAACTATTCCTCAGGCCCATCATAGTCAAGATCCTCAAAATAAGAAAATGACATCCACTGCTCCTACTTCATCAGCCATGGTGTCTACAGTGCCTGCAGCCAGGCTTCTGACCCCACCATCAGCTGGAAGCTCACCAAAAGCAATGCACCTTTAGTCTCATTTGCTTGACCTTTATTGTGTAAATGACTCTCCTGGCACTCCTTTACTTTTAAAATTCTCTCCATTCTTGGCTTTTCTTTTAGATTTTATTTACTTATTGAGAGAAAGCACAAGCAGAGGGAAGCGGCAGAGAGAGAAGAAGAAGCAGACTCCTCACTGAGCAGGGGGCTCGATCACAGGACCCTGGGATCATGACCTGAGCCAAAGGCAGACGCTTCACCAACTGAGCCACCCAGGTGCCCCATTCTTGGCTTTTTAAGATACTACTCTTCTGGGCCTTCTCCTACATCTGTGATTGCTTCCTCTCAGGCTCTTCCGCAGGCACATCTGCAGTGGCACATTCCTTAAATACTGATGCTGTCATTACTCATCTCACCACAGGAGGGAGGCACAGAAGACACAAAGTATTAACTTCAGTCTCAAGGTGGAAGAACATGGCTGGGAAGAAAACATATGTATTTATAAAACAATTTTCCAAAACAAACTATATTTAACTGTATTTATGAAAGTCTGCATACAGTCTCCCTTTCAGTAAGGAGAAGTCCTATACACAGACATCAAAATTTACTGGAAATACCACAGAAGTGTGTTTAAGTGACAGCTTTAGGATTTGTAAACCCTACAGTGTTAGGCAAAGTGTTTAACCAGCAGGATCCCTGGCTTCCTCATTTGTAAGAGGGGGTAGAGGTAATTGTGATATTTAGAGATTATGTATGTAAAGTGCACAAAATGATACCTGGAAAATAATATTCAATAATAAATGAACTCTCTCTTTTTCTCTTATATAAACACACAAAATATACACAATTATTGAGGTTGAATAATGTAGGTCCAGTCAAAAAACACACACTATATAGAAAGAAAGGCCTAACTAAAATGAATAAATTGGGAAGCAACAAATGTTGGCAGGGATGAAGAGAAAGGGGAACCCTCTTATACTGTTGGTGGGAATCTGAACTGGTGCAGTCACTCTGGAAAACAAAGTGGAGGTTCCTCAAAAAGTAAAAAATAGAGCTACCCTATGACCCAGCAATTGCACTACTAGGTATTTACCCAAAGGATACAAACACAGTGATCTGAAGGGGGACCTGCATCTTCATGTTTATAGCAGCAATGTCCCCAATAACCAAACTATGAAAAGAGCTCAGATGTCCATTGACAGATGAATGGATAAAGAAGATGTGGGGTGTGTGTTTGTGTGTGTGTGTGTGTGTGTGTGTGTGTGTGTATAATGACTGTTACTTAGTCGTCAGAAAAAATTGAAATCTTACCATTTGCAACAATGTGAATGGAGCTAGTGGGTATTATGCTAAGCAAAATAAGTCAATCAGAGAAAGAATTATATGATTTCACTTATATGTAGAATTTAAGAAATAAAACAGAGGATCATAGGAAAAGGAGGGAAAAATAAAATAAGAGGGAGATACACCACGAGAGACTTTTAATCATAGGAAACAAACAGAGGATTGCTGGAGGGGCGGGGGGTAGAAGGATGGGGTAACTGGGTGATGGGCATTAAGGAGGTCATTTGTTGTGATGAACACTGGATATTATATGCAACTGAAGAATCCTTGAACTCTACCTCTGAAACTAATAATACACTGTATTTAATTAATTGAATTTAAATAAAATAAAATTTAAAATAAAGAAAGGCCTAAACTAGGTCTTCATCAAAAGGTAAGACTTGATTGACATACAAAGGAAAGAGCCTTGAGTGTAGGCATAAGTGACAGTGGATTAAAAAGCACTGAAGCATTTAGATTGCAAATGGCCAGATAAGGGGAAAGGTTTCTCTCCAAAATTTGTCCTTCAAATATTCCCATTGTGTTTAAGTTCCTATAAAGTCTCTCATATTACAAGATACTCTGACAAGTACTTATACTGAATGACCAAATACTATTTGGGGCAGACACAGAAGCGGAACATTAGTCAATGCTAGTTTTGGATGCTTACAGAGAACGTTAGGAAAATGAAATTTGTTAAATACCCAATAGATATTAAGGCAAATAATAACTGTCAATTATTTGTTTGGCAATTTTGGCAATTTTCCTAGGAGTATTATCTCATAATTGGAAGTGTTGAGCATTATGGTACCTAAGCTCTCGCACAGATCAGTTTTAAAAGCAACTAAGTAAGTAATGACATTTCAGACCACAAAAATTCCTCTAGAGGGGAAATGAACAGGGTAACTGTCTAAACTGTATGCAAATGACAACTTGTGCTTGGGATGGGATATCTGTTGAGGAAAATTATAAACTCTGGAGAACTACTGGTTGACTTGATGAGTGTCCTTAATGAGGATGAAGATATGGATGTCAAAGATGGATATAAAGATTTTGGATACAAGTATTTCTTAAAATATAAGACTGCAAATATATATTTCTTTAAAAACCCATAATTTCATTTATGATCTTAAATAGGCATGAATAACTCAATTAAAATTATGAATAGATATCTGTCTCTTCTGGATCCCTAGGAGTTTTATACATTCAGGCTGCTCAAAATCCTCACTTTTTGGGTACACACAGTAGGCTCCTTAGGAGACCACAGAGATGTCAAGGCAGAGCTTCTGAATGAAGAGGTATACAGGAAGAGATCAAAGACACAAATGTGAGGGCAAGACCACCATCATAACCTACAGGAGGATAGTGAGGGTAAGGGCAATAGCAGTGAGAACAGGAAGAAAAGAGACCAGGAGACCACAGAACCAGGAGACCACAGAGAAAAAGGATGGATTGATTCCTTTCATGGTCATCTGGTTTCTGATAGCTGCTGATGCCACACCTTGCAGGCTGGGAGCCCAAGAATGATAGTACCACAAAGAGAGATGCAGATATTGAAAGAATGAGTGAGTTCAGATGAGCGATGAGTTCATTTCACACATATTGAACTTTGGGCTATGGTTGGACATGACCATATGGTTGGACATTGAAATGGACAACGCCTTACAGGCTGATTTTACCATGAACTAGCCAAAATTCCTTCTAGGTATTTTAGTAATGCAAAAATAAACACAGAGTGCCTAAAGTGAGACAAATTCAATTTTTTTGGACAAACTTCACTCTAACCCTTAAAATGGTTACAACTTTAGGGGACATGAAGAGGCTCCAGAATTTCCATGTAGGAAGGTTTTGGGTGTACCAATCTGATTGGAAGCTGGGCTAGAGGGTTTGCCTTAAAGCAGGGTCATACAATAAGCACAATTCTGTTTATTTGGTATGGGAGCATGAGGCGCTGATGGAAACTGAGACACATAAGCCCCACTCCCCACTTCATCCAACAACTTCTTGGTTCTACCACTGAGGGGGAAAATGAAACAAAGAATGGAAAATGCACTTAATGCCACAGGAAGTTCAGAATAACCATAGCAAGAATAGTTATCACTTCAAATGGGAATGAAGTTCAGGTTAAAAGGTCGGAGCTGAAAGCAGAAGTTTGGCACCAAAGCTGGAAGACTAGGTGACCTCTCGGAATAAAGGGAGTCCTGCCAAAGAGCTAAAAGGCCTCTTCGTAAATTTCAAAGGTAGGGGGCAGTTCTCCTAATGCCTCTGAGATTTGTTGGGGGCTCCACTTGAGAAATCTATCAAGGTCTAAAATTGTGCCATCAATGTAATAGCTGGAGCCATGTACAGCTTAAATTTAAAAGAATCAAAACAAAATAAATTAAATCTAAAATTCAGTTCCTCCACCATACTACCCATAGTCCAAGTGTTCAACAATCCACCCATGCAGCAGGTAGCTACCATGCTGAAAAGCACAGAAACAGAACACTTCTCTTGGATGGCACTTTGGTATCACTGGCAATAAAGACAAGAGAAGGCATATCCTGTTCTTGATTTTCTAAAAGGGATGTGTACACTCAGTGCAGAAACAACTTTACCTTGACCATAACGATGGTAACTCTTCTTGTAAGTCAACGTTAAACTCTTCAAACACTTTCTGTGCTTTCTGAAATTCCTCTTCTGCCTAGAAATGACACATAACAAGTGTTTACACTAAAAATATTGAACACAAGCCATTTTGATAGACAACAACAGCAATTAACATAAAATGTGAATAGCTTTATGACATCCAAGAAACATTTTGAGAAGGGCAGAAATTTGTCTGGTTAAAATCCACAAAATTGGCGGTGGGGGGGGGGCACCTGGGTGGCTTAGTTTGTCAAGCAGCTCTTGATTTTGGCTCAGGTCATGATCTCAAGGTGGTGAGATTGAGCCCCATGTCAGGCTCCCAGCAGAGCATGGAGCCTACTTAAGAGTCTCTCTTTCCCTCTCCCTCCCCCTTACTCACATGTGCATGTGCATGCTCTCTCTCTCTTTCAAAAACAAACCAAAAAACAAAAAAACAAAAAACAAATAAAATTCACATATTTTCAATAACAGTGAAATATTAAGTTTTATTAAGACATGAAAACTGACTTTATTATAATGGTTGCTTCTGTAGCCTGGCAGATTTTGGCCACAAAAGCATATGCTATATATTGCTCCATATACTGCTCTGCTCTGGATACTGGACATGGATGCTTCCCAAAGAAATTCTCCATCTAGCAAGAAGTCTAAATAATTACAAGATAGGGCTTACTATCTGTTGCAGATCATGCTATTGGGAAAGATGGTACAGAAACAGTGAAGGTTCCATAGGGAAAGTGATACTCTAAAGGAATCTTGAAGAATGTTCATTAAAGAAGCAGGTGGAGAGGCATTACAGTACATAAAGGTGGCATTTCCTGGGTTAGAATTCCAGCTTACTAATTGTGTGAACTTGTGAGATTGTTTTAACTTTCTTCATTTCAGATACCTCACTGATAAAACAGAGACAGTAATGCCTACTTGACAGGTATTGTGAGTATTAAGAAAATGATGACATGGATGTGCATGGTGCCCGGCACCTATGGGGTCTTACATGAGGGGCAGCTCTTATTGTGGTTGCTCTGGAACTGATGTGTGGGTCATGGAAGCTCTAGTTTAAGATGTGTGTATGCAAGAAGGAGCAGAGGGAAAAGGAGATTCAAAAGTCAATTAGGATAAATAGCTGAGTCATAACCAAGTTGTGCGGGTCTTTTACACACGCTAAGAAATTTAGATGTGTTTTCTATAGGCAATGCAAGCCATTAAAAGACAAGCAGTGGAGAAACAGATCTAGATATGTGATGTAGAAAGACTATTCAGACAGCTGTGTGTAGGCAGATAGGAGGAGGCAAGACTGGAAGCAAAGGGAGTAGTTAGCAGGTGTCAGCTGGCATCTGTAAGTGACTGGCATACATAGTAAAAGCTACTGAAATGGGTTTTCTAAAAGAAAATGAATATTCTACAAATCCAGCACATGTCTGTACTCCCTGACAGTCACAGGTTATGTCTTAGAATTTCAGATTTGGTTTTCCATCTCAATCTGCCTTTGAGCTTCAAATATGGACCACAAACACAGAACAAAGTGTAGGCACACGTTACATTTGCTGACCCTGCTGTGTTGTTGGGACCAAGGTTTACTCGGACCAAAGTGTATGATTCAGTGTCAGCCATGTGAATTCTCCAATAACATGAAAAAACTTATTAAAAATTCTGGAAAGCAGCCCACAAGTACGTTTCAGTTTCATTTCTGTCCTAATTCCAACCTCCTTTAAAAAGGAAGTACAGGTGTACCTCATTTCACTGTGCTTTCCTTCATTGTGCTTTGCAGCACAATACTGAGTGTTCTACAAATTTAGAGTTTGTGGCAACTCTGCTTCAAGCCAATCTATACGTAATACTGTTCCAGCAGCATTTGCTCACTTCATGTCTTTGTGTCACATTCGGGTAATTCTTTCAATATTTCAGCATTTTCATTATTATCATATTTGTTATACAATCTGTCATTGGTGATTAGGACTTGCTAAAAGCTCAGATAATAGCATTTTTAGCAATATGGTGTTTTTAATTAAGGTATGCACGTTGTGTTTTTAAACATAATGCTATTATGCACTTACTAGATCACGGTATAGTGTAAACATACTTTTTGTATGCACTGGGAAACTGAAAAAAATTATTTGATTGCTTTATTACAATATTTGCTTGCCATGGTTGGGAACCAAACCCGCAATATCTCTGAGGCATGCTTGTATTTAATTTCAAAAAGCAAAATTGTTACAGGTCATAGAATACAGAGAGTGGTGTCAACAGTGGGATCCATCTTACCTTAGAGATTCGACTTTCATCCTTCCTCTTGGAGCTCTGTAGAGCTTCCAGGTGGTGGCGAGCACTATCATAGTCCACCAGCTTCCGGCTGCGTTTTGCAATGCGATTCTGCCAACAAGGAAATGCATGCATGGTTATAGACTCTCTTTTTGACTAATAAAATGCTTCCATTGTCCAGAGTAACTGAGGATCTTGATTTGAGATCGAAGTGAACTAGAATTTCAGTAAACAAATGATACCTGGAAATCAGACTATCACCTCCAATTCCTTATGTAAAAACCATTAGGTCAATATTTCTCCTTCCAAAAATAATTAGGCTGATCTCCTTCCAATAATAATTAGGCTGATCGTGAATAGTTGAAGGTAGAATTTGTAGCAGAGATCAGAAAAATTCCAGAATTGATTGAGGGGAGCAATAAACCTATACTATCTTTTAACCTCTATTCTAAATCTTTAAATGTTCCATTTTGAAGATCATGGAAGATGATATTGGGATTTGGTTTTATAATTCTAGTAACACTCACATCCAACATCAGTTCCACCAAGCAGATTTACTTCCTAAAAAGTTATTTTTCTTAGAAGTGTTTCTAAATCTTTTGGGTCAGTAGAATCACCTGAGGAGCCTTAAAAATATATTGATTCTTAGAGACTCCATTTCCATTTAGGATACAGACAGCTGCAATGAATGTCACTCTCATGCTGACAAGAAAAAATCTGGATAATCTATAAAAGGATAAGTCTTCTTGATTATATCAGAGACCTAAGGTCACAAGGCAGCAAAATAATCTGAATTCTTTTATTTAGGAAGAGGGTCAAAGTCCTCGAATAAGAGACAGACAACAAATCATTTGTGCCAAAAAAACAGGGTACAGTAGAAGTTGTGGCCACCATATAAGTGGACATGAAGAAGTCAGCCAATTGGCCTATAATGTGTCCCTTTGGGAAGCTGGGTACCCAGGACACAAATTGCACTTATGGTAAGCTCTTTCCTTCAGCTTCCATTGGATGCTTTTTTTTTTTTTTTTTTTTTTTTTTTTTTTTTTAAAGATTTTATTTATTTATTCATGATAGTCACACAGAGAGAGAGAGAGAGGCAGAGACACAGGCAGAGGGAGAAGCAGGCTCCATGCACTGGGAGCCCGATGTGGGATTCGATCCCGGGTCTCCAGGATCGCGCCCTGGGCCAAAGGCAGGCGCCAAACCGCTGCGCCACCCAGGGATCCCCCATTGGATGCTTTAAGAAAATCTGGGAACAAGACAAGACACTCCCTTGAGATGCAAATGAGACTGAGGTGAGCTATGGCTGCTACAGGGTGACCACCAACCCCTGCCCATTACTTGGATCTTTTTCTCTTACAAGGTAAAAGCTTTAGGTTGCTTAAGGAGGGGGCAACAAATCCTGCCCACAGAGACCAAGCAAAGATATACTGCTTAACAGACAGGAGGAGAAGCAAAACCAATCTGGCCCTGGGAGAGGATTAGGAAACCCTGTGGCCCCTGTGATATATGCAAATATCACAGTTACACAAGGTTACACAAGGAAGGATAGAAGAAAAAAATCTCTCCCGACTGGGGAGGGGCATAAAACCTTTCTCCAACCACAGTCTGACTCCTTTAACAAGCAGAGGTCTGTTCCCACTAGGGCAGGGGTAGGGAACTTCTGTCCAAGACCAATCACAGATATGAGGCTGACTTTGCTGAAGACAGGCCAAGAACTCTGTCTCTCTCTTTCCCTCTCAAAAAAAAAAAAAACAGGCCAAGAAAGTATAATAAAAAAGAGCCTTGCCCCCATTACAAGTCCATCACTCAATAACAAGCGATAGATAGTTGCCTACCACTGGAGGGAGTGGGCAAGTGTAGAGAGACAGGCCCCTTCTGCACCACAAGCATACAAGGAACTAAAATCTGATGGGCAGCAAGAATGGGGAGAAAAATTCTCTGGCATCCCAGGACCTACCCTACGTGGACCAAGGAAGAGGCAAAAACCAGATTTCAACCCAAGGGTCTGAAAACGTTATAGATGTTAGAAGATAAGCACAAGGCATTAAGCAGCCCAATTCTAGAGGCACGTGAAAGCCATAGTTCACTGAAAGTTATAACAGTAATAATAATAATAACAACCAACAAACATAAATCCAGCTCAGTTCATGATCAGATAGATTTGCACCCCCACACCACTGGCCTGACAAAAATGTATGCCGTTTCTAAGCATTAATATTACTTCAGTCTTCACTATACATGATGTCTGAGATTCAATGTAAAATTATGAAACACACACACACACACACACACACACACAAGAAAACTCATGAGAAAAGATAAAGCTAACAACAGAATCAGACTCAGACATGACCCAGATGCTGGAAATACCAAACAAAAATTTTAAAATGCCTCTAATATATTAAAGTATCCACTTGGAAAAGGAGAATAACAGACATAAACTTAGGGGTAACGTTTCTGCAGAAACATTAATAGTCAAAAAAAATCAAGTGGAAATGGTAAAAATAAAAATTGTATCAGAGAAGAAGTATTTCTTTGATGGCCAATTGCACTTAAAACAGCTATGAACAGTGCACTTGAAAATACATCAAGAGAAACTATTCCTATTAAAATAGAGCAATAAGTTGAAAAGTAACAGAATCAAGAATACAAGGCATGCAATACAATATTAAATGGTCTGACATAGTCTAATTGGAGTTTCCAAAAAATATGAGAGGTTAAGTCAGAAGCAATATTTAAGGAGATATTGCTGAGAAACTTATATAATAATGAAGACATCAAAGTACGGAAAGTCACAGAACCCAAGAAGGATCAACACCAACAATACCAGTCCAGATACTTCATAGCCAAACTGCTTAAAATCAAGAATAATAAAGAACAAAGGCAAGGATTACAGAAAACTCATCTTGAGAAACTATGCAAGCCAGAATATGATGACCTAACATTTTTAAAGTACTGCAAAAGAAATCTGCCAACTCAGAGTTATATTCCCAGTGAAAATATCTTCCAAAAAATAAAGGTGAAATAAAGTCTTTCAGACTGGGGCACCTGGGTGGTTCAGTCAGTTAAGCATCCAACTCTTGATTTCAGCTCAGGTCATGACCTCGGGGTCATGGGATCGAGCCCCACTTTGGACTGTGTGTCCAGGGCAGAGTCTGCTTGGGATTCTCTCTCTCCTTCTCCCTCTGCCCCTCCCGCTGTTCACAAGCTCTCTAAATAAATAAATAAAATTTTTAAAAGTCTTTTTCAGACAAACAAAAGCTGAAAGAATTCACCTTCAGCATTGGAATTTTACTACTAAGGAAAGCTACACACACACACACAAAAGTAAGTGCCAGAAATTATAAAATTCTGGTATATATACATGATTTTGGGTTTCTACTTTCAAGTTCTTTAAAAGGCAATTGAGAAGGCAAAAAAAAAACATGTTTTGTGTGGTTTATAGCATATATAAATTAAAAATTTGTGACAATAATAACAGAGGAAGCAAAGTAAGGACTAGAGATATGTTGTTTATATAAAAGTGCTATGATAGTATTTGAAGTTACACAGGAAAAGTTAAAGATGTATGTTATAGATTACAGAGCAACCACTAAAAACTTAAGTAAAGAGATATTCTCTCTCTCTTGCTCTCTCTCTAAAATAAATAAATATCTTTAAAAAAAAAAAGTAGGGGGCACCTGGGTGGCTCAGTTGGTTAAGTGTCTGACTCTTGATTTTGACTCAGGTCATGATCTCAGGGTAGTGAGATCAAGCTCTGTGTTGGGCTCCATGCTCAGTGGCAAATCTGCTTAGGATTCTCTCCCTCTACCTCTGCCTCCTCTCGCTGCTTGCATGTGACTGTGAGTGCACTTTCTCTCTCAAATAAATAAATCTTTTTAAAAAAGAGGTATAACTAACAAGCAAATGATAAGCAAATTTAATTACTCTGAGGTAAGGCCCAAGTATCTAGCCTCTTTGAAAAGACTCCTAGTGGTCCAGTTATGCCCAGCCAGTCCAATCTGAGACCCTTAAAAACCTTTAAATTTTATGTGGTAGGAAGAAGAAAGCAATAGTAATATGCTTATGGCATACAAATACAGTCATAACTCAGATCCTCAGCAACCTATAGTATGGGTGTTGCAGGGATTACTCCCATTTTACATGTAGAGAATTTTGAATTGTATGAGATTAACTTCTAACTTGTCCAGAATTGCTCAGGGTCACATGGGTGCAGGGTCAGCAACTAAGAGTCAGTGCCTCCTTATATCTTGAACTCTGGTGCCCTCACCTGCTTCCCCAGCCCCAGCCTCCTCTTGACTTCTCTGACCTACTTCATCATTCCACTGTCACTCTATTCTAGTTCTCTACACCCCCTTCAGCATCAGTGAGAGGTGGGTTGGGGCAGTTACTCTCATTTGGCTGCTTCCAATCTCTTCACCCTCTACACCTATACCACTTCCAACTGGTGTTAGTAAAAAGCACAGCTTACTCACATCTGCCTAAAGATAATGGGATGAATTAGTCTAGGCAGAATGCAGTGAAGCCATGCAGGGAACCTTGGTGGGTACAGTGTGCCTATGAGGTGACAAAGCTCATTATTTTTAGCAAACACCTAACTATAGCTTCAGAGGAACACTCTTCTTTGAAGCAGTGGCCTTGTGTAACTCTCTGTAACTCTGATAAAGCTCTGCTTCGTGGACTTTCAGGGAAGAGGTCAGGGTGTGGAAGTCATCTTTAGTATCTTCCAAGAAGCAGATCTTGATTTTTTGAAGATGAATGTGATTTTTTGAAAGGAGCCAAAATTCAATTACTTCAAAGCCTGGGAATAAGGTGGAAGAGTACACAAGATGATCTTTTTTTGTTGTTCAAAAACAAGAAGTAAAATAAATAATATGACTCATTTTCTTGTGTAACTGACAAGTCAATGCAGAGCAGGGCTTACCACGTGCCTATTCTGAAGGCCGTCACTCATTTTCATACACACATACCTATGTTGGAAATACAAATCAATCTTGTTTCCTTACCTAACTCATATTTGAAAAACTTGAAAACAGAAGTAAATCTTTTAAGTAAGGGTAGAGTTCATTCACCTTAGCTTTTATATGGAAAATGATGCAATTCTTATTTAACCACCCAGTAGTAAATCTAATTAAGTAAATTTACTAGTTTAGCCATAGTTTAGTGGAATGGTTCAACTGAAATTTCTTCAGGTTTCCCATTGCACACTGACCTATACAGTAAAAAGTTTAATTTATTGTATTCTTTAAAATTTCAATAATAACCCCAATTTAAAATTCACTTTGGGCGCACTGCTGTAAATATATGTGTAGGTACTTAGGTGTGGCTGCCAAGATAGGATCTAAACTACATTTTACAATAACTGCTCACAGCTGTAAGCCTGCCTGTGTTGATGACAAGCTGGCTCTTATTATAACATTGATTTTAGATGTCAGTGCTGCATAATAAGAACTATAACACTGGGTGCCCTGCCAATCACAGTTGGAAAATTCAAACATCATTCCCTCATGAATGGTATTTCATAGCCCTTGCTGGTGAGCGGCAGTAAATATTTGGAAATTTGCCTGACGTTTTAACTACACATGGACTGTTTGATTCCAATGGAAGTCAAGGAAGTCAATTGTGTTCCACGCTTTGAAAATTCTCCACTCAGTATTTTTAATCATTAGCTCCCTTTCCATCAATAATCCATTCATTACATAATCATTCAGCACTAACTTTACGAAGTGATAGAGTCTAAACCATTTCTACCTTGCATTCAGTGAGCAAACAGAGACTAACCTAAATGTATCTTCACAGAAAAAAACATCTTTCACTAGAAACAGCTATCCTATCTACCCTCCATATTCAAATGGTTTCCTTTCCTCGTTAAACACTGCTGTGTCCTCAGCTCTCTATCCTATGAAATGGTTTCACAATTATCTGTCTTGGTTGAAACCCTATGTGTGCGGTATGATATTATAAATGTGACTTTAGAGAAAGAGAGAAAGATCATATCAGCCTCTTTGCATGATGCAGGCAACACTATTGTTTGGCATATTGTTTGACTTATTTTCAAGACATCCAGCGAGGTGTCATTATGCCCAGATCTCTAGTGTAAAGATGGTTCAGTCACTGGAGGATCATCTTTGGGCATGACCTCAACTGTGGCGCTCAAGAAAAGAACCGCTCAAGCAAAAGTCCTACTGGATTCTTCACCTTTCTGATGTGGAACAAACTGAAAAGACTAACCTGTATCACCTATCATAATTGTATTTAATTTATCTAATTAAAGATTGATTGATTTATTTTTAGAGACAGAGAGAAAATGTGCACGAGTCGGGGGAGGAGCAGAGGAAGGAGAGAATCCACAAGCAGATTCTGTGCTGAGCCAGGAGCCTGATGTGGAGCTTCATCTCATGACCCTGAGATCATGACCTGAGCTGAAACCAAGAGTCAGATGCTTAACCCACTGCACCACCCAGGTGCTGCATCATTTTTTTTAATCCATGTTTCAATGCAGGTACTTCTGTGTCCATTTGTCTTCTAAAATTGTATGCTCCTAGAGAGTATGGCCAATTTCCAAATAACTACGGCCATCAGTCCTATAAAAACTAAGACTATCCATAATTTTTTTGATGTTACTAAGTTTTTGTTCCTGAAATTGAACAATTTTTCCAATATGTTTTTCTCTGGTAATCGCACCCTTCATTTGCTTCATTAAATCATACTATGCAGGTTTATTATATGAATGATTTAGACTAGTTCCAAAGTGCTTTGAAATTTTCAAGTATGAAGTCCAAGCTTTCTCCTATTCTCTTCTGATTTATTGGGAACGGATTTTTATGGAGATTAAATTACCACTGAATAAACGATATTCTGAAGCAGGATAATGATCCTAAGACTGCTCCATAAATGTTGCAAAGTCTAAGACAAAATGTGGCTGTCTACCAAATAATCTGAAAATATCCCAAGATGCATTCCCTAGAGGCTAGGGTGTGCAGTCTCACAGAATTCTAAAATTTTTTCAATTTAATTTTTGAATTTCTCAGAAACTTTTAAAAAGCCAACTTACACTTTTAAATTAGGACACCATCATGCAATGGCTTACTAAAGTGTTATATCAAGGGGAATCCGTCATTCAGATTTGTTCTCTGTGACATTTTGCTACCAAGACCTAGTCTGATCCACTGAGATTTGTATCTGGTGCCCCTGTGTTCCGAAATATATTTTGGATGTTGGCCAACTAGTTGTGAGGTATTATGTATGGGACAAAGGAAATCAACATCGTTGATATGAATGCTGAGAAGTTTCACGATGTCCCATGGCCAAGGCCAGTGCACATCATGGCAGCTAGTGTCCTGGTGTTTGGCAATGGCTACAAAGCAGGCCAGGTTAAAAGTGGAGCTTTGCATCAGAAGTCACCTAATTCAGGCAGTGTAGATGGATGGATGTTGGTTTCATGGCCTTCTTCACCCTACAGGAAGGGCAGCTCTTCTTATCTGGTACTCTTCCTTGAGCAGGAAAAACTGGGGGGCAGATCTATTCATGCTACCATCTGTTAGGTACAGACCTGATGGATTAAAAACCATCTCTACCTCCTGAGTCAATTCGAAATCTACGATGTTCAATCCTCCACTTATATAGTTTCCTTCAATGAATCTAAGTGTTAAGACAAATGTTTTAGACAAGATATTTTTAGACCCAGTTGCTAATGTATTTGAAATGCTTATATCTTAACAGTTCAATTTGAACCAGAAGATCTTAAGGAGAGAAAAAATATGCAGGTGTGCTCTGAACAGTAAACAAGGAACAATCAGATCTTGCTCTCATGTTTGCAGCGAAGTTTCTCCTTTCCTTGTGACTGCAGTTTATTCTAATGGAAATTCTCCTCAAATGCTCTACAATCAGAAGGTTGGAACATAAATATTGGAATTTTTGGTATCTGGTTTGCAATTTTATATCTAGAGTATGAAAAAGACGTCTGTAGAGAAATAAAAGCTGAAGCAGTTCGCTAAAGGGGAAAATGTGATTTCTGTAGCTATATTTCATTTCAAACTGATAGGAACAGAATAAAAGTTCTATGCTTAAATAAATGAAAAGTTACCGTTTTTGATGTCAGCTTGCAGACTCTGAATTCCGCTTATCTTTTGCCCACGTTCCAATAAATACATAGAATCATTCCATTCTTCCCTTTATAGACACAAAGTAAAATACCTTTATGTCGGGAAACTGGCCCAGATAGGTATCCAGTGTCAGCAAGGACCCATCCACTAGTTTTTGATGGAAGTCTTCCCATAGAACATCACATTTCTGAGAGAAAAAGAGAAAGCTGCTGAACGATTTTAATTGGATACTTTTTGCCAAACTTCTAAAAAAATCAGAAATGGTTAAAATTAGATAAATAG
Organism: Canis aureus; assembly: GCF_053574225.1. Taxonomy (NCBI): domain Eukaryota; kingdom Metazoa; phylum Chordata; class Mammalia; order Carnivora; family Canidae; genus Canis; species Canis aureus. Next base: position 45,192,720 of record NC_135631.1, read on the forward strand.
TACTTCCCTGGATAATAGATGCTAGAAAAAATACGGATTATTGAATAATACAATAAAATTTTAAGGCAATTAGACTACCTGTTCTAATTGACAGCATAGGTTACTGAGGATACAGGCTACATGGCAAAGATGGACCCCTGATGTCACCATACCTGAGCTGCTCACTCCAAAGTCTTTTACAAGAGAAAGAGAGAGGGGGGGGGAGAGAGAAAACCACTTTTGAAAACTACTTTTGGGGGCTTACTTGCTTTTGTGTCTTTTTTCACACTTTCAATACTAATCCTCATTATTACAGATCCCAATTCAAGAAATTCATGCCAAAATAACCTTAAATCCTCCATAAGAAAACGCTCGTCTTCTGATGTGAATAGATGCTCTGAACATGTAGCATTCAGCTCCTTCACTACCACAAGAGCCCATTATTTGGATCTGCAACTAAAGATTCCAAAAATCTTGGCAGGACCTATGAGGACCAAGGTGGGATGGTAGCCATTTTCTTAAGGAATAAATGTCAAAGTGGCATCTGCCACTCACAGAATTTAATGTGATGTTCTGGAAAGCTATTACTGCAAGTTTCTATTATTCCCTTAAAAATTCTTTTCATGGGGATCCCTGGGTGGCGCAGCAGTTTGGCACCTGCCTTTGGCCCAGGGCGCGATCCTGGAGACCCTGGATCAAGGCCCATGTCAGTCTCCCGGTGCATGGAGCCTGCTTCTCCCTCTGCCTGTGTCTCTGCCTCTCTCTCTCTCTTTCTCTCTCTCTCTCTCTCTCTGTGTGACTATCATAAATAAAAATTAAAAAAATTCTTTTCATGATGAATTTTTAATTATACACCATTCATTGGAAATTTATCACACGAGCAAAGCATTTAACAACATGATGTTGAAACAGTATCATTATATTGAAGAAATATATGTGAGAAGAGATAATTATTTAATAACTACATTGGAAAGTGGTGTTTGGAGGCTGGTTTTTACCAGATTTCTATTTTGAAAGTTTTATAAAGAGGTAACAAGGCCAAGAACTTTTTGCACAAATAAATCTTTTCATCTCTGTCTTAACAAGATTACGAAGATCAATGTGGGGATGTCAGAATTGTCATGCACCAGCCGAGGGCTGCACTGTTAACCCATCGGTGCATCACGTATCAAACCTTCTCCTGAGCTCAGGCAGCTGCATCCCAGAGGTCTTCTGTGCCTCCGTGTTCATCAGTGAGCTCATGTGAAGTGGGCATGACAAACACTGCTCTTTAATAAAGAACTTGGACATGAGAGAAGCCCCGATAGGCAACTTGCTGACACCAGTAATAATCACATGTACTGGTGATGACAGGAATATACAGCCATTAAATGTGTTATTAGTAGGAAGAATTCTTATTCTCACTTTGCTGATAAAGAAGCCAAAGCCTGAGAAGTTGAAGAACGCACCCAACACCATACAAACAGAGCCACCCCTGGTCTCCACCCCACTGGGACTTCTGCAAAGCAAAACATACTCACTTTCTCACTTCCCACCAGCCAGATGGCCCTCAGCTACAAATTGGATTTCAGGTGTTAATACATGTCTAGGGACAAAGGCTTCTGGAAGTTATATTCCTATTAGCAGGCTGACCGCATCTGTCCTAAGCTTCTGCAGGCCATCAAATGCACCAGCAGCATTTAAGTGAAATATATGCTTTTTGTGCCTCCTGAATCTGCTTTCAAGAAAAGATAGGGGAAGGAAGTGTGCAGGGGTGAAATCAGTACACAGAATCATGCCATGAGCCTGATTCTGCTGCTGAAATGAGCTAAGATGTATAGTAAGAAACAAAAAAAACCCCACTATTCTTATTTTGGAGAAAAATATTCCGTAACACATAGCTCTCTACCCCCGTAGTTTTATAATGGTTCACTAATCAGAGTGAGTTTGGGAGGATCTGGAGGGTAAAACTGTCCGGTGTCTTCTGAGTACATGGTGCCCCCTTTGTGATTAAGTGCAACGTGGTGGCAGCCTGCTGAAGTCCTCCAGGCCTCCCGCAGTCTGAGGTCCTTGCTCTTACCTCGCCAACCATCTTCACATCCTCCCGCCCATACCAATCAGGCTCATAGACTTCATGCAGCGACTCGGTGAGCTTCATTGAGGCTTCTTGCATCCCTAGTGTTGGAGAAAAACAATTCTTGTTGGACAGACATGGGTGAGGCACCTCTTCCACTGTCCACTACTTTTCTCCAGCAGAAACACTAATTCTTTAAGGAAAAATCGTGAAGGCACAACTGTCACTTGCAACTGTAGTCACAACTTCCCGTGACTCTCTAACGTATCTGATCACGTTTCTATTATTTACATGATAATGGCACATCTTGAAAAAAAGATGAAAAAAAGATGCATCTGGTATTATGCTGAGTGAAGTAAGTTAATCGGAGAAGGACAAACATTATATGTTCTCATTCATTTGGGGAATATAAATAATAGTGAAAGGGAATATAAGGGAAGGGAGAAGAAATGTGTGGGAAATATCAGAAAGGGAGACAGAACGTAAAGACTGCTAACTCTGGGAAACGAACTAGGGGTGGTGGAAGGGGAGGAGGGCGGGAGGTGGGAGTGAATGGGTGACGGGCACTGGGGGTTATTCTGTATGTTAGTAAATTGAACACCAATAAAAAATAAATTAAAAAAGAAAAAAGAAAAAAATCAACAAGGTGTCCTGAAAACAACAAAAGCAACGTGCTCTATTATGTATGCTGTTACTTATGAAGCAGCACAGGACCATAAATAGACTGGACACCTAGGATAACTCATCCATCAAACTACGGAGCTCTAAAAATAAAACTAATCCTAAATGACTTTAAATATGAGAAATAAAGCCTTTGACAGAAACAGATTGAAGCAAAATTAACGGGATCCTAGGGCGTTAACAGCTGGAAGTGGTTTAACAGGCTTAGCCATTTTCAAAACAAAAAAGAAAAAAGTTCTTGTTACAGTTATTAAAAGCTACATATAGAGTTTTGAATCAGAACTCTCAGAAATCTTGGAGTTCTTAAATCTATGGGTCAGAATTTTCATTAGACCTGCATGTGGTGGGTGTTGCGAAAAGTACGGTTGTAGAATCATAGGAAAGGTATAAAGTGTTTTTGTGCAATGCAGCGATAGAAAGTATCACGTCTTTTTCAGTCTTCGCTCTGCCCGCCTTTCCTTCAAAACACAAGAGGGTACAGTGTGCACTGGGTGGAGCAGCACAGGGCTGAGAACAGTCCACGGTGCCTGCTTTGGCTGGTGACTTGTAGAAGCGCCTCCTCTGGCACCAAAGCCTCGTTAATGGCTGGAAGCAGAGACCTGGCCCAACTGGTGCCTTGGCTTTGGCCACTAGAGGATATGAAAGTTTCCTTAGAAACGAAAAGCATCTCATAAACTTAATGCCCATGACTCCATGATGGAAAGTTTTCATGAAACTGAACGCCGCAACCATCTAGACTCAACCTGAAGCTTGTGGGATTTAAGGGAGTCGTTTCAGAGTTCAACTATGGGAAAAGGACAGAATAAAAGATGTCTATGGTGATGGAGGTATATCCTTGAAGAGTATGCACAAAAGTCAGCATGGTATTTCATAGAATGGTTTCTCTCTAGGCATGGAACACCCCTACTCTTTCCTCCAATAACATTAAGATATAGATTTGGTCTGTGCACTTGAGAAGTTTGAAGGTTTTCAGGCCACAGGAAGTAGGAAAGCCTGCAACCCTCTCTCCACAAAGCACGTCACTGAGCACGCAAAAGGATGTCCTTTACAACGCGCTGTACTGCCCACACTGGCTGAAACGACCAAAAATGAAGCCCCAGCAGTGATGGTATGAGGGCATGTAAGTGTAGAGACAGCCAAAAAATAACACAAAAACCTCCAAGGGTCCCCCAGCACTTTGAATGCAAGGCAGTGAGAATGTCCCCTTTTTAATATATTTTTTAAGATTTTATTTATTTATTCATGAGAGACACAGAGAAAGGCAGTGTCCCCTCCTATTCGGGTGGTCACTGCTGAGGCAGAGTAACATGATTTCCAGGGTCCATATTCACCCTTCCCCCAAAAACAAGCAAGCTTCTACTAAGAAATGTACCCCTCAAAAATTAGCCACTAGTTGACACCATCCCCCCATCATTCAGAGACCAAAAGGTTTCTGAAGTTTTCCCTTAAATCTGTCTTGAGTCTGGTGGAAATTATAAACAGCTGGGTAGGTAGGTTCTGAAGGTCTTAAGAGGAAGAAGAAGAAATGATGGTGTTGTAGGACAAATAACCTTTGTGGTGAAAAATAAAACTGTGAATGTAAGCTTAAAATAAAATTATATAAGGCCTTATTCATGGAGGCTGAAAGCACAATGTTGCAGTAAATACGTCTCCTAGCAGCCAAAAATAACTACTAATTGCTGCTGTGTGGATAAGTAGTGATGGAAAATTTGGAAAGACTCCATTTTGACTTGGAAATTCTTTCTAGAACACTCCATAGGAAGTACTTGGATGGATACATAGGTAAACAAGACACAAGCTTTGCTCTGAAGGGACATAAAAATTGCAAAGATTTTAGATATTCTGAACCTACTCTGCTGACAGAGCATAAAGGAAAAAAAAAAAAAGCTAAAACCCAAATTCCCTCCAAAGTAGCTTCACAACATCAAACCAGAGTAGATGTTAAATGCTACCTCTGGCATTTAATAATATCTATATATCCAGTATTTTCTTAAAAGATTAGTGATTTCCAAAACTGCAAGACAGGTGCCTAATATCACCCACAGAAATTGTTATTTACTACTGGATAGAAACCACTTCCCCTGCTTTAAAATTTTGGACCTTCTCCAAGGCATTTACTGCAACATCCTCTTTCCCTTTGCAACCAAATTTGTGAGCTTCTATTTTCACCCTCTAAAATTTGTTGCAGAGATTACCCTGCTACAAGAGTCCTCTTTGTACAGCCTGAGGGTGTATGTTTTAGTTAAAAATAACATCAGCTAAAATACATTATGACAATAACCAGCAGCAGCTATAAACCATTACAAGAGTATCTAAAATATTGTAAGTATCTGGCAGCTTCGCTCATTATTTAGAAGAGAGCTGTTTAAGAAGCCAGCAGTTAGCTCAGAGGAAAGGATAGGAAGTTGTCCTAGAGATTCAAGGAGAGCAAACACGGGAGCATGAGTGGTGGGGGAGGAGAGGCAGAGTGTGAGACGGCTCAAGGACAGTCAACTCTACCACTGGGTCAGTCATGCTCACACATAACAAGTCACATACAACAAACAAGTATTGATCCCACCATCTGGGCCATGCTTCACGCAGAGAAAGTCCTTGCATGTTCATTTTCCCTATGTCTGGCCTCCACTGCCACACATACCAGTGACTCCTGATTCCAAATCCCTACAGGGAAATAGAAATGGATCCCTATAACTGCTGGTCAGATCTTAACAGGTCTTCTTGGAGCCAAAATCGGTAACCTTTCCAAGACAAAAGAACACTGTGGAGCCTTCCAAGGGACTTTCAGAGGAGTTGTTTCAAAAACATCATTGTGTAGTTGGGGGAATCCATTCCTAGAGGATTTTGAAATGGGCTTCTAAAAGCATCATTGTCGTCTTGGCTAATTCAAAAGAAAATAAGAACAAAGTGAAATGGTTACAGATGTTTAAGGGAAAAAAAGCAAGGTAAAGCCTTTTTTCTCAACTTGAATTGGCAAAACTACCTCTCCACCATTTTTGTTTAACTTCTGAGTCAAAAGCATCTAACCAGTAAGTGTGAATGTCATATACATCATTATGAGAATACTATTGCTATGAGATAAAAAGCCATATATGAATGTTGCATACAATTTTAGGATTTGCATTGAATCCTAAAGTTTTCACCTCCCTGCCATCTATTTACACTATATTCCTATTTACTAAGTGGGGAGGGGACTTCTTTATCTAGTGCTTCATCATTAATAAGTCAGTATCTGTTCTGTTTCTGAGATGTTCTTTTTGTGCATTAAAAAAGTTCAAAATTAAAAAAAAAAAACAAAACACCTGGATATACTACTGGTACCTCAACATTTACCTCACCATCCTAGGCCTCAGTTACATTATTTTTAAATGACAGTACATGCCATGGCCATAGTTAAAATTATATGAAATAAGATCATAAAAGCTTATATCAGTGCCTAGCACAGAAGTGCTCAATAAATGTTAGCTTTTTTCACTATCCTTATTAAACATTGGACCAGACTTATAAGAAGTCTTGCTGCTTCATCTCCTCTGGCCTGAATCCCTCAAAACCACAACAACTATTTTTCTAAAATGTTAATCTGATCACGTGACTCATTCTCTGGCCTACAATAATGTAATGACTCCCTTCCACACTAACAGACTAAAACCTCAAATTGATACGATCCATAAGCAAACCTATCTCACCCTCATTATCTACTTGTTCCCTAAAGAGCCTAAGCTTCTTCCTGCCTCCTGGACCTTTGTAAATGTAGTTTCTTCTACCTGGAAAGTCCTTCCAGCACCAACCTTAGTCTGGGGCATATCTGATCACCTGATAAATACTTATACTCCCTTCCTGGGTCCATTTAAGCATAAGTTCCTTGGAAGACCCAACCTGGTCTCCAGGCCCTCAGGTGGAGGGGGGTGGTTTCGTCCTCTGTTGTGACCCACATTATACACAATTCTGTTAAAGTATGTATTACTATGTATATTGGGCCTTTTTATTTATTTAGCTTTCTCCCTATCTCTGCTGCCAGCTCCATGAGAGTAGGCACTGTGTCTTGCATTGAGCCCGTAAATGGGGCTCAATGCAACATTTCCTGCTAAAATAAATGAGAACATACTTTACAAAGCCCAAGTATCAGCAGAAATAATAAGGACCTACAGAGGTGAATGGCACCCAGAGATCAGTGATAATAATATGAAAGGCAACCCTATTTCCCAGGGTGTTGGTGGTAGAGATTTGGAGGGCTTCTGAGAGCAACTGGGGCACTTTATGGATGAAGACGATATTCTCACCACTGACCCTGGGACCGGACCCAGGAGTCATCACTCTCCAGGGCCAGATCTCCTTCCTCTGTAATGCTGCCTGCTTTACAGTACAATTAGTTAGCCAGTGTTCTTTTTTTGTGAAAGCCAGAAAAACTGACCATAAAAGCCCTTTGAAAATCCAAATTATGATTTATTTAATGCCTACCCCTTGTCTTTCATTTTTTTCCCCAAAACTCAAATTGTGCCCCAAGGAACACAAACGGTTGGCAAGACTTTGAGAAGAGAAAAGCATTCCATAGTCACATACCTGGTAAATGCTGCCCATGCCATAGGGCTTCTGGAGATTACATTAACATTTTAAGGGCCCTATAGTAATTATGCTCTGTAATAACCTGTTTGAAAATTTATTCCAACTAGCCTTGACCAAAGTAATTTAAACATAGGTCTTTTTTATGGAGTATCATTTGTTAAGAAAACATGTTGAGGGATGTGACCATTAGCAGTGGAAGCAGGAGTACAGTCTGCATCATCAAAAGGCTAATTTCATGCTATACCAGTGCCTCTCTGGAGCTAACTCTTCACTCAGTAAATTCTCCTAGACCACATTAAGGAAAAAAATTATTCCGGTCTTAAATGTTTAAAACACCAATCTTCCTACTAAGGATGTAAAATTAACCACAATACTTCCAAAATATATAGACAAAAAGACAAAAAACAACAACAACAACAACAACAAAAACAATGTATTCATTCATTTAACAAATTTATCCACAGTATTAAAAAGCAGGCTACATTGAAAAAAAAATCAGCCAACATAAAGAAAATCCTGTGGGGGTGCCTGGGTGGCTTAGTTGATTAGGTGTCCAGCTCTAGATTTTGGCTCAGGTCATGATCTCGGGGTCCTGAGATCAAACCACATGTCAGGCTCCGTGCTGTCTTCCTCTGCCCCTCCCTCAACTTGTATACATGTTGTCTCTCTCTCTCTCTCTCTCTCAAATAAACAAATACATCTTAAAAAAAATCCTGTACTGGAAATAATATATGACATGTTGTGTTCAAATACTAAACCAATAGTAAAAGAAATACCTAGAGTGCCTTCTATTTTCTGAGTAAACTGTTATAAATACTTAGGATTAATTTTTTTTAGAAGAATTAAGTAAGAGCTCTATGAATTTGTGGAAGTTCTCTGAGCCTTACTTCTTTACCAATGTAAACTAAGACTGCCATTTATCATATAGCTGTGTGGGGTGGTTACAAAGAGGTAATATGCCTATGCACAGCCTAGCACATAGGGTGTGCTCATTCCAAAGTACCAATAGTAAATTATCATTACTCCCTGTACAGATGAACTCTAATTTGTGAAACCAATGCTTTACCAATAGCCAATATCGTTCAAAGGCTAGATAAGACAATGGATAAAAAAAAAGCAAGGCCACATAACATGAATGGACCTAGAGGGTATTAAATGAAATAAGTCAGACCAAAAAAGACAAATACTGCACGATTTCACTTATATGTGGAATTTAAGAAACAAAACAAATGAACAAAGGGTAAAAAAGAGGCAAAATAAAAAGACTCTTAAGTACTGAAAACAAACTGGTAGTTGCTAGAGGGGAGGTTGGTGGGGAGTTGGGGGAAACAGGTAAAGGGAATTAAGAGTTCACGTATCATGATGAGCACCGAGTAATGCATACAATTGTTGAATATTGTATTGTACACCTGAAACTAATGTAACGTTATATGTTAATTATATTTCAATTAAAAAAAAAAAGCAAAGCCTTAGGGGATCAGAGTATGTATCTTGGTCCTGCTGTTTACTAGTTCATGACCTTGAACAAGCTCCTTAACCTCTCTGGGACTCACTTTTTTATCTGTAACATGAAGATGATATGAGTATTTGCCTCAGAGTTGTCATGAGAATTAAAACTTTATGCCTGACCTATAAAAACTTAAATATATTTTAGTTTAAAAATCAATTCCACTAATGTTTTATTATTATGACTAAATTTTTTTATTATTAAGATTATTTCATTATCTATCAGTATCTTTGTAAATAATTTCACACATCCACAATGAAACAGCTAAAATAAGTTCTTGGAACTAGAAGTGCTGTGTCAAATGGCATGCTCCTCTCTCTCAAAAACACACATTTAGAGGCTTTTGCCAAAATGCTCTTTAGGAAAGCTATCTTACCAACACTGTATAAAAGGGGTCTGCTCCCCACAGCTTTTTCAATGCTATGTATTACGGTCTTTTCAATTTTAATGTCTTTGAACATTTGGAAGAAAAATGACAGTATCCCATCTCCCTTTTGATTTCATTTAATATTCTTTGATTGTCCATCCATGAAAGTAAGTGAAGCTATTTTTGAAATTTGAAACTATTTTTCACACTTATTATTCATCTACCAGTTCTTCTCTAATTTTCTCTTTATACATTCTACCTATTTTTTTTTCTTTTAACCAACTGACATTCGTCTAGAGTACTTTAACTGAGGTCTTAATATCTTAGCTTGCTTTCACTAAATGTGTTGTCAAAATAATTTTTAAACATATACGTAAGTTTGATATATTTATGAGGTCAAACCTCTCAATCTTTCCCTTTATGGCATCTGCCTTTTGGGTTGGCCTTGTAAAGACCTCGTTGCCCAAGGCTAGAGACTAAGTCGACTGCATTTTATTCTAGTACTTTAGGACATCTCTTTGTATACATATTTAACTCTTTAATAGATCTGTTGAGAAGGAGGGAGTAAAGAATGAGATTGAGAATCTTACTTTTTCCTGAGTATTTCCCCTGTTTACCCAAGATCCCTTGCAGATGTCCCACTCTTCCTCCACTAATCTTGAAGTCTGCCTTCACATCCATGGGTGCACCCAGATACAGTGCAAAGAGCTGTGTAATGTATAGCAGGCAGGAACAGAACGCACCTCCCTGCCGCCCTCTCCTCCCTCCATCACCTCATTTCTTTGCCTTGCATGGCTGAGGCCTGAAACCAACATCATGGCCTTTCTGTCTCTGTACAGTGACAGGGCTGCAAGTACAGCTGGTCCCCACAAGTCACAGGAGGTCCAGGGCCTTGGTTTCTGATAACCCTCCACCTGCCTCTGCCATGGATCCTTGCTCCTTCCAGCTGAAGGACTTAAGTGTGAGTCTGTGAGTATTGTTCTCTTCGGTCACGTTCTCCCTTAGGCTATGAACTGGCTGTAGCTTTTCTTAAAGTCTCAAGCTCACTCTATCTCACAATGCTTCCTAGAAATCTCTGGTGTGGGAGGCACTTATTCCTTGTTTCCAGCATAACAGTAGACATTTTTTTCCTTGTATATTCTGATTATCATTTCAATGGTAATTTGGGAGTGGGTGGAATGAACACCTGTGCTGAAGCACTCATCTTGCGAGAAAGCCAAATGACTTTGTAATTAACACTTAATCCTGCCACTCATGAATTTCAAGCACAATTTGAGCTTGGTAACAACATGCAGTAAACGACTCACACACATTACCTTTGATAGCTGCTAAATATCCCCGGAGTTCACGCTGAAGCCTGGTACCCTCTGCCTGAAAAACACACAAACAGAGGGATGCTAAACATCTTGTCTATATTTTGCCTGGAAACATGTGAGAGGCAATAAGTCTCAGAGTTATTATTACCAGAGGCTCATTCTTGAAAGAACATAAATACGTACACACAGACTAAACAAGGCACCTGTCAGTGTAGAAATTTAGAGATTTTATCCAGCTTAAAAGGCAAGTAAGATTTTGCTGAGAATGGAAACTATGACCCACCAGACAGCCTCCTCCATATTCACGAGCCAGCAAGTCCCTAAATTTTGATGCATGGACTACAACAGTAGGAAACTGATCACCACTGTTCAATATGGTAGCTACTAGCTACATGTGGCTGAGTGCTTACAATATGGCTTGTCCAAATGGAGATGCACTGTAAGTATAAAATACCAGATTTCAGAGACTTAGTTCCAAAAAATCTAGTTAATAGGCTTTATAGCGATTTCATGTTAAAATGCTAGTATTTGGGATATATTGTGTTAAATAAACTGTATTATTAAAATTGATTTCACTCTTTTCACTTTTCACTTTCTGTGGCCACCAGAAATTTTTAAACTACATATATAGTTGGTGTCACTAAAACAGAGAAACTCCGACATTCTAAATTTTGACATATAATTCTTTGTCTTGGTTTGGATTAGATTTAGAAACTCTGAAACTAAGATTAGATTGCAAGTAATGGAGAAATGATGCAGGAAAGAGATGAGCATCAACGCAGGGTGTGTAATCTAGCAAGTTAGCACAGTGGACAACGCAGCCTCAGTCCCACTGGGGAGCTCTGGGAAAAAGTGTCAAACACCCTTTAGATATTCTAACTGGGGAAAAGGGGAAGTAGGGCAACCATCTATCAACTCCTATCAGTGTTTGGGTTGAGGGCTGCTCCCAGAGAATGCCAGAGAAAGCTCTCAGGCAAAACGCTGCCCTCACTGGCAGTAGCAACTAAATCCAGTAGGCTCAGAAAGGGTAGGTACTAGGGCACTACAATTGAAAATATTTTTTAGGGACACCTGGGTGGCTCAGTGGTTGAATGTGCCTTTGGCTCAGGGCGTGATCCCAGGTCCTAGGATCAAGTTCTGCATCGGGTTCCCCACAGGGAGCCTGCTTCTCCCTCTGTATGTGTTTCTATCTCTCTTGTCTCTCATGAATAAATAAAATCTTAAAAGAAAAAGAAAATATTTTTAAATATGCATTTTAACTGTATAATCATTTAACAAACTTACAGAGAGCTAGCACACAGAATTACTCTACCTCGATTATTAATAAAATAGCAACTATCATCATCATATTCAATTCAGCCAGCATGTGTTACCATGTAGCAAAAAAGCAGGGTATGAAGGGTAAAAAATCCTATTTCCTTCAGTAAATTACAATCTAATGGAGGAATTGAAGTATTGAAATAAAAATTGCATTCTAAAACTGGCTACATTTAAGTCTACAGTAACCATTCCAAGCATTCAGGGATTACAAAGTAAAGACAAAATGCCCATCACATTTAAAGATAGATAGTGATTAATACAAAGAAGCTCTGAAAGGAGTATTTAAAGACTATGGCCGGACCTCACAAGGGCTTCTGGATGAGACTATTTTCCTGTATGGTAGAGTATATATAGTGTCTTGATATGGTTTAAAATCAAAACTTTATGTTCCTCTTGTTTTGCTGAACCATCTGAAATACCATGTGAGGCAAACAGCCACCAGCTACATTAAAAAAAATTTTTTTTTAAACATTCTAGATTTCCAAAACAGCAAAATAGACTTGGAAATTGCGGGGAAAGGATGAAGAGAATGAAAATATTGATGATCAACAATTGGGTAAATGTAGAGGATGAAATGGATCCAGAGAAAAAACAGGTGGAGTTAGGCTGAGGTCCCTAACACCACCACAGAAAGTATTTGGGGAAGAAAGAAGTAAATATCTACTTAATATCTATGATCTGACAGGCACTGTCTCAGATTCTGAGTATATAAGCTGAAAAGATAAGGCTGCGGGAAACTGTATCATTGTCAAATCTACTCTGTACCTCTTTACCAGATCTGATTTGGGGGAGGACTACACTTCCTGCCCATCAACATCAGTCTTGGCTGTGGGACTTAGCCAATTAAATGCAAGTTAAAGAGGTACACCATCCTCCTGAGCGGTAAAGAGCCATCACACAGTCTTACCATTTCTTTCCCCTCTACCCTGAATCCTGTAACGTTCCAGATGTGTGCTGCTTCTCCAGACTGGATGGAGGAGTGGAGAGAACGTGGAGCACAGTGCCATCATAATTTTATGGGTGAGAAATAAACTCTATTGCTGAAAGCCATGGAAGTACTGCTACTACAGCATCAACCTGCCCCAAATGGCCTGTGAAAATGGTTCACCAACAATAGTGGAAATACTGACAGATGGAGAAGGCTGCAATCTAACAGAAAAAAAAGTCAATAGAGTTAGCAGCAGAAAAGCATGAAAGGCATTTACAGAAACATTTCAGAAAGTAAATCCAACTGGAAGGATTAAGGATGAAGTGGATGGTTTAGCAAATGGAAGCCCAAGTGCTAGTCAAGTGATGGAAAGAGATGGATAATACTGAGACAGAAGAAGTGAGGCCCAGAATCCTGTGTCCTAATAGATGGCAGATCATCTGGAGAAAATATCTGAAATCACACATGTGACTTACCTGGAAAGATCCAGACCCAGATCAATCTAAAGCCGACAGCCCTAAAAGGTGCAATTAGGAGGTTCTGAATCCCCTAAGGCCATGTTTCTCAAAATGGGTAAGTGTACACCTCAAGGGCATTTAATGGTCTGTCTAGGGCACACACAATACACTTAAAATATATCTCCAGAACATCAATTTACTAAGGTTGGAGGGGAGTGAATGGAGAAGATACTATTCTTTATAATCACTAGCCACCTGTTATGATGTACAAAGAAAAACTGCATAGAGATTAAAGACAGAACTGCATAGATGTCTCCTGTTTTCAGCTGTCCACTTTAGAGCTATGCTCTCCCACCCTTCGAGGTCCTTCCCTGCAAGTGTGCAAGGAACTGAGAGAGGCAGTGCTCACTTCTCACCCAGGAGGATGCTTTCCCTCCAGAAAGCCATACAAAGTTTGCTGCAGTGTTATGACTCACCACGCCATTCAGAGTATCTGGAAATAGAAAAAAAGTAGCAGGGAAGGGTATTCTTTTCCCAAATATTTAAGAGATAAAGCATGTCAAGTTAATCCCAAATTGCCTTTTCTTTACAAACAAGATAGAGAATGAAATAATTCAGGCTTCACTCCATACAGGCTGCATTCACCTAGCCCAAGGGAAGCAATAAACATTTTTAAGAAATGAAATAAGAATCCCAGAAGAAATTTTTTAGATATCTAAAAGTGTCAGAAAGTTCAAATTATACAATGATGGCTTAAATAGATGAGTTCAATTTAAGCAGATAAACTGAAAAGCTGATTTAAATAACTTTCTTATTTCCAATTATTAAAATTTCTAATTTTCCTTCATGACTATTAAGGTTCATAAATCATTTGTAATAACCATATTGAATTTCATCTAAAATTCTGCCTGAATCAAAAAGGTAAAAGGCTCTGGAGAGAAATTTCTTACCTATAATATGCTACAGAGTAGTTCTTCTGCACAAAATCTATTGCATAATAAAATTTTCTTAAGGTCATTATTCTATATGAATCACAGGGGTTTTAAATTAGAAATAAATTCTTACAGCAATGCTAAGATTTCCCTGTATCTGAAATTTGTTCCATATTCCTCTGAAAATTATCATTTCAGTAATTCAGCCTTCAATTATGTATTATGCAGAAAACAGATTTAAAATATACAACTTACAGCCACATGAGTGTATTTCCCCTATTTCTTGATGTTGTTCTCTATCAGGTAAGACAAAATTATTATTCTAACTTGTGGTCATATTTTCCTCAGGGATTAAGGCAACATGAGGCCAAGTGAGTCTATTATAATTAAGTTGTCTGGTTGCCAACTAATACACCCTCTTGGACAATATCTAAGGATTCACGCCTACAGAATTCCTTGCCCTGGCATATGGTATAATAATGTGGCTCTTGTGTTAGAGGTTCTTCATTTATTTTTTCAGTTGAATCATTTATCAGTTTTAGAAGCTGCTGCTTCTCCAGCCCAGACAATGTCGGGCTTCACTTTCTTCCCACACAGCCCAAGGGAGTCGGCCTGCTTTTCCTTCCTCATTAGAGCTACTCCTACCCACACACTCCCTTGGGTGTCACACTGTTGTAAGGCTAGAGAGAAGGAAACTGTCTCCCTAGTTCCCTGCTTCCTAGCTATCCTGAAAAACAAGACAGGGTCATATTGGGTTTCACCATGGAGATAATAAAAAACCAACAGGCATGCAAAAAGTATACATGGTTTTAAAACCTTATAAAGGTCTGAGAATCACTGCCCCTAGTCAAAAAAAAAAAAATCTCTTTATTCCCTTGCTGAGTGATACCTTGAAGCTGTTGCTTTCTTCCCTTACTTCTGTAAGAACTACTCATGATAGCCACGTGCTCCCCAAAGGATTAGAGTGAAACTTGAAATATAATTAAATAGTTAGAAAAAGAACACTGCAGGTACACCATCACAAAAGGTCTCAGGTATCTGTTACTCAATGCAAAGAAATCACGTTCTATACTTAATTAAATGTGTTTCCAAATTGTTTGACACCAGATTGGTCCTCAGTAGAACGAATGCCTTAATTATTTGTACATATATCTTGTCTTGGGGTAGTGGTGGAGAAGCAGGGGAGGAACGCCACTGCCCAAACATGCTGGACTCCTAGATAGCTTTCATTTGAGCCTCTCTTCAGCACCTTGGACAGTCCCCCATTCTTAAACCAAAGCTTTAACTTGTGCATTATCAAAGGATCATTACTTCATCAAAGGTTCCTACTGCACTCTGATAAGTACGCAAATGAATTATAAACAGGTTTCCTTCAGAGTGAGCCAAGTCTCTGGTAAGAAGAGCTATCACAGACTCTGAAACTCAGACGTGTCTCAAAGTCCCATAAGGCATTGGGCTTATAAACAAGGTTGCATTTAGCTGTGATGAATGACATTCGATGATTAATGAGTCAAGCTGTTTATTGTTTAGACACACAATAAATTCTGAAGCATCAAAAATATGGTAATAGTTGTTAATACTTATGCCTAGAATTTCAGGAGACAAAAGAAAGAGGCTACAGTTGAGGCATTAATGTGATTGAATTGTAGACACAATGCATAGAATGAATTAATAATTTATAGGGAACTAAACTCAGGGTAGCCATCACTGAAAATTCAGGGGTCTGCCCACATACCACCATGTGCATGATACCCCCACTCAAGGATGTGTACCACTACAGCCCTAACTGCTTACAAAAACAAATCTAGTGGATTTTATTTGTAAGGTTACACAAATCCAGCCAAACACCTTTAAACAATAGGTATTTGTTAAATAAGCAAGGACTGTTTGAGTTGACTTGTTAAAATATGGTAAA
This sequence comes from Canis aureus, assembly GCF_053574225.1. NCBI lineage: Eukaryota > Metazoa > Chordata > Mammalia > Carnivora > Canidae > Canis > Canis aureus. Next base: position 45,208,736 of record NC_135631.1, read on the forward strand.
TGAAAAAATAAAATATGGTAAATGTTGTACTGATTTACAGTTATAGGTAACTTTTGTTATAAAAAGGAAAAAGACTGGGACCACCCACCTCCACCCCTCCAACCCCCCCACCTCCGCCACCCCGGGTGGCTTAGTGGTTGAGTGCCTGCCTTGGGCTCAGGGAATGATCCTGGAGTCCCAGGATCAAGTCCCACATCAGGCTCCCTGCATGGAGCTTGCTTCTCCCTCTGCCTGTGTCTCTGCCCCCCCCCCACCTCTCACTCTCATGAATAAATAAATAAATAATAAAGTCTTTTAAAAAGAGAGGGAGAAAGAAAAAAGATGGACAGGAGAAAGAAAACACCGCACACATTAGAGGAATATTTTCATTAACTTGCCTCTCAGAAACTATAAGTTGATGCTCAGGTAGAAAGCCAAGAGTACTGACATGTAAGAACTGGATCTGAAGAGATATAATGTCACAAAGTTGTGATTTCACAAAGGTAAGTCCTGTCATCTCATCTGTGATCATGAGCCTATAGAAGTTCCCATAGTTACATTATTATTTTTGGCCTTTACTGACATTTTTCTCATGAAAAGGCTAAGTAACATTATAAAGTTAAAATTGCCCAATTTCTCAGAGTTCAGACAGGTTAACTTAATCTTAAAAGCAATGCTAAGAAGATTTCTTATCATTTTTGAAGCTTAGAAGAAAATTAGATTATCAAGGAGATGAGGTTTAATAAGGGCCATAATCAGCACCTTGATTAACAGATGACTAATCTGAATCCACTTATGATCAAAGAAAACATTAGGCTACTGAACACTACAGGCACTCTTGGTCTGTGAAGCAGCAGAGCTCTCTCCCTATGACAAGTTCAGATGCACTTAAATCAGAAGATGATAGTTTTTCAAAGGTAGATGCAGCAGGGTCTCTATAATTTACATTTTTGTTTCCTTGCTTTGAGCTCTTTGTAGTTAACAGGGGCCATCATTATGAACCTAGCACTGATTTCATAGAAAAATTTCTCCATTTAAAAATTCTTCTTTTGGCAGGTATTAATACAAAAGATCTAAGAGAGAGGAAATCTAAGTGGGTTTTGAAATCTGGGCTGATGGTGGTGGAGGATGGAGGGTATATGGATGTGTGACTGACATCAGAGAACATCTCAGTTTCCACAATTTTACCCCAGATTCCTGGCCCAATTGCCAACTACCCTTCTCAGCAACTCCAAGAATACTTATAATCTGAAAACTAAATCAAATACATTCTTTACCTTTCAACAAAACAAAACTGATACTCTAGCTACTAGTAATTCCATATGCAAATTTTCCATAGATTAAGGGTAAGTCAACCAACTTGAGTTCATACAGATCTCTATTCTGGTTTCTTGGTAAGCTAACCCATTGTGTGTGCAAGGGGACAGAAAAGTGCCTAGTTAGAACTACTACAGTCACCACATGCAGGCTGGATACGATGTGAAGATACACTTTCTTGCCTTTAGGCAATTGAGTTTGTGATCCCTGAAAAGCCATTCCACTTTTTTCTGTGCATGTGTGCACACGTGTGTGTAGACCTGACTCATAAGGTGCTTTAGGAGTATTATATAAACATCTTTGCAACCTTTGCCTTAACACCTAGAGACAGTACTTAATATATTGGGGAGGAAATCAACACAGAAATTAAGGGAAACTCCATGAAATTCCCACTCCAACAATGGCCTATTATTCAGAGACCCTTTCTGAGGGTGTGGATGTCTACAATGTTGCATTGTGACCAAACTGGACAGGATGTAAAAGTATTAGAAAAGCAGCTGTTATGTAAAGTTATTAATGAGTTGTATTCATGAGGGGGTGCCTTGTCAATCATTACTATAGTCACAGTATAACATGCAGAATGTTCCTGAAACTGCCATTTATGATGCATTCATTTTTTAGAGCTACCGTAACAAATACCACAACTGCATGCTTTAAATAACAGAAATTTGTTTCTCCATAGTTCTGGCAGCTGAACGTCTAAGACCAAGGCATTGGGAGGTTTGGTTTCTCCTGAGATCTCACTCCTTGGCTTGCAGACGGCTATGTTCACGCTGTGTCCTCATGTGGTCTTTGTGAGTATATCCCCTCAGTGTCTCTCCTGCTCCTTAGAAAGACATCAGTCATACTGGATTAGGATCCACCCAGATGACCTCACTTAATCTTGTGACCTCTCTAATGTCCCAGTCTATAAACAGTCACAACCCTGAAGTATACTGGACTTCAATTTATAAATTCACAGGTATATAATTCAGCCCATAATGATATTCTCAAAACAAGCTTGTAGGACAGCAACATGATCACAAAGTTTAACACTTACGAGTGGTCCCTTTGTTCCAGATACCATTGCAAGGGCTGTAGCTCTAGTAACTCATAATCCTCAAATTAACTCCATGAAGTCAGCACATTTTCTCCGATGGGAAGACTGAGGCACAGAGGCTGAGCAACTTGCCCAAAGGTCACACATCTGGTAGACAGCAAGCCAGTACTGGAGCCTGGGAAGTTTGCATTATTCAGACTCCATAACCTGCCTAGGGCCCACCTGCCTCATTGCCCTCCACCACCTCTTTGTCCCCAGCTACAAATGCATGGATGACAGCTAGGATAAATGAGGCTGTCCAAGAAGAATCAATGAGAGTAATTTATCTAAAGACACCATTTTCTGTTCTCATGATATAGTCCTAATATTTAAATTAAAATACCAACTGTTCACTTGTTTCTTTCAAAAGCTCACAATTCCACAGAGTATATTCCATGAGGTTCATACAGCACAGTGGTTAAATGGGTGGGTTCTGAGACCACACTGCCTGGCTTTAAAATTCTAGCTCTGGAGACACCTGGGTAGCTCAGTGGTTGAGCATCTGCCTTTGGCTCAGGGCGTGATCCTGAGATCCTGGGATCGAGTCCTACATCAGGGTCCCCACAGGGAGCCTGCTTCTCCCTCTGCCTATGTCTCTGCCTCTCTGTCTCTCATGAATGACTAAATAAAATCTTAAATAAAATAAAATCTCAGCTCTGCTACTTCTAACTATACAACCTTGGACAAACCACCTGGCCTCTCTAGGCCTATGATTCCTCATCAGTAAAAGAAAGCTGATAATAATACTTACTTCCTAGAGCTATCATGAAGGTCGAGGGAGACAGTCCATGGAACATATCAGCAGAATACCAGTCACACAGGATGTATTCAAATGAATGTTGGATGCCACTATGATTATTCAACAAAATATTTTTATGAGAAACTGCACAAAGAGTAGGTGTTTCACAGATGTTTGACTGAATTGAGTTCTGCTACATGTTACATAACGAAGGAGTATCTTCATGAGGAAAATACAAAACCTTTCCAAAACAAACTACTTGGGAATTTAGAATGCTTCCTTTATTTGCATTTCTAAGTTTCAAATACATAGTCTTGTTTTTCATATTTTTGTTATAGTTTTAATTGTTGCAATAACAGAGGAGCCTGAAGTGCATGGGAATAATTTATGCAGATATTTAAGAGCCACTTAACAATGGATATGAGAAAAATTGAGCCAATATGACAATTTACTGTAAGGAAACAAGATAGCATGAATACCAATGGCCAAGATTAATGAGGTTCATGCTCAAAATGAAAGCTTTTGTGACATATACTAGGTTTTCTCATATGCAAAGCAGAATTATAATTATGGACTGCTATGAGAAGCAAGTGAGATAGTGTTTTGTTTGTTTTTAAGGTTTTGTTTTTTTTTTTTTTAGAGAGAGAGAGTAAGAGATAGAGTGAGCGCATAATCAGCAGGAATAGGAAAAGGAGAGGGAGAAGCAGGCTCCCTGCTGAGCAGAGAGCCCAATGTGTGGCTTCATCCCAGGACCCCAGGATCATGACCTGAGCTGAAGCCAGACACTTAATTGAGTGAGCCACCCAGGTGCCCCTGAGGCAGTGTTTTGTACAAAACACTTTATAGGTGTCTAAGCTTACTTGTGGGAAGTTAATAATAAAAATACTTCATCGCTGCTTTTACCTAAGCCAGCCAGATGTGGCTTGGAAATGTGTGAGCTCTTAAAGCACCTTAGAAGGTTCTTATAATTATCCAGGTCAGGAACATATTCAGATAGATGTGTAATTAAGGAAACTATTATCTTTACTCTATTGGTAAAATCTCAGGCTGGCATCCAAGTTGTTACAATCATATCATGGCTCTTTAGGGTTGGTTCAAAAGTCTGGGGGGGGGGTACCCAGGAATCAATATTGTTATAAGGCTTCCAGGTGATTCTGATTGTTATTTGGGAACCCCTAGTATAGTCAGTCACAGTACCTATAATGTAATTGACACTTAGTGTGTTGATGTAGCTGTTATGAGATGGCTAAAAAGACAGTTAAAAATATGTGTGGCAGCAGGTTTCCAACAATCAGCATCAGACATTCTTTCTAATGCCTCCATCACTTCATACTCTGCATGGGGGGGGGTACCAAGTGACTTATAAGAGAGAGTCAGAGGCAATGAGATGCTTATCAGAGACAATAATACTGATGCAAACCTGAAAATCAACTGCACCACATCTATGTAGATTTTTACCACCACTTCAGATGGTCTTCCTGGGCTCCATGACAGATGTGCCTCATTCTCAGCATCCCATTACCATAACAACAAGGATCAATCTGGGGATCATTTAGAGAGGAACATCCAAACTAGGTAACAAGCTTACTTCACAAGGGGAATTGGAAGATATATGGAATTGGTTTCTAACTGAATGCTTAGCAATGGGATATGAAACCCTCCCCAGTTGGCACAATTAATGGAGTAAGGTAAAATACAGGTAAAGAGAGGTAATGGCACAGGATAGGTGAAAGGAAACCATCAGGGGCACCTGGGTGGTTCAGTCAATTAAACATCTGCCTTCAGCTCAGGTCATGATCCCAGAATCCTGGGATCGAGCACCACATAGGGCTTGTTGCTCAGTGGGGAGCCTGCTTCTCCCTCTCCCTCTGGGTGTCACTCTGCCTACTTGTGCTCTCGCACTCTCTGTGTCAAATAAATAAATAAAATCTTAAAAAAAAAGAAAAGAAACCATCAGAGTGATAACACAAAGAGCTTCCTCCAGAAGAGATTTCTTTTTTTTTAAATTTTTATTTATTTATGATAGTCAGAGAGAGAGAGAGAGAGAGAGGCAGAGACATAGAGGGAGACGCAGGCTCCATGCACCGGGAGCCTGACGTGGGATTCGATCCCAGGTCTCCAGGATCGCGCCCTGGGCCAAAGGCAGGCGCTAAACTGCCACCCAGGGATCCCGAGATTTCTTAAATGAGAAACAAGTACCCCAAGGACTGGCACACAAACAGGGATGCCTGGAATGTCTGTAGTTTGGGTCAAATCTTGGTTAAGTTTCAACTAAATCTTTTTTATTTATATAGACCATTAACTGAAGAGACATTCCTGTAGATAAACAAATAAAAGTGAAGAGAATAAAAGATGGACAGCTGTGTTTTGCGATGAAAGTTTTTGTTCTCTTTATTGCCTCTAGCACCATGGACAGCAACACCCAACTCTTCCCACAAAGCCCGCAGCAGGCTTATTTTGCTCCTTAAAAGCCAATGAGCACTATATGTTAGTTAATTGAATTTAAATAAAATTTAAAAATTTTAAAACCCAATGATCAAAAACCAAAAAGGATTAGTAGATGTGTCAGATATGAAATAAGTAGACTATAAAGAAATGCAGGGGACTTTGTAGAGGAAGAGCCAATACATTCTTTTGAAATCTTACTGGTTTGCTCTGTTCCACCCCAAAGAAGTCAATTGTATTGGCAATCATAGTGGGTTATACTTATCAAGAAAAGGGCTCTAGATCAAGACTATCCACACAAAACACATCTTTTCCATAAAAACAATATTACCAAGGAGCCTGGCAGTCTTAACTAGGGGCTTAATGGCCAGATTATACTCCCTTACTCTTTGCCAGTGACTGTACTACATAGAAATCAGTTCAACAAGGAGTCTCATAGCCAAGCACATGACCATTTCATGGATATTTAGCATGCTATGTGAGCTGCTTTAGACTGAGATCCTTTGCAGTAACAAATGGTAGATACTCATCAAGCCTACAGAGTCCAGCTGGAAATGGGATTGTGGGAAGGTGGAGAAATCTTTTTTTTTTTTTTCTCAGAATATCAACTGGAGTGAGAGTAAACTTGTGTGCTAATGCTAAGTGGTGAAACTAGGATATTGAAAATGCATCATGATGGAAGTACAGAAACATCACCTCAGAATACTGTCTTTTTCTACTACTTTAACTGCTTAAAAAGAAAGACAACTTTTGCACCCTATACCACCAGCTTGACAAAGACAAGAACTATGACTGACTTGTTTATCATTTTGTTTCCGATGCCTTATACAGAGTAGACACTCAATAATTATGTGTTAAGCCAGCCAAGGAATACTTTTCATATACACTTATCCACAGGAAGTTCTATCTGATTTGTTACATATATTTAACTGTTGCCATTGATGAGGTGTCCAGCTCCCAATTCATGACTGCCCCTCCAGTTGTGTACTAAATCCCATCTCCTCCTGCCTATTCAAGGACATAAGTCAGCTGTTCTTCCCTTTCTCTGTGATTCATCACATTTTCTCTCTATACTAAGTGAGTCCCAGTGAGTATACATATATTTTTGCCATCTTAAGAAAAATGTTTTCTTTGGGTGCCTGGGTGGCTCAGTGTCTGCTTTTGGCTTAGGTTATGATCCCTGAGTCCTGGGCTCAAGCCCCGTGTCTGGCTCTCTGATCAGCAGGGCATCTGCTTTTCCCGCTCCCTCTACTGCCACCCCTGCTCGTGCTTTTTTTTCTCTAATAAATAAAATATTAAAAAAAGAAAGAAAGAAAAAGAAAAATGTTCTCTTGACTCTACTACCTCCACAAAACTACAGTTTTATTACTTGCTCCCCTTTAAAGCAAAACTTGAAACTTGCTGTCTCCAAGTCTCCTATTATCCTTCACCTTGCTCTATGTATGCTCTACTTACACAATTTTTTCTTTATAATTCTCATTGTTTTATAGAAAACAATGTAATTTGCTTACTTATTTTTTTAAAGATTTTATTTATTTTTTGAGAGAGAGAGAGAGAGAACAGGGAGAGGGAAGGGAGAGAGAGAATTATCAAGCAGACTCCGCACCAAGCATAGAGCCTGATGCAGGGCTTGACTATACAACCCTGAGATCATGACCTGAGCTAAAACCAAGAGATGACTGCTCAACTGGCTAAGCCATTCAGGCACCCCTGTAAATGTTCTTATTTATTATGCTTGTGTATTGCCTGCCCCCATGTTTTGGAACATAAAATCCAAATCAGAAGTGACCTTTGTCTTCACTGAAGTTTCCCAGCGACCTAGATACATTCCTGGTAAGTAGAAGACATTCAATAAATGTAAGACAGATGGATGTCTAAACACTTATATATTATTGTTCTAAATGTGCATCTACATGCCATCATCTAATCAACCTATAAAATTCCTTGAAAGTTGATATTAAGAGAGAACATTTTAAATTTTGGAAAGTATTTGTGTACTAGGATGGTTTTTAATATTACAGAAGACTCACAGAAACACACAGCTAGCCACTAGGAGTATCTCTAGGGAAACTATTTGTAGAGATGCAGACGCATACAAACTCTTTTACAAATATTGTGTGGTCATTGAGTGTAAACTTTAATGGAAACCTAGTATAAATTGAAGCAACAAGACTCAACAATTAAGTTTCTCAGAAGCAATTAACTGGTATCCTTAAATATAGTAATGCTCTGTGGCAAAAACATTGTCCTATCAGAGAAGAGTGAGCTTACTCCAAAATACAATATATGAGAAAAAAAAAACTAAAATTGGAGAACATAACTGGGATTCAAAGACTGAAAAACACCATTCTACAAAATTAAAATTACTCATATTAAGTTAATAAAGATATGGAAAGCTCTTGGAAGACTTAAAATACTATATGTGCCAGCTGAAATTTATGGAGTAGCATAGAACTCAGAATCCAGAGAGGGGCCAGAGCCTTGTTCTAGTCCTCATAATCCAGGTTAGAATCAATTCCAGGCCATATCAGACATTTTCCATTTTTGCTGCCAAAAATAAAGATAAAAGAGATAAAGTAAATGACTATGAATAGGGGCTCTGGTACTGAATGAGTGAGGAGGCATGAAATATCCAAGACAAAGAGTGAAGACAGAGAATATGTATCACAAGGAGTTATAAACTTACTAGTACCTACATAACAGCTGCTAGATAGTATGGAAGATTTTTTTTTTAAATAACTAAGATGGGTTGTCTTCTTTTAAATATTTTGTAATCTAATGAGAATATATTATGTAATCTAATGAGAATACTGTCATATAAGAAAAATGTAACAAGAGTCAGCAGATGAACTACAAAAAAATGTACTACAGGAGTATAGAAAGGAAACAGAGATGCTGAGTAAGGACACTGGAAAGACAGCAAGCAGGAAATACCTTTTAGGTTGGCTGTAAGGGAAGGTGGGTTTTGAACACATGGAGATGGCAGATCAGGCAAGGGTGGTTCAATCCTATGGAAGCACTTGCAGTGGGGAATTAGAAGAGCTTGGATGCAGGCAGTCCAGTCCCTAAATGACACTATCAGATGTGGGCCACCAACTATTCATTCCACCAACTTCCTTTCTGTCACTACACCAGAGCATCTGGATTTCAATCAGTCTCTTGAATGTGGTACCCTAAAGAGAAAAGCCATCTGCGTCACTGAGGCTGTACCTGCCAAATACTACAAGGGACAGTGGGACCAAAACAGGGTATGCCTAAAGAAAGGTTTAGGGCAGATGCTTAGGTGGCTCAGTGGCTGAGTGTTTGCCTTTGGCTCAGGTCGTGGTCCCAGGCCCTGGGATTGAGTCCCACAATGAGCTCCTTGCAGGAACCCTGTGTCTCCCTCTGCCTATGTCTCTGCCTCTCTCTCTCTCTCTCTCTCTCTCTCTCTCTCTGTCTCTCATGAATAAATAAATAAAATCTTAAAAAAAAAAAGAAAGAAAAGTTTAGTGCTCTGAATGTGAGAAGCAGCCCAAGGCAATTTGTAGCTACAAACAATTCGTGTCTTACAAAACAAGGGACTGCATAAAGACCAAGACTAATCAAGCAGAATTTTCTTTAAATCAGTCAAATACATATTCTTAAAAGGCTAACTTAAGGAGATTATTCCAGACAGAATATCAGAGATTTTTCTGAGTTAGAACGTATGTGTGGAGTCAGACATATTTTTAAAGAACAAAGAGTTATTAGCAGAGAGGGTTTTTGGTAGATGTAGATTGAGCATAACACACTGCTCCATATATCACTCTTGCTTTATTAGACTTCATTAAAGGAAATGAAAATTTACCAGTATTCCATTTTCTATGTTGTTTCATTGATGTACAGACTATTCATTCTCTGTCAGAGAAGCTTTATGAGTCATGACTTTCGGTAGAAGCTTCCCTTACACACTCTTTGCCGAAATGTCACCAGAATTCTGTCCTGCTGGTCCACCCTGTCCACTTAAGACCTTGGCAGGTCTTCATTCAGCATCAAAAGACTTGCCTTCTCTCTACTTGACATCCTTGCCCATTACATAAAGGACGCAAAGATATGAACCTTGTTGTGTTCTGCCAAAAGATACCAACCAAAGGGGAAAGAACTGAATGTGAAAGAATCAGACCTGTATCTCACATTTAATATCATACCATTAATGAATATCATAAATGTCATGACCACATTTTCATAGTTTGACCTCTGCAATCTTAAAGAGTTCTATCTCTACATTTATACAACTTGAATATTTTATTTTTCCACCTTTCCCTGGCCTTGAACAAATGATTTCTTTTCTCAAATACATAACCTGGAATAATGTTTATTTTAAATAGAAGTATAAACAGGAGGAAAATGCTCTATGACTAATAAACCTGTAATTTGGACCAGAGCTGTCCTGAATGAATGACTGGGGCCTCATCCCAATATGGAGAATTCTTTTGTGATTTCCTTCAGCAGCCATAATGGAGCCAATTCTACTACCCTGTGGAATGCATTACTACGATTCTCATAAGGAATTCCTGAGAAGGTGTGAGGCATCACACTTTAATTCTTTAGGGACAATACAAACAAACCACATATTTTTAATTGGTAACTGTCATATTATCAAGCCTAAAAAGAAGATTGTCCTATAAGTTAACAGACTATATTAACTGTTACCTTTCCTTTAAGACATTAATGCTGCTTATCATTTAGTATACTTATATGTGTAGTACTACTTACATATTAGGTATAATGTAGCCCATGGGTCATCCCATAGACATAGATATTTTTATAGACTCCATTATAAAATCGAATTAGGTGCCAACATTCAATATCTGAGTTATTTCCACTGGTGCACAAAATTAGTAGCAATAGGGGAAAAACTCATAAGTCAGGTGCCAGAAGCCAGGACAGAGAACTCTTAGCAGGCACACCACTATGCATGGGGGAATGCTCAGTTGGTATGCCAAATGGGTGATGAGTCTTGGCTAACAGGTGTAGAGTAGGGGGAGGGGAAAGGTGCAGGCCAATGTGAATCAGTCCACAATGAAAGAGCAGAGAATACTCTTGACTGATACAGCACAGAAGATGAGGAGACGGCCCATGGGTTGGAAGACTGATTACATAAAGGGTATTGCACACACAAATATATATTGGGAGTAATGGAAGCCAGATTTCTCACTCTCAAAGAAAGAGGTACAAATATGAAAAGAAGGAAGACTTAAAGTAGGAGATACTGAATTGCAATTCGAGATGCCATGGTTTCAGAGTGTATAATAAATGTGTGTATGTGTGTTAATTCTATTCAGTTAGAAGACCTCCAAGTATGATACCCTGGAACCAATGAATATACCCAGCACTCAGGTCTTAGTTTCTAAATGCCATTCTCCACTTAAAAAAAAAAAATCCAGGACCTTTAAAGAAACAACTCCTTTGGGGCACCTAGGTGACTCAGTAGGTGAAGCATCTGCCTCCGGCTCAGGTCATGATCCCAGGGTCCTGGGCTTGAGCCCCACATCAGGCTCTCTGCTCAGCAGGGAGTCTGTTTCTCCCTATTCCTCTGTCTGCAGCTCTCCCTACTTGTGCTCTCTCTCTCTAATAAATAAAATCTTTAAAAAAAAATAAAGAAAAAACTCACTTGAAGGCAAGCACATGATCATAGAACATCTTGTGCCAAAAAGTTAAAAAGAAAGTTCTCAAATAAGAAGACACAAGAGTCACTACCAGCAGTTCCCATTGGCTAAATTTAAGGCAATTGCATTTCAAAACTAATAGTAATATACTTACCCACTGAATAAAATCAGAATCTCTAATTCTATACTACCATAATTAATTAATTAGGGGAGAAAGGAACATTTTACCATGGAGTGGAATGCTAAGTAATATGTGCAGAAGGAATTAGACAAAAGAAAAAAAATTACCATTTACCAACCATCAGGTATTAGTTGATTTAGACAAGAAGCTTCAATGGAAAAAAAACTAGTCGGTGAAAGTTTGTAGGAGGAAAAGGATATTTACAGAGTCTCAAAGTCTATCCCCAAAAAATACTCCTTAGGTACTTTACTAATTTAAAACTAAGTACTAGAGCAATCCAGCAGACAGCCTCTTTTTAACCAAGTGATAAAAGCTGACATCCATTGTAAAAGCACAAATGCGGATCATGTGTTTTGATATCTGGGAACAACAAAGCCTCACTTCTGTAGCAAAGCTGACAGGGAAGATCGCATGAAGCTAATCACATGAGATTAATGGGCAAACCCAAGTCAAAGAACATTCTGCAAGCATACACTGCTCTGTACTCCTCAAAAATCTGAAGATCATGAAAGACAAGGCAAGACTGAAGAATTCCTCCAAATGTAAAGAGGCTAATGGGGACCTGACAGCTAAGTGCAAATATGACCGTGGAGTGGTCTGTCCCTGGACTTAGAAGAACATGAGTGGACAGTATGTTGCAAATAATTTCTCCCCTTCTGTAGTTTGTCTTTTCATTTCCTTAACAGGGTCCTTCCCAGAGCAAAAGCTTTGTTGTAGGCAAAATTTGAGGTTTGTAAATTAGGTGGTAATATAAGATTGACAGTCACTCACTGATTTTGACGGATGAACTGTGGCTGTGTAGGAGACTGTCCTTTTTGTATGCTAGATAGATAATAGGGGCACACATGGATGAGTGGATGGATGGATGGATGGATGGATGAGTGGATGGATGAGGAGATGAATGGATGGACAGATAGAATGAGAAAGTAATTGGGAAATCTAAGTAAAGGGCACACTACAATTCTTTGTACCATTTTATAACTTTTTTAAGTTCAAAATTATTGAAAAATATAAAATATACTGAGGTTCCTGGGTGGCTCAGTGGTTGACCTCAGGTTGTGATCCCAGGGTCCTGGGATTGAGTCCCACATCAGGCTCCCTGCATGGAGCCTGCTTCTCCCTCTGCCTGTGTCTCTGCCTCTCTCTGGGTCTCTCATGAATAAATAAATAAAATCACATATATATATGATGTATACACACACACACACACACCAAATAAACTGGGGAGATTTCATGTAAAATATAGGATTTGATCTCTTCTGGGAAATCAAGTGTGGCAACCTGAGCCCCATTCTCATGTGAGAGATGTGAGCTGGAGCTGACAGCTACTTTTCTTACACCTTATACATTCTATAACTCAGCCCAAAGCTCACCACTCCTTGTTTCTCTCCTTGCGTATTTCCTCATTTCTGTTCCTTCCCCATCTCTGTAACAATGTGAGTCTCCAGCTTTTACCTCAAGCACTTTTATCTGATAGAAGCAGTAGGCAGTAAGCTTTTGCTAAGTAAAAGTCTGAAAGGGGATATTTTCAACAGAAATTTTTATTGAGGTAACTGCAGAATTGCATGTAGTTGGAAAAAGTAATACAGAGATCCTTTCTCCTGTAACTAGTTTCTCTCACTGTTGCAATAACTAGAATAAGAACAGCTATATCTACAGATATAATCCACCAACCTTATTCCCCCAGTATTTACTTGTACTCATGCATGTATCACATGTAAAATTTCATGCATCCATTGCCACAGTTAGGATATAGCACTGTTCCACCAGGACAAGGATTGCTAGTGTTAATTTTTGTAACCCCATCTGACTCCCCTCTCCTTTCCCTAACCCCTTGGCAACCACTATTCTTCCTCCCATTTTGCCATTTTGTGATGTCAATAAGGTTTGTTACAAATGGAATCATATAGCAAGTAACCTTTTAGCTAGCTTTTTCACCCAGACTAATCCCCTATTGATTCATCCAAGTTACCACATCTATTTTTATTTCTGAGTAACATTCCGTGCTATGGACGTACAACAGTTTGTTTAACCATTTCACCTGCTGAAGGATATCTGGGATGTTTCCAGTTTGGGGCTATTACAAATAAAGCTGCCATAAACATTGGTTATAGGTTTTTGTACAAGCATAGGTTTTCATTTCTATGAGGTAAATGCTGAAGAGCACAGTTGTTAGGTTATATGACAGCTGCATGATTTTTAAAGAAATTTTTAAAGAAACGGCCAAAATGTTTTTCAGTATAGCTTTATCACTTCACCCAATGTATGAGGGATTGAGCTCCTCCACATCCTTGCCAGCACTAATGCTATTTAGTGGTATCACTAGTATTTATTTTAGCCATTCTGAAGTGTGTAGTGATATTATATTTTTAGTTTGCATTTGTCTGATGGTTAAATATATGTTAAACACATATTGAACATATGAAAACACTCATATGTTTTATGAATGGCTTCTCTGCCATGCCATCCAGATATCCTCTTCAGTGAAATGTCTGTATCTTTTGACTATTTTCTAACTGGATGGTTTGTGGGTTTTGTTGTTGAGTTTTGAGAGTTCTTTATATGTTCTAGATACTTGTCTTTTTATCCTCTTAATGTCCTTTTGCCAAACAAAAGTTTTTAATTTTGATGAGAATCAAATTTTCCTTTTTCGGACTGTGGTTTTGGAGTCGTCTAAAAATCCTGCATAGTCCTAGATTCTGAAGACTTTCTCCTATTCCTTTTTCCAAGAGTTTTAAAAGTATGTTTGCTTTTAAGTCCTTGATTCACTCTGAGTTAAATTTTGTATAAGAGTTAGGTTTGGGTCAAGGTTCATTGTTTTTGTCTATAGATACCTAATTACTACAGCATAATTTACTGAAAGACTTCTCCTCTACTGAATTGCCTTTGTACCTTTGTCGAAAATCAGTTGAATATATTTGTGTAGCTCTATTTCTGGCTTATCTGTCCTGTTCCATTATTTATGTGTCTATCCTTCTGCTGATACCATACTGTCTTGAAGCTGCAGCAACGTAATAGGACTTACTACTGAAATAGAGTGATTCTTCCCACTTTATTCCTCTTCTCTGTTTTAACTATTCTAGGGTCTGTTTCCATATAAATTTTAGAATAATGTTATGTATGCCTTTTTTAAAGCTGCTGTAAGAATTGTATGAAATTTCACTAAACCTACCGACCAATTTGGTAAGAACTGACACCTTTACTATGTTGAGTCTTCCAATCCATAAACATGGTATGTTTTTTCATTTATTTAATTCTTCTTTGATTTTTTTCATTAACAAATTGTAATTTTCAGCATATAGTTACTGTCTGTATTTTGTGAAGAGTGTACATAAACATTTCTCTTTTTTTGTATGTTACTATGTTTTTAACTTTGGTTTCTACATATTCATTGTTAATATACAGAAATGTGATTGATTTTGGGGTGTCAATTTTGTAATCCTATGACCTGGCTGAACTTACTTATTAGTTCTAGGGTTTTTTTGTGGAGGTCTTGGGATTTTCTATGTGCATAACATATCTGCAAATAGTTTTGTATCTTTCTTTCTGATCTGTGTGCCTTTTATTTCCTTTTTTAATTATTGTGCCAGCTAGAACTTCTAGTTCTACATTGGACAACATTGGTGAATGCAGACATCCTGGACTGTTCCCAATCTTAGGCGAAAAGCATTTTCTTAGGCGAAGTCTTTTCCCATTAAGTATGGTGTTAGTCTTAATTATTTTGTATATACTCTTTATCAAATTAGGGTAACCCTCCTCTGTTCCTAATTTGCTGAGCATTTTCATTATGAATGAATGGTAAATTTTTTTCATGCTTTTTCTACGTCAGTTAGTATGATCATACGGTTTTTTCTTCCTTAAGCTGTTTATATGGTGGATCGTACTGATTGATTTTGGAATGTTAAACCATCCTAACATATCTAGAATAAATTCTACGTGGTCATGGTTATAATTCCTTTTAAACATTGTTGAGTTGGATTTGCTGACACTTTGTTAAGGATTTATATGTCTAAGTTCATGAAAAATATGGATATTCAGTTTTCTTTTTCCACACTGTGATTATCTGGTTTTGGAATTAAGATCATACTGGCCACATCTACTTTCTGTAAAAGACTGCATAAAATTGGTGTTAATTCTTGTTTTAATATCAGAATTCTTCAGTGAAACCATCTGGGCCTGAATATTTCTTTTGTAGATTTTAAATTTCAAATTCAATTTCTTTAATGATTATAGGACTATTCAGATACTCCACTTTATTACATTTTGGCAGTTTATGGTCATTGAGGAATTGGTCCATTGTGGTCATCAAATTTAAAAGTATAAAGTTATACATCAAATTAAATGAAACTACACCAAATTTAAAAACTTGTGCATAGCAAAGGAAGCCACCAACAAAATGAAAAGGCAACCTATAGAATGGAAGAAAAGATCTGGAAACCATATATCTGAAAAGGGGTTAATATCCAAAGTATACAAAGAACTCTATAGCAACAAAACAATCCAGTTTTTTAAATGGGCAGCGGAACTGAATAGAACTTTTCCCAAAGAAGACATACAAACAGCCAAAAGGTCCATGGAAAGATGCTTGATATCACTAACCATAAGGCAAATATAAATCAAAACCAAAATGAGATGTCACCTCACATATGTTAGAATGGCAATCATCAAAAAGCCAAGAGATAGCAAGTGCTGACGAGGATGTGGGAAAAAGGGAACACTTTGGCACTGTTGGCAGCAATGTAAATTGGAGCAGCCAATATGGAAAACAGTATGGAGGTTCTTTAAAAAAATAATAAAAAATAAAGCAATTCTACTTCTGGGTATATATTCAAAGGAAATGAAAACAAGACCTAAAAGAAATATCTGTATTCCCATGTTCATTGCGTCATTATTCACAATAGTCAAGATATGGAAATAACCTAAGTGTCCATCAATGAATGGATGGATAAAAAAGATGTGGAGAGAGTTTGTATATGTAATGGAACATATACATGGAATACTATATATATAATACTTATATATGTGTGTACTAATATACATATACACCTATATAATGAAATATTATATGGCCTTTCCATGAGAAAGGTCATCCTGCCATTTGCAACAACATATGTAGACCTTGAAACATTATGCTAAGCAGAATAAGTCAGGCAAAAACAAATGCTATATATTATATTATAACTTATATGTATATAATCTAAAAGAGCCAAACTCATAGAAACAGAGACTAGAATGGTAGTTACCAGGACCTGGGGGGGTGGGGTAAAGGGCAGATATGTATCAAAGGGTAAAAACTTCCAATTATAAGATGAATATATTCTGGGGGTCCAATGTGCAGCACGGTGGTTACAGTTCATAATACTGTGGTATACACTTGAAGTTGCTAAGAGACTAGATTTTAAATGTTCTTACCACAAAAAAAAAGAAAAGAAATCATAATTAGGTGATGTAACACTATAATGATAATACATAAGTGCAATATATGTGTGTTAAATCCACACTTTGTACACCTCAAACCTGCACAATATTATACGTCAATTACATCTCACTAAAGCTGGTAGGAAAAAAGAAAGAGGAATGGAAGAAAGGAAAGAAGGAAGGACGGAGAGTAGGCAGGTCGGCTGGCCTACCCTTCATGGCCCATTTACCTACCCAGCTCATCTCCACCCTCACTCCCCTGATTCAGCTCTCAACATTAATATTATTACATCAAATGCAATTTTTCAAAGGTGGTAATCTCTTTCTAAACTTCTGACTTTTATATATGCCATTTTCTTCCTTGGGTGACTCTTCTGTCCTTGTTAAAAACAAACAAACAAACAAAGCTGTTCACAATATCTCCTTTATTGTCCTTTTACTGGCTAGACAATCTATAGTGATATCCTTGGTTTCATCCCTGATATTGATAATTTGTGTCTCTTTGGGGGTCAGTTTTGCTAAAGATTTATCAAATTTATTAATTTTTTCAAAAAATCAGCTTTTTATTTATTTTCTCTATTCTTGTCCTATTTTCAGTTTCATTGATTTCTGCTCTTTTTTAGATTTCCTTCTTCTGCTTGCTTTAGGCTTATTTTGTTCATCTTTTTCCAGTTTCTTGAGGTAGGAACTCGGATTATTGATTCGTTTCCTCTCTTTGTTCCCAATAGAAGCATGTAATGCTATAAATTTCTCTTCCATGGTTGCTTCAGCTGCCTTGAAAGATTTTATTTTCGAGACCTTATATCTAAGGGGCCAGATAAATGCTTTCTTCTCAGGATCCTTTATCTGGAGTGCTAATACTCTCTATACTATCCCCTATTAAGCCTGACTAACTAGAAAGAGACTTATTAAACTCATTCTCATTAGGGTCTGAGCAGCATATATTTTACCTCTTACAGGGGCAAATGTATTTTCACCGAGCATTCAGCTTCCTGGATCAACAACTTTGGGAAGAAAGGAATTTTGCCACTGCTCCCAAAACTACGCCTGCTAGGGAGAAGACCCTCTCCATAGATCACAGTTATACAGATCACAGATACTTCAGGGCATGGCCACCAACTTTCTATCTATATTTTGTCAGAAAGATACTGAAATAGATATCTAACGTAGGGATAGAAGTTTCAAGAATTAGTCAGAGGAAGTGCTAGAAAACAAAGATATGAATAGAAACCAAGCACAGGTCCTCAATTTGCTGCCCCTGAACCAGCCTCACTGGCATTTTCTGGGAACCTGTCAGAAATGCACATTCCCAGACCTTGCCCCAGACCTACTGATGCAGAAGCTCAGAGGTGGGGCACAGCAATCTGTACTGTGATGATGCAGCTAAAGTGTGAAAAACACTACTCTGGAGGGCAAAACTTGCCCCCTTTAGTTTTTACTCAGAATCCAGAAAGTCTGATGACCTGACAGGAAGCTCTGTAGGCTGACTGAGGTTCTCCACATTCTAGGCTGGGACACCATCCTTTAGAATTGGATGGGTACCTCCAGACAGACAGATGGGCTCATATTTAACTAAAGCAATGGTTACTTCAGAGGAAGTCACTACTAGTATAATAAAAAGTGGACACGCTAATGTATTCAGATCATAGTTATCTGTGGTAAAACGAAATAGTTCTAAGGTAACTGCTTAGCCTATATGCTTAAGAAAATTGCAAAAAAAATTCAGAATGCAAATGCAATTTGCCATAAATAAAAAATTTTATCCTCACATTAACACACTGTGGGAGTATATTTGTATTTACATTTTCTAAAACGTCTTTAAGTTTTATTTTTAATTACTTGCATGCATATGTATTAAAAAATGTCATGAAACTACTTACAAAAATGCACATATTCAGCATCTTTTCCAGCCCAGAAATAAAAACATGCTCTAAGAATGTGCTCTAAATGATCATTTCCAGGGGTGCCTGGGGGGCTCAGTCAGTTAAGCGTCTACCTTTGGTTCATGTCATGATCTCAGGATCCTGGGATGGAGCCCTGTGTCAGGCTTCCTGCTCAGCAGGGAGTCTGCTCCTCTTTCTGCCTCTGACCACCCCTTCCCTGCCCAAACTCATGTTTACACTCTATCCCCCCCCAAAAAAAAATCTTTATGAAAATTTTTTTCATTTATTTTTCTTAAAGATTTATTTGCTTGAGTGAGAGAGAACAGAGAGCAAAAGAGAGCCCAAGTGGGGGGAGGGGAGTAGAGAGGGAGAAGCAGACTCCCCGCTGAGCAGAGTCCCACAGCAGGGCTCGATTCCAGCACCCTGGGATTGTGACCTGAGCTGAAGGCAGATGCTTAATCAACTGAGCCATCCAGATGCCCCCTTATAAAAAATTTTTTTGATCATTTCCACCACCAGGTTTGGTTTCAAGTCTGACAAGTATTTTTAAAGCTTGTGTACAAAGCACTAGATCCTATGGACACACAAAGATGAAAAGCATCACATGGGATCCCTGTGCTGCAGAGAGATCAGGAAGGAGAAGACATGACTCCAGTTTTCGGTCATTGGATGATCCTAACAATTGGAAGAACTGGCTCCACATTCTCACCACTGGAGAGGACTTCAAAGTCCAAACATTTTCCTTCCTTTTTTGCTTGTATCACACTGAAGCGAGGCTGCTCCTGGCTGCTGGGCATGGAGAGAGACAGCAGAACCACACTGCCATGGTGTTTAAATAGGAAGGAAAAGCTACAGCTCTGAGCGGTGAGACACACCTCCCCTTCATTCCAAGTAGTGTTCTTGGATTGTAAGTCGAGGTGGGTGCTCACAGCTGTACTCACGGATATGTGACCAAATAGTTGGGTTATCTGGGCCCAAACAGCCCGAGCTATTCAGTTGTTATAATCAGTATGGTTGCCACAAGCACAGCATCTTAATGGGCGGGTTTATTAGCAAGAAGGAGGAAGAGAGGCCATGGACCTTCCTTCCCCTTTGGGACCTTTCTTCTGCTCATTAATAGGTTCGTTAGCCAGCTACCAGGTGAAATAAGGCAATGTTCACACCATCAATTCTGCTACTTGTTGGTGGCTCTGGTAAGACAGGCAAAATAGAAAGGGGGCAAAAAAACACACCACTTTGGGGAGGACATGTCGAAGTGAGACTTTGTTGCTCCTACTGGATGGATATCTATAATCCTTGCTCTCTTTGGCATTTGTCACCATGGAAAATCTCAGTATTTGGCAGAAGAGTTCACTCTAT
Organism: Canis aureus; assembly: GCF_053574225.1. Classification (NCBI taxonomy): domain Eukaryota; kingdom Metazoa; phylum Chordata; class Mammalia; order Carnivora; family Canidae; genus Canis; species Canis aureus. The sequence goes on from NC_135631.1 coordinate 45,228,762, forward strand.
TTCTTTTTGCTCTGCCCTACTCTCCCCTTCCTCCTTGTCCCAGTTGAGTGGTTTACGAAATCTAGACCACAAAACCGCAGCAACGGGGAGCCCAATAGGACAACCGAGAGAGTGCACACAAATCCTTCATCCACGCTCTGAGTCTAACAAAAACCACTTCTTAGGAAAAGAAGTTTGGGATCAGAAAGAAAACCTGGAGTTGGAATAAGATAAAAGCTAAACTTCAAGCGAGAGTTCAAACACAGAACCTGCTGCCATCTTTGCTTCCAACCTGAATGAACAGGGCATATGTCAATCACTAGGAAGACATTCATGATTTTACTAAAAGGAATTTAAAAGCAACATCACGAGGACCCAAGATGTTTGAATACTTTCTAGAATATTCTAGAACAATCTACTTTTGATTAAGTACTACTTGAGCATGATCAGGTGACTATAAGGTACAAATTCAAATATAGCTCATTTTATACTCTACATAGTATCTTTTTGGATTTGAAAAATATGTCATCACAGAAAAAAAATAAGAAATCTAGATTTCCTGGGTCAGATAAAATCTTTAGAGTCGCCTGTAGATGATACCTTCTGCCTTTAGAGTAACGATTCACCATTACATTAACACTAAAAGCTATGGGACCCATAGAGGTCACCACAATCTTAGTAGATCTTTCTTTCTAGGTTAATATTCCCACATATGTAGAAACACCTTTCTCAGCATCTGAAACAGATGTGAATCGGTTACCAATACATACTGAGGCTTAAAAGTATATCTTTTCCCCCCTGCAGAGTATTAAAACATTCAGCCTTCACCATTCATCTCAACCATTAATATGTTTCTACAGAAAATTGATAAATCTCTCTCCTACCTACCTCCCAACCATTCCTTTTCTCCTTCTCTCTGTCTACTATACACACAGGGTTAAGGTACCAAACCTCCTTATTGTATTAACATGAATATAAATTTATTGTTTCTGATTAAAAGAAATAAACAAGGGGTGGCTCAGCTGGTTAAGCATCTGCCCTCAGGTCATGATCCCAGGGTCCTGGGATGGAGCCCACATCAGGCTCCTTGCTCAGCAGGCACTCTGCTTCCCCCTCTACTTCTGCCCCTCCCCCGCATGTGCCTGCTGTCTCTCACAAATCTCTTTCTCTAATAAATAAAATCTTTTTTTAAAAAAGAAACAAACAGAAAAACATCAGAATGAGTATATGCAAATGCAAGATGTTTTTGATGGAAAAATGCTTCAAAGGGAGCCAAAGCAGGGGTCAAGATATTCTTTGAGAAATACTATTTCTACATTTCTATTCTACTTGTTTCACTCTTATAAATTGCTTGTTCAAACTTCCCCAGATTTTGAAGTTTTGCCCAGTTCTTGCAATCTGCTAATATTCTTGATAAGGACCAAGATGTTGGGTCTTCAAGAATGATAGTATATGATTTGCTCTATAACTTGAACACTTGAAACTGTATATATAATAACTGTAGTGGATGGCATAACAGCATTATAAAGTCACCCCACGCTGCTGCTGCTAGTGGCACAGGTCACTTAACTGAGGAAACTGATGATTTAACTTCTCGTACTTTTCTTTAGTACTTAGACAAAAAAAAGAATTCTCACCAGGTTCAGTCAACAAAGTCCAAAAAAAAAAAACCAGTAAGAATTGGAAAATGCAAAGTGCTTCCTCGTCATAGATGCTTTCCTAAACTCGATGCTTCCCAAGGTTAGCCTTCTGTGGTGCTAACAGCACCAAAACACCATAAAAGTGGCACAGGAAAAAAAATCCAAGAGCAAAGATCTAATTATAGTCAGCCTATGGGCCTGGGTCTGACATTTTTCTAGAAGTTCTCTCTTCTACCTTCATTAATCCAAAGCTCTCCATGATGTTGTTACCTGGACATGATCTATTTCTGTCACTGTTTTCTTCTCCAACTCCCTTCTCTCCTTCCTCATTTTCAGACAGAGTAAGACTGCTACAACTCATAGAATAAATTGGGGACCCATCTGCACATGTCCACTCCTAGTCTTGGGATGAAATGGGAGGTATTCAGGAATATGTTCTGGTAGAGACTGGGATACCTGGCTTCATACCTGCTGGATTTTATTACCCATGTTGGTGAGGGAAAGAAATAGCATATCTGCAGTGAGACAAATAGCAGGAGCTGTGGCACACATATGGAAGAAAGCAATGTCTGGGATTTGAGATCTGCAAACGGGCAAAGGCAGCAAAATGAAACCTGTGATAAGCCGACACTACTGATTGTCATCCCCAAGGCCACAATATCCTGTGGATGCTGGTAGCTCCAATGACACCAGGAAAATAAATCCATGCCCTCATGTATCATCACCCAGTCCAAATCCCATTTGCCAAAGTCTACCATCCCAGCGCTCTTCCCACTTCACCTCTCGTATGACCTCCAGATAAGAGGCTTCTAACCTCAGAGAGCCCCACCTGGACCCTATGGACACTCTCCAAGGAGTGATATTCTGGCCAATTCTCCAAGCCTTGAAGATACAAACATGATTTTTTAAAAGAGTTTCTTTACACATGTGTCTGTTGATCACACTGCGGCCCATCAAAAGAACAAACATTACAAACCATGTTCCTCAACCTTGGTCCATATTAGCACTTCCCTTATGGAGACTTTTTAGACATTTTTTTTTCCCTCATCACACACCCTCATGAAATGTTAATACCATAGATATACTCTATATTAATATGATGTAGATACATAAAAAGAGTACATTTTGCCCACAAAGAACCAATTTTCACCCTCTTGGGGGAGATATAATCCCTGTTAAGAATGCATGATCTTGAAGCATGCAACAATTATAATAATAGTGCCAGAAGTATCTAACTACTGTTTCCCTATACTCTATTATACTAAGGCTATAAATCACCCAAAACAGCAGCTTTCCTTTAGATCAATAAGTTGTACTGAAGAGGTCCAGACAAGCAAAGTCTTAATCTCCTGAGAGTCTAAAACGCCAGTCTTCTTCCCACAGTGCCTACTGCCTCTTCCTTCACCTCCCACAAGAACGTCTACAGAATTAGCAAGTGTCACCCTCAGGTTAACGCCAACCCCAAAGAAAATTCCTTCTTCAACCTTAACGCACTGTGGTTACATTAAAACCCAAACACTGTCAACCCACTTCCCCTTCTTTCCAACCCCCTAAGCCATTCTTGATGAGTATCTCTCTTTGACAATTAAATTGAGGCCCAAACTAGCTAACTGGACTTACCTCTTGCCGTTTGAAGTTCTGGACATATTCTTCAAACTGTTCATCTTTCGTCTCATCAGCTTTGCCAAGCTTCTGAAGAACCTGGTTTAGAAATAAGACAAAATGGATTGATTTAAAAATATTTGCAAATAACAGGCAAAGCAAGACTGTTCTGCTCTTCTGAGGAGACATCACTCAGCATAGTTAGTTTTTCTGTTCTGGAAGCATCTTGGCTCAGTGGCTTGGGGTTGATCAGACTGGGATTTTAACCACAGCTCTGCATTCCCAGGCTGAGCAATGTAATGCTACATTGCATGTATCGACCTATACATATCCGTCCATTTCCCCCAGTAGGCTATACGTGACTTAAAGGCCAAAGGTCTGTCCTGTCTTCTTGTCCAAAGCATCTGGCACAATGCTCGATGCAGAACAGGTATGCAGTTGTTTGTTACACAGTGAACCAAAGATATCCCACCAAAGAATTAGCCTACTTGATAGGGATGGTATTAGAATTGCTGGAGCTGGGACACCTGGGTGTGATCCTGGAGTTCTGGGATTGAATCCCTCATTGGGGTCCCCGCAGGGAGCCTGCTTCTCCCTCTGCCTTGTGTCTCTGCCTCTCTCTGTGTGTCTCTCATGAATAAATAAATAAAATCTTAAAAAAAAAGAATTGCTGGAACCAGGCACATAGCACCTTCTCCCCACCACCTTCCAATATGCGCTTCAACCCACTGAATGCTCAAAGATGCCCTCAAATGCGCAAAGCCCCTTGCTAAACACTAGTCTCCAGAAACATCAAGGTAAATACAACAAGGTCCCAACATTTAATCTTGAGAAACTAAGAGTCTAATGGGGTCAATGAGGCAGGTTCCCAAATAACAAATCACAGGCAAGGTGTAATAGGCAACATGAGGGGTTACAAAGTATTATTAGCAACATCCCTTAGAGCTGAGGTTCTTAGGGAATGCTCTGTGGAGCTCATTCAAACTGCACTGGAAATGCTAGCAGACAGGAATGTGGCAGATTGCATTCCAGCCGAAGGAGTAGCCTCAGCAGAGATCCCTGGAAAAATCATTATATATCGTAAGATTGAGCAGGAGTTGTTCTGTCTTCCTAGAGCTCAGGATGGGATATCGAGAGAAGCAGTTCCTAAGAGAGACCGCAGAAAGTTACTTGGGGTGGGGGGGGGCACCTTGGTGGCTCAGTGGTTGAGCGTCTGCCTTTGGTTCAGGTTGTGACCCCAGGGTCCTGGGATCGAGTCCCACATCAGGCTCCCTGCATGGAGCCTGCTTCTCCCCCTGCCTGTGTCTCTGCCTCTCTCTCTGTATCTCTCATGAATAAGTAAATAAAATCTTAAAAAAAAAAAAAAAAAAGTTACTTGGGCACAGAGCAGAGGGATTCTGAAAGCCAAACTGGCTTCTCAGCTCAGTAGTTCCACGTCTAGTACCTCAAACACCACGTCATTTGAGAATTTAAAAACTCCATAAACACCGCCTTAATGGATTGAAAATTATTTATATGAAAATGTTGTCTTAAAAAAAAAAAAAAAAAAGAAAATGTTGTCTTTAACTTTTGAAAAACTGTAACAACAGTTACAACTTAGAAGTGTTTTGCAAATGCAAGCTATTGTTACTATTATTTTTGTTGTTGCCAGTTGTTGCAAGAGAGAGAGGGCAAAGCAAAATTACACTGGCCACACTTGCCAGAGAAGGAAATTCAATGACTTAGGGATTCTTGGCCTTGTTACAAGATCTCCTCCCATCCACTCCCATATTTTTGGTTCAAAAGTAAAAATAACTTTAAGAAAGAAAATGTTGCTTGATTGCTTCTTCATTCCATCTACCTTTTAAAATTTCTTTTTTTTTTTTTTCATTTTAAAGCTAGGCCTCCCAAAGGACCTCTTGTGCCACACATATACACCAAGAGTAATGGGGGAAGGTACCCAGGATTAAACTATGTGACTTTTTCCCCCTAATTCATAAAATTGACTAATTTCATAAATGTTTGGCTACTTGAGAGCTGGTGAGTCTTTGAGAAGTGCCAACACGTCGTCTGATGGCAGCAGTTCACAAAAGTCAAGAAAGGGTTTCAAAGTCTTCTGAGCACAGAACTTCAGCCCCACCTCTTTCCCTGCAGTACAAAGGTGCTCTGGTCTCAGGAGTGGGAGAAAAAAGACAAATGTCCATCGAGTCTCCCCTACAAGCCTGAAACCGCAGGAAGTGATTCATGTTACCTCTTGCATCCTCCCAACACTCCCAGCTGCTTCTTATTCTGTAATGATGGCTGAGGAAATAGGACACAGTAAGTGGCTTACTGGAGACGCTCTGGAAAATCCCCTTTTGGAAGTCTGGTACCCCTGTCCCCACCCACAGATAGCCTGTTCCTTCTTGTGGGAAGCAAATGGGATCTTGTCATTCTCACTTCTCATCCGAGATTCCTGAAGGCCACCATACTCTAGGAAAAACCTACCTTCCAGGGCACCCAAGTGGCTCAGCAGGTTAAGCATCTGCCTTCGGCTCAGTCATGATCCCAGGGTCCTGGGATGGAGCCCCACATCAGGCTCTCTGCTCAGCGGGGAGTCTGCTTCTCCCTCTGCCTCTGCTCCCACCTCCCTAGAGCATACATGTGCTCTCGCTCTCTCTCTCTCAGCCTCGTTCTATCTCAAATAAGTGAAATCTTGAAAGAAAGAAGAAAGAAGAAAGAAAGAAAGAAAGAAAGAAAGAAAGAAAGAAAGAAAGACATATCTTCCAAGGTGTATATCTATGACTGCGAAGAGGATTTTTCACAAACCCTTTGCTGAAAGTCTATTATTTAAATTTTAAATCACAACACCTTGCATTTCATATTTCTAGAAATTGTACAGTATAATTAAAGTAGAAAAAAACGACCCAAAAAACTGCTCCTAGGTGTCAAGAAAGAATTGTAATTGGATGACACAATAAGCCCACACTCTCTCTTCTTTTTTTTTTTTTTTTAATTTTTATTTATTTGAGAGAGAGAACACGAGCTGAGGGAGAGGCAAGGAGAGAGGGAGAAGCAGGTGCCGCTGCCCTCTCTTCTAAGGAAAGTAATGAAGGACCAGGACCTGTGAGAGTTACAGCACACCTGCATCCTGGTGACAGGAGAGTCAGGAAAGGCACGGGACAGAGCAGCAAAGGATCCGGCCTTTGCTGAGAACCTTCCGCAAGCCAGTCACAATGTCAGGGAATTCCATTATTTCAGCTGATTCTCACAGGAACCTCCTCACTCCTATTTTAATTGCATCGACAGCATAAACTTACATTGGCAAAAAGCTGGAGGTTGGGAGGAATATTGGATGTATTACATGATGAGAATCAGGATTCATGAAATCCTGACAAAATTCTCTAAGAAGATGAAATTCAATGGAGATAAAATTAAGTCAAAAACATAATTGTACAAGTTATGAATTTATGATTTCAACTTTCAACCAACATGCAACAGAACGGATGCTAGGAAGACATGGTTTCTGCCCTTCAGGAGAAATAAGGGATGACTTTAGCGGATATGTTGATACGCGTCGACAAAGTAATGTTTCTGGAAAGCACCCCAGGCTGATAAGCCGGGAGAGCCGGACTGAATGCTTCTCTGCCATGGACAAGGTGGCAAACACAGGAATTCACAGACAACCTGCAGCCAGCAAAAGGGAGTCCCCAGAAAGGCAGAGAGAATTGACACCCTGAGGTAAGAGGAAAATTTGATCTAATTGGGGATGTTACCAGGGAGAAGAGAAGAGGAAGAGAGCGCAGTTGTCTTTGGATATCTGAAGGGTTATCACGATAAAGAAGGATCAGACTTGTTCCATCAGAAACCAAGGTCAAGGGCTAGCATCGGCCGGTAAAAGCAATAAATAAAAACTTTTGCACAAATTTATCATGGTTTTCTGGAAATTACATAGTTCATTGGCAGAGGTAATGAGCTCACTGTCCTAGCAGTTATCTGAGCTTAACCAGTAGTTAGAGGTGCCAGAGAAGAGATGTATTCATCTAACAGATGAACGAAATAAATATCTTCTAATTCAAATTCTAATTCTAATTTCAGATATCTTCTAATGCTTGAATCCATAATAAATGTATCAAGTTTCACATTTTCCCTACGAAAGAACACACATCACCATGAAGAGTAGGCAGAGAAGAAAATCTATTCACCTCTCTCTCCAGCTGAAGGTGACTTACTGGACCACATGCCAAACTCCATGAGAGCAGTGGCGGAAAAGGGAGCCAAATGTAGGGATAGTGAGTGTAGATGAGGCTGGTGTGGGAGGGAGAGGGCAGATCAGAGAGGGCCTTAGTCTGCAAGACTAAAGACTTTATTTATTTATTTTTTTTAAGATTCTATTTTTTTGGGACACCTGGGTGGCTCAAAGCGGTTGGGCGTCTGCCTTTGGCCCAGGGCGTGATCCCAGGATGCTGGATTGAGTCCCACATCGGGCTCCCTTCTCCCTCTATGTCTCTGCCTCTCTCTATGTGTGTCTCTCACGAATAAATAAATAAAATCTTTTTTAAAAAGATTCTATTTATTTATTCACAGAGAATTTTATTTATTTACTCTCTGTGTCTCTCATGAATAAATAATTTATTTAAAAAAATAAATAATTAAAAAAAAGATTCTATTTATTTATTCACAGAGAGAGAGGCAGAGACATAGGCGGAGGGAGAAGGGAGCCCGATGTGGGACTCGATCCCAGGACCCTGGGATCACGCCCTGAGCCAAAGGCAGACGCTCAACCACTGAGCCATCCAGGCACCCAAGACAAGAAATTATATGACTTTAATTTTCTCCTACAGGCTGCTGAGTCAATGAAGTGTTTTCCCTGGAGAGGGCCACCCAATTAGACCGGTGCTCCTTGGTGACAGTGATCAGGACAGATTAAGAGACAGTGGGACCAGTTAAGAGACTACAGGATCAGACTCAGATGGAGTCTGAGCTCAGGAACAGATGGACAGACCCTTTAAGAAGAGCAATCCACAGTATTTACTGGCTTAGGACATGGGCAGGGTAGGGACAGAGAAGATGTGAGGATGATCTCGGGTTTCTGCTGCTGGGGGGGTGGGGGGGCTAAGTTACGGTCAAGTCTCCAAGGATGGAAATGGTTCAGATGGGAGATTATGAAAAGGCAAGGACAGGAAACGTGCAACAGGACTTGGGGACAGAACTGAAGGCCCAGCCAGAAGACTCACTGAAGCAAGTTTTGTGATTTGTCTCCAGCAGCCTCAATATTGGTGATAAAACTGATGTGCTGCATAAAGGAATATCTTAAGGCAACAAAAATACTGAAACCTGGAACTGAGCTGATGAAGAGTATCTTCTTCCTTGTTTTACATCATGAGATCTGACAGTGAGTTTCTAGCTTAGGTGGCCTCTCGCTTTCACTGTCCACTGACTACCTCGAAATTGTCAATTAAGCCTGAACGTTTGGCACCATGGATGCCACAGGGGTATGACTAGGCATTCCTGTACCTGATGTTCAGGTTCTGACAACATGGTAACACCTTCCACCTTCAAGCCAAAGGCAGCCATTCTGTGCCTTGTGCATTTCATTTTAGGACAATTTCATTTGCACTGACACTCAACTATTTTGAAACAAGAGGATTTTGTTGTTACTTTGGTTGCTGCTGTTTTCAAAATGCAAAATCCCATTCTAAATTGCATAAGCTTTTTCAAACTGCCTCTCCTTTCTGAGATTCTGAAACATCCCCCTAAGGGCTGGCTGTGTCATCCTCCTGCCTCAGGGCCCAGTTCAGAAGTTCTGATCTGATCATAAAAGACAGCATGACAGAGGCGGATAAAAAATTAAATAGGAAGGAATAGCAGGAATATGGTAGCCTGGAATATTTTCACTAATAAATCCTCTTTCAAGTGTCTCCAGTGTCTCCAAAAGCAGTCAGTTCCCAGCATGGTTTGCATGCGCTGCTCCGAAGATGTGAATCTCATATTCTTTTTTTAGAGCGATTCTCTAGAGCAGTTAATTGTTCATGAAGTGGCCAAGTAAGGTCCCTAAAAATTCAAAATTCTTTGATTTGGGCAGTTTCCCCATCCAGTAAAGCTACCATTCTAATCAAGTTTCAAATCCTTGCGGTCCAGAGCAAATAAATATTGACTACTGTATAGGTAACAGAAGAATTACCCTCTCTTAATATTTTTACATTAGGAATGGAATGCTACTATGTTGGTCGCTTTCAAAAAGATAGTTGGTGTTTTAAGGCAAAGAAAAACATCACCATCTTCCATTGCCCATGGTAATGATGGAATATGAAGAAGCTGGCACGAGCCAAGGATGAAGACCACAGGTATTTCAAGAGGAAGACTATGGAGGTGTTGGAGACATGCTTTCTGTGCAGCTTCATAGCGGAGCAAGGAGGATGGTTAAAGCAATTCTGCAGGATGGGCCACTGGGATTCCTGACAGAAATTCATGCTTTGGATGAGGGATCAGATTGGACAGACTTTTAAGTGTGGGTGATTCATGCTTCCTTACACCAGACTCTCAAGGTCAAGGAGAGAACGACATTATTTAGTGTTCTCTGAACAAGGAGACATCCCTGTCTTCACACTCTTTGCATTTATTTTTTTTTTAAAAAAGCATGTAAAACTATGTATAGATTATCCATTGACTCCAGGAGTCAACTGCATTAATGACTATGGTCTCTTCTTATCTGGGTAAGTTATGGAGAATTGGTCTTCCCCTCCGCACCCCCCCCCACCCATGTGCAGATGATTCATTCACTCATCTGTCCAGATACCCACACATCCATGTGTAAATTCACAGGGCATTTATCAAGGGCTCACTCTGACTCTGTGTGAAGTTCCACCACCACCTAGGACAGGAGGGAGGTCATCAGGTACATGCAAGTGCAGGGGAACTGCTTGTTATGAAGTGTCCTATGGGCAGGCACCGCACCACATGCCAAACTTCAGAGTCCTAGACCTTTGACTTCTTTCTGGCTGTGCTCCAAGACTTAAAGAAGCAGCTTTAAGGTGCCCTAAATTGAGAAGAACAAGATGAACAGTATGGTTTATGTACCTGTCAAGATCCTGTACTTTGTCCTCTATCTGGGCCTTTATAGATTTATGTCTGGATCACTATGGCATCCACTCCTTGCTCTGGCAAATCTCAATAATGCAAGAGCCATCGTGGCCTCAAACTCTCTCAGAGGCTGGCATGAGCTGTCCTCTAATTCTGGGAAATGCTTTTGGGGAAGTAAGCAAAAGTAGATGAGAGGGGATATTCACAGCCTTCTGTCCATTTGAGTGAACTGCAGATTTAAAAAGTCGGAGAATAACACACAGTAGAGAGAGTACAAATCTCACACATGAGCAAGTTTATCCCTAGTTGTGACAGAGCTGACTGAGAATGAGAACACAATGTAGAAAAGAAAGTTCTGGAGCCTGGACAGGAAACAGAGGTAACTGAGAAGGGCCCCCAGGGTGCAGATTTAGTAAATAGCAGCCAGGCTATTTTCAATCGTGCATCCACCTGCCAGGTACCATGCTCCCACAGTCGGCTCTCCTCCATCCTTCCCCATCTTTAAAGTTGAGGACATCTGAGTCCTCTGACTTAAAAAAAATAATTCTTGCTGGAAAAAAAATAGCTTGAGGAATATCGATCAAGGAAAGATGAATGGATTGTGGGCCCTGGCATCCAACACTCTCCTCTTCTCCAGGTGCCTACTCTCTCCTCCTGGGTTGGCCACCATGTCTCAGAGCTACCTTTCTAGGAACCCTGATACTTCCAGTTCCCAACCCAGAATACAGCATTTACATCAAAATGTGATGTAAAGTGACAGAGAAGCATACTAAAGCCTTCAAGTTATCTCAACACTCTGAGAGAGACCACATTTTCCTTCTTCAGTGGCCCCTATCAAGAGCATGCCAATATTGCACATGGTAATACGAAGACCCTCCACCCTCATTACACCTTTGGTATTAATCTGCATCTTCCTTGGCTAGAGAAGATAGTCCTCCATTTACCACTGTCCAGATGTTTGAGAGAAAGCATGTGTGCTGAACTGGTGGCAATCCACCTGAGGAAGAGCTGCTGCAAGCTCTACACCCAGCCAATTCACCAGGGAGCAATTCTGTTCCACATTCCTTTATACACACTACTCAGACAGTCTTTGTGACTTCAGTTACCCACTGTACCAGCAGAAGATGAATCAGCAATTTGAAAACACTGACCTACAGTATAAATATGAAAGATGTTGGCTTAGGTAGAACAAAAAGTTCATAAAGCTCTATCCAGGATTTTGGGATTTCAAGTGGGACTATAAACTGTCTAAGTCAAGAAGGGGCTGGCTATTAGTGCTGAGGGGTATGAAACAGATGAAAAGGAGTACAGGAGGAAAGAAAGAAAATAGTATTACTTTTCCTCCTCTTGTGAAGACTCCCCACCTTGATAACTCTATAATTCCCTAATTGATTGGCTACCATCTATGGAAATTTACAATGTATCAAGCACAGTTCTATATGCATTATATCTAAAAATGAATTTAATCTTTCCAACAATCTTACAAGTTAGGTTAAAATGATTATCTTCCTTTTACCAATGAGAACAAAGAAAATTGGAGTAATTGACCAAGGACACAGCTGGTATATAACCGAACCAAGATTCACTCCCAGCCCTTCCCCTTGGAGTTTGCCCTACCTAACCCAGAGAGCATGGCTTGAAAATTAAATAAGGGACATATAAAACTTTTCTTCAATTTCTAGCAACAAGGGCTTAAGAATGTTAGCTATTGGAATTATTGACCTCCTAACACATGATAGTGAACAATTGTGATGTACCTGACAATAGGGGCTTGTGGATGGCTCCTGAGGCACACAACTGTCTTGAGATTCTAGGATTTTACAGCTACTCCCTAGAGGTAATCTTCCCTTTGTTTGATGAAGACACACATACAGGAATAATCACAGCAATACAGAGTCTCTCCAACAGAGAACTGAAGAGTGAATAACATGTAGATGGGCTGTTGGTCTCCCTTGAGGAAGATAAAGACAACCGTGGCCTCTCTGTAGGCCAGGGGCTCCCTATCTGGGTCCACAGAGATAGATTCCATGCTTTCCATGGATGACTTGAAATTATATGACTGATACAGCATGAATGTGTCTTTTATCCAACAGGTTTCAAGGCTTCTATCAGATGAATAATCACTGCTCTGATAGCATGGGCTTAGTGGAAGGAAAATAAAGACAGAAGTCAAACAAAACAGACTCCACTCAATCACCTATGAGACCTGGATGACCTCTGCAAAACTTTTAACTTCATTAAGCCTCAGTTTCCCAACATTAGAATTTTCCAGAATTGGTATTAGAAAATACCAATTCTGAAAAAAAAAAAAAAAGAAAAGAAAATACCAATTCTGAAAAAAAAAAAAAAAAAAGAAAATACCAATTCTGGAAAGATTAAATGAGAACATGAGCAAAAGAACCTAATTAGATGCCTGACTCAAAAAAGTACATTTTAGTAAGGGCTAATTATTTTTCTTTTCTTTGATTTAATAGCTTCATCTTAAACTGCAATGTGAAGGGCCTGATAGGGAGCATGGATTTCATGCACTCTAACTTGCTCATCCAACAGATGAGAGTCTGAGGAAAGTGTATTGTCAGGTCACATATTTAGTCTTCTGCAATACAGAGGGATCTTTCACAGTTAATGGGACACAATGAAGACTATGAAACCATCTTCATTGACAGCATGGTTTGCTGGCATTTCTCTTTCTGCAGCTCAGTAAATGCTTCTTGGGCAATTCTCTGACTCCAAGAAACACACATGTGTCAGCAACTGCCAAGGCAACCAACAGTACCCTAGAGTAGCTGTCTAGGTTCCTAGAAACTGTCTTTATTACCAACTCCTCCATATTACTGAAGCATCTGAGAAGAGTTTTAGAGTGGCAGGAAATGGAAATGTTCCATGTGACTCTCTTTCAAACCAGAAGACTAAATGCCACCATCAGATCTGCTAATACATCTCCCGAATCAGGAAAATCTGTGCCTGGGGACTGAGGGTGAAATCTGGGCTAACACCAACAGCAGCCTGCTTTATCCCTGTTTAGGTTTTATTTTCAAGACTAAAATTTATTAAAAGCGTAGCAGTTTTTCTTGCAAAGAATAGTGTGAGACCTGAATCCCCACACTGAAGTTCCCATTGCAGTCCTGCCTGGGGTCACTGATTGACATCAGGGAGGTCACTGATCCTCTTAAGAAACTCACTTCCTTTTTTATTAAATGATGCCTTTAGGTAACTTGCCTCTGCCTGACATGCAAACACATGTGAATGAAGAAAAAGAGAAAGGTTATAAGGTAGAGAACTTCTCAAACCATGCTATGCATAAACTCAGACTGGAGTACCACCAAAATACCACAGGTTTTTAAGTGGTCCCCAAGCCATATAGTATACCTCAGATGCCAGGCTCAAAAATCATCAAGGATTTGGGATCTATCCAACCAGATGTGCAGCCAACAGATGACTTCATTGGTGGTTTTTTATCTTTAATGTTTATTGCCTCCAAAGTAACAATAATTTGATTGATTTTAAAAACTCAAACTTTATACAAATTGCAGATTCGAATGGAAGTAAAAAAGAAAAAAAAAAAAGGAGACTGCTAATAGACTGAAAACCAAATGTCCTTTTGCTGGAAATGAGTCCTGACATAGGGCTGGACATGGTATTTTCAGTTCAGTGTGTTCATGTGGTTGTTTTTTAATGATCTGTGCTCAGGAAGGAACTCTGAGTGCCTTCATAACCTTTCTTTAAAGAGCACTGGAACAGAGGGGCAACATAAGGTACTGGGGGCACTTGGGTGAGAAAGAGATTGCTCCTCCTGGCTGCCTGCAGGTTGCCTGTGTCAAAGCACGGCCCCCTGCTCCCAGCCACTCAGAGCTGAAAATACTTCTCAACACAGAACATGCAATCACCACAAGCAAAGAGATTATAAACAAACAAAGAATAAAAGTAAATTGTGTAGCACTAATAATTTTTGCACACATTTCTGTATTTTCATTTGATGCATTGATTTTCAGTTTTGTGTAGCCATTTTTAAAGTCTGATCAGCAAGAAGGAAATTTACTAAAAAAGAGAAAGTATTAAGTGCAGTTTTGTAGAAGGCCTGCTCTTCAGGTTTAATTTGAGGCTTCCTGAGCTGGAATCATCCTGTTCCTATGGTTAACATGGCTATTTTATAATGTGGAATATAAACTTTGTATTTTTTAAAATGAAATCAAGACTGTGCTAATGGGGGCACCTGGGTGGCTCAGTCAAATAAGGGTCTGCCTTGGGCTCAGGTCATGATCCCAGGATTCTGGAATCAAGTACTGCATCAGGCTTACTGCTCAGTGGGGAGCCTGCTTCTTTCTCCCTCTGCCCTTTCCCCTTGCTCATGATCTCACTCTCTCTCTTATACTATCTCTCAAATAAATAAATTCTTTAAAAGAAAAAAAAATCATACTAACGGTCTGCTTAGTGCTGCTTTGGGTTATATCACTGGACTCTTACCTGCCATTTAGGAATATTTTAGTCTATTTCAGTCTGGTGAGTGAGAATTATGACATGATAGGATGGATGGGAAGAACACAACTGTCTTCTGGAGAGCATGATATTCATATAATACTTGCTTCTAGAAGAGCCTTTCACTAGCTGTTCACATCATCTGTAAATATAATACCCACCCTACTTCCATCCACGGTTTGGCTTTCTTCAGTTTTAGTTACCTATAGTCACCCATAGTCTAGAAACATATGATCCTCCTCTGACATACTGTCAGAAGGTCAATAGTAGCCTCACGCTATGTCACAATGCCTACGTCATTCCCCTCACTTCATCTCATCCCATAGGCATTCTATCATCCACATCATGACAAGAAGAAGGGTAAGTACAGTACAACACTCTGTGAGAGAAAGTCCACATTCATCTAAGTTTTATTATAGTATGGTATTATAATTGTTCTATTTCATTATGTTATCACTGTTAATCTTACTGTGACTAATTTATAAATTGAACTTTATCAAAAGTATGTATACCTAGGTAAGAACATAGTATATATGGAGTATGGAGTTTGGTACTGTCCATGGTTTCAGGCATCCCCTGGGGTTGGGGGCAGAGCTGGGGGGCGGGGAACTACTGGTCTTGCAGACACTTAGTGATGCATACTCTGCATTTATCCCTCCAGATCCATACTCTGCCCTTGTCACCCTGCTCAGTGCTCTAGGAACTGGATCACCAGGGGTTGCAACCTGACCTGGCCCACTGGCTTCTTCTGGAGCCAATCCATGGTAAGCACCAGCAGGAGATGGAAGCGCAGGAAAAGGGACAGGTCAGGGCACCAGGTCCCTGACTCATGCTCTCCCACCCACTTGTGCAGTCACCTCAATCCTCTCTTGGTCTCTCCAATAATCATATCTCCTCTTTCTGAGTTTTCATAGTGGCTCCCTCCTCTTCCTCTTCAGGCCAGGAAGTAGAAAGTCATCAGCACCAACACAGCCCCAGTGGCCTTCTATCCCCTCATCCTTCACCTTGTTTCCCTTAACCCTCCCCACAGGGCATCCTGGAACAGAATTCAGATCTCAAAATTTCTAGATCAAAATCTTCCAATATGTTGAAACCTCTCAACTGGGAGAAATAATGAATTTAACAAGCCAACACTCTTCTAAAAAAGTAGCACTGTGTGTCACCCTGTAGGAATGATCTAAAAACAAACCAGTACGATTTGTACGATTCATCCTACCAGAAACAATGTGCACAATAAGCAAGTCTAAGTATACTAAGCCTATAACAATGGGGTTTTGCCAATGACAACACTTTTCAGGAACATAAGCCCTATAGTTGCCAAAGGACAATTATCGTTAAAAAGTGTTTAGTAGGATGTTTTCAGCCTTCAATGGAAGGCATCTCAAAAGGCAGAAGTTGGTTTTCCTTTTAAAAGGTTATAGGACTTTTAAGCCAGGAGTTGTCACATTATTTCATCAGTGTTGTTAAGATGCTGATTTTTCCTCCATGGATAATTCAAGGTAATCACAACCAAATCCTCACAGGCTTTTTGAAGAAACTAACAAATTCTCAAATTTATCTGGAAATGTAAAAGGCAAAAAATAACCAAAACAATTTTGAGAAACAGAGAATAAATTAAAAAAAAAAAAAAGGATGCTACATCCCACACCAAAGCTCTTTAGAGACATGAAGTCAAACTTTCAGCATAGAAAACTAAAACAGGATGGCTGACTTCTAGCCTATTGAAGTGGTAGTTTCCTTCAAAATCCTTGAAAACAATGCCTGCAAACAACTAGCTTCCTGTAAGCCCTATTCCACATCCACGGAGAAATCAAATCCCACGGAGGGTCCCTGGTGTAGAGCACAAAAGCTACAAGATAGAAGCCAACACAGAAAAAAGGAAGGACTCTGTTTCTAGGATATAACCACTCCCCCATAGACTGTACACTCGTGAGAAAATTCTGAGTCACCAGATACATTGGTTCCATCCTTTATGATATGCAATATTACAGAAGTATTTCTCTGCCTTCTATTTTAAAAGATTCAGATATGGCTTTGCTTTCCAAAACGCTGGTTCTTTTCCTCTGCTCTTGTGTACCTGTTAAAGCCATAATATATCATACCTGATATTCTATTAGTCAGAAAATTGAAAGAATACTGTAGTCTGATCAATATCAATGCCTGGTTAATCAAAAGAAGGAAGCCATAAAAACACGCTCCAATCTTATTGCATTGCTTTCAAGAATGAGTCATCTGGAGCAACAGGTATACGTGATTCCTTATTTGATGGAGTCCTTTCATCCTACTTATATTTCCTTCTCCCACAATTTGCCACTCTAAGTGGGGCTGGCTTCACACCAGCAGCCCAATCTCACCCAGCAGTTAGCTACGATTCAGAATCGAGGCTTATCCCAGACCCACCGAATTGAAATCAGCAGTGTAACAACATCCCCAGACAATCCATTTGCACATTCAAGGAGGATTGCTCTAAAAATTACAGACTTGGTGCCACATTTCCTATGAGTAAATGAGAGAACCAAAGTCATTATTCTGTGCATTTGTTGTTGATGCAGAAGAAGAAACCAAGATCACCAGACTGAAGCTGTTGTGGTCTCAGGATATACAGTGACGGCTGGTTATTGAAATGAACATGTGATCTCCGCTTAGCCCCCATTCTCTTAAAGGAGATGACTGAAAATATTCCAAACCGTTAAAAGTTCTGGATGGTTGACTGGGTTTTGGTTGGTTCCAGTTTAGTCTACATTTTCATGAAGTCATCACAATTAGATTCTCATAAGATGATTCTGCAAACCACTCCACAGGAAGTACAATCATCCCCATTAGTCACATTTTTGTCCACAATACGTGAATTAAATTCGAGTTCTCCGGATCAGTTACATTCAACAACTTCATATAAATGACACAGAAACATCCATAAAGTTTTCCTGCCCATCCCCCAAAATGGTAAGTAATCACTGGCTCACTCAAAACCCCTGATGGACGCTTCTGCCCTTTCATGCAGAAACAACAACTGAAACCAGATGAGCAGCATCTGGTTTTGGATTTCAGAACCAAAGCTACAAGCAACTCGGGACTGCAGGCAGGAGATTTTAACACACAGACAATCACAGCTGTGAGTAAGAGCAAATCTATTTCTATGTCAAATGTCCTATGATGATTTTTCACCTAAAATAAGAAATAGGCTTTAACTCAGTGGTTTGCCTGCCATAATACCATTAACACTGAACTGATCTTTGCTTCTTCCTCCAAAACCTAATGAGCAATCAGAACCCAATGCCTGCTTGGCACCTGGCTATGAACCAGACACCAGGGTTGGCCTTGTGAGGGTCATCTGCACATATTGGCAATACTCGCTGCCTCTTCTGAACATAACTTGGCAGATGGGGGTCTTCTCTCCCCTTCATTGCTTCTTTCCTTTTTCTTTTCCCTCCTTACCTCTCACTGGGAGTTTCATAACAGACTTCGTCAGCATGAAGTATACTTAAATTAGGCTGCGAAAAGTAGCCAGCAAAAGGAAGCTTCATTTTGTAAGAAGTGTCTCTCCAAAGACTGTGAAGGACTTAATTTTCTTCAAAAGATGCCAGGACCTCAAGAATTCGAATTCCCACTCCTCCCAGTGAACCCAGGACCCTGGGGGAAGAGCCATAGGGATGATGAGGGACGAAAAGAAGAGAGAGATGGAGAGAGCAATGCACAGCTCAGCTACATATACTAGGTAGGCTGCTTATGAAATGTTAAGCTACAAACTTGGAAAATGAGAAAAGTATAAAGAAATGTCTGTACCATACTCAGGTCTCCAAGTAGATGCATGAGCAACTAAACTGAGCTTTCTCCGTAAATACGGACTGTACAGATGCACTCTCCTGGGTATTGAGGGTCAAATAAAAGGGTTATGTAACTCGTTGGAAAGATAAAAGATACACTTCAATGTAAATTTAAGTAACAGCTCACTCTTAAAATGATCCAGGAAACCAGATGACTTTATATGGCCTTATATGCCAAGTACATTTTGAATCTCCAAGAGGGAGATGTAGAATGTAGGGCTGTCCAAATTTTTTTCGGCCAAAGAAACTTTTTGTCAAAGGAGCAGCTCACAAGACTGATGCTCTACCAAACACAGCTGGTCAAACTTTGAGTCGCACTATAGAGTTCTAGACTTAGGGATCTTTGGAACCTCTAAAACAGCTCCTCAACCCGGCTGGCATCAGGATCATCTGGGAGGCTATTTTGATTTAATACCAAATTTACACAGCACCCAAGAGTGAACCATCTCTCCAAAACATGCACAAATCATTACATGTCCTGGTTCAGCCAGGTATAAGCACGACAAACCTAGATAGATCACGGAGATACCATATGTCTCCCTTCCCCGACTGCTGCCATAGTCAGGATCCTGAAGATCATTTGTTCTCCTGAAGAATCCCTACGTTGTAACCCCTGTCAGGTGTAGCATAGGTTACTGGGATACACACATCAGTTTCATTAATTGCCCTGTATGAATAATTCAATATAAACCAGGTTCAAATAATGGGGAGGGGAAGGCAAGGAAAAGCTTTGGTTCATGCCTCAACTCCACCGCTCTCATGCCATTTAGAGGACTACTGATGAAATAAAACCATCTGTGTAACACATTCACATCGAGACCCTCCAGAGACCTAGCCATCCAGCAGCCTCAAACCCATTCTCTAGAGTTCCCTGCACCTGCTGGGACTGACCCAATGGTCTGAATCACCCAAGCTCCAATCACCCAAGCTCCCATGCCTCTAACTTCCACAGCCAATGGAAGGCAGAAGCAGGTGAGGAAAAAAAAAGGTCGGACCCCCCTCTGTGTCAGCTTTGAGTTGTGTTCGCAGCAGGGCTCATGTCCCTTCATCCCTGCAACTCCTGTCCAGAGACCTTACCTTTATGACTCCAGCTCTCACTGGGTCTGGTTGCCCCCTTTTCTCCTCTGCCCCTTTAAACTAGCAGTGATTACAGCTTCTTGCCGTAGTGATTCCCTAACATTTCCTGAGCTTCTGCAAAGGTCCATTCAGAAAACCCTCTTGAACCACCTTAGCTGAATTCTG
Organism: Canis aureus; assembly: GCF_053574225.1. Classification (NCBI taxonomy): domain Eukaryota; kingdom Metazoa; phylum Chordata; class Mammalia; order Carnivora; family Canidae; genus Canis; species Canis aureus. Next base: position 45,248,566 of record NC_135631.1, read on the forward strand.
CTTCCTGCCAGGTCCTCACTGATGGCATGAGCCCATCTCCGGCCCTGGTGATCTAACTATTCTGCTCTACCCATCCTGAACCCATGGAGAGGGAGTAATATTTGCAGCTTTAAAGCACATGTGCACATATATGTAGTCACAGAACAAAACTGGGCTCTCGGAATAGGTTGCTGAGGGTCCAAATGATGCCATTTTAATCCACACCAAGTAGTGTGCATTTAGATATATACTAAATCGAGTCAAAGTTCTAAAGCCCTGGTTGTGAAGCAAGCCTGTGTCCTGGGAAGGGTAATAAATATTGACCCAGAGGAAGGCCCTTAAAAATTGTCACCATGAGTTTTTGCTAGGGTTGATGGGGTCTTGAGTGCTGCCAGAATTTGTTCTATAAAATAAAATTCCAAAACTCAAATTGATAGAAAATAGAACCTGATGGTTTTCAAAGGCAAAGCTCTTTGGAAGGACCAGAACTACATGCATGGATTCTCCTCCTCCAGCTATCCAGGAGAGAAAAGCGTTTTTGCTTTTGCTACAGAAGAGGTGACTGGTCACCAGTTGTCAAGAGTACTGAGCTTAGTGAAGTCACAGCCAAAGAGCATCACTGGATTCTGCTTCCAAAAGCAGTATTTCTCCTAACATGCTGGAGGTGGTGGACCTTTCTGCTACATCACCCCTATTACCCATACTCCTCCCTGTCACCCACCCAGCCAGAAGTGGCTTCCTGAAACCAGGAAGGTGCCAAGAACTACATTCTAGACATTTAAATGTTTTTAAAGATTTTTATTTACTTATTCATAAGAGACATAGAGAGAGAGGCAGAGACACGGGCAGAGGGAGAAGCAGGCTCTTGCGCAGAGCCCAATATGGGACTTGATCCCAAGACCCTAGGACCATGACCTGAGCCAAAGGCAGACCTTCAACCACTGAGCCACCCAGACGCCCCTACATTATAGACATTTTCATGAATATGGGAGGGAGGAAGGAAGGGAGGAAGACTGAATATAATTTTCTACCATAATCACAATATCACATATACTTAATAATAAATATATATTAAGAATCTTCAAAAACAGAGGGAAATATTCACAATATTTTACTGTGTAAAAAAAGACAGCATGAAAATTATGATCCGATACGTGTATACACACACATATTCATACATAAAGGCTTTGCAGCAAATATATTAGCACTGATTAAATGTTAGAGAGAGAATTATGGGCTTTTTTACTTCTATCTTCATAATTTTTATAGTTTTCCACATTTTCTAAAATGCACGTATGTTTTGGAAGTTAGACGAAGGTTACTGAACAAAACTTAACCTGGAGAGAACATTCTAACCTTGAAGAAAACACTAGATCAAATTCTTGCCCTCTTTCAGTTATCCTGAAGGAAGATACTGCCAGAAGCACTTACGGAGGCATCATGGAACTTTTGCTTTTGCTATCATTAGACACCAGCTGTATGCCGGACATAAGAGAAACAAAGATGGGTCCCAGCCTGCAGAAACTCACAGCTTAGACAGCATTCAGAAACATGACAATTGGGAAACCCAGCCATGTGTGATGGGCTCACACACCAGGTATTAAGGAAGACCTGGGAGGACACCTCCCTCTGCGTGGGTCAGCAGTCCAGGGAAGTCTCTTTCAGAGGGAGAATGAGCCCAGATCTTCATCTTAAAGGACAAATGGGAGCTTGTCTCATCCAAGAAGAACACATGTCACCCTCCTCTACTTTTACCCCTTCCCTCTCTGCACTCTGCTCTGCTTTGACTCTCTTTATGGTAAATTTCATTATTTTACTATTTATAAAGTACTTCCTGGTTATCTGATTCCCCTATCCCATCAAATTCCATAAGAAAAAAGTTTGTCTTCTCCATCTTCAGCAACTAGAACAGGGTCTAGCGCATAACAGGCATGCAAACATTTCTTGAATAAATGAATGAAAGACAGAGAGGCAAGAAACGAAAGTGTGAAGTGCTAGGGTGCCTGGGTGGCTCGGCGATTTAGCGGTTTAGCCTTCAGTCCAGACAGGGTGTGATCCCGGGGTCCTAGGATTGAGTCCACATCAGGCTCCCTGCATGGAGCCTGCTTCTGCCTCTGCCTTGTCTCTGCCTCTCTCTGTGTGTCCCTCAGGAATAATAAGTAAAACCTTTTAAAAAAAGTGTGAATGCTGAATAATAACATTCTAGAGTTCACAGCTGCTGGAGTGTGAGGCACACCATGACCTAGGATAAGGCTTCAAGGAGGCATGGACCAGACAACAGAGGGTCCGAGCACCTTTATCCCGAGAAAGACAGGGGTCCTTGGAGGAGCTGTGGGGCAAGGTAACCCCATGGTCTAAGACCACAGTGCATAGGCAGCTTGAGGGTTGGACAATAAGGCAACATCAGACAACTGAGAGGGCAAGGAGAAAAAGGTGGCTGCAACAAAGATGTGGTACCAGGTACGTCCATTCATTCATTCCACTGTTACTGAATGTCGCGCTCCGGCATATGGCAGTCACAGCCACAGTACCATTAGTATAGCTTTCAGTGTGGCAGGTCCTGCAACCAGGCACTGCTCCAATCCCTGGGGATACAGCAGAAACCCAGGCTCTACAATTCAAGTTTTACTTTTAACTAGGGCACCTGGGTTAGCGGCTCAGTCCAATAAGGATCTGACTCCTGATTTCGGTTCAGGTCATGATCTCAGGATTGTGAGATAGAGCACCGGGTAGGGCTTTAGGCTGGGTGTAGAGTCTGCTTGAGATTCTCCCTCTCCCTCTCACCCCACTGGTGCGCTCTCTCTCTTTCTAAATATATATGTTTCTTAAACCTTTAAAGTTTTACCTTTAATCTACTTAAAACAGGGCTAAATTATTGCTGCCTACCTTTTGGGTAGACAGAGGGAAGTAGACTATAACCTAAGGCCTGTTTCTTTTCACAAAACACTTTCCAACTACCTGCTTCTGAAGAGCCAGAGCCTAGGTGATGTTCCATAAGGCTTCGTACCTCCTCCAATGGATGAAATCTCTCTGAAGTACAAAGCCACAAGATATTTGCTTAGGTTGTTTTCCAGAAGTTAAGAGGCTCACTTCCATTCAATTCAGGCCAGTTGAGACCACTGACCTAGCTACTGGGTCTGCACAAACATCCAACAGATGGTAAGGAACCTGCAGCCTCCACGCCCAGGTCACATCAATGCCACCAACTTTGAGCACGTGACCTATGAAGAAGGATGTTTAATTTGATGACATCAAGGCCCTGATGTCAAGGAACCTGCAGCCTCCACGCCCAGGTCACATCAAAGCCACCATCTTTGAGCACGTGACTTATGAAGAAGCAGGATGATCCACCACTCCCAGCAAGACCAACACTTACCTCACCTTTACCTCACCCTTCCTAGCTTCCAGTCATATTCCCCCCCACCTCTCCCTAAAAGCCCATAAAGACTCAAGATCTCATTTTCAGAGAAGTATTTTTGAGTTTTCTTGTCTTCTCATTCAGCTGTCTTGCAAATTAAACTTCATTCTCTGCCACACATCTGGTCTCAGTGTTTGGCTCTGCTGTGCATGGGGCATAGGGGCTCTCCTTTCCTTACACAGCCATGGACAAGATGGACAAAGGGCCTTCCTTTGGAGGATTTATTCTACCGTGAATCAGTAAAAAAAAAACAGTAAAAAACAAAAATAGTTTCAGATGGCATTCAGTGCTATGAAGAAAAATAAAGGAAAGGAGAAAAGAGAAAGATTCCTGAAAACACTGAAGAGGTAAAAACTGCAAGATAAGGAAACTATCCAGCTGCCTAGGAAACTCTCAGAATGCTCAGCACTGATTTAATTGCTGAAGCAAATGGTGGACTTTCCTGGAACCTTTCTAAGTGCATATCCTAAAGAAAGGCCATCTGAACAAGAGCCAGTCCAGAGAAAGGATTCCACAGCAGGCAACTCAAGAGCCAGGAGCAGCCAGCTGTGGGCACTGATGGTTTGGGGTGGCCATTTGACACCAAGGGGCACTGCACCACCCAAACATGATAAATGCAGGCAGGGACCCACATGATCAAAAACTGCTGATGGAGACTCCAAAGTTAGACACCCACCTTTGGCAATTCTGTCCTGCAAGGAGGGACCTAGTTTTAAATTTGCATCTTGGGGGCACCTTGGATGGCTGAAGTGTCTGCCTTCAGCCCAGGCCATGATCCCAGGGCCCTAGGATCTTGCATCTTGGGAGCACCTTGGACGGCTGAAGTGTCTGCCTTCAGCCCAGGCCATGATCCCAGAGCCCCTAGGATCAAGCTCTGCATCCTTCACTCAGCAGGGAGCCTGTTTCTCCTTCTCCCTCTGCCCCTCCCCCTGCTCATGCACGCACTCTCTCTCTCTCTCTCTCTGTCTCAAATAAATAAATAAAAATCTTTTTTAAAAAAATAAATAAATTTGCATCTTGGCTTGCTTAGAGAACAGAACATTTTTTCTGGATCTAAAAACGGGGTCTCCCTCACCCAAATTTAATTCATGTTATTTTTACTCTTTGGGGAAGTAGGGGAAAAAAATAAACCTGCTATGAAGGAGGGAAGAGGACGGTTAGTCAAAATCTGATTGAGAAAGAAAGTATTTCATTTCAAAGGGATGTCTGTAGCTTAAGAGATAGGCAACAACATGTTATATAATAATTCTCACATCTTAAAAAAAGTTCCCTTAAAAAGACATCGGTGAGTGATGGGTGTTAGTCCTGTGACGCTCACAAGCACTCCGGGCCCCAGTGACCTGAATAGCCTCCCCGGCTCATCCCAGGGGGTAGAGATGGAGGGAAGTAACAATGAACATTGTTTTTGTAATTGGTAGCTAGGTGACAAACAGGCCTGGGACCCTAAGAAGCTGCTTTTGCATTCTACGGTTGGAAGTAACTGCCCTTAATTTATCCAGCCATGAGGAAACAGGGAGATGTAGAGGGAAGTGTATAGATGCCGAATCCAAGAACAGTTTGTTTCACGAAAAACTGGAGTCACAGAGGACATGCCCTTTCCCTGTTCATGTTGTCAAAATGTATAATTCACGTGTTTTCCAGCCTCCTCGGGTTCCTAGGAGGCACCAGAGCTGCAGCTCACCAGCTGCCAGCACTCTGTAATCCAGTCCTGGGCAGAGCCAGCAAGCGTGCCACCAAAATCACATCAGGCCCTGGCCACGTTTCTTCAGCTCATCTCTTGATTAGGACAACAGCCCGGGACAAAGCCACAAAGGGCTGTTGAATTGACAGCTCACCTACGCAGGTGAATACAGATGACGGACTGAGAGGGGGAAACCCAATTTTTAGGCTGGGAACAAGAGACAGTAGCTTCTACAGAACGGCCTGGAAGAAAGCCAGAGCTGCAGTTTCCTGATGGAATCGGGAGCCATTGATCCCAGCAACACGCCAGCCAGCTCTCACTGACAATAGGCTCCAGTGCTCAGCTGGATCCACGAGTCATATCAAACAGCAGCTATGGGAGTCCCATCCCATCCCTCTGACAAGTGGGGTTGTCCAGCTATGACAACTTCATGGGCCAAATGCTTATGCTGTGCCGAGAACTGTGCCGCGTGCTTCATTTCACTTAACCTTTATGAATACCCAGTAAGGTGGGTACGATTATTAGACCCATTTCACAGATGAGAAAACTGAGGCCTACAGGTATTGAATGAATGGCCAAAAGTCACACAGCTAGGAAGCAATAGAGCCAGTACTAAAAGCCCAGGACTTTGTGCTCTAAATAACTTCCTGTTCTGTGATGCTGAGTCATACATTATCTCGAGTCATGAGACCATGTATTCCTTGTGTCAGCTGACAGGTATGGCATCTGTGCATATGACTAGTTGGTCAGGCTCTCTTAACAAGGCCTTGGTGAAGTTATTATAAATCTACTTGAAATACAAAAGTAATATTTTTTAAAAAAAAGTGTATGTCCATAGACAATTCTGTTTCATACAGAATTCTAATTGGAAGACTATGACCAAAGTGCCCACAAAAATCTCTCCTTTTCCTGTAAGCATCCTATTTTACAATGTTACCTTGCACCTCTTCCCATTAAGAGGTGGAGGCTGTTCCTCCAATCCTTGAATTTTAACTTGGCCATGTGATTTGCTTTGGTCAGTGAGAATTTAGTAAACTTTAGGTAAATTGAGACTTGAAAGTTTCTACTCTAGAGCATGCCTTCTTTTGGGAACTCTGGGCACACCTCTCCATGAACAAATCCAGGCCGGTCTGTTGGATGGTGGGGCACATGCAGCCAAGTCATCCCCCCCATCCCAACCAATTGCAAATCAACCACTAGTCTAGTAAGTGTAGCCATCCTAGACCATTTTGCCCCTCCCCAGAGCCCAGCAACCAAGGTCAACATCAGCCAAGATGGCCCAAACCAAAGGAATCCCTCACCTGACCCACAGAATTAAGAGAAATGATAAATGTTTATTTTAAACTATTAAGTTTTGGGGTGGTTTGTTACACAGCACAAGCTAACTGGCTCAAGTATTTAGAGAATAAAGCTCTGACGTCTTTGCAGTGTTATCAGCAGTGTAATGTGACCCTGTGGTGGCATTCCCCTCATCCAAGCCACATAGCTGAATAGATTATGTGTAGTCAAGGAGAGAACCTGTTTGATTACTTTTGTTTTGTATTATTTGTGGCCTACCTCATTCCACTGGTGGTTCCTCATTCCACTGGTGGCCTGGTTGTACAACAGAATCACCTTGGATGCTTCTAAAACATACTGATGCATTAGACCCCTCCTCAGAGATCCTAATTTCATTGGTCTGGAGTACGACAGCTGTGTTGTCATATAGGTTGTAGGTGGGGCCTTGGGTTAGTGATTATATTTAGATGAGGTCATGACGGTGGAGCCCCCATGATGGGATTAGTGCCCTTAGAAGAAGAGGACAGACCAAAGCCCTCTCTCTCTCTCCTTATAAGTACATGAGGGAAGATGAGGCAGGAGCCTAGAAGCCAGAGAAAGGACCCTCACCAGACAGTAAATCTGCCGGCACCTTGGTCTTACACTTTCCATCCCCCGGAACTGAGAAACAGTCGTCTACTGTCTGAGCAGCTCGAGCTGACTACCGCAGGTGTCTTTCCAGAAGGCACAGGATGTCCGCTGAGGGGCCGTGGTGGGCAATACCATGAGCGAGTAGGGTGGATGGAAACAAAGGAGGGGGAGAAGAAAGTCACTCTATGGATGTTAAGACTGGAAGAGAAAGATGAAAAAGATCTACAGGGCAAGCCAGGAGCAAACCAGGTGACATGGAAGGAGAAAACCATCTGGGTTCATCCTACGCAAAACACATGGACCCTTTCTTTCCAGCAAACCCTGCCATTCAAAAGAGAGAGCCATCATTACCTGGTGGCCCCAGGCAGCTGTCTGACTGATGTGCTGGGATCATGCTCACTGGCCTGTGGTTTCCTTTTCTCATTAAACCAATTACTTTTAAAACACATCTTAAATCGAAATGATGTCATTCGCAAGGCCTGAGACAGCATCAGGGTGGAATCGTTGGTTCATAAATATTTATCATCACCTGCTAGCTGAGAGCAGAAGAGGAAGGGGAAATGGAAGAGACGTGTCCAGGGCCTCCCACGCCACTGATGTGACAGGAGACGTGCAGAAAGTCACACACACAAAGGGGTGATCGAGATGCACAGCCTCGACCTTGGAGGCAAAAGGATGCTACAGGAACCAGGACGTGGTTACAAGCAGCAGCAAAAGAGGAGAGCCAGGAGAGGAGAGGGGCGTGGGTAGCCACGGAAATGGGGAGAGGAGACCAAGAAGCCTCTTTTGATTCGCTATTAAGAGAATGGAGCAGCAGAAAGAAGGGACAGACAAGAACCAACAACACAAGGGGTGTGTCTTCACACCTCTTCCCCTTCTTTTAAGGGAGCAAACTTATCATTTGTCTCTGAGGCAGCTTTTTTGAGCATTTCTGTATTTTTCTCCTTATTAAGCACAGCCAGCAAGATCTGATTTCCATAGCAGTCACGTGAAGTCAACTCCCTTTGCACCCAAGCAACCATTAAGCATTTTATGTTTTCCTACTTGAACTAAAATGTATTTCCTGAAGAAAAGGCATTAGAAGAAGGTGTTTTTTCCACTTTTTTTTCCAGGCTTATTATTATGCCCATCAGATGCTCACGAAGTATGGAATGATGAATGAATTTCTGAGCAAATGAGTGACTGTGGGAACGGGGCCCATGGTTCACCCAGGGGCAGCTTATTAATTACACACATAAGTGCCCCCAAAGAACCAACCAATCTCTCCCCCAGCAGAGGAGAAATCTTCTTCTACCCACTTATTTCAGTCATTTATTCTCAAATGCTATTCAAGGATTTAGTAGGCCAGACAGCATAATAAACACATCATGATCACATTAGTTCATTTTGTGGCATTTGGTGTAAGTATCCACACCACACTCTTCCCAGGAGGCTATATGCACTCCACAGCAGAAAAAGTCCTGAGGGAAGAATTTTCCAAAGAGCACACAACCAATAGGTCAGACAGCTGAGCTTTGAATCCAGGAATCTGACTCCCAGTGCCTGAACTTCTCTCAGTGAGCTTTACAGCCTCTCTTCTACAGGGACTCAGAAAATACTTGTTGAATGAAAAATTTACATAAGTACGTGATCTGTAACTTTAAAACCCCCTGATGAGAGCAATATACAATATACACTTTTCTTTATGAATCATTACTTGAAAACAGTAAAAATAGTCTCCACATCATTAAGAATAAGTCTGAGTTAGCTATAAATGCTCTGTTACAGAAACTACAGTAAGTCTAAAGAAAATGAAAATCTCTCATCACCTCAGCAATCAGCAAAAAACACTATGAGCGTCTAGCGCATATCCCCCCCCCACTGCAATGACTTGTTTATTTTTTATATTACTGGAATCATATCTTTCTTAAAATTACGCCTTGAGGATTTTATCACCTCACCACACAGTTTTCAAGCATCTACGCTTTCATTACTCCGTAGTGTTTTATCACTGAACAGACGAGTGTGATCATTCTCATGTTGATAACGGTTGCCTCCAGTTCTTTACAAAAATAAGTAATGTTTTCAGAATACGCTTCTCAACAGGTTTCATGTAGTTTCTCTATTTTGCTGGCATAAAAGCCCTACCATTTTAAATTAAACATGTAATTGAGGTAAAATATCTCCCCAAACGTTAGCCAAACGCAACATCAAGGACATCCCTAGGGTTTAGATGCTGTCTTGCTCTGAACCATTGGTCTAAGTTCCACCATCCTCCATCACCTGGGGCTTCAGGTGGGGATTAAAAGACCGAACCCCAACATATGTCACAGAGAGATCAGGAACTCTATGGACTGGGGCTCACTTCTCCAGGGTAATGGAGGCACTGCAGGCCAACAAACACCCTGCAGCTGCAGAACAAAGTCTTCCAGTGTCCAAGGTGGTGGCCACGTAGCCTTGATAAGAGGGCTGTGGTCCAGAACAGAGCCCAGGAGACGCAAGAAGAGTAAAGACCTCGGGACTAGGTGGCTGGTGCCCAAAGATGATGAAGGACAAGCTATATGTCAGTGCCACGACCAAGAACCAAGGATGGCACAAAATCAGAAGCTCCTTGTTGATGCTGGCATAAGAGAATCCCTCAGATTCTCAGTTCACTAGAAAAAGTAAGATTGTTCCCAAAGAAGGTCAGATTTTTTCGTTACAGTTTGGCAATTATAGATGAGACCTGTGTTTAGTACCATAGGGCTACTTTACTACCATAAACCCTCCAAATGGCCATTCTTAATTCAAAGTGGGTGTCTTCGAATAGAGATAATATAATCAAGCATCAGAAAGGAGCTACACTATCATTTCTCCTACATGGCAGTTCAGTTCCAGCCTCTGTTAGGTGATCACAGTGAAACTAATATAAATATTATGAGTCAATCATACCTCAACAAATACAATAAAGAAATAAAGCTTCCTTCCCTATGACCAAGGAAATAAAAACTAATAATTTGGGGGAAAGCACCTTGAGATGAAAGCATCTCGTCCTCACGTCGAGCTCAAACTCTCTTGAAACTCCTTAGCTTTAAGACACACAAAGGATAGTTATTATGATAAAACGCTGCTATCTGTAAATCCTTCAGATCATATTCTGTGAGAACACCTGCCCATGCAGAATCACGCTGTCATCAACTGGATGTAACTAACCCTCAGCTTTCTACATAGGAAAACTTTATAGATTGGCTACCTCATGCTGTTCAGAAAGATCTGAAGTTAACATATTTAGGATAGTTTGTGAACCAGGAAATGGAGTTTCCATGCCCCCCACAACCCACCAGAAAATGAAGAAGAGGAAATGGGACTATGATGAGTCTCCTTTTCAATCTATGCGGAAAATATTTATACACAATTTTTATGCCATTTTGGGAACTATTTTGGGAATAATCAGTAATTAAACCTGCATTTCAAGAGCATCTAAAATTTATGGGGATGCTATGATAGGTATAAAGGGGAATCCCTATATATTCTATCATTTATATATTTATATATATTTTCCTACTATATATTATTTTGATCTAGACTTCATTGGAATTGCCTCTAAAATTTTATAGATATATTAAACATGGTTCCAAATTAACTTTCCCAACTATCTGCACTTCCTGAGATTTTTAAGATATACTAACCTTAGGGGGTTGTGGCTGGCTCAGCCAGTTAAACCTCCAACTCTTGGTTTCAACTCAGGTCATGATTTCAGGCTCATGAGATCAAGTCCTGCATAATGTCAGGCTCCCCATTCAGCAGAGAGTCTATTTCTTCTCTCTCCCTCTCCTGCCCCTGCTCATGCGCGCGCTCTCTCTCTCTCTCTCAAATAAATAAATAAATCTTAACAAAAGAAACACTAAAACAAAATCAGTAATTGTTTATTGTTGAGATATTACATACAAATGCACATTAAATCAACCTAAGTAGCCCATTTATATAACGCATAATTGCAAATATGTAAATACTCCTTTCAAAAGTCCTGACTACTCCACGATGAATTTGAGCTAACATCCACTCAAATTCTGGAGCAAGTAAGTTTGATCACACATGGCTGCCTGAAGAGCTGGTTGAGAAATACCATGATGATGATGATGAAGCTGCATCCTGACTTAATAGGAAAAGGTGCTGCATCTGATTACTGCTGTCTGCCACAGACACACACAGCATGAGGGGTGGCTCCCATTCCCAGGACGACTCACTACCGATCACACCCAGTTCCCAGTGGTGCCGAGGGCTGGGCATCGGCTTTACATTAGGACATGTGTGCGTGGCAGGTACCAATGGAAGAGAATGGAGTCAGTGACAGGAGCCCTGGCACTGGAAGGGGCAATCGACATGTAAGTTATGGCCAAGGACACTGGTAACTGCAACAGTAGCCCCTGTGACACACGAAGGGGAGAGTCTCCCATGTGCAGTGTGGCAGTAGCAAGAAGTCTTTGGGGGGTATGACAGGAGTCACAAGCCCACTATGATGGGTACATCTTCTGGGGCACAAACCCCTCACACAAGCAAGAGGTTGAAGTGGGCTCGCTTCTCAGGATGCTGCTCTAGAAGGCCCCTGAGCTTTGAGGTTCTCTCTCCCAACTAGTCTCAACTGTTAGTAAAAAGTGAAAAAGATCTGTTCTCAGAAATCTCACAGAGGAAGACATAGACATGGCCAACAAGCACATGAGAAAATGCTCCGCATCACTTGCCATCAGGGAAATACAAATCAAAACCACAATGAGATTCCACCTCACACCAGTGAGAATGGGGAAAATTAACAAGGCAGGAAACCACAAATGTTGGAGAGGATGTGGAGAAAGGGGAACCCTCCTGCACTGTTGGTGGGAATGTGAACTGGTGCAGCCACTCTGGAAAACTGTGTGGAGGTTCCTCAAACAGTTAAAAATAGACCTGCCCTACGACCCAGCAATTGCACTGTTGGGGATTTACCCCAAAGATACAGATGCATTGAAACGCCGGGACACCTGCACCCCGATGTTTCTAGCAGCAATGTCCACAATAGCCAAACTGTGGAAGGAGCCTCGGTGTCCAACGAAAGATGAATGGATAAAGATGTGGTTTATGTATACAATGGAATATTCCTCAGCCATTAGAAATGACAAATACCCACCATTTGCTTCAACGTGGATGGAACTGGAGGGTATTATGCTGAGTGAAATAAGTCAATCGGAGAAGGACAAACATTATATGGTCTCATTCATTTGAGGAATATAAAAAATAGTGAAAGGGAATAAAGGGGAAAGGGGAAAAAATGAGTGGGAAATATCAGAAAGGGAGACAGAATATGAGAGACTCCTAACTCTGGGAAACAAACTAGGGGTGGTGGAAGGGGAGGTGGGTGGGGGGTGGGGGTGAATGGGTGATGGGCACTGAGGGGGGCACTTGATGGGATGAGCACTGGGTGTTATTCTATATGTTGGCAAATTGAACACCAATAAAAAATAAATTTAAAAAAAAGAAACAAACAAAAAGATCTGTTCTCTTCGTAAGGCACCAAAAAGGTCATTGCTAGCTCCCTCTTGACTCACTGGAAAGAATTCACCGAAACCAATATGGGTTGTTTCTATACCTAAAAGAAGCTCAGACATCCATGGAACAAAGCCAGAGATTGGCTGCATTCACACTGTCATTGACTATTACTACTGCTACTACTATAATACAAACAGCAGTTGCTATTTTTTTTAAAAAAAGATCTTATTCATGTATTCATGAGAGACACAGAGAGAGACCGAGAGGCAGAGACACAGGCAGAGGGAGAAGCAGGCTCTATGCAGGGAGCCTGACATGGGACTCGATCCCGGGTCTCAGGATCACGCCCTCGGCTGAAGGCAGCACTAAACCGCTGAGCCACCCGGGCTGTCCTACAAACAGCAGTTTTAATTAAACCCTTACCACATGTCAAGTACGGTGCTGATATCAATATCAACTCATTTAGTCAATCAATCAATATCAATATCAACTCATTTAATCTCCTAAACTAGCATTGTCCAATAGAACTACAATGTGAGGACCACATACGTACTTTTATATTTTCTAGTAGCCACATTAAAAAAACTAAAAGAAATTATTGCAATTATATTAAATAATATTTCACTTAACACACTATTTCCAAAGTATTAACATTTTCATATGTAATCCATATAAAAATTATTAAGGAGTTATTTGCATTTTGTGCCCTATTTTGTACCATATTTTTTGCCCAATTTTAATCATGTTTTTTATAGCACATTTTCCAAGTCAAGTGCAGATTTTATATGTACAGTGCATTTCAATTCTACTGGCTGGATTTTAAGTACTTAATAGCCACACATGGCTAGTGGCTACCATACTGGGCAGCACAGATGTAAACAATGAGTGATACAAATGCCCTTACTATTGAGTTATACAGAAACCAATGCTTAGAAAGGCCCAAGGTCACATACCATGGTGGGGAATGAGACTCAAATCCAGGTCTGTCCAAAAACAAAGCCCATGTTCTTAACCAGTAATTATACTGCCACTAGGAGATAAATGTTTTAAATTATACTACAAAACAGTAACATGATTTAATAATCCAATCCTCATCTATTTTGGCTGATAAATAAAAACTGCATAATACAATCATTGAGAAATATTTTATGCTATCTAGAACAATAGTCTAAACCCCAGCAATGATTTTATGCATAAATACTCTCATCATGTTATTGGTAGAAAGAAAACGAAAGACACCCAAATTGGTGAACAGCCCAATAAGTACAATGCAACCTTATGTATTTTATAATCATAAAAATTATTTTTTAATAACCATATACTAAAAAACTTCTAAGGCTAGCTAACATTTTATTTTTTAAACGTTTTTATTTATTTGAGAGAGAGAGAGAGAGCATGAGCAGGGGGAGGAGCAGAGAGAGGGAGAAGCAGGCTCCCCGCTGAGCAGAGAACCCCATGAGGGGCTCCATCCCAGGACCCTGAGATCGTGACCTGAGCAGAAGGCAGACACTTAACCAACTGAGCCACCCAGGCACCCCACTAGCTAACACTTTAATATAAGTGGTTTATTTGATACATATATTAGTATCTATTTATAATACAAATACTGTATGTCTGTGCTTGTAATGAATACCAACTCACATTATATGAAAAACAGAGCCACTTGAGAGAAGTACCTGCCATTAGTACAAAATATAGTCTAACTTAAAGGGCTTAGGGGCGTCTTCCATTTTCTATTGGTCAGTTTATATACAAGAATATGGAAAGGCTTTTTTTTTTTTTTTTTTTTTTTTTTAAGAAATCTGCAGGGAGGTCAGAATTCAGAAAGGCTTGGGACAAAAAACAAATCTGGGCTCAGAGGTCGGCCAGGAGAGGTACCACCAGAGGAATCCCTGTGAGAGCTTGATTATCGGCACCACTCTGAGTGGATGATGGGATAGAAAAGTTGCATGTATATGTCTTTTGAGACATTCTTTTTTTATTAATACAGAGATAGGAGCAATTTTCATAAAAGAGAAAAACAAAATGTCCCAATTATGTTACATTTGTAAGGCCATTATGTTTCTTGGGAACAGATAACTGAAACAAATGAGTTACATTTCTTCAATCTAAATGGTAATTCTCCATGACAGCACAAATCTTACATAACAGCTGTGCTGAGTGCAAAAGGATGTTCCAGTAGACTCTCACACTGCAGCCTCCTGGAAATTGCCCTAAGGAGTTCTGGAAATTAGAGGTCCGGGACTCCCAGCCCATTGGCAAGGCTCAATCTCAACCCAAAGCAGCCCTTTGGTGAAGAAAGCATCCTCAAGGAAGAACATAAAGACAACTTTTATACTAAGTAATGCATTCCACATTAGCAATGGAGACTAGCTGGTGAGGCCAGTCTTCAAGCTTCTCACTGGTTTTATTATTATGATGATGAGTGTGAAGATATGTATCATCATCCAGAATCCAGCCAGATCAGCTGAGAGCTGATGCCTGTATGAGTCAGAAAAACAGAAACCATTTCACGTATTTACTAGGTCGGAGATGGAGGAGCTGAGAAGTCAAGGAGTGAGTTATTGCAAAAACTAGCAGCTGTAGGAAGCTGCTCTCACACCTGGACTGGAGAGACACCAGAGGAGGTGATGCCACAAATGAGTCCCAGCCAAGGTCACCTGACAAGGTCAGCCGCACCACAGTAGGCCAGTCCACAGGATGCTGGACCCAGGAGGGATGCACAGCTACAGCTAACAAAGCCACCCCGGGGGGAGTAGGAGGGAAATACCTAGGTTTGTCCCTCCCACTTACTCTCCATCTTCCTAAGAGTGCCTTCCACTGGCCAGTCCCAGTGGGAAGCCAACTGATGGATCCTGGGAAAGGTAGCCTGCAGGGTCCAGCCCCTCTAATGCTGACAGCAGAGAAGGGGGAGCCTCTGTTCCAGACGAAGGCATCTGGGGGCGAGCTGGCCCAGGACCCCTCTGGTACTTGACCTGCATCACAGCATCCCTGTCCTCAACTCCGAGAAATCACTTCCCTGTGATCTGTTTTGCTGTGGTGCCAGCGGCCCATCCAGACAGAATGAAATGAATCATCATCCCCTTCAGTACTGGTAATAGTAACAAAATGGTGTCAAGATTGCTGTTCATTTCTATTACCATAGACTGCGAGGAAACATTTTTCTGCTGTTTTCAGGATCAAAACTATTCGTACATCCCTTAAGGAATCAGGCAGATTTGGGCTTACAGACATGACGGCCTAACGGCCTCCTGGCTTCTTACTTACTGATCACAGCTGCACTGTGGCTCGGCCTCAGTCTCCCTGCCCTACCTACCTTCTTTTCTGTTATTTTAAAAATTGGCTATTTTGCACTTTTTACATTATTGTAAGCTGACTTAAATCATTTATGGAACAAGCAGGAAGGAAATACACACATGTATATATACATGCACTCATATAAACGTAGGTGCATAATTTTGGACATAGGCTAATGGCAGCCATAACATAATGAAACATAAATCCAAGCATGAGCTTTGGTATCGTGCCAAATTAGGTGTGAAGCCTAACTACTACCTCATTATATTTGTCTCAACTATGTTTCTGTGTTTTTTATTTACTTTTTAATATTGTGAATATACTTGGCTTTCTTGACCTGTCCAATACAGACATTAATGTTTGTGTCAATTCATTAGTCTTTTGTAGTTTCTTGCACTGATCGCATGCTTAATTAAGGGAGGCTTTTCCAATTTTAAGATCAGCGAAACATTAATTTCTACTTCTTCCTTCTATGATTTCTTTAAATAAAAACTATATATATGGGATCTCTGGGTGGCGCAGCGGTTTGGCGCCTGCCTTTGGCCCAGGGCGTGATCCTGGAGACCCGGGATCGAATCCCACGTCGGGCTCCCGGTGCAAGGAGCCTGCTTCTCCCTCTGCCTATGTCTCTGCCTCTGTGTGTGTGTGTGTGTGTGACTATCATAAATAAATTTTTTAAAAAATTAAAAAATATATATATCATAATAATAGTAGCAATAGTAAATAATTACCCTAATAGTCACAAACATAATAATAATAGAAAACAACTGTATGGAATCTGCTTTGTGCCAGATATTGTTCTGATTTATAGTTATAAATAGCAACTAATATAGTAATGCACTTAATTCAAACAACTACTCTAAGGTAGCTACTATTATCAACTCCCATTTTACAGAGGAGAAAAATGGATGCATATGGAAGTGAAGTAACTTGACCAAAGCCACATAGCCAGTAAGTGGCAGGACTGGGATTTGAACCCAAGAGGGCCAGCCCTGGACTTGCAGTGCTTGAACACAGCCACATGGTGTCTCTGGGATGGATGTGGGTGGACAGTGTATCACAACGATCTAAAGTTCTTTTTTTCTTTCCCGAGTAGTCAGCTAACAATCCTGGCAACCTTAGTGAATCATCCTCATTTCCCACAATTAGTTCTATCAACTTGATCACACATATTCTTATCTTCCTTGACATCACAAATGTGTGAGACAATGGAAAAGCCATGCTGTGCTTTCATCACACATCCAGAGATGTGGCAAGGAAGACAACTGAGGAGGTGATTTACAAAATCCCACAGCTGGAGGCTTCTGCCCAAGGAATCTAGCCGGCAGACGAATAGATTCCTCTCAAACCATAAGATCCTCAGGACACTAATGAACGCTCATAACATCACAGAAGATCATAATCCTGGCCAACTCTCTCTCTCCTTAGAATTTCCACGAATTACAAGATTTAGGAAACTGAACAGAGATTGACAGTCAGTAGCTGATGTTCACATGGCCTTTGTCCCTTGTAAAGAGAAATCACTGGCCTGAAAAGTGTGACAACAAACCAAAAAGACCCTACATATTACAAAAATAAATGTTAAGGGGACAAATAAAAAAAAACCGACAGTGGTGGGGATCCCTGGATGGCTCAGCGGTTTAGTGCCTGCCGTCAGCCCAGGGCATGGTCCTGGAGACCTGGGATCGAGTCCCACGTCGGGCTCCCTGCATGGAGTCTGCTTCTCCCTCAGCCTGTGTCTCTACCTTTCTCTCTCTCTCTCTCTCTCTCTCTCTCTCTCTCTTTCTGTCTCTCATGAATAAATAAATAAAATCTTAAAAAAAAAAAAACATCAGTGGTTACCAACACTATCTTTAGGAGACGGACTATGAGTGAGTATTTTAATTTATTTTCTTCTAGGCTTTCCAAATTTCTATAATTAGCATTCATTTATTATTACCTAAACAAAAAAAATCATCACTAGAACACTTCATAATGACTGGATAGTGTCCGTAAACTCAGATCCCAGGATTCCTGTTGCATCTTTCATCTGTGAACAAATGTGCTTTGACCCTATTCCATGTAGAATCCCCCCACAGGGCACCAGGGATAGATGACACAAAAAATGTTTAGTCTTCTCCATAATAATTGGATTTTTTAACCTGGAAGATAAAATCATGAATATTTGTGTAAATATATATTAATTTTTAAGATGTTTACACAGGTACAGAATGGACAGTTGACCATTACATGACAAAGCCAGGATTCTATAGGAAGTCATCAAAGAGCAGTGTGATGCTCTTTCCATCTTGCCTGCCTCTGGCCTTTCCACGACTGCCCAGCCTTCTCTGCCCACTTCCTCCATTCTTAAAGACTGATCACCTGGGATCAGAGCCAGAGGAGGTGGCTGCCCTGCCTGTGGTCTCTAAATCTGATAGGGATACAGCAGCAAAGGCACCACCTGTGAACTTCCTTTAGCCACTGCTGTAGCTTCTACTCACCAGGCCTAATAACTCTTAAAAGACACTCCTAAATTGACACACATTTTTAAGCCTCTGCTCTAGACAGCTACTAGGATTCTGAAACACCTCAGGACATGACACCATGTAAGATTACAGTTCTACAGGATGTGACCGATAAGTAAATGCCTTTACAAAAAGCCTTCAAAGTGGCCATCCAATGCTGGGGGAATTCAAACCTTCCAAAGAGTCCACATCTCTTTGCAAAAGTCTAATGGAAGCTAGGAAGAATGGAGGGAGGGAGGAAACAAAATTAAAACTCCTAGGGGATGCCTAGGTGAGTCAGTGGTTGAGTGTCTGCCTTCGGCTCAGATCGTGACCCCGGGGTCCTGGGATTGAGCCCCGCATCTGGCTCTCCAGAGGGAGCCTGCTTCTCCCTCTGCCCATGTCTCTGACTCTTTCTGTGTGTCTCTCATGAATAGATAAATAAAATCTTTAAAAATAAATAATAAATATTTCCTAATATTGAGCTCTCCAATCGATGCTTGTAATTTCTCTATTAGTTCTCCTAGTTATCATTTCAGGGCAGAACTAACCCCCTCTCCACCCGACAGCCCTTCAAAAGTCTGACTTAATATCCTCAGATATTAAATTGTGGCAATTTTCCTTATAATGTGTTATTGTTCCGTCTTCACTATTTTTTTCTTGTTTTCATACTTATCCACCTGAGAATTCCTAAAATGAACCACCCAGGACTTTCTAGGAAATCATCTGGAATGAGAATTAATGGCCAGACAATGATCATCTTACTTATCAACTCAGAATATGTAAGACGAGAGGCAAAAGGATGGAGCATAGAGGGTCACTCATCGTCCCTCCCTGTTTGCATTTCTGAGAAAATGTTAAAGGAGACGGACTCGTGTCTGAGCGATCTCCACTATCTTCCCCACATCCACCACAAGGCAAATGCACGGCACAGCACAGCACATAGTTATGAACATGGACTAGGAGACTGATTCTGGACTCTGTCGTGTAATAGTGGTGTGACCTGGGGCAAGTCACCTAACCCTTCTGGAATTAGTTTCCTCGCCTATAAAATAGAAATGAGGGGCACCTGGCTGGTTCAGTCAGTTAAGCATCTGACTCTTGATTTCAGCTCAAGTCATGACCTCAGGGTCATGAGAATGAGGGTTGTGAGATGGAGCCCCACACCCAGTGTGGAACCTGCTCAAGATTCTCCTTCTCCCTCTGCCTCGAGAAAATCTACCTGAGAAGCTTGCTTTGAGAAAGCAAACAAAATAACAGGCATAGGCTCACAGTACACTCTCAATATCAAATAGCTATTATTATTATTATTATTATTATTATTTCCTAAGGAAGACATGATGGGGTTCTCACCTTCTATTTTAGTCTCTTCTATTAGTCTCTTCTATTCTAGACTACACACAGATTATCTTAACCAGAGTGTGAGGAATTTGCAAATACATTTTTACATGCAGGCAAAAGATATTGCTA
Organism: Canis aureus; assembly: GCF_053574225.1. Taxonomy (NCBI): domain Eukaryota; kingdom Metazoa; phylum Chordata; class Mammalia; order Carnivora; family Canidae; genus Canis; species Canis aureus. The sequence continues at coordinate 45,268,283 of NC_135631.1, forward strand.
CTTCCAACATAAAACTTCATTATAGCTAAGAAAGAAAAAGCCACCAAACAAATGATATCCAAGAACTCATTTTTGAAAACCTAAAGGAACAAGCTGCATTGTGGGTGGATGCACCCTCATGGCATACCATGTGTTCAAGCCTCATGCAGCAAAGAGAAATCACTGCACTCCCAGGGCTTCCCTCCTCCTCCCTGGACCTGTCAGCCACAGGTCTGCATACCAGCACTCCCTCCTCCATATGCAGATGCTAAGAAATAGAATCTACTGTAAAGGTCAGTTCTCCATTGTAAATTAATGCATTTACCTTCTTATATATATATATATATATATGTTTTATCCCCTGGTGGGCTTGATTAGCACAAGTCTACCACAGAGAATTCTGGGATACAGACCAAGTCCCCTGAAGGCAGAAACATCATTTTGTTTTTTCCTGAAAACCAACAATTACCCCAGCGCCTCATACACTGCAGAATGCAATGAACAGTTGCTGAACAAATGAGAGAGAGAAGGAGTGAGACAAAGAGGGGAAACAGAGACAAAGAGGTAAAGGAGAAAGAGAAGGATGAAAGAAGAAAAGAAGGAAGAAATGAGAAATGAATGAATGATTCAATCAAACAAGTAATAGAGTGAGGCCCCTTGGAAGCTAGCCCTAGAGCCCTCTCCTAGCAAATTCCAAGGGTTTAGCGTCAGAAACAGGCACAACAATTGGGCCAGCTATGCTGCTCTGCTGGGAGCAACAAGAGACACAATGCTCTGTGTCTAATAATAAAGGACAGAGATGGGGCTGACATCACTTGCTGTCACTGTCCCATGGAACCAGGGAGGCCCTGTCTTCTTATAGGTGATACCCTTCAAGTAACCTTCAACTCTTTCCAGAAGAAAATCCCACCCACTACTGCAAAGCCATAAAGACATCAAGAATAACCCCAGTGTGTCCTTACACCTTACAACTTGTTCTACTGCACGCTGAGCTGGAGAGGAGCCTGTGGTTTCTCTACCCTCCCCCTCCACCCCAGACAAAAAATAGGTGCTAAAATAAGCCCTCCCTGCAGGACAAGAGATGATCAAGGTAGGGTTGCCAGATTTAGCAAATAAAAATACGTGCAGGATTCGGAACATACTTCTACTAAATATATTTGTAGAGGTCCTTAGTTTACAGAAGTGACATCTTACCAAAATTTATAGAATTTTAACTGAAAATATTTAAAATATGAATCCATTTACATGCTAATAAACCATCACATATCAATATAAATAACATGAAATTCTATGGCTTTATTTTTATTTTTTTATTTTTTTACAGTTTTGCAAATCCCTTCACTGTCTCACCTATAAGAAGACACCTACTTCTGCGTTGGATTTGTTGCAATACCAGTTTCTGGAAAAATCCACTGCACATTTGTAAAAGAATGACAGTATTAAAGGAACTGACAGTAATAAAAGCAAATCACACCTTGGCACATTTATGAAAATAATATTGGCCTCACAAAGACCCCGAAAGGGTCTTGGTGCCTCAGTTGGAGTCCCTGGATCACAGTTTGAGAAGCACAACGTAAGCCAACCAGAGACAAGTGCCAAGATGATGAGGTTGTGTTGGCATCTACTATTAGTTTCTAGCTGGTCTACAGTGTGCAGTGACTAATGAGTCACTCTGTAGGACAGTGGGAGAGACAGGAATTCCCATTCATGGCCCCTTCCCAGGGCCTGTGTCCAGTGATCACTCTCCCCCAGAACACTGATTCCTCCAACAGGAACACGGCCAGGCCCTCTTCACTATCTGTTGGCCTTCCTTTCTCCTCCAGCATCTTCTTCAGAGAACAGTAACTCAAGCCTCAAAGTAGGGAGAGTGACAACTTCACTTTCAAGCCAACAGTTCCTTTATTGAGGATAGTCAAATCATATGGTATTTGTCTTTCTCTGACTGACTTATTTCACTTAGTATTATTCTCTACAGATTCAACCGTGTTCCTGCAAATAGTAAGATTTATTTCTTCGTTATATTTCATAATAGAAAGATAGATGGATGAATAGATAGATATCACATCCACTTTATCCATTCAACTGTTGATAGACATTGGGCATTTGGGCTGCCTCCATAATCTGGCTATTGTAAATAATGGTTCAATAAACATAGGGATGCATATATTTTTCCAAATTAGTGGAAAATATGTTCTTTTCATATTCCTTGGGTAAATAGCCAATGGTGGAATTACCGGATCTTCTGGTAATTCTATTATTCATTTTTTGAGGAATCTCTGCACCGTCTTCTTTTTTTTTTTTAAGATGCTACTTATTTATTTATGAGAGACACACAGAATGAGGGAGAGACATAGGCAGAGGGAAATGCAGGCTCCCTGTGAGGAGCCAGATGCGGGACTCCATCCCAGGACCCCTGGATTACAACCTGAGCCAAAGGCAGAAACTCAACCACTGAGCCACCCAGGAGCCCCTGTGCACTGTTTTCCACAGTGGTTGCACCATTTGCATTCCCACCAATAGTAATAGTGCAAGAGGGTTTCTTTTTCCCCACATCCTTGCCAAAACCTGTTGCTCTTTGTGTTGTTTAATTTAACCATTTTGACAGGTGTGAAGTGATAACTCACTGTGATTTTGATTTATATTTCACTGTTGTAGTGATGTTGAGCATCTTTTCATGTCTGTTGGCCACCTGTATGTCTTCTTTGGAGAAATGTCTATTCATGCCTTCTGCCCATTTTTAATTGGATTATTTTGTTTTTTTGGTACTGAGTTGTAGAAGTTCTATATGTATTTTGGTACCAATCCTTTATCAGATATGTCATTTGCAAATATCTTATCCCATTCAGTAGGCTGTCTTTTGTTTTACTGATTATTTCCTTTGCCATGCAAAAGCTTTTTATTTTGATGTAATCCCAATAATTTATTTTATCTTTGTTTCCTTTGCCTCAGGAGAAAAATCTACAAAAATGTTGCTATGGCTGATGTCAAAGAAATTACTGTGTATGTTCTCTTCTAGAATTTTTATGGTTTCATATCTTACACATAAGTCCTTAATCTGTTTTGAGTTCACTTTTGTGTATGGCATAAGAATGTGGTCCAGCTTCATTCTTTGCACAGAGCTGTTGAGTTTTCACAACGCCATTTGTTGAAGAGGCTCTTTTTCCCATTGCATATTTTTGTCTACTTTGCCAAAGATTAACTGACCGTGCAATCGTGAGTTAATTTCTGGGTGATCTATTCTGTTCCATTGATCTGTGTGTCTATTTTTGTGCCAGTATCATACTATTTTGATTATTACAGCTTTGTAGTATATCTTGAAATCTGAGATAGTGATATCACAGCTTTGTTGTTATTTTTCAAGACCGTTTTGGCTATTTGGGGTCTTCTGTGATTCCATACAAATTTTAGGGTGGTTTGTTCTAGTTCTGTGAAAAATTGTATTAGTGTTTTACTAGGGATTGCATGAAACCTATAGATTGCTTTGGGTAATATGAACATGTTTAAAATATCTGTTCTTCCAATCCATCAGCATAGAATATCTTTGTATGTTTATGTCACCTTCAATCTCTTTCATCAATGTTTTATAGTTTCCAGAGTATAGGTGTCTCACTTCCTTGGTTAAGTCCATTCCTAGGACTTTTATTATTTTTGGTGTAATTCTAAGTAGTATTGTTTTCTTAATTTCTCTTTCTGTTGCTTCATTATTAGTGTAAAGAAATATAATAGATTTCTGTGTATTGATTTTGTATCCTGAGACCTGACTGAATTCATTTTTCAGTTCTAGCATTTTTTTGGTGGAGTCTTTAGGGTTTTCTACATATAGTATCATATCATCTGCAAATAGTGAAAGTTTCACTTCTTCCTTACCAATTTGGATGCCTTTTATTTCTTTTTTCTCTCATTATTGTGGTTAGGACTTCCAGTACTATGTTAAAGAAAAATGGTGAGATTGGACATCCTTGTCTTGTCCCTCCCTGACCATAGGGGAAAAGCTCTCAGTTTTTCCCCATTTAATATGATGTTAGCTGTGGGTTTTTCATATATGGCCTTTATTGTGCTGAGGTATATTCCCTCTAAACCTACTTTGTTGAGAATTTTTATCACGAATCAATGTTATACTTTGTCAAATGCTTTTACTGCATCTATTGAAATGATCATATGGTCTTTACCCTTTCTCTTGTTGATGTGATGTATCACATTGATTGATTTGCATATAATGAGCCACCCCTGCATCCCAGGAAAATAATAAATGATCTTTTTAATGTATTGTTCAATGAGGTTTGCTAATATTTTGTTGAGGATTCAGCAGCTATGTTCATCAGAAATATTGGCCTACAATTCTCTTTTTTTTGTAGTGCTTTTAATCTGGTTTTGGATTCACGGTAATGCTGACCCCACAGAATTAATTTAGGAGTTTTCCTTCCTTTTCTATTTTTTGGAATATTTCGAGAAGAATAGATATAAACTCTTCTATAAATATCTGGTAGAGTTCTGGCCTGTGAAGCCATCTGGTCCTGGACTTTTGTGTTGGGAGTTCTTTGATTACTAAATCAATTTCATTACTGGTAACTGGCCTGTTCAAATTGTCTATTCCTTCCTGATTCAGTTGTGGAATGTTGTATGTTTCTAGGAATTTATCCATTTCTTCTAAGTTGTTCAATTTGTTGGCATATAATTTTTCAAAATACTCTCTTATCCTTTGTATTTCTGTGGTGTAATTTCTCCTCTTTCAAATCTTTTCTATTGAGAACCAGCTTCTGGTTTCATTGATCTGTTCTATTGGGCTTTTTGTTTGTTTGTTTGTTTCTATTTTATTTATATTGGCTCTTATCTTTATTATTTCCTTCCTCCTACTGGTTTTGGGTTTTATTTTTTTTCTAGTTTCTTTAGGCATAAAGTTAGATTGTTTATTTGAGATTTTTCTTGCTCTTGAGGTAAGCTTATATTGCTATTAACTTTCCTGTTAGAACAGATTTTGCTGCATCCCAAAGGTTTTGGACCATTGTGTTTTCATTTTTATTTGTTTCCATGAATTTTTTAATTTCATCATTGATTGCTTGGTCGACTCATTCATTGTTTTGTAGTTATTTGACCTCTGTGTATTTTTGCTTTTTCCAGATTTTTTTCTTGTGGCTGATTTCCAGTTTCACAGCTTTGTGTTCAAAAAAGATGAATAGTATGACTTCGATCTTTTTCATTTTGTTGAGACTTGTTTTGTGGCTTAGCATGTAATCTATTCTGAAGACTGTTGTGTGTACACTTGAAAAGAATGTGTATCCCGCTGTTTGGGAATGGAATGTTCTGAATATATATTAGATCCACATGATCCAATTTGCCAAACTTTTTTCTTGGTATTTTCTGTTGGGTAACTTATCCATTAATGTAAGTCAGTGTTAAAGTCTCCTAATATTATCATATTACTATCAATTACTTCATTCATGTTGGCCATTAGCTACTTTATGTATTTAGTGCTCCTATGTGGGGGCATAAATATTTGCAATTGTTATATTTTTTTGTTGGATTGTTCTCTTTATGATTATAGAGTGTCCCTCTTTGTCTCTTGTTACAGTCTCTGGTTTTGTTTTTTGTTTTGATTTTTTTTTTTTTTTTTTATGTTTTAAAGTTGATTTTATCCAATGTATCTAAGTATTGCTATCCTGGCTTCCTTTTCAATTCAATTTGCATAACAAATGTTTTTGTTTTAATTTGCATGTGTCTTTAGGTCTTTAGGTCATTCTTTACTTCTCTTCTTCCCACATTTTAGGTATATGGTGTCATATTTTGCATCCTTTTGTGAATCCTTTGACTGATTTTATAAATATAGTTAGTTTTACTGCTTCTGAATTTCCTACTTTTCTTACTCCTACTTACGGTCTTTTCTTCCACCCAAAGAGTCCACTATAACATTTCTGTAGGGCTGGTTTAGTAATCATAAATTCCCTTAACTGTTGTTTGTTTGGGAGATTCTTTATCATTCTTAACAATAGATTGCTGGATAGAGCATTCTTAGCTGCAAGATTGTTTTGTTTTGTTTTCTTTCCACACTTTTCCACACTTGTTTCTTTTCCACACTTTTTTATCATGCCACTTTTTTCTGGCCTACAAAGTTTCTGCTGAAAAGTCAGCTGATCGCTTTATGAGGTTTCCCACGTATGTAACTGCTTTCTTTTCTCTTGCTGCTTTTAAAATTCTCTATCACTACTGTGTGTCACTTAAATGACTATGTGTCTTGGTGTGGACCTCCTTGGGCTGATTTTATTCAGGGCTTTCTGTGCCTCCTGAATCCAGATTTCTATCTCCTTCCCCAGATTCGGGAAGTTTTCAGCTGTTAGTTCTTCAAATAGAAGATAATAGATTATTGGCACTTTTCCTCTCTCTTCTCTTTCTGGGATCCCATAACTAACGTAAGTGTTTTTCTGCTTAATAGTGTCATTAAGTTCCCTTAATCTATTTTCTTTTTTTTTTAATAGTTTATTTATTTACTCATAAGAGACACACAGAGAGAGGCAGAAACATAGGCAGAGGGCTAAGTAGGCTCCATGCAGGAAGCCTAATGTGCAGAACTCGATCCCAGGACCCCATGATCACGAGCTGAGCCAAAGGCAGATGCTCAACCACTGAGCCACCCAGGCGCCCTCATTTTTTATTATTCTTTTTTTTCTTTCTCCTGTTCAGCTTGATTGCTATTACTCTGTCCTCCAAGTCACTGATCCATTTTTCTGCTTCCTCTATTTATTCCATCTAGTGTATTTTTAATTTCAGCTACTGAGTTCATCTCTGACTGGTTCTTTTTTATGTTTTATATACTTTGCTGAGGGTCTCACTGAGGTCCTCCACTCTTCTCACATCCAGTGAGTATCTTTATAACTATCAATTTAAATTTTCTATTAGACATATTACTTCTGTCCCTATCACTTAGCTCTCTTGCTGGGATTTTGTCCTGTCCTTTCATTTGGGTGATATTCTTCTATCTCCTCATTTTATCTAACTTTTTGTGTCTGTTTCTATGTGTAAAGTTAGTACATGTCCTGCTCTTAAACATAGTGGCCTATGAAGAAGATGTCCTGTAGTGCTGGGCAGTGCAATGTCCCCTGTTCAATAGAACCTAGTACTTCAGGGTTGTCTCCTAATGTGTGTTGCATGCACCCTACCATTGTTACTGAGCCACTTTTGCCTTAAGTCTGGTCATCAGCAATGGCTCTCTTTGCCTATGGTGGGCAAGGTTTGGTCCCTGTGTTGTCTGTGAGCCAGTATGGAACAATCTTAGGTTTGAATTAAATCAGACAAGGCATTTGCCAGAGATGCAATAGTATTGAACTGCAGGCCACTTTCCCTGTGTTGTCCCCTGAGAAGCTTTCATTAGTGGGCAGGTCCTGCATGTCTGCCCCTACCCCAGGGCTGTGGCCACAGTCAAACAGGTATGTGTGATTATCTTTCCAGGAGCAGAAATCACTTTGGAGTGCTGCTGTCCCTGTCGGGGCTGCTTGAACACTGCCAGACTTGTGCCACCCCTTTAGATGGGCTCTAGATAAGGGCATTAGGCAAAGAAGTTCCAACGGAGAATGTGGGGGGTAGGGTGGCAGTGTTAGCAAGGTTTGGACAGGTCTGCTCTGGGAGGAGACCTGGATCTGAGGTCTGGCTGGAGGGGACATATCTGCAGGTAAACACTGGGCACACTGTTATTAATTTAAATGGAAATTATTATCACTGCTCTAGTCCCTGCAGGGATCTATATATCTAGGCTGGGTGGTAGAGGAAGGAAATGGCACCAACCAGTTCTTTTGTTCTTGGAGAATTCCCCCAAGGATCCCTGCCCCTTCAGCACGTGATCTGAGATTAGTAAAAAATCTCTCTCCCGCATACCTCAGACATTATTCAAACTGCTGTTTCTGTGCTGTTTCTCCAAGAAGCTGTTTCTTGTGCTGTCTCTTTAAGGGCAGGGACTCAGTTTCCACTTGCCCTCTGGGCTCTTTCACAGCCAAGCAAACTGATTTTTAGTTTCAGGTGGTAAGCCTCACTGATTTTAAGAACTCACAAAATTATGCCCCTCTGGTTTTCAAAGCCAAATGTTTAAGGGGATTTGTCCTCCCAGTACAGGTCCCCTGTGCCTGGGGTGCCTGACCTGGGGGTCAGCTCCTTTCCCCTCTCTGTGCCCCCAGTGTTCCTCCCTCTTGTGCACAGTCCCATGGATCTGTTTAGCTCCCAAGCATGTCTCTCTCTTTCCTACCTTCTTCAATGTGCCACTTCTCTACTTTTAGCTGTGGAAAGTCCATTCTGCCAGTCTTTGGGTCATTCTCTGGGGTTTTTACCCTGATGTGGGTGTTATCTAGTTATATTGGTGCCACAAGGTAAGCTTAGGATCCTCCTACTCTGCCATCTTCCCCAGAAGTCAAGACAGACCATTTTTGTAAATAATAAGTGAAATACATAATACATCAAATAGTGAAAAGAACTGTGAAGAAAAATAAAGCAGGAAGGGAAGATGAGGAAAGGCTTCACTTGAGAAGGAGAAGGTGATATCTGAATAATGGTCGACGGTTAATAACAACAACAGTAAAGTAAAAGCTTTATTGAGGTAAAACTGATACTAACAATTGCACATATTTAATGTGTACAATTTGGTGAGTTTGAACATAAGCAGTCACCCTTAATAGTATCACCACAACCAAGGTATATACATATCCAAACATCCCATTATCTTTTTTGTCCCTTTGTTTTTGTTTTTTGATAACACAGTGAACCTTGGAGATAAGTGGGGAGGAACACTCTAAGAGGAAGCTGTAAGGGCAAAAGCCCAGAGGTACCACAAGGATGAATGTGCAAGTGGACAGAAGTGAGTCCAAGGATGGGTCCAAAGAGATAACGGAGCCTGGGGAAAGGTTATATGGGGCTTTGGGAGCCTTTTTTAAGGACTTTGGCTTTCCTTCTGAGATGAAAAGTCACTGGAGTGCTGGAACAAAGGAGGCTCATGATCTGACTCACCTTTTAACAGCAGCAACCAATTCACTATGTGAAGAAGAGGTTATAGTGGAGAAAAGAAGGGACTGGGGAGAGTTTGGAGGCTCTGTAGTATCAGGTAAGATATCTTGGTTGTGGTAGCTGATGATTCTATACCTACTTTAGAATTTGAGCCATATTAGACCACTTGATGGACTGGATGAGAAGTGTGAAAGAGGAGTTGAAAATAACTTCAGGTTTTTAACTGAGCAACTTGAAAGAAGGGCATTTACTAAGATGAGGAAGACAATGGAAGAAGTTTTGTGGAACAAGGAGCTTAGGAGGCTCAGTTTCACACACATTAAGTATGATATGCTATTAGACACCCAAGGAGAGATGTCAAGTAGACAGCTGGATATACAGATCTGGAGTTCGGGAGAGCAGTAAAGGCTAGAAAAATGTGTTGCGGGTACCTGTACAGAAATGGACTTTAAAAATGGGACTGGGTGATGTCCACACTAAGTGAATAACATAGATTTAAAAAAAAAAAAAGGCCAAGAATTTGAAAGAGTGATCCATGGGGAGCTCCAACATTAAGTGGTCAGGAGGTAAGGGGGAATCAGCAAAAGAAGAAGTGAGTCTGGCAGCCAAATGAAGAAAATATTTCAAGGATGATTAAATGATCGATTCTATCAATGGTTCTGAGATGTCAAGTAAGGCAATGACTGAGACCAGACTGCTGAACTAATGATGCAGAGGTCACCAATGTCCTTGGCAAGAGCAATTTTAAAACAGCATTATCAGATAGAAAGCCTGCCTGGAATAGGTAGGTTCAAGAAAGAAAGAGAAATCAAAACTAATTATCAAAATATGGCCCAGCCATAAGGAATCCCCATAACTTTCAATGGGTTCATAGGGTCAAAAATAATCCCACCACTATTCTCTCATGTTGGTATGGTGGAGTTTTCTAGAAACTGCATGATAGGGGATCCCTGGGTGGCGCAGCGGTTTGGCGCCTGCCTTTGGCCCAGGGCGCGATCCTGGAGACCCGGGATCGAATCCCACGTCGGGCTCCCGGTGCATGGAGCCTGCTTCTCCCTCTGCCTGTGTCTCTGCCTCTCTGTCTCTCTCTGTGTGACTATCATGAATAAATAAATAAAATCTTTAAAAAAAAAAAAAAGAAAGAAACTGCATGATACATGATGACACCATTACTCTGACAGCTAATGGAATGTATACCTTTATACTCTTATGTTTTAAATTTTTCTGTTTTAATTTCTAATATGGGAAATATCAATGATTATAATCCAAATAAACCATAAGTGTTTGGGGTTATCAATTGTTTTTTTAAGAGTTTAAAATGACATACACAAAAATCAATTCCAAATGGATTAAAGACCTAAATGTGAGACCCAAAGCCATAAAAATCCTGCACAGGCAGTAATTTCTCTGACATCAGCTGCAGTGACATTTTGCTAGACATGGCTCCTTAGGCAAGGGAAACAAAGCAAAAATAAACTATTGGGACTGCATCAAATTAAAATACTTCTGCACAACAAAGGAAACCACCAATAAAACAAAAAGGCAACCTACTGGATGGAAGAAGATACTTGCAAATGATATATCCAATAGTAGGTTATCCAAAACACATATCCAAAATATGTAAAGAACTTATACAACTCAACACCAAAAAAAAAAAAAAAAAAAAAAAAAAAAAACAATCACGTGAAAAAATAGGCAGAGGAACTGAATAGACATGCATCCAAAGAAGACATACAGATGGCCAACAGACACATGGAAGGATGCTCAACTCACTAATCATCAGGGAAATGCAAATCAAAACCACAATGAGATATCATATATACTGTCAGGATGTTTAAAATCAGAAAGATAAGAAATGACAAGTGTTGGCAAGGATATGGAAAAAAAAGAACTCTTGTGTGCTGCTGGTGGGAATATACATTGGTGCAGCCATTGCGGAAAACAGTATGGAGGTTCCTCAAAAAAAAAAAAAATAGAATTACCATATGATCCAGTAATTCCACTATTGGGTATTTACCCAAAGAAAATGAAAACACTAATTCAAAAACATATGTGTACCAATATTTATTACAGCATTATTTATTATAGCTAATATATAGAAGCAACCTAAATGTCCACAGATAGACAATGGATAAGAAAGGTATGGTACACACACAAAAAAAAAGAAAGAAAGAAAGAAAGAAATAAAAAGAAAAGAAAAGAAAAGAAAAAATAAAAAAAACACAAATACACAAAAACAGAAACAGACATAAATACAGAGAACAAACTGATGGTTGCTAGAGAGAAAGAGAAGGAGGAGATGGGCAAAATGGGTTAAGGGTAGTGAGAAACATGGGCTACATGGGCTTCCAGTTTTGGAATGAATAAATCATAAAATAAAAGCCACAGTGTAGAGAATATAGTCAGTGGTTTTTGGGATAGTTGCAGGGTGACAAACGGTAGCCTCACTTGTGGTGAGCATAACATAATGTATAGAGATGTTGAATCACTATGTTGTATACTTTAAGCTAATGTAACTGTGACTGTCAACTATACTCATATTTTTAAAATTTTAATAAATAAATTTAAATTTTAAAATAATACATAAGAAGAGTTTAAAATGGTCCTGACACCAAAAAGTTTGAGAACAAATGACAGAGAAAGATGATAGAGACAGATGACCAGATAGATAGCAGATGACAGACAACAGATAGTGTGAATGGATGTCATGCTGCTCCACATGACAGTTCCACTGTCTCAGTTTCTATGTATTTCTTAAACTACTAATCAACCATCAGCTTGAGAAGGACCCCAAGAGTTGTCCAATGGCAAAGCTTTAGCTCAAAGGGGCATGGTGGAAGACACACAGGGCCATAGTCAAATAAAGATTTAATGCAATCTGACTTTCTGAAAGGCTCTATTCTGAAACAGTCTTATTTATTTACAGCTTGATTTTAAAATGCACATGACCATTGCACACTCAAGCACAATTTGGCCCATGGATTTGAATGCTCTTTATCCTTGTTAGAACTTTTTGTCTAAGGGGAAATTTAGCTTACGATGGTTTTCCATACATAATAGTAGACAATGCACTGGCCATCTTATGGTTTATTGCTAATGGGAATAGGGAATTCTTTTCTTAAAATGTCAAAGTTAAAAGAGCTACTGCTGTCCTGTTTGTTTATTCTCAAAGATTATACTCATCAGAGCCCCCTTCACCCAAAACATCCATGAGCCCAAGATTACACTTCTGTATCTCTTGTAGTAAAAAGGAATATAGATGTTGGAGCTCCACAGACCTAGGACTTCCCAGATGAGTGACTTTTTAACGAGTTATGTAACTTGTTTGAGATTTAATTTTCCATCTATAAAATAGAGTTTCAGAGCCTCCTGGAGGTCAAATAAAATAAACTTTACAAAGTGCCCAATGAAGAGCCTAGCAAAGGCGGATATTAAATAAACAGTAGATTTTTAAAAACTATTTCAGTAATACAGGCACCTGGGTTGCTCAGTCAGTTAAGCATCCAACACTTGATTTCGCCTCAGGTCATGATATCAGGGTTGCAAGATCGAGCCCCATGTCAGGCTCCACACTCAGCATGGAGTCTGCTTGAGATTCTCTCTCCTTCTTCCTCTGTCCCTCCTGCTTATGCATTCTCTCTCTCTCTCTCTCTCTCTCTCTCTCTCTCAAATAAGCAAATAAATCTTTAAAAATAAAAGTCAGTAATTGAGCATAAGCAATATATGTTTCAATAGTAAAATATCAGGACATATTCATAATAAGCAAGAAAAAATACAATAAAACATTTGTGGGGAAAATACACACACAGATATTCATAATGAAGCTTCCTGCATTCAGTTTGAGGATGAATAGGATAGACATAGTCTATGAAGTACTTCCTCATTCAATACATGTTTGAGTGTTTTTTTTTTATGAAGTGCTAATCACTGTGGTAGACAATAGGAATAAAGAGAGTAAATCAGAGCTCTTGCTTTCTGCAAAGCTTGCAGTCTAATACAGAAACAACCCTAAACAAGCCTGCAATACAAAGGGAGGATGCTTTGAGGGCCATGCCCCAGGGCCATGGAAGCCAGATGAGGAGTGCCCAGGAGCCACTCGGTCATACAGTCTTCCCTGAGTCAACAACCCTTGAAAGTTGGTCCCTAAAGAACCTTCCCTCTACCATCGTCACACTCCTAGCTCACTGAGTCCTGCTCTGTAACAACAGAGAGAGAGAGAAATGGGACGGTCGCTGTTTTGAGAGTTTACGATTTGATCCTCATCTGCTAGAATTCATGAAAAATGAGTTGGTGTCAACCAGTTTATTTTTATATGCACACATCTTTTTTAACATTTTCAGCATCGTTAAGAACTCACTCACTTTTATACATTTGATGGGTTTCAATCCACTGCAGTCTAATTATCCTTTCAACACCCTTATTGTGCTGTCCCAGGCCACTGCGAGCACTTTTGAGTTGGCATCTGTATCCTTTGAAGTGACCCCAATTGGTCTTTGATCACTTTCTTGGGACCAGAAGATATCCCAGACTCATCTCCTACATTCCCTGCCCATACACGGGACAGCTCTATCTCTCAGGAGCCCTGGCAGGAGGATACTGTAGCAGGAAACAGGCCACCCTTGCATGAATGTCATCACTTCTGCACCTCTTCATTAGGCAGAGTGTATCTCTACAGCTGGGGTCATACTCATGAGGTGTCTCTGCAGCCAGGTTAGTCATTTACTAACACCTAGCACCTTCCTTTTCAGACAATGCCACCCCAAGGGACTCTCCTCCGGAGGCAGTTATTCTACCAACACTTGGAACACCCCTTAGGAATATTCTGTTCCTTCTCTAGTGTGTAACTCTTGGCACTTAACCAGGAATCATGCCATGTAGTTAAAAAAAAAAAAAAAAGAGAGAGAGAGGGAGAGAGAGAGAGAGAGAGGGAGAGAAATGACCTCCCAGGAATTTGAAAAGCTGGATTTGTTATTGAGAGACCTGGGAAATCAGTGTTCACAGGCAGCAGGCTTCCTGGAAATTTTCCCTCTGTCCTCTCTTGGGCACACAGCCTGATTCCTTTGCTGTCTCAGTAGAGACCTAAGCAGATGGAGCCATGTCCTCACACCGTCTACCTAAATAAAATGAACGTTATGTAAAATCTGGCGGGAATCCAGTGTGCAAGGGCATATGCGTATTCTGGCCAAACAACCTTGGGTTTTCCATTTCCCCCACGTGCTTCAATTTCAGATTGAAAGTTCCTCTCCAAGTCAGAATCACAAAATACTTCATCTTTGACTTCTCCATGACAACCAAGAGAGATGGCAATTTTCTGACTTTGGGAAGCAGCAAGTTACATGTTCAAACACCTGGACTTTTAAGTCAATGATTCATAATCGTAACAGCAACAATAGTTCACACAATTATCCACTGGGTGCCATCTAAGGCAGGAGCTACCCAGTGCTATGGAGTAGATACCGCTCTTATTCCCCTTGGATGATGAGCCATCTGAGAACTTGGGAGGCCGTGTGTCACTCAGCTGTAAGGAGGCAGTGACAGGAACCTAAATTCAGGTCTGTCTGACTTCAAGTTTAGGGGTGACAGCAAGCCCTGAGGTCATCCACGGTCCCAGGTCCTGCAGCCACACATCTGCCTTAAGAAAAACACATCATTGCAGTGCCTTGGTGGTTAAGCATCTTCCTTCAGCTCAAGTCATGATCCTGGAGTCCCAGGATCAAGTCCCACGTCGGGCTTTCTGCTCAGTGGAGAGTCTGCTTCTCTCTCTACCCTTCCCCCTATTCTCTCTCTCTCTCTCTCTCTCTCACTCAGTCTCATAAATAAATAAATAAACAAACAAATAAATAAATAAATATTTTTAAAATAATAAGAAAAGAAAAACACATCCTTCATACATTAGAATCCTTGAAGAAACAATGTGATGCAAGTGCTCAATACCAGGTTGGATATTAGGTGACATACCAGATTGACTCAGGTTGAGCCTCAGCTTCTAACACATGGATCTATCGGAGAGTCTTAGGGTCTATTCTATCAGGCTATTTACACACAGTGAGGGCTGGTTTTGAACATCCCTCATCACTGGAGCACCATATATATTAGAATTTCTAAATCTCGATCGTGCTTCAGCACTGATTGCTTCTAATGGTAAAATAAAATATAAATGCATGCTTAACTATGGACTCTGGCTATACGGAGGAGCTTGCATACATAATCCTTAAAACAGAGGACAGAGAGACCACAGCCATCCCAACAGATTGTCCTCTAAGTCTCTGCACGTAGGCAATGCTCTCCTAGTTCTCTAGAAATGACCTTATATTCCCTCCAATATGACACGATATATTAAATGACACCTCTAAGATGGCTGCAGAAAGTCACACATAGCACTAAACCATGCCTATGCCTTTAGAATTTCAACAGGAGGGCAAATATCCCAGAATGTTTTAAATGTGGAAATTTTTTATTATGGAGATTTTCCAGCATACAGAGAAGTAGAGATAACCGTATAAGTGATCCTCATCGAACCATCACCCAGATTCTGCGTTCTTGTGTCATCATATGTCCATCTCCTGTGTCATCAGAAGCTTTTTTTAAAAGATTTTATTTATTTATTCATGAGAGACACAAAGAGACAGAGGCAGAGGGAGAAGCAGGCTCCTATGGGGAGCCTGATGCGGGAGTTGATCCCAAGACCCTGGGATCACGACCTGAGCCAAAGGCAGACATCAATTGCTGAGCCACCCAGACATCCCCATCAGAAGTTTTTGAAAGGGCATTCTCTGGGCAAAATACACCCTATGTTAAAATCCCAGTGGTATCTGAAACGTGGCATCTTGTAACAGCACGATGTGAAGTGATGGTAATTCCTTCAGACGTCTGTCTTGAGGAACTAATCATGGAGTATCTCGAACCAAGAGCATCTGCTCAATTTTGAAACCACTCTAGATAGTAACTCACTTGCAACAAATCAAGATAGGAAGGTGCTAACTGCTAGTGAGTCAGCTCTAAGCAACACGGACTGATCTTTTCTCTTATGTTTACAACCTTTAGTAAATACAAGGTCCAAGATGGGAGGATGGGCTAGAGCCAATGCAGTTTGCAAGATGAAAGCACGTGACCCAAATCAGGAAAATAAATCTGTATGCAGTTGACATGCTAACACGCCAGGGTCAAGACCACAGGGCCCAACTTTGCTTATCATCATCACAATCCTCATGATCATTTACTGCCCTCCTACTCTATCCTACATCCTGTGCTAAGCACTCTACCACAGTTCTTTAATCTCTGCCAAAATACGCACTTTTGTCATCGACTTGCAGATGGAGAAACAGAGGCTTTGCAAAATTAGATTACTTGTTCAGCAAAATCTAGATTATAAACCAGGTCCTCCTGACATCAATGTCTGCATTCTTTTCCCTGTAACAACACACTCTGGGCCCAAGTAATAGTGACCCAAAGATCATTAGTTATATAAACACACACACACACACACACACACACACACACAAATACCATTGTCTGTGTACCACACACAAAGTTCACAACTCTTCCGAATCTGCAGGCTGCGAACGAAGGGCATGATCAACATAATATCCAGTTAAAATCTGAGGTCCTTAACCAACTTCAGAGTTTAGGACTCCTCCAAGAGAGAGTAAATAAATCAAGGAGCTGAAGCCACGCCAGCCTCTCTGCTGGGCTGCACACCCTTTACTGAACCTCGGACCACCTCAGACAAGAGGAAACAGCTCTGGGTGCCAGTGCTTTCTACAGCAGGTGGGACACAAGATTGGCCTGTTGTGGCTGCTTGCTGCCATCAAAGAATAATCTTGATATCGCCCTGGAAGTACTTTGGAGGAGGTGCTTCCCCAAATTACCAGCTTAAACTTCACGAGTTATCAGTGGTATTTAAGTACAAGTAATAAAAAAAAAAACCCTCAGATACTTAAATAACATTTTGTTATCTTAATGTTTAGTTGATTAGGAACCAAAATGATACTGCTTTCCATTCTAAAATGTGGAGAGTGGAAAAGTAGGTTTTCCTACTTTTCATAGGCTTTCTGAAAGTGTTTCAGTAGGTTGAGCGTCTGCCTTCAGCTCAGGTCATGATCCCAGGGTCCTGAGATGGAGCCCCAAGTAGGGCTCCCTGCTCAGCAGGGAGTCTGCTTCTCCCTCTACCCCACACCCACTGCTCATGCTCATGCATGCACAAACACACATGATCTCTCTGTCAATAAATAAAATATTTAAAAATTAATTTTGCAGGTAGAAATTAAAACCCATTGTAAGCAGGATGAGTAAAAAATAAAAAACTATCCTTATGGTTCCCTGATGCTCGGAATAAAATTTTCAGGGACAGCATTATACAAGTTTCAAAGGGTGCTTTATCTCAAAGAACCTTCACAGAGTGTTGAAATGCCCTGGGAAACTGAGTTCAAGAATCCAAAAGGTGGCTTCACTGGGAACAAACACACCAAGTCAAAGATGCATGAGATAAGCTTAAAAAATCGTTTCATCAAATGTAAGAATAGAAAAAGCTATTTCTCCAAGGTAAGATATGATTTTACATAAAAGACTTTTAAATGTTACTAAATTAATACATTAGTATTATAAGTTGATACTCAACTATTTTTTTAAATATTGTATTTATTTATTCATGAGAGACACAGAGACATGGGCAGAGGGAGAAGCAGACTCCCTGCGGGGAGCCTGATGTGAGACTCGACCCCAGGACCCTGGGATCACGACCTGAGCCAAAGGCAGACAGTCAACCACTGAGCCACCCAGGTGCCCTGATAGTCAACTATTTTAACTACAGCCTTTTAAGTTCATAAATACACAGTGGGGTACCTGGGTGGCTCAGCTGGTTAAGCATCTGACTCGATTTTGGCTCAGGTCATGATCTCAGGGTCGTGAGATCAAGCCTCCTATCAGGCTCCATGCTAGGCCTGCTTGGCCTGCTTAAGATTCTCTCTCCCTCTTTCTCTGTCCCTCCACTCCCACTCATGCACATGCCAACTCTGTCTCTGAAAAAAAAAAAAACACAGAAAAATATGAGAATGAATCTTCTCGTTGACTGCCTTATATTCAGGAGAATGTAATACATATCATTATCATCACTCTAGAGAGGACAAAACATACCACACAGCTACTCACTGGGGGAGGAGGATCAATGCCCAGGTTGAGCCATGTTCAAAACCCAGAGTGGTCTTTCCACTATACAAGAGCTCTTAGAAAGTGAAGAGCCATTATTTTTTTCTCTCCTCAGCCCACAGCTAAGTTATCAGTTGACTCTCACCTCAAGCTCATTAGTTTCTAAAGCTAAGGCAATTTCCAGGTAAAAAAAATATATATCCTAACCAAGAGAGAGAATAACGTACAAATCGTGGAGGCATAAAGCCTACTTTCTGTAAATTCTGCTCTCATAAGTTTGAAAGGGTCCCCCAAGTGGGGAAATATTGCAAAGTTCCCCAAGTTCTCACCCTGCTTCCCCCCTCCCCACCCTGAGGACAATAAGCAGGCAACCCCACAGCTGCCCTCAGCAGTGTGCCCCTTACCACGTCTGTTCTGTTCATTGTCCTACACTGGAAGTCCTTCTAAAGCCAGTCCTCCTATCCCCATTCAGCTTTCTCTGAGGTCTCTCCCACAGATATGATCCTTCCCTCCTTGTGAATCATGCCACCTTATCCACCACGTTGGTGTGGAAAGAGAAATGACTTTCCAGTCTAATGACCTCAATTCATATTCAGTTTCTGCCCATGCAGGATCCTACCTGTGTGATCCTGACCAGTTACTAAAGCTCTCTATATCTCACCTCACCAGTCACAAAGCAGGAACACCAATACCTACCTCACAGCTGAGGAAATGAGGGCAGGTGCTCTGAACTGCTCTGAGGACAGTGTCTGGAAGTCTCTAAGACCTTGATGACCACTAAAGCTGTATCTCTTTTGCTGCATTTACACGTCTTCTCTTGTAGTTGCTTACAAACCTGCAATATCTAACTGAATTGCAAGTTATTCAAGTGCAGAAAAGTCTTTATAGCTTAGAAAACACTTGGCACACAGTAGGGATATAATAAATGTATTTGCTAAGTGATATAAATAAAAAGTTCTCTAGAGGAAAAAAACCATAAAGCATCTTAATAATGGGTGAAACATTTAATTATTTTCGTATTTATAAAAGGATCTATTTCACTCTAGTGAAACCAGACCTGTTCTTTCAGTGTATAGAAACGTATCCACTAATTGGCTTTGACACACTTCAAATAAAAACAAACCAAAAAAAAAAAAAAAAAAAAAAAACGCTCCAGGAGCTTTCTTAGGGCACATTAATGAACGTGTGTTCTAAGGGAGCAAGCACTGCCAAATTAACCAAGGTTACATGCACAGCACCGGGGGATAACAAGCAGTGCCCCCTGGGTGGCTCTTACATTTAATCAAATAAAAATATTAAAGGACTTGTAATTCTCCCTTTATTGCTGTCGGTTCTATCACAGGAGTTAAATGCCTCTCTAAAAATAGCAAGCGTTAATTTGCTGCACTACTTCATAGCTTCACTTTGGAAAGAAGAATGCCACATTAGATCCTACCTGGTAACGTGCTTTTATTAACTTCTACTCCTGCATCAACACACTTGTGGGGCACCCACTAAGTGCTAGGTCCTGTTGGTGACGCCGGGGATAGTGAACACACACTCAGAGCTCCTCCCCAAAGCTTACATGCAATGGGGGGAGAGTGGGATAATAATAAAACAAACAGGTAAAACACGTAGCGTGTCAGTAGAAATGCTCACGACACACAGTGAACATCCATATCACATAAGGAACCCACAGCGGGGAGAGACGCAGGGGGGAGCTTCAGGGAGGGTGGCAGGAAATAAGGTCGGAGAGGTCAGGAGAAGCCAGACGACAAGGACACTTGGAGGACTCATTGAGAGCAGTGGTTTTTACCCCGATGACATGGAAAGCCATTGGAGGGCTCCGACAAGAGGCCGGACACCCTTGGCAGGTTGGTGGTCGTGTGGGGAATAGGCCGCGGGGCTCAAGGGCAGGAGCAGGAAGCCACATTGGGACACTATAGCCATAACCAGGGGAGAGGTGACCCTCTGTCTGGGTCAGAGAGGGTGATGAGGAGCGGTCCAATTCCAGGTATGTTCTGAAAGCAGAGCTGACATGATTTATTGATGAACTGGATGCGAGGCGGGAGAGAGAGGAGTCTAGAATGACAAGGTCACTGCCAGGCCCGCATACAAAATACACGTATGATCCCAGCAAATTCCATGCTCCTCCTCCAATGTCCCAAAACACTTTCCCAAGGCACACCATCTCCTCTTAAGCCCGTACAGGAACTCTCTGGGGGACAGTAACCCACATTTCCTGCTTGTCTACTTCATATCAGACACTGTGTTAGCTCCTTTGCACATAATCCACATCAAAAATGTGGATTATTAGCACATTTTATGGTAGGTCAGTTCACCAGGGATCTCTGATGTGCCTACAGCTGGACAGAGGGACAGCAGGGCTCACCCAAAGGATCTGTTCCATGCCAGCAATTTGCTACCAGGAGAGAAAGCCAGGCCAGTAAAGCCGCATCTTCATATTCCTCTAGAGAAATCTGAATTTCAGATGATTTATGTAGACTTCTCCTGCAATTTAAATGCACTGTTTTGAAAAACTAACACAAAGTGGGTTAAACAAAGACATCTGTGTGCCACATTTCACCTAAGAGGGGGTCCATCCTAGCAAGGTGGGGAAGTCAATGTTCCTTCTAGATTATTTCTAGATTTTTTCTTATTAGGGCAATTTTTTTTCAAATGATTATCTAGGTGATGCAGAGACAATCAAAGAATCTAAGAAACCTTCACAGAAACATAAGGCAAGGATGAGATGAGTCAAAAAAAAAGAGTCACAATTTTCTGAGTGGCTTCTGGGCCATTGTAGCAGCATGTGTTACAATCCAAATGTACAAGAGAGAAAGGGCACAAATGTCTTTCCCTCCAGGAGAGAAAACTGCCAAGTGGAAGTGGGGCAGGAAGACTACAGAGGGGCAGAGGAGCAGCCCTCCAGTCACCTTCAAAACATGAGCTCAGATCCCTCTGATGGAAGCTGCCTGTTGCCCAGGCTCCACACCCCTCCCCTTCTCCACGCATCGCCTCTGCTTCCGGTCATCCCCTTGGCAGTAGGCAGCGTAATGGGCACAGACACAGGGTCTGTGCCAGGGCACAGGGGGGCAGGCACCAGGGAAGACAGGCATGTTAAAAACTGAGCTGTGTAGAAACAGTGTCCAGGATCGCGGCTGAAACTCAGCAGCCAACAGGATGGTCCCTGACATGGTTCTCCCGTAGACAGAAGGGAGGGCGGGATGGCCAGGGAGGCCCAAATGCAGAGGGGAGGCCGTGGGGAAGAGAAGAATTCTCCCAGAGTAATTCAGAGTATGCAGAAAAGCCCAGCTTGAGCATGGACGTGAGTAAGTGTAAGAGAAGAGCTACTGGTGTGCAGGGCTGGAAGGCCACTGGGGAGGAGGCGGGAATGCTTGCCTGTGGGAGGGAAGGCAGGAGGCTTCAGAAGGGTAGAGGTTGTGAACAAGCAACTGCCTTCCAAGAGCAATCCTCCCAGTTCCAGCTGCAGGTCAGGGCATGCAGGCCTGGCCCTTTAGACCTAAAGAAAGAGCCCAGGAGGGTTCTCAGACCCAACATAAGCCCCAGACAAGAAGTGTGCCAGCAGGAGGCGAGAGGAGTATTTAGTGAGATACTCCAGAGAGCTGAGGGAACATCAAATCTTACATTGGGACACTACCTGATAAACAAGCTCAGAAGGGTGCCTTCATGTCATGGCTGTAGGATTTCTCACTGCCCACGAGCATGATCCAGTGACATCAGAACTGCTCATGGGAAGAGCAGGAGGAGAAAGGAGGAGAGCCCAATCCTCTTCCTTCCACATTTACTTTCTCAAATCGGAAGTCTGAGATTGTCCTGTCCATGCCTCTTGCCCACTTTCCCATACCAAACCCTGTCAATCTACCTCCAAAGCCCCCTCGATCCTGTCCATCCCTCTCCAGCCCACTGCCATTCCCCCCCATTGGGCAGATGGCATCTGCCACCTGTCCCTTCATCCCTCTGCTTCCAGTCCAACTTATCTCCCTGACCCATCCTCCGCAGCATGGTCCAAATGGCCCTCCCAACTCTTGACTCTCCTCACATCCCACTCTGGCTTCAACAGCTTCCTGTTGGCTTCAGGATGAAGTCCAATGCCACCCAGCCCAACAAGAACAAACAGTCACTGAATAAATGAAAAATCTGTTTCAAATCATTTCGACACGTGCTATACTTCTTTTAGGCTTAGTGTAAACCTCCGAGCTGAATAGTAAAAGGCAGACAGAAATCTTTGTCAGCCAGTTGGGTAAACTGAAAAGGGCAGAACAAAGAACATCTATTTCATCCTGTGGTTCCAGTACAATAAATACTTAATAAAAGCATCAGATTCCCAGTCAACCCTCTTATTTATTTGTGACACTGCATGGCATATGTAATCGTGGGAATTCAGGCATATTTAGATTACTGTACTTCCACTTAATAAGACTTCATCATGGAAGTTAAATTATGTCAAATCACTGCTCTGTATTGAATATTTGCCACATAAGAGTAATGGAAGAAGAGCTCTAACGAGTCACAATGTTCAGCAGATCATGCACTTGACCTACATGGGTCTGAATCAGCTCTGTAAGTAGGAGCTTGAGGTAAAAAAAAAAAAAAAAAAAAAAAAAAAAAAAAAACATATTTTTTTTTAAACACAGTCAACTGTGAATATCTTAATTCAAGGGATGTGCTTTGAAGTAAAACACTGTCTGGGATTTCTTAAACAGAATGAAATATCTATTTCCCATGTTGAGGTGAATTACCTTTTAAAATTTCTTTCCACAATTAGAATAGATTTTTATCATCTCTCACAAGCAGAGGCAGAAATTACTCCTACCAAACACTAAGAATACGCACAGACGGCAACATTAATGTCTGGTAAGCCAAGCTAGTCTTGTTAACAGCCAGCCACCAAAATTCAATAGAATGTAATGATACCACATGCTTCCTATGAGCTGTCTTACAATGTGAAAATACTTTTATTTATATCTTAATCTTGTTTATGGTGAATTTTCTTGTTTTGTTTTTAAAATGTAAATCTGTCAGTCTTTTCTGGTTGGTGTCTGCCTTGGTACCAGCTCAGGAAAACTTCCCTCCATATGTATGCGCTCTTAGAATGCCTCATCCTTTGCACGTTCATCTTCACTTGAGCTATGAATTTATTTTTGTATATAGTGTACAGATTAAATACAATTTTCCCCCAAAATGATGAGTTGACTCAAATTGACTTGAATGATTCTTACATATCTTTGGGTTTATATCTCAATTTTCCATAATATTCCACTGGTTTGTCTATTTATATTATCTTAATATCCAATAAAGTTCATTTCCTTTCACTAGAATTTTTCAGTTAAGTCATTGTGTTAGCAATGTTTTAATATCTGATAAGACAAGGTCTACTTCCTTTCACCAACATTTTCCAACTTAGAATTAGTATTTTACATTTATCAGTCCTATATCTGTGGTTCCATCTTCCTTACTTCCCTGATGTGTATTTTAGCATCTACGCTTGGTTGGTCGTCCCAAAGTTACATTCACGTTGCTCATTTTTTCAAAGAACTAAGCCAGAGGCACCTGGCTGGCTCACTGGGAAAAGCATGGGGCTTTTGATCTTGGGATAGTGAGTTTGAGCCCCACCCTGGGTGTAGAGATTACTTAAATAAATAAAACTTTAAAAAACAAAGAACTGAGCCTTACTTAAACATATCATTTTATGTATCATTTTATTGTCTTATCCTTTGTTTTTTTTTCATTTTTATATCCCTTTTCCTCCTGTCCTTGAATTATACTTTCCTAACTTCTTGGTGAGAAGCTTGTTTTATTTCATTTTATCGTTTCCTGTTAGCATTTCAAGCAATTCCTCTTTCTCATTATAGTTCTGCATGTATCTCATGACCTTTGGTATGTAATGTACTAAATTACTAATTTCTACAATGTCGTTTTGATTGCCACTATTTGATGTAAGTTACTTAACAGAATTCTTTGTAATTTTTCAAGTGGTTGAATTGTGGGCAGAATTTTTCAGTTACTTTCCAACTCCCTGAGTTGTGGCAAGAATGTGGTCTCTATGATTTCTGCTTATAGCAACATAGTAAAATGATCTTTATAGCCTAATACAGTATTAGCTGTCTAAAAACTCCTAAAACACTAAGAAAAGGCATAAATTCTTAATTTATAGGGCACATGGAATCATCCATGTCCTCCTATTTAAACATGAACATAGATCTATATAAATCAATGTGTTCACACATAGAAAATTACCTTTAGTCTGTAGCATGCACTTTTACCTAATATTTTATCATTAATATTAACTAGATTTGAAATATTTTAAATATAGCTTTAGATTAATTTTGTACATATTTTTTACTTTTTTAAAGTTTTTATTTTAATTCCAGTTCATTAACATAGTGTTCTCTCAGTTCCAGGTATATAATAAAGTGATTCAACACTTCTACCTGGTGCTTATCATGACAAGTGCTTATCTTTAATCCTCATCATCTATTTCACCCAGTACATATTACTTTAATGGTAACTTATTAATCAGTGGATCATCATAAATTAACAAAGCTTCAATTTCCCAACACTATTTATTCTAACATTCACTATTATACATTTCCCTATCCAAAGCATCGTTACATTAAATATCTTTATAGCTTTTAATTTTCTTATCATCCTAAAGGTGGAATTACTGAATCAAAAGTTAAAAACAGTTTTAAGGACTGTGCTCCCAACCAGCAGTTTGGGAGAGTGACCTTTAGACTGAGCCCTCACCAAGAGTTGTTCTGGGGGTTTTTTTGTTTGTTTGTTTGTTTGTTTTGGTTTTTGTTTTTTTGTTTTTTTTTTTTTGTATTTTTTTGAGAGTATAATCAAGTATGAGATAAAAATTCCAATTTCAATGTATTTCTTTTATTGTCAATTACTAATCTTTTTCATATCTTTCTAAATTGTTTTTGCTTCTTTTAAGAACCATCTAAACCAGTCATTGGCCCATTTCCCTGCTAGACTACATTAAATATTTCAGTTTAATTTTAAATAATGCACTTTGGTTGTAAGGAAGTCATCTGGATTGGCTCTTAAGAGTTTTGATGCAGTACAAAAATAACTCATATAAGTTGCAAATAATATATTTTAAGTTATTTGCTTTTTTTAAAGTAATCTCTACACCCAACATGGGGCTCAAACTCACAGCCCTAAGATCAAGAGTTGCATGCTCTTCTGACTGAGCCAGCCAGGCAACCCATAGTTATTTGCTTTTTTAAAAGATTTATTTATTTTAGAGAAAGTGAGAGAGTACAAGCAGGGGGAGGAGAGCGGGAGAGGAAGAGGAAGAGAGAAATCTCAAGCAGATTCCCCACCAAGCAAGGAGCCATTAGTGGGGCTCAATCTCATGACCCATGAGATCACCACCTGAGCGGAAATCATGAATCAGGCATCTAACCCACTGAGCCACCAGGTGCCCCAAGTAATTTGTTTTTTAATAATGCTTAATACATTTCAAGCAAATCTACATTTTAAATCTTATGCAATCAAAATTATACAATTGTTTTGTTGCTTCTATGCTTTGAAATTCATCCTCTTCACAAATTCAGTTATATATTCACCATTAATTTTTATAGTATTGCCTGACTTCATTTCCATACTTAATCCACCTAAAAATATTTTTGCTTATGGTGTAAGATAAAGACTTACATAGTTCATGGTATCCCCGATTAGCAGCTTTTTCTATGACTGGCTATTGATGGTTATTCCTTCCATGTATTTTTGGAGTGCTTCCCCATACCACAACAATGCTTCTGAGAGGTCTGCCTTTTCCTGGGGTTTGTGTTCTAATTCAACCTGTATATACATCCTTTCTTTCAATGTTTTTTAAAGATTTTATTTATATTTTCATGAGAGACCCAGAGGGAGAAGCAGGCTCCTCACAGGGAGCCTGATGAGGGACTCGATCCCTGACCCAGGATCACATCCTGAACCGAAGGCAGAAACTCAACCAGTAAGTTACCCAGGCGTCCCTGTGTGTATACATTCTTAAACAAATGCCCCATTTTTTTTTACTTATTTTACAATGCATTAAACATGAAGAGGATGAGTCCTCTGATAGCATAAAAAAATCCAAAATAGTCATATGTACTTTTACCTGATTATGTTCTGCTAGAATTTTTTTTAACTGAAATTAAGTTGGGAAGCATCATCATCATTAAAACCTTCAATCTTTATAAAAGAACACAGTACATCTTTCTGTGTGTTCAGATATTTTTATACCATCACTAAGCTTATAGCCATGGCTCTCAGTATATAATTTTGTTTACATAATTCCCACACATTGCTTCGTAGATTGTCCAGAGGTCATATTTACTTGTTGTTATGCTACATGAAATTATTTTTCTTACTGTAGCTTCTAAATATTAATGACATATAAGAAAAGAGGAATTTTCTTTGCCCCATATGTGCTAATATACCAACTTTATTACCAAATGATTTAAGTAATTGCATGAGTTTTGGTAAAATATTTAAATTTTTCTTGTATCTGTTATAAGGTTAATGAATATTATACGGTTACTTCTATTTCATCCCTCTTCGAATTAGCCTGGAATTCCAGATTGACATTAAATAATGTTGTTAGGGCACATGGGTGGCTCAGTCAGTTAAGTATATCTTTGGCTCTTCATACTTTTGGCTCAGGTCATGATCTCAGGATCCTGGGATCAAGTCCCTAAGCAGAGAGCCTGCTTCTCCCTCTGCCCCTCCCCCTGCTTGGGCTGTCTCTCTTGCTCTCTCTTTTTCTCTCAAATAAAATCTTAAAAATAAATAAATAAATAAATAAATAAATATATATATATATATATATTTAATTGGAGGATTCTTTTATATTCCTGATTTTTTTAAAAAATGGCTAGATATTCACCATAAGGTTAATACTAATATTTTGTATCATGGGAAGGAAGAAGGCTTCAATCAGGAATGGGTGGTGAATTTTACCATACACTTTTACACACCTATGGAAATTATTACCTACTGAATGTCATTTTCTTATTGTTCAGCATAAAAATGTAGCCAATCTTTGACCATTTTTTTACATGGTGATTTCCTCTTATTCAATGTAACACGTTGAAAAATATGCTAAATATTAAACCATCCATGCACTTAAAAGACAAATCTCACATAGTTAGAGGATAATTCCTTTAATGCTCTTCTAAATTCAGTTTGCCAACATTTTATTTGGGGCTTTTGAATTTTCATTCATTGGTGAGCTTGGACTAAGCATTCTTTGTTCATTCCTGTTACAACGCAACTCAGATAAAACACTAAGACACCGCTATAAAATGACAGGTATCACCGCAGATAAACAGTACCCATGCCAGCACCGAGCCAAAGGACAGCATATTCTTCTGCCAAACAGGGAGAGGTATTCAAATGGTATCACTCATCATGTCTATTCTCATTAGCACCAACACTGATCTCTCTCAAGGCTCTGTGTCATCTACTGGCTCTCCTCTCTAGCTCCAAAGTAGCCTTTTCCACTGTCAATGTGGGGTGTTCCTTACTGGCCACACCCAGCCAAGACCTGTCATGCTGTGATGGAAATCAAAAGAGAATGTTCAGGCATCCTAACCCAAAGTAGATTTCACAGTCACCATTGCTGGCTCTTCCTGTTCACTCTTGCAAGAGCCGTCCCCACAATTCACCCTGATGCCACCTGGAAGCACTTCGCCCCGGAAGCAAGTGGGTGACGGCATTCCTCTGTCCTGATCTGCTAAAGTAACATCCCATTAAAAAGCAGCCTCCCAGGATCCCTGGGTGGCGCAGTGGTTTAGCGCCTGCCTTTGTCCCAGGGCACGATCCTGGAGACCCGGGATCAAATCCCACGTCGGGCTCCCGGTGCATGGAGCCTGCTTCTCCCTCTGTCTATGTCTCTGCCTCTCTCTCTCTCTCTGTGACTATCATAAATAAATAAAAATTAAAAAAAAAAAGCAGCCTCCCTTGAAAGAGAAGGCCAGAGACCTCTGCTTCACTTCACACTTCAAATTCATTTGTTTTTCTTTGCATAGTCTAACTAAAGTTCCGTTTTGTTAGAGGCCCTTCAAAATCAGGTGGGTTTTTTTTCATAGCCTAGGGCACTCAAAAGTATGTTCAAATAATCAAATTTTTAAGATACTTGAAAAGACAAGCTGTGTCTTATTCATCCTCTTATTCTTTGAAGCCTTCACCATGTCATAAGCACAGAACTACTCATTATATGTTTGCTGGATTAAAAGCATTAACACAGTGAGGCACTTAGCCACTTAGGTGGCTCAGTAGGTTGAGCATCTGATTCTTGATCTCAGCTCAGGTCTTGATCCCAGGTCTGTGAATTCAAACCCCACACTGTGCTCCACAACTGGGCATGAAGCCTACTTAAAAAATAAAAAAATAGAAAAATATTCACATGGTCCCCTTCCTCAGAGGTCAGGTAGTGTAATGAAGAGACAGTAGAAGCTCAGAGTCCCACAAACTTGCCTTAAAACCCCAGCTCTATCATGTGATTTGGTGCAAGTGACTCCAGCCCTCCAAGTGTCTGTTCCCACTTTTGTACTATAGGTTCATCAGAGCTGCCTCTTCATACTGCTGACAACTCTCAAGAAGAAAACAAAGATAAAATATGGTGCCTAACAGAGGGCAAACACACTCCTCACCTTCCAGATTTTCCATCTCATTCTAACAGCCAACATAGAATGCCAGAAAGCTACAGAGGATGCCTTGGATTACTTAGATCTCAAAAGCAAAACTGGAACTACTTCAAGCATAGGTATAAAACTACCAGCAAATTTTCTACATACAAAGGAAAGCTCAAATAAAGATAATAAACAAAGCCTTGAGAGTGCACTGGTCATCTTAATCTCACCTATGCAATTTATAATGGAAAATGTTAAGGGTGACCAGGACCCCTGTATAGGCCAACAATGGACTGAGCAACAGAGCCCATTGAGGATGGGACACGCAGGGTCTTGAGGGTTGCAGGGGCCCATCCTGATCACCAGGCAACCCTCCCATGGAGCTCTTCTTCATATCATCTCATGGTCCAGCTTTCTAGCTGGACCTCTGTATCAGATTCCTGCTGCTGCTATAACAAATTACCACAAACTCGGTAGCTTAAGACAACACAAACCTATTATTTGTTCTGGAGGTCAGAAGTTTACAATGGGTTTACTAGTCTAACAGAAAGGTGTCAGCAGGGCTGCGTTTCTTCTGGGGGTTCTAAGAAATCATCTGTTTCACTGCCTTTTCCAGCTCCTAGAGGAAGCCTACATTCCTTAGTTCCCAGGCCCTGCATCATTACAACCTCTGCTTCCTGCATCCATCTCCTTCTCCCACACTGCTGTCTCTCTCTTTCCTCTATAAGGACCCCTGTAATGACTTGGGGGTATCCCAAAATAATCTCCCCATCTCAACATCTTTCACTTAATCATATCTGGGAAGTTCCTTTTGCTAGATGAGGGAAGATATTCATAGGTTATAGAAATTACTATGTAGATATCATGAGGATGCATCATTCCGCTTATTACAATTTCTAAGACCTTGACATGACACACTGAAATGACACATTGAGAACACTGCATCGCTTCTACAGTATTCCTGCCAAAATCATCAAATCAGAAGGAGACAAACATTCTCAAACTGTGTGGCATTTACAAAACAACTGTCAATGAGTCTTAAAAAGTGTCAATATCCTGATACCAAGGAAGGCTGAGGATTGCTTGAGATCAGAGGAGACTAAAAAGATGTGATGCCATAAAAGATACCAGTGGGAAAAGCTGAGTCAGGTCTAGAGCCTGGATATTAGTATTGTATCAATTTTCTGATCTTAAGTATCACATTCACAACTGTTCTATAAGTCTGAAGTAATGTTAAAATAAAAAGGTAAAACAAAATAAGGGTGAAGAATATCACGTTAAAAATCATACTACAGGGGATCCCTGGGTGGCGCAGCGGTTTG
Source organism: Canis aureus (assembly GCF_053574225.1). Lineage (NCBI taxonomy): Eukaryota > Metazoa > Chordata > Mammalia > Carnivora > Canidae > Canis > Canis aureus. Next base: position 45,298,338 of record NC_135631.1, read on the forward strand.
GCGCCTGCCTTTGGCCCAGAGTGCGATCCTGGAGACCTGGGATCGAATCCCACGTCGGGCTCCCGGTGCATGGAGCCTGCTTCTCCCTCTGCCTGTGTCTCTGCCTCTCTCTCTCTCTCACTGCGTGCCTATCATAAATAAATAAAAAAAAAATTTAAAAAAAATCATACTACAAAACATAATTCTTGTTTCTCAGAATTCCAAAGTAAAAGAGAAAGCAAATCTAACCAGTATTGAAATTATTTTCTATTCCCTCAACCTCCTTTGGTCTCTATGGGAGCCAGATCCTTTCTAGTGCCTAAACCATTTTAGTAATAAGCTAGGCACAAGTTACAGCTACAAGCATACTCGCTTCTGTGGTAGCCTAAAACACGTGTAGTGTATGGTTTCTAACGCCCCCTGATTGGGCACCACGGAGTAAGAGAAAAGCCAGGCTTCCATATCTATCCACCAAGAAGGTTCTGAAATCCAACACTAGAAGGGATTCATCAAACCCATTGCGACAGCTCACAGCTACTACCCAGCCTCACACAGCTCAGCTTTCCCTGTTCACACAACTCAGTCATTTATGTGGCCCTCCCAGAGGCCCACGACTATTCCCAGGTTTCAGAGTCAAGAGTGCTACCAGCTGAGTTGTATTTAGGCTCTGCTCTCATCCTGGAAACAAAGATAAGAAAAGAGATACAAGTTTTGATAAAATCTCACAAAATATGTGAGTATATGAACCACAACAGGCAATGTCTTTCCTCTTCAGTGGACACAGGACAGGCCATAAAGCATTTACATAATATGACAGAAAGAATTAGCTCAACATGAGAATTCTATTGTGTGCTGATTAAGATGTTGAGGGGCTTTCCAGAAAGCTTCAAAACTAGGCAAGCAAGTGCAATTGCACCTGTCTGGATTGGACCGATATGGTCATTTATGAAGACCATAGGTGTAAATGAACCTTCAAATGTTGGTCCGATTCACCTGTGCACTAAAATCTTTCTAAATAAGAGATATTTACACTGTCTCCTACAAAGTGCACACACAAAAAAGAAAACCTATAGTAAACAGATCTAGAAAACAAAGAGTAATAAGGCAAGCAGTCAAGTTTTATTCACCAAAGCCTTGAGAGACAAAAGTCAAGAACAAGTGGGAAGACAAACCACACAAAAGCATAAGGGGATGCCCCAAGAAGTCCCTGAGAAATGGGGTCATGAGACCACTGCCAGACACCCTGCCAGATGGTCTGCTGCAAATGTCCCCATCCACTCAACCTTCCTTCTAGAGGCTCCAAGCAGACCCTCAGATGTAAGTTTATTGTAGAATAAACCTTCTAACTCCCCAGCCCCAAAATTCTGCTCCTTCTGCATGCTCACCATGTCTGTGAATGGGGTCATGCCTGTGTGCTGGGAAGCACTCTGGGGTTTGGGATGGAGAAAGGAGACATGAAGAATGAGGATACACACCTTTGCCTGAGACCCAACACAGAAAAGGTGAGAGCGTGGAATCTGAGTCTCATGGCCTGGGTTAGAATCCAGGCTCAGCTACACTGTATTCATGAGTTGAGCCTTTGGGAGCCTCAGTTTCCTCAATGACTGCCCTATAAGGTTCCAGAGATCTGAATGAGACTCTCACCCAAAGACCCAGCACTTATTATGATGACCAAGAATCCTGCTCATGATACAATTTCCACCCCACACCAACTGCATTCACTCTTCACCCATCCAGTAGCCTCCTGAGGACTAAAGCTGCAGCAAATGAGAGCCCCATTCAAAGTTTTTCTCTTTTCTCTTTTCTTCTCATTCTAAGAATAGCATTTTCTTTCATTTTTTTCTAATGGCTTTTTCCTCCTTGGAGGTACAAAGTCATTAATCAAAATAGATCATCTTTTTTATTAAGTAACATGTCTCCATTCTTCATAAAAATGACAGAGGATTCACAGGTGATTCATCCTAAGCCTGGTGACGATGAATGAAGGCTATTTATTCACACATAAATGCAAATTGCCTGCAATAGGGATAAAACCATTAGCCTTTCTTCTTTGAAGTTGAAGAGCCTTGGAGGTGCTGATAGCTGAGTAGGTATTTCTGCAGAACTGAGGAGGCCTGGACAGAGAAGGTGAACTGATACACAGTAGGAAGCTCAGGAGCTACACCAAGCAAAGAAGGTTAAAAAAGCGGGGGGGGAGCAAGAGAGTAAAGACAAGGAGACAGTGGAGGAGCACTGACTAAAGTTAAGGCGTTGCGAGCTAAAACATGAGGAAGAGAGAAGCATGTTTAGGGGGCCATGCTTCCATGAAAAATGGGCAAATGGAAAACAGATGAGGTAAAAAGCATCTCCGCGTATCACTTAATAAACACTGCTTCTGGCACCATTTGAAAGCCATTAGCAAAGACTTCTGGTACCCTCCTCTAAGGCATCTTTGGAGACCACACTCAGTTCTCCAGGAAAAGCTAAAGGAAGAATGTGCTAAATATCTCTTTTTATTTTAGGTGTTTGACCCAATATTCCCTTAGGACTTACAGTGCTATGTTCAGTGTCTGAAGCCTACACTCACTAGGAAAGGAACCGAACCCGGTCACCTTAGGCGTATCACGGTCCCGTATACAGGTGACCACAGGCAATCCCCACAACCAGGTAAGGTAGAAGATGCTACTGTTACAAATGAAGAAACAGAAGCTCAGAGAGACTCCCTCACTCAGACTCGCACAGCAGGCCAGCGGTAGGACCAGGACTCAGACACTGGTCAGTCTGATTCCACCCCTCATGCTTTTGGGTTTTTGGGTCTTGTTGTGTTGTTGTTGTTGTTTTTTAATCATGGTGAAATTCACATTAACATAGAATTCACCATTTTAGTTCATCTTAATTCACCATTTTAACCTTTTCAAAATGAACAATTAGGTGGCATTTCTTACATTCATACTGTGTGCAATCATCACTGCTATCTGGTTTCAGAACATTTTAATCACCCCAAAGGTAAATCCTGTGCCCTTTGAGCAGGAAGACCCCATTCTTTCCTCCCCCAGCCCCTGGCAGCCACTAATCAGCCCTCTGTCTAAATGGGTTTGTCTATATAGGAAATTTCATATAAACAGAATCATCTGTTTTTGTCTGGCTTCTCTCACTTAGCATAATGTTTTCCAGGTTCATTCATGCTGTAGTCTGTCTCAGAATAATAACCCTTTTTAAGACAGTAATATTCCATTGAACAGATATACCACATTTTGTTTATCCACTCGTTATTGGATGGATATTTGGACTGTTTCCACCTTTAGTTAATATCTGTAATGCTGCTATGAATATTCACGTCCAAGTTTGTGTTTGGACAACAGTTTTTGACTCATCTGGGAAACCTCATACTTTTAATTGCTGCACTGCCCTGACTCTTCAAAATGGGATGGATTCTCATGACAACCACTCTGCTACAAGGCATCCAAAGAGGCTCAGAAAGTATCTGTTGATGGGACAGTGACAGAAATGACACATTCAGAGAAATATCCTAAATTCTACCAACTGAAACTTTCTCAATTTCACTACTAATTTCTAAAGTTCCCAAATAATTATAGAAGCTGTCCCCAATACCAAAGAATCTAACCAGCACTTAAATTCACCTCATTTTTTAAATTACAAACTCCCCTGTAACAAAATGTCCAAAGCAGAACACCCAAAACACTAAAATAGTCAAATGTGCATCGGGTTATATATTGATGACCCATGTCCAGTTTTTGAAAGCAGAATGTTTTTTGATGCAATGTTTCAAACTAACATCAAAGAGCCTATAGTCAAAAGCAAGAGCAGGAGAAGGCCCTTCCAGAATATATCTGACCTTCCAGGGAAGCAAGAGCTACTACCGTCAGGGGTAGAAGGGAGGTGATAGAAACTGGGAGGTTGTTTCTATTACTGGAGAATGGTTTAAGGTCTGCTAAGTCATCTACTCCCATAGCCACACAATGAAATAAAACTGTAGGGGGTCTCAAGGCTACAAGAAGGAACGCCAGCAACTTTGCACCATTTTCCTGGTAATGGATTTTATTTTAATTGCATATACCACTGAAGATACTGAAAATAGAAAATAATATCCAGGCCTCTGTGGGACTAACTCCTGACATCAAAAACATTAAGTCTATTAAAAACTCCATTTATAAAGCATTATGAAAATTACTAAAACGATGGAATTTTCTTTTATTTTCCTCTTTGGTGAAAAGGCTTGTGTAAATCACCCATTTTCCATGGCTACTCATAAAATTCCTGTAGTCAGAGTTTCAGTGGGTATCTGCTCGTAAAAGATGCGGATTTTGCTGGTATATAGGACTGTGGGCCCCTGAGTGTGAATATATGGGCCAGCTTTCCTAGATGCTGCTCCACAGCCACTGCCTGCTATTCAGATTATCCTCCACTTAATTTCTCGGCACCAAGGGTCCTCACCTGTAAAAATAAGGCTAAAGCTTTCTATCTCCCAGGACTGCTGTGAAAACTAAGTTAGATTAATTGTCTCTCTTGCCCCGCCTCACTCCCCTTCCCACAGTAGCTCCCCATCCTGCTAAAGGATCAGTTTGATTCCTACTGAGGTCTTTCAGGTCTGGAGCAACAGGTATTATCCTGATCAACACACCAAAAAGCCTCCAGACTTAAAGGAAATAAAGGCTGATCATTTTATCTCTGTCCCAAATCTCCCCAAAACCCCAATATGGTGATGCCACTAACTGTCACTACCAACACCAAGTATCAAAACCACCATCAAACCACAGAAACAGAACTGAGGTCTCACAGAGAAATAAATCAGGGTCAAAGGGTCTGGTCGCTAGATGTTGTCACCCGTGCATTAAAGTCTTCTGCTTGCCACTCTCTCTTATGCATGATAAAAATGCCTCAGCAGCTATTTTAATCCACATGCCCAGCCTGCATTAGGGATCAAAATCATGGGGCCCCTGGATGGCTCAGTTGTTGAGCATCTGCCTTTGGCTCAGGCCAAAAAGGTTAAAATGGTGAATTAAGATGAATTAAAATGGTGAAGTCTATGTTAATGTTCAGGGTTCTGGGATCGAGCCCACTTCAGGCTCCCTGTGGGGAACTTATGTCTCTGCCTCTCTCAGTGTGTCTCTCATGAAAAAATAAATAAAATCTTTAAAACAGAATGGAGGGATCAAAATCATGCAAGGACCATTTTCCCTGGGGCAAGTCTACATTAGGAACGCTCCTACAGGCAACCAGGTGACAAAGAAGCTATGGGTTTTTGAGCAACATAACAGGCAGCTTAAATGAGCTATTCTCTTTCTGTTACTGTATTAACTGTGCTTTACACAGTCATTAATAAGTCATCATGAATCAAAAAGCATAATTTACAGCAAAAGTAAAGTTTTGGTAAAAGACTTGTGGGCTCTTGGCACCAATCCCACTCACTTGGAAGATAATATGACTGGTAAAGAGGCTAATCATCAAATTCCTGGGCTTAAGAGAGAGGCAGGCTGCCAAAACCAAAGCAGTCTGCTTTCAGGCTGGACTCTTCGGTAGGAACTCTTTTCAGGGCCGGTTTGGAACAGTATCACGCAAGCAGGAATATGTGGGCAGCAGCCACCAGGGCACCAGCACAGCAATCTTTGGATGAATAAATGTTCTCTTCTTCAGTGGAGGTTTCCTTTCACTTCTGCTTGACTCCGTGCCAATAAAGCCCCTCAAAACCAACTTGAGAGACATCTGCTAGACTTTCTCCTGATGCTTAGTGAGACCTGGAAGCCTTCCTGCCTACACTCAGCTGCAGTGGCCACTGGCTCACAACACTTCTAGACATTTCGCCAGAAGCATCAGACACGCTAGTGCTCGGGGCCATCCCTAGAATTCCACGAGGGCAATCGATTAGGAATCTGGCTCAAACACTGGTCCATCCTTATTACAACCATTAAAACCGCATTCTTCAAGTGTACTGAACCAAGAATATGGTGCTAAGCAAAAAAAAAAAAAAAAAAGCTGGCACTAAAGCTGTGGTCTCTATAATCTCAATATAAAAACTTTCTTTTTTAACAAAATTGGAGTCAGGTGACATAGAGTATAGATGCACTTACAAGAGTGATTATCCCTAGTTAATGGATTGTAGGTCAATTAATGGTTATTTAGCAATTAGCATGCATTACTTTCACAACTGTAAGATCACTCTTTCTTAAAAAAGAAACCTACAGATCAGATTGAAAACACTTGAAAGATAATCGTTAATTTGTCCATTCCAGAACACCTTTCTAAAAATCTACTGTTAAAAAACAAGAGTGAAAGGGGGTTAATATAAAATATAAAAGAAATGAAAGAAATGTGGTGACTTATGGAAAAGAAAAATCTATAGAAGGCCACATGCAAGTAAACAGCCAATTTAGATGAGATTTTATTCTGCGAGGAACGTAAAATGCTCAGCTTACATGATTTAAAAAATAGTACCTATCATGTATGGAAAACTTATTCTATCACAGTCACTGTGCTGTTTTTACTTGCCTTATCTACTAATCTTTTCAATAGTCCCTGAAGTGTTTTACAAATTTTACAAATGATGGAAGTGAAATTTATGGAAGTTAAATGACTTCTCTCTAGCCAAACAAGTAATTAGAAAAGGCACATTTTATTTATTTTAAGATATTATTTATTTGAGAGAGAGTCCAGGAGGAGCAAAAAGAGAGGGACAAGCGGACTCCACGCTGAGCAGGGAGCCCCATGTGGGGCTTGATCTCAGGACCCAGAGACCATGACTTGAGCAGAAATCATGAATCGGATTCTTAACGGACTGAGCCACCCAGGAGTCCTGGAAGAGCCATATTTTAAACACAGGACTGTCCATCTTTACCAGCTTTATAAATTTTTTTAAATGGAACATAAAACATTTGGTAATATAGTAAACAAAAATATTATTTATTTTCATCTTATGAGCTCATATAGAAAAGAGCCAAGGAGTAGAACAAGAGCAGTAGAATGAGAGAACAGAAAGGAAGAACAAAAGCAAAGTGAGCAGTACCCAGACATTAGGTCAAATATCAGGTTTGGTGATCTAGCAATCCCATTTCTGGGTATTTATCCTGAAAGAAGTCAGGATCTTTGACAGATCTCTACACTCCCTTGTTCAGTGCAGCACAACTCAACAATAGTCATGAGGTAGAAGGAATTTAGTGTCCATCAACGGATGAATGGGTAAAGAAAATGTGGTACATACATACAGTGGAATATTGGGGTGCCTTAAAGAATAAGGGAATTCAGGGTGCCTGGGTGATGCACTTGGTCAAGTGCCTGACTCTGGGTTTCAGCTCAGGTTATGTGTGATCTCAGGGTCATGGGATCAAGCCCTGTGTTGGGCTTCTGCACTCAGTGTGGAATCTGCTTGATTCTCTCTCCCCTGCCTTGCTCTCTCTCTCTCTCTCTCTCTCTCTCTCTCTCTGGCTCTCTAAAAGGAAAAAAAAAAAGAAGAAAAACAAAGGGCATTCTGACATATGCTACAACATAGATGAACCCTGAGGACATTATGCTGAGTGAAACAACGCAGTCCTGGAAGAACAACTACATGGTTCTACTCCTATAGATTCAAAGAGCAGAATGGTGGTTGCTAAGGACTGGAGGGAGAGGGAGGATAAGGAGTGCTAATAGATGGGCATAAAGTCTCTGCTAAGCACACTGAGCAGGTTCTAAAGAGCCACTGTACAATAGGACTTCCTCATACCCTTAAAATACATTAAAGAGGGCAGATCTCAAATTGTGTTCTTACCACAGTAAAGTTTTTTTTTAAAGGAGGTAAACTCTTATCTGGGCCTCAGGATCATTTTTGTCCTACAAAATTATGATTATTTGATGAATCCTTGTGTATAGCTCAGATTCCTAAACCTCCAATCTGCACTATAGAAGGTACAGTCAACATAGGAAATATTCTTTCATCTTCTACACCCTGCCGGTGCAGTAACTCCACAACTGTTATTTACAGCAGCCCAGAGAAAAAGCAACCCTACAAGTGAATTCTAGACACTGGCCACAAATAGCCTCACCTAAGTGTGTCTACTTAGATTAGCTCATCTTGTCTACAGCTGTATCAAATATGTTATAAACTGGATGGGGACAGAGGGTTTAATTAATTCCTTGCTTCAGAAATGTCAGCAATGACAATTAAGTATTAAACCATTGATTCTACTGAGGACAGTCAAGTCATGGGAAGAGAAATGAGCCTGGGTACTGCTAATGCAACCGACCCCAAACAAAGTCTGTGTACAACCTCTAGCAGTTGGCTAAGCAAATGAGCCAGGTCTGAGGACACAAATGAGATTGCTCATTTCCCTTCAAGCCCTAAAATTCGGAATCTAAATTCAATGAAGACACTAGTAAGACTGGTTTGGGTTTCTACCATCATCACCATGAAAATTCCATTGGCGTTTCAAAGAGGGTTCAGAGCTTGAAGAGAACACAAGGTTCATTCCTTTTAACTCTTACCCACAGGATCACATTCTCCCCCTATCATCTGAACGGTTTCCTCAAAAGGCGTTACAGCATCACGGCATCGATATATAGAGTTTTTAAGAGGAAAGAGAGAAAATGCCTTTCTATCTTGGTTCTACCTAAAGCTGGTTCTCTGCATGAACAAGAATCAGGGTTTTCAAAAGATTCCATGGGTCTGCTTCCCTATAGCTGAGGATGAGGGCCAGACACTGCCCGTGAGGTACCTGAAGGAAGGCAGATGTCAAATGGTCTGTCTCCACCCATGGTTCTAGGGCACCTCTTCAGCACACTTGCATGTGACCAAAGAAAATATGTGTTATGTACCAAGTTCTCTCTGTTGAAGCAGGGTGCTTCCTCAGTTGGCCCAAATATATGTGTGGAGTATATACTTAGATCCTCTTTTTGCCATCTATTCTAAAGGAAGATCAAAAACAGGTCAATATAGCATTAATGTGCCACCTTGAGAAAGACACTAAAATCCAAAGAAGTTAAAAATAGCTACCATTTATATTCTGTGGAAATATCACACACTGTGCCAATATTTAAAATATTAAGTCAGATTCTTAACTTCAGTCTGAAAAATATCGATATTTGCATTTTAGGGAACTTAAAACAGACGTTTAGAGAGATTTGCCACAAGACCACACACCTGCGAATGAGAAGGTAGGGATTTGAACCCACACCTTACTAATCCAAAAGCTCTTCCCACCATCCTGAACTCCTTCCAAACCTTAGCAAATCTTTATGTAGTTCTAGAAATACCACTTACCTTTGACCAAAACACCCCTTCTATGATAGCATGGCTACCTCAAAATAGTCCCTTGATGGCATCCAACCCAATACAGATGGACCTTTTACATCACAATTCAAATGAAAATACCACCCAGAGGTCAAACCTCAAAGCCATCCATTGATATACTTGGCCACTGAAGTGGGTGCCTTCCAACTAATTAGAATAAAAACACTTTGTGATGACTCCAGGGAGGTCTTAATGAAAGAGATCAATCTTCTCAACAGATAGAATCTGGATCCTTTCTAAGTAATCAAGCACCTGCTCATTATCCCTTGTTCTGAACTGATAGTATTTCTCCACCTTGTCTGAGTCATCCTTACGCTTTCCATAAAACAATCTCTCTTCTCACAGTAGACAATAGGCACAGAACTCAATGAAAAAAAAAAGATTAAATGAATATGTATTCTTAAGTTGAACTGCAAGAAACTGACGATATTTGACACTTCCCAATTCATAAAAAAAAAAAAAGGCAATTTCAAATGGTTCAAACTAAACCTTAAGGCAGAGGCTGAGCTGCAAAAATAACAGCCAAGAAGCACAGTAGCTTCTGTTGAGATAGATTTCTCTTGCCCTGTCATGCAACTGTCCTATGAGTAAGGAACCCAGGTTGTGAGGGTGATTCCTTAGTGGGGCGGACCCTGACTCTTCCCCTCTCATTTTCCTGCCGTGCTCAACATATGAGATGACATGATGTTCACAGAAGAGTCTCAGGTCTCAGCTCCTTCCACCATTCCACCCACAGTCCAGACAGCAGGGCAGCAGAACACAGGCCCCTACTCTTCAAATCAAGACCTAGAAGTTTTACACGTGTGCCTTCTGTCCATTCCCCATTGGTCAGAGGGACTCACATGGCCACAACTAGCTGCAAATGAGGTTGGGAAATGCTATTTTTAGCTGGAGAGCCACACATGCACAAAAATTAGGGTTCTACTGCCAAAGGAGAAGGAAAAGAAGTGATACTAGGTGCAACTTGCCATGTCTGCTACACACAGAGAAAGAACAGGAACTGGTACACAATGCTACAGAGTTTCTATAATGGATCAGATAAAACGTACTGAGTTGGGGGCACCTGGGTGGCTCAGCCAGTGAAGCATCTGCCTTCAGCCCAGGTCATGATCTCAGGGTCCTGGGATCAGCTCAGCATCAGGCTCCCTGCTCAGTGGGGAGACTGCTTCTCCTCTCCCTCTGCCACTCCCCATGTCATACGCTTGCTCTCTCTTTCTGTCTCTCTTCCCCCAACCCTTTCTCTCTCTCTCTCTCTCAAATAAATAAGTAATTAAAAAAAAAAGAGAAAGGCAACTGAGAGGTCCCAGGGATAAAATATGATGATGCATAAAGCAATGAATGACTCACAAGGGAATGAAACACTTTCTGGTACCAGACCACATAAAACTTCTCCCCCACCCTTGGCCACTACATGACACCTGACATTTTCTCAACTCAACACTGCAGAAGAACTTCCCTGAACTGATGAAAAGAACATTGCTCTGCAAAGCTTTTGGCCATTCCAGAAAATATCCAAAGATCCAAATATCAAGAACCAAATATCCAAGATCAAGTCCCAAACCCATATTTAACTGGCTAAATAATCTCAAGCAAACCACCTCGCCTTTTCCTTTCTGGGCTCCAGGCTCCTCACCTGTAAACTAGGGACAGTAAGAACACCTCTACACAGGTTCACTATGAGCCTTAAATTAATTAATATATGCAAATTGTTCATAATACTGCCTAACAACGTATCCAATTCTTTTTTTTTGCCTGTTTAGTGGTTTTTATTGTAATAAATATTACATAACATAATATTTACTATTTTAACCATTTCTTAAGTGTACAAGTCAGTGGCATCGAGTGCATTCACAGCATGTTACAACCATTGCCACCTTCCATTTCTAGAACTTTTCACCATCCCAAACAGAAACTCTGCACTCATTAAACAGTAAGTCCCTAGCTCCCCTCTCTCCTCAGCCCCTGGATGTCTCTCCTATAAATTTCTCTCTATGAACATGAGAGCCCCTAATTCTTAATGCAAATAAGATGAGCACAAGACATAAGATGCCTTGAGTGCAAATTTTCCATAATCTTTCATTTCTTTTTTTAGTAGATCAAATGCTAAAGAGGCAAACAAAGCCAGCTCATAGAGTCTCTACTCCCATGATGGAATAAAATGCCTCCTTCACCATGACAGTGGGATAAGCTCTCTGGCAGGAAGAAAGAAGAGAAGGAAGAAAAAAAGCTTTCCCCTCCACAGAGAGGAGATATGTGCATCCCAATTTTCCTCTCTCTTCCCTTTGGAGTGAGGATAATGTCAAGGGCAGAGAAGAACTTTGGCCCTCAACACCCCCTGAGCACTCCATAAAGATCACTTCTCGGACAGCCCTTCTCACCAACCACGGGCACAGCTACATCACTGCAGTGACACTATGCAACCAGGTAAAGAAAATCCTGAAGTTTCTGTTGTTGTTGTTTTTTCAAAAGACCCTGAAGTTTAAATTCCCCAACCTGCCCTTGACACTCATGTGCTGAACACACAGTTCCTTGGAAGTGTGGCCAGGAAACTCGCCAGATTGGAAGAGAGGCCGGTTACTGTGGCAGTAGCCACGTGGCTAGGGATCTGACCCCAAAGGCAGTCCAGCCAGATGGCAGACGCATGTATACTGCCAAGAGAAACCAAGATGAGGCTGAGTCAGGTGGAGCATGCCAATGGGCCTCACTTGGTCCAGAGAGGAAGATCATAAGTTACTGGACCACATACACCTGCAGAGAAAGCCACTTGTGAGCCAGAGACACTGTTTCCAGAGGACAAGAGGTGGAGCATAGCACACTACAGAACCCTTGCCACCATGGCACTATTTGTACCACCATCTCTGGCCCCACACCCTAACTACACAGACACCATCTGTACATTTCCTCTGCACATGTGAACTGTACTGTGAGTTAAAAATGGTGATCATTCCACCAGCACCTAACTTAAATATTGACAAGTTCTTGAGAAATGTTCCTATGATTATGTATAAAATCTTTTTTTTTAAGATTTTATTTATTTGTTCATGAGAGACACAAAGTCAGAAGCAGAAACAGAAGTAGAAGGAGAAGTAGGCTCCCTGCAGGGAGCCCGATGTGGAACTCAGTCCCAGGATCCTGGGATCACAATCTGAGCCAAAGGCAGACGCTCAATCACTGAGCTACCCAGGTGCCCCACTATGTCTAAAATTTTAAAGATAAAATCATTTTTTCATCAAGCAATATAAACCTATGCTGGTATAGCAGTGAGCAAACACAGCTCCATTTGTAACACGAAATTTATGATTTAAATACACAGGCTTTCTAAACTCTCACAACTGCTGATGGGAGTGTGAATTCAGTGTACTACTTTGGAAAACTATTTGTTATTATCCCCTAAACCTAATAATGCCTACCCTGATGAATCAGTAATTCTACTCCTAGGTATTAACCCAAAAGAAAGTAGTGGTTTTGACCACCAAAAGGCGTGTAAAAAGTGTAAAAAAATATGAACAGCAGCCTTACTCATAAGTGCCAAATACTAGAAAGAAAAACAAATGGCTGTCAACTGGAGGATGTATACATTGTGAGATACTATGCAGTATAATGCTATTTATGGATAAAGAGAATGAACTCCTACACATGGCAACATGTATGAATCTTATATATATTATGAAAAGTGAAAAAAGTAAGGCTCAAAAGGGTACACACAGTATGATTCCATTTATATAAATATAAAGACCACCTGGGTGGCTCAGTTAATTAAGCATCTGCCTTTAGCTCAGGTCGTGATCCCAGAGTCCTGGGATCGAGCCCCACATTGGGCTCCCTGCTCAGCAGGCAGTCTGCTTCTCCTTCTCCCTTTGCTCCTCCCCCAGCTCATGGTTGTGCGCTCTCTCTCTCTAAAATAAGTAAATAAAATCTTTTAAAAATATATAAAGATGAGGTGAAACTCACCAACAGGAGTAGAATCAGAATAGTAGCTCCCTAGTAAGAGGAGGTGAGCAGAGAGAGGAAGTATTGACTTGGAAGAGGCATGAAGGAGCTTACTGATTCTAGAAATGCTCTTCATTTCATCTGTGTGGCAGTCACACATTTTATTTTACATATGTATGTAAAATTTTATAAAGCTGTACACTTGAGATTTTTGCAACTTAATACATGCATGCCATACCTTATTCTAAGTTTCCTAAAAGACCACACGTGCACACATACACATAGTTGCATACAAATAGTCTATTTCAACTTGAGGAAGCAGGGTCTTTAGTGATGACAGGAGAGTCAGCAAAGTTACTATGTTACCCCAAAGAAGGTGCTTTATTCATGTGCTCCAAAGGGTCCCATCTAATGTCCTCTGGGGATTAGTGTAGACTTCTTTGTCACCTCCAATAAAGAGTCTCTCTTCATTTACCTAGGTATATATACTAACCTCTAGCTGTTGTGCAAGGGACAAATGGAGAAAGGCAAGTACAGTGACTTGAAGACCAAATTAATTTAAGAAATTTATCCTTTAAATACTAGATCAAAATAATTATTTTAAATGTGTGTAATAAGGAATAAGGAGGCATGTGCCACATATTCATGTTGAAACAATCACAGTGACTGGGCTAATCTTTTTTTCTTCTAGGCATATTCATTTTGTTACTGTTATTATTATTATTATTATTATCATTATTGAAATATACTTGACATAATTCCACTTTATCAGCAATTACATTAAACGTAAATGAATTAAACAATACAGGTCAGAGGCAGAGATTAGCAGAATGTATTAAAAAATAGCAAACTACAAACTGTCTGCAAGAGACACAATTTAGATTCAAAGACATAAATAGGTTGAAAGTATGAGAATGGAAAAAATATACCATGCAAACAGTAACCAAAAGAGAGCCAGAGTGTCTATAATATCAGAGAAAACAGGCTTTAAGAAAAAAAATTTATTAAATACAATGAAGAACATTTTATAATGACAAAAAAAGTCAATTCATGAAGAAAATATGAGTAGAAATATTTATGCACCTAATGAAAGTACACCAAAAGAAATAAAACAAAACTGACAGAATTGAAGAACACAAAATTCAAAAATAATAGTTGAGGTCTCCCAATACCTTATTTTCAACACTTGGTAGAACAACTAGACAGAAAACCAATAAGAAACTCCCAATACCTGATTTTCAACACTTGGTAGAACAACTAGACAGAAAACCAATATGAAAATACAAGATTTGAATGTTACTATAGACTGAGGAGTCCTAACACACATCTGTAGAATACTTTATTCAACAGCAGTAGACTACAATTACCATAAATGTAAAACAACAACAACAACAACAAAACCTGGATTGCTTCACTGGTGAATTCTGCAAATATTAAAAGAATTAACATCAATCCTTCACAAACCCTTTCAAAAGAGACAGAGAGGAGCCACTTTCCATTTCATTCTTTGAAGCCATTATTACTCAGATACAAAAACCAGACAAAGTAATCACAAAAAAAGAAACCATAAAAAATATCCATTAAGAATATAGACACATAAATCCTTAACAGAATATTTTTAAAAATTAAACTTGGAATCGAATGGTCTTCTTCCATAGGAGACTAAAATCATCCTTGGGCAGCCCAGATGGCTCAGCAGTTTAGCGCCGCCTTCAGCCCAGGGTGTGATCCTGGAGACCTGGGATCGAGTCCCACGTTGGGCTCCCTGCATGGAGCCTGCTTCTCCCTCTGCCTGTGTCTCTGCCTCTCTCTCTTTCTGTGTCTCTCATGAATAAATAAATAAAAATCTTTAAATAAATAAATAAATAAATAAATAAATATCCTCTGAGTTTTGACTACACTCTCTACTAGGCACTTAAGCAATCTCAATTACTAGAGACCCCATGACAAACAGATGAAATCAATGTAATCACAAATAAATATCTTCTCAGTCACCTACCAAAACTATGCTGCAAGTTTCTGAGGCATTTCCATTTTTTATGATTGATGCATTAACTAACATCACTCTAAAATTATGTTTTTTACAGAATCAGATTACATAGAATCCAACCTTTCATGCTATACAACATTCCTAACAAGGAAGACATTGGTCCCTTGAGAGAAACATTTCCAATATTTCAAACTGATTGATCTCTCTGAAATTTAAGTAAGCTATTTTAAATATAAGGTTAGTTTTAAGCATTCCATAGAGATACTGCTTTTCACACTTCTCTCTTCACTACACTGGAGACAAATTTATAGTCACTGAGCAGTAGGAGGCTTACTCACCATATTATAACCCTGAAGTGAACCTAGGAGATCATAATTCACCATAAAATCTCAACCAAACCCCTTTCTCTAAAGCAATGTGCTAAAAATAAATTAAATAAATAAATAAATAAATCAAGCAAGCAAGCAAGCAAGCAAGCAAGCAATGTGCTTTGCAAACTTCATTGAACCTTTGAATTAACCGAGGAACTTATTAGTAATGGACATTACTAAATCTTCCTGAAGAGATTCTGGTTAAGTCTGTAACTAGGCCCAGGAATCTGCATTTTACCTCACTCCTTCCCCAAATATTCCTGACTATTTTTGGAGAGAATAGTGGACTAGAGGGACTTGATTTCTAGAATTAATTCTCTACACATAACAGGAGCAAGTAGGGACCAATACAGGTCCCCAGGATAAGCCCTCTCCTATCCTAACCCACTGTTTTAGTGTGCTCGTGGTCTCCACAGCCATGTGCATTTCCTAGAGGGGTGGGAGGAAAATGTTTGGATATCATTTCCTAGAGATGCAGAGAAGAACCCACTGAAGAGAGAACAGGCAGGAAACTGATATTTTGCTAGATAAATACACAGTAAAATTTCTTGTAACAGATGTCTCAAATATTGAGGAATAATAGTGTGTGAAAGGTATCATACAGTTCTAGGCTGTGTGACCACAAAATGGGAGATCCTTCCATGACTTGGACTATCTATGCTATGCAACTGTTAGCAACCATTACTAGGTAGAGGAAAAGAAAGCCTGCCACAAAAGATTCTCTTTCAAATTTGATTCTTTCCAAGCTGCAAATCACATCAAGTAGATTATTCCTAACTTCAAGACCACTGCCTGCAAAATAATCAAGTCAATGCCCACAATATAATTAAGTCAACTTGGCACCAGCCTCAACCATGCATGTTCTCTCTTTCTTGCTCATTAAATGTTGGATATCCAAATGCCATCAAATCCTTTGTTTTAAAGACAAACTAATCTTCATAGATGTCTAATATTTAAGGGCTTTCATATTTATTTTGAATTTCTGATGGTTTGAGATAAGAGACCCTACAAATCCATGAAAGCAGACTGGGTAAGTTTACTGCTGTTGTACAGAAGGATCTTTGGATAACTATGTATGACCTATGTAGGTATGTATAATCCAGAGGGCAAGTCGGCTCTGAACCAGTGTCCTGCCTCTGGGTCAAGGAGGAACTTCGCCCCACAAGAACCCTTCAACATGTGAGGGTAAAAACCTGATCACATAAAATTGGGATTGCTACTACAACAGAACCATCCCAATTAAGGTCCACTTTACTTCACTGAGTATGCAAATGGTAGAAGAGGATCATTCATAAGGCCAATGTTATGAGTTGATAATGGTTTCTATCTTCCACAGCTCGCTCTTACTTCTGTCTCTGCTGTTCTTATTCCATATTTCTATGGAATGTTCCCTGACTTTTATAGTCACTAAACCCTTATCCCATTCCTCTTGCCTGAATATTGCAACACATCCTTTCGATCTTAGCTTAACACCTACCTTCTTCGGGAAGGTGTGTCCAATCCTCTTACTCTAGGTGAGTTCTCCACTTACATAAGAAACTTTCTTTCTGGGGTGCCTGTGTGACTCAGTGGTTGAGCACCTGTCTTTGGCTCAGGTCCTGATCCTGGGGTCCTGGGATCAAATCCCACATCAGGCTCCTCACATGGAGCCTGCTTCTCCCTCTGCCTATGTCTCTGCCCCTCTCTCTCTGTCTCTCATTAATAAATAAATAATAAATCTTAAAAAAAACTTTCTCCTCACAGAATTTTTAATTATGATTTTTCATTAATAACCATGTGGTTATTATTACGTTCAAAGCTTTATCTCTCTACCAACTCCTGCTGGTCAATATGCTCAATCAGGAGGGCTTCATTGATTACTGTATCACAAGTATCTAGAAAGTGTCTTTCACACATTAGATTCTGAATAAATAACTGCAAGAATGAATGAATTCTACCAAACTGACCTCACAATAGAATACATAACTTTTAGAATAAGTTTAGCCTTTATTCACTATTAGGTGCCAAAACAAGAGTACATTTATGCATGGGCCCATGTGTATTTTATTAAATTATTACAGGTACTTATACAAAAAAATATAGCATAGATATATTCAGGGTCTTCCCACATATGAACTAAACTTTCAACTAAATAACTATATGAGAATAAGGTAAAATGATCAAAATGGTGGTTCTTTGATTTTTTTGTATATCTGTCCTAAGTTGCTTCAGAGTAATCAAAATTGATATATGCCTACAGCATAGAGAATATTTCAAAACTACAATATTACTCATGGCTTCATCCAACACCATTCCTAATAAGAGATTTGCTCAATATGTATTCAAGAAATGTATCTACTTAAATACTACACTTAAATTTAGATTTTGAATCAATAAAAGTGAGGTTCCAGCATTTCTATATTAAAAGTTGGCCCATGGAAATGTTCTCAAGAAATTGAGAACACTATCACTTTAATTTTGCATAATGCTGTGTATATAGTCTTACTATATTCTTTCATGAGTAAATTTTTGAACTCTGTGACGCATTTTCATTACATAAATAAATGTTAGGCATTATTGAAACTACCTGGAAAATTATATCTGCAACACAAGAAATCTTTACATCTGTTATTCCCCTCATAGAAGCCCACAGGCCCTTATTTCCTTAGAAGTTCTACTCAGACAGCCCCTAGAAATGGCTTTTAAAAAATTAAAATTATGTTTGAACAGTAAGGTGAAAATCTTCAGATTTTACAAAGCGAGGAAAACAGGGGTATCTGGCCTAGTTGGTGGAGTATGCAACTCTTGACCTTAGGATTGTGAATTCAAGCTTCATCTTGGCTGTAGAGATTACTTAGAAATAAAATCTTTAAAAAAAAATTGAAACTTAATCATAGATACACACACACACACACACACATACTCCCATCCACCCATTCCTGAATGGACTGAAGTGACCCAAAAGAAAGTCAACATATAGAAAAAGATGCTGGATGTCCTCTAGGATAGTATTTTCAAACTGTAGTCTTGAGATCAATTTGATATGCTCTCACAAGCATTTTCTTAGAAATGGAATAGAGTGCAGTGGCATAGAATGGATAATCATTGTTTGATGTTATCAAATCTTTCCTGACTTAGGAACCCTGGCATCATGGGAAATATTAGAGCAGGGGAGCTATGTGTATATATATGCAGATGTATTTGGAAATGATAAAGCCTTCCTATATTTGGAGTCAGGCATGCTGCAGCACAGAATGACCATAGCTGAAGATAACCTAGAAAGAAAGGCTTCCTGTCCCTGTCCTTTCTGTGGGAACCAATAGTGAGAGTGCTGTGTTCTTTGATCACTGCAGTGCTCACCCAGAAAATGAAAATGACATCTGAATGCTAGACACCCTTTTGGGACCATTTTCCACAAGGCCAGAGTAAAAACCATGGACTCCTTTAGAGAGAGGGGACTCCCCATAGGGTTGCTGAACTTATCACAAGAGAGGAACCCCAAAGAGGAGTTAAAGATACTTATCATGTATCGGATGGGATGTTCAAATCATTTAATTTGAATATTCAAGGAAATGGAACCTCATTTTACACCCTATTATTTATGCAAGTATCTCAGGTATTTTAAGTTGTATTGGTCCATAGACAAGCTGACATCTAAAGTATGACTCCTGAATCTCACACATACAGACACCACACATACAAGATGTTATCCTGTAAAGGAGATTGGTAGCCTTTACTGATGTTAAAATCTGAGTTCCTGTAATTTTGATTCCCTATTGTATTAATTCCTGGAGAAAGAAAGATGCATGAGTATTTGAATGTATGTAAAAAAAAAAAAAGAAAGAAAGAAAGAAAGGAAGCCTTACTCTATCAAGAATGTCCTCCTAAGCGTTACTTTTAATATGGCAGTTTTTATTTTTTTTAAGATTTTTTATTTATTTATTCATAAGAGACACACACACAGAGAGAGAGAGAGAGAGAGAGAGAGAGGCAGA
Organism: Canis aureus; assembly: GCF_053574225.1. Taxonomy (NCBI): domain Eukaryota; kingdom Metazoa; phylum Chordata; class Mammalia; order Carnivora; family Canidae; genus Canis; species Canis aureus. The sequence continues at coordinate 45,317,841 of NC_135631.1, forward strand.
GACACCAGCAGAAGGAAAAGCAGGCTCCTCACAGGGAGCCGGACGCAGGACTCGATCCTGGGTCTCCAGAATCAGGCCCTGGGCTGAAGGCGGCACTAAACCGCTGAGCCACCAGGGCTGCCCATTATGGCAGTTTTTAATACACCCAGACAAAAAATGATCTTAGTAGAAGGGAAGGTAGAAGCTTGTACAATGCAAAAGCGGGCTATGAGAAAGTTTTCAGATAAATTTGAAAGAGGGAACCCTGGATTGCCTCAGAAACTCAGTCTCCAAATTCTCTTCAGATGTAAATATGATCATAAAAGCTACTCTTCTATGGCCAGGGCCCTGGGTCCCATGGAAAGAAGTTCTTGGGCAGAGAGGGGTCTTCCTTCTCCTACTCTATTTACATTTAACATATATACACACATGCACACAAGCACATACACACAGAAACACCATCAAAATGTTTCTCTTTGAGAACAAATCTAACTGCAGATATCAGCAAGGCAACATATTTTTTTTAAACCCATAAATGTTACATAATTAGGTATATGCAAGGAAACAACTTTTTCTTGCCATATCACACAATCGATATAGGGTTGAACCATGTGACTCTACCAGTATTTGACTTTTGACTTATAAAAATGACAAGTTAGTTCACTTCAACCCAATATTGGAGTTCTTACCATGTACAGAACCTGTAAGAATAATTTATTATAAATAATAATTTATTTATTTATTTTATAAAGGATAAAAATTTATCCTTTATAAAGGATCTACTGCCTTTACAAGATGACAGAGAAAATGTCAGTGATATATAGTGAAATACTCATGATAATTTCACAAAAGAGAGAGAAAGAATAATGTGGAAGGATGCTTTGCAGGGGTGCAATATAAACAAGCAAGAACACAGAAAGTCAAATCAATACATTATCACCAAATATGTACAATTCACAAGAAGTCCTTGTCCTCAAACACCTTCAACTTAGTTGGGAAGATATAGTACATGAAAAAACATTGCATCTAAGATTTATGAAATTTTCATTTGGGGCAGGTAAACTGGCACAAAGAATATCAAACTGGACACTTTTTAGAATCTAAATAGTGTAGGGGTGCAGGGGTGGCATAGTTGGGTAAGCATCTAACCCTTGGTTTTGGCTCAGGTCGTGATCTCAGGGTCATGAGACCCAGCTCATAGTCCAGCTCTGTGCTCAGTGTGAAGTCTGCTTAAGATTCTCTCTCCCTCTTCCTCTCCCCTTCCCCATCATGTGTGCACTTGCTCTCATTCTCTCTCTCTCTCAAATAAATTTTAAAATCTTAAAAAAAAAATTTAATTAGGGGCGTCTGGGTGGCTCAGTTGTTTAAGTGTCTGCCTTCAGCCCAAGTCATGATCCTAGGGTTCTGAGGCTGAGCCCCATGTTGGGCTCTCTGCTCAGTGGGGAGCCTGCTTCTCCCTCTTTGTCCCTTTCCCCATCTGTTCTCTCTCTCCCTCCCTCTCTCAAATAAATAAATAAAATATTTTTTAAAAATTAGTGTAACTCTCTTACTAAAACAAAACACAAAGAAACAAAAACAATGCCTAAAGAGGTTCATATTATACCAAAAGTTTCCTTGCTCACAAGAGTTAAAAAACATTTAGATGTTTAAAAATGTTTAAAGTTTCCAATTTAAATACTGCACAGAAGTCAAGGATGGTTAAGACCAAATAAATCTCACTGAATTGCACAAAAGGAAGAAGATGAACAAAAATATAAATCTCAGGGGGATTAAATATTAAATTAAAAAAGGCTTATGGATAAACAGACCGACTGTGTTTATTTCCATCTCCTCTAAAAACCCACCTAAATGATAGTAAAAGAATAAAAAAGGTATGAGCATACAAGGACAAAAACAGAGGAGGGATCATTAGTGGATCAGTGGGGCCCTTCAGTTGAAAAAAACAACAATGACATTATTTTATATATTGAGCCCTTGACAATACTATTGATGGGCATTGACAGATCTGATGAAGTAAGAACAATAATTCTAAATAGTTCATAGAAAAATAAACAAATAAGAAAAAGCAATTAACTCCAGGGAAAACAAAAAGCCAAAGGAAAAACTTAACCCTCAGATAAAACTTCGTAAAAATTTAAAAATTCAGTTTATCCTAGGGCACCATTAAGATAGCAAAAAAGGGAAACTACTTTCTGAGAGAAAATCCTTGCAAAATGTGTATTTGACTAGATTCATATCCTGAATACATAAATAAGTTCTTCAAATCAATAATAAAATGACCAGGAACCCGAATAAAAAAAAAAAAAAAAAAAAAAAAAAAACATAGGCAAAACACTTTGACACTTCACAAAGGAAGGTATAAAAGTTACCAATAAGTACATGGAAAGATGCTTATTAGGGAAATGACAGTAAAGGAATTTAAAAGGACAAAAAACTGGAGAAGGCTGAGGGATGACAGGTATATGATATGATAGAAATGCCCTGTAACTTGATCTGGGTGATAACCATGCAGATATCCATAAACATAAAAATTCATGAAGTGGAATACTTAAGATTTATATCATTTATTCAATAGAAATTATAACTTAATTTTTAAAAATATAATCCTCAGCAATCAACAATCTTTGCTATAATCTATGACTTGAAGATGTAGAAGAGATGAATGTAAGACAACTAAATCTTTGCCTATCTTCACTAAATAAGAAAAAATCAAGAAGTAGTTATATAAGCATATTTTAGATGTTCTGGTTAATAATAGCTACTTCTAGGGAAACAAGACTGGAGGTTGAGGGAAGAGGACAGAGGCCTACTACTTTTCATAATAAGCCCTTTACATTACATTATTTTATTATATTAGATTTTTTAAGCTGCATATATTAATTTGTTAGGAAGTCTTTAAAATAAATACTATATTATACACTATTAGATATATAATTATTTATATAAACACAGACTTTTGTAAGTATGCCTCAGTGGATTCTTTTTTCAGGATTTAATTGATTTATTTAAGAGAAATGGAAAGAGGACGACTGGGGGGAGGGGCAGAGGGAGAGAGAGAGGAACAAGCAGACTCCCCTGCTGAGCACAGAGCCACGGGCTCCATCCCAGGACCTTGAGATCATGATCTGAACCAAAGTCAGATGCTTAACCAACTGAGTCACCCAGGTGCCCCTTAGTGGATATTTTTTATTTTGTCAGTGCAATATTCATTCTCCCTTCTATATTCTGACTTTCCTTCCTTCTCCGTCCGCAGTCCATATGGTCCAGGGGGAACATCTCCATCCCAGCTTCAGTAGTAGTTTGTGACTCTGGCCCAATCCAACTTATGTGGTCCTGGTCCTTGGCCAGAGAGATTTTTTTCCTCCCAGGGAGAAGCACAGGACCCAATTTAGGCCAATGAGAGCTATACTGAGTTCTCTGTAAATGCTGAAGGAAAAACCATGCTCTTGTCTAGCTGCTGACAACCATTTTGCCACTAAGAGAGAAGAACATGCCCAAGAATGAGGCTGATAGAATGGACAGCAGAGATAAAGGCATGTGAGCCCTGATGTCTGTGGTTTAACTCCAGGTTCTAATAGGTCTGAAGTCTGTCTACCCCTGTCTTTTTCATTAATTATAAGAGGTAGTATCATGTAATGGGAAAGCACACTGGACTGCTTGGGTTCAAACTTCTCCTTTGCTACTTGCTAACTGTATGACCTTGGGCGTGTCACTGAACCCCTTCCTCATCTTTAAAACAGAGACAGCAATAGTATCTACCTCATAGAATTTAATTAGTTAATATATGTAATGCACCCAAATGCATACATTTATATATACACCTATGTATAAGAATATTTATAGTTAATACAAATACATATTTATATTTGAAAAATCTCATTTATGTGCAAGAGCCATGCTTTTATTTTTAGTAATTATATTCCCCTTTTTCTTTAAACCAGTTTGAATTGACTTTTCTGATATTTACAAGTGACAGGGCCCTGATTAATTCAACACCTAAGAGAAGCCATACAAAACCAATTGACAGGTTTAAGCAGATATACCTGAAACATAAACATAATATAAACATAAACATTCTCTATGGCAGAAAAAACACTCATCAGAAAAAAAGTAAATAGAAAAGGAAGAAACCATATTTGGAACCTTTAGAACTAATACTTTTTGCCCTTACACAGAAAGGGTGGAGATGCTATACAAAATGGACAAAAATATAAATACACAATTCACAAATGAAAAACAAAAAAGGGAATACAAAAGTGTTTGGTTTTTAATAACCAAACAAATGAAATAAATAGGAACTAATTTTTTTTCCAATAACATAGCTAAAGATCATTCTAAATTTTATTATCCAGTGTTGGCAAGTGTCACATACACCTGGTGAGAATGTTAATTGATAAAAATCATTCTGAAAGGCAATCTAGCTATAAGAAAAATAAGCATACCTTTGACATAATAATTCTAGTGATTTATCTAAGGAAATACTTCAGGGTACGCAAACATTTTCCCTACAAGGTTTCTTTCCCACATATTTGTATTTATATACAGAAACATTAGAAACTGAATGTCCAAAAAAACAGGAGATTCATTAAAATCCACGGATTCCCATACTGTTCAGTCATTTAAAATGTTGACAGAAAATATGTACATACTCAAGTATGTTCGTGACTATTAATAATCATGTAACATCACTACTGTGAAATAAACAGCTAAAAAACTATAGGTATGAGACTGTTTTGCTGTATAAATATATACATGTACATAGGGAAAAGATCTACTAGAATATACAGCAAATGACTGTGAAATTTCTGGGTAGTAATTATGATTATCCTACTTTTGTGGGTAGCTTTTTTCTTGCTTATATATATTTCACTCTTTCTCCACTGAACCTTCACAGACCTTCAATAAGAAAAAAAATGGATTTTAAATTTATAAAAAAAAAATAAGACACCTCTAAAAGTAGCTTCGGTCATGCATTTGGAGCCAAAATGCATCCAACTGTTGGGTATAGCACAGATGATGAGAAAGTCAAGGGCGTAGTAGACTCTCTTTTGAGAAAATGTGACTGTAAAAATGAGTCAAGGGCTCAAGAACACATGTGGCATACAGATATCGCAGTGGAACTCTGTGCATCAGAGAAGAGGCACCATCCAAAGATGCAAAAGGAAGGAATCACTGGGTGGATATGTCTAATGCCTGCAACAGCAACTTACTATGTTTCCCACTCTTCAGTAGCTTCTGTTTGGGCTTGGCTGGGCTACCTGACCTGGATTCCCATATGCCCTTTCCCTTGTGCTGCAGAGTCTCAGGAAAAGGGCAAGAGCGTACCCACCAGTAAAACCCATACTCTCAGCCTTTCCGGGTCTTGACCCCCTAAACATGGTGCAGCAGGCATTCTTCATCAGCAACTGTCCCCGGGGAAGAAAACAGGACACTTGAAGCCCTGTGCTAGCCTCCCTTAAACCTCCACTCCCCTGGAAAAGTAACCACCCTCCACAACCACAATCACAATACACACTTGACCTTAAGAGTGACAAAGTGAGTTTTCAATAATTCGTAAGGGCTTGAATGCTCTGTAAGACAGATTACATTTTCTTTTCATTTATTTTTGGCATATTAACAGCTGGTGACCTAGATGAAGCAATCATTTAATATGGGGAAAGACAGACTCTATCACTAAATTCCTTCACAGATGGAAAATGAATCCAATAAAAAGCGTCAGACCAAAGATTCAAAAAATCACCTGGAAGTGAAGAGGTGGGGAGAAATACCTACAAGTGGGTAAAATGAAGTATGGAAAAATGATGACAAAACCGGGCTGGGATCCCCCACGGTTCCTAGCTACTTTGGGGACAAGTAAGCAGGGACTGGAAGAGGCCAGGAAGCCTTGCTAACTCAGCTGCCGAAGGAGCGGCGGGAGGAGGATCACGTTGGTTCAGGATGAGCTTGGGTAGATATTAAAAGAAATACAATCCTCTTACTGCATGGAGAGTGTGCATGTGTGGAGGGAGGGACTAGCCGCAGCCACAGAGCCTGTGGGCCTGGGGACAGGCAAGGGGACCAGGGCCCCCTTCTCAGTCCTTCCAGGTGTATGGGAACTGGGGAGCAGCCTGAGCCGGGGCCTGAAGAAGGAAATTCACTGTGGTTTTGAGCAACGCGGCAAACCTGACTTCCAGTAAAAGAGGAAAACACCAAACACCCAGAATCCCGGGGACGGAAAACGCTGCCACATGAAGGAGAGCCCCGCTCAGCTGACACAAGCCAGGGGCTCAATTAGCCAGGGTTCACTTCCAAGTACGATGCTCAAGCTACAACAGGAATGTCCTTCAGTGGAGACACAAATGAAGAGCTCGGCGGCCGCAAAGTCCTGAGGAGCAGCAGGCTTCAGGGCGCCCCGCAAGCCCAGAGCCTGGCCCCGCATCCCCACTGCCCAGGGCTGTGCTTGGAGTATAGACCCGGGATTCATCTGTGCCCCTCTCTGGGAGAGAAACATAAATTACTGAGGGGCCAATTTGCTGAGGAGCTTGTAAAACACTAGGGAACCCAACCTGTACGTGCAACGTGGATTTTTTTTTTTTTTTAATGCAATAGAACGCCCTCCTTTGTGCAGAAATGTGCAGAGAAGAACTGTTAGGTTCGGGTCACACGTATTCTTGACCTTCCAGAGGACAGTGGCGTCAAAAGGGACACACACTGAGATTCAAAAAAAAAAAAAAGAGAGAGAGAGAGAGAGAGAGAGAGAACCACACACAACCAGCAGAAAAAGAAGTGTGCACCAGAGCTCTATTTTGAACTCCAGGATTCACCGGCCGGCGGCGACCGCAGCGGGGCCCCTGCCTTCCGCGATGCCCCCGCTACCCCCTACCCCCACCCCCACCCCCACCCCCACCCCCCCCATCCGTCCAGGTCTGGGGGCGGCTCCCGCGCTGCCCGCGTCGCTGCTGCGGCGCCCGGTCCCCCAGGAAGCCCCGGAGGAGGACGGCCGCGGGGTCCCGGGGCTGCGGGCCGCCGGCGGGATGCGCTGGGCTCGGGGCGGCGGGCGAGCCTCCCTCCGCACCTGCCGCCGCCGCCCGGGAGAGCGGGGACCGGGGGGCTCGGAGGACCCGGAGGACCCGGACCACCAGGACCACCCGGAGGACCGCGCGCCCGGATGCTCCCCCGCCCCGGCCCGGCCCCGCCGCCCCCATCCCCGGCCCGGCCCCGCCGCCCCCGCCCGCGCTGACCTTTTCCTGCGCGCGGTTGAGTCGCTTCTGCACGTTCTTGGCGAAGATGCCCGTCTTGATGTCGGCCATGGCTGCGGGTCCCGGCGGCGGGCGGCGGAGCGGGCGGAGGGCAGGCGGCGGCGAGGGCGAGCGGGAGAGGAGGAGGTGGAGGAGGAGGAGCGGAGGAGGAGGAGCGGGAGCGGAGGAGGAGGAGCAGCGGGAGAGGAGGAGGAGGAGCGGGAGAGGAGGAGGAGGAGGAGCGGGAGAGGAGGAGGAGGAGCGGGAGAGGAGGGGAGGGGAGAGGAGGAGGAGGAGGAGGAGGAGCAGGAGAGGAGGGGAGGGGAGAGGAGGAGGAGCGGGAGAGGAGGGGAAGGGAGAGGAGGAGGAGGAGCAGGAGAGGAGGGGAGGAGGAGGAGCGGGAGAGGAGGAGGAGGAGCAGGAGGGGAGGAGGAGGAGCGGCGGGAGAGGAGGAGGAGGAGGGGAGAGGAGGAGGAGGAGCGGGAGAGGAGGAGGAGGAGCAGGGGAGGAGGAGGAGGAGCGGGAGAGGAGGAGGAGGAGCAGGAGAGGAGGGGAGGGGAGGAGGGGGAGCGGGGGCAGGGGTGAGGGAGGGGCGCAGCGCTGGGACCCACTTAAAGCGACAGAGCGGAGGCGGGAGGCGCGGGGCCTGGCCGTGATACCCAGCGGGGCATCGAGGAAATGAGACAGAGGGAGCCAGAAGTCAGAAGGCCCAGGGGGTGCACGCAGTGGGGCTAGAGGAGGTCGGGAGGCGAGAGTGGACAGGACCTTGCAGCGGTCCCAGGGCCCTGGGGCAGTCCCGAGGCTCCTTGGAGGCGAGTTTGTGTTGGGGGAGCGGAGAGGAGCCCCATTCTTTCCAGCAAAAAAAAAAAAAAAAAAAAAAAAAGGAAGAAAGAAAAAGAAAAAGGGAAAAGAGGCAGGGAAAGATGGGATGGGAATGGGGAAGCCAAGATTGGAGGTGTTCTGATGGGGGGGCTGGTCTAGAGAGTGCACCCCTCCCCACCTGTGTGTTCCAGAAAGCCAGGCCTCTGCCCTGTGCCCTGGAGGCTCACAGCCCAGGGAGGAAAGCTGGGGGGAGAGGGGCGGGGGCGGGGGCGGGGGCACCAAGTCAGTTCAGGGCTTAGAGCTGCAGGAGAGAGGGAAGCAGTGCGCACATCTGTTCAGACTTGGAGAGGAGATGTGGGCTCCGAGGTAGGGAGGTTGCGTGTTGAGAAGGGATCAGTCCCTTTAAGCAAGATGCCGTGCTTGGTGGCCTGTGCGGTCCTACCCGGATCAGATACCCTGGCATGGACACTTACTTGCCCAGAAGTGTCCCGTGGCAGAATCAGGTCCTTTATTGCCTCACTTCAGACCCAGGCCTCTTAACCTGTTTTTCTGGGCAAACCTTCTGGTGACCCTAACAGGGATTCGCCATGCTCAGTGCACTGACCAGAAGTAGAAAAATAGGGATAACTGGGTGGTACACCTTACCCAGAGCTCTTGAAGACGCTGACCAATGGGGAAGCTATTCGTATTCAGGTCTGAGAGTGTGAAGCAGTAAGGCAGGTGGCCCAGCAAGCAGGTCAGAGGTCAGTCAGAGGTCAATCAGGCACCTGAAACCTGTGAATCCAAGTGAGCATCTCTCTGCCTCTGTAGTAGATTGTCACAGCCGTAGCCGTCCCCCCACCCCATGAACTACCCCTTAGTATTCACTCCTTGGGAAGTCCCCTCCCCTTGATACTACAGTAGCATTGTGACTGACCTTTGCCAATAAGATAGAGTGGAAGTACATTGTGCCAGTTGCAGCCCTAAGCCTTAAGAAGCTACGCAGGTTTGGCACTCGGGGCAGCCTGGTGCCACCATGTAGAGGTTCAGCTACCCTGACGTGAAAAGTCCCTTGCAGAGGCCACGGCAGAAAGGGGGAACCCCAGCCTCCAACTGACCCACTGCCTGAATGCAGCCACAGGATCATCAGTAAGACCAGCAGAAGAACCGCCCAGCTGATCCCAGCAGAGTGCAGCGTGGTAAGTAAACAAAATGAAAGTGGTTTTAAGCCTCTAATTTCTGCAATGGTTTATTCCTGAAATACCTGGTCTATTCACTTGGCTCTTATTTCCTTAGGGTGACTAGTCATCTCAGATTGCCTGAGAATGAAGGTGTTTCCCGGACACAGGACTTCCAGTCCTAAAGCCAGAAAAGTCCTGGGCAAACCTGGATGAGTCGTTCACCCTTCTTCCAACATCCCAAGTAAATAGGAGTTTACTTCAGAGGGAGGTAAAGAGAATATTCCTCTCTTGGTCAACATTCCATAGAAAAGACCATTCAGAAGCCAGGAATTGAATCAGCTTTCTAAAACAGTGAGATTCAGAACCTCAGGTGTACCCTGAGATCTTGCCATGAGGATACAAGCCACAGAATGCTGGAATACACTAGAATGTTCTGGAGAATATCAGTCCATGGCCACTTGTATCCTATGAGCTCCAAAGCCGCCTCTGCTCTCATGCTGGGCCTGCCTGTAGCTTCCCCTGCAGACTTCACTGTGCTCTTTCTAACAAGCAAGGGACAGAGTTCCAAGCACTAGGTTTTCTTTTCCTCTGCTTCCTCAGGGCCCAAGCCATCAGTTCCCACTGCACCAGCTTTTACTCCTCCTTGCAGCTATCCTCCCACCAATTTTTGGAACACAGCAAGTATCTTTTGAACTAAAATTACAAATGGCTAGCTTTTCTCATCATTCAGATGCCCAAATCTAGTTCTATAATATGGATGGGAAAGGAAGCTCAGGTTTCTTAATAATTCTATTTACAAAGTTGTTATATACAAACCTATCAAATCATTCCCCTCCGGCTGAGAGGTAAAACGGTATCCATTTTCAGGTTGCTATGTGGGTCATTTGGCCTGGAATATTGCCGAAGGACGGTGGCTGCTACTTAGTAGGTGCTTTGTAAATATTTGCTGGGGGGAAAAATGCATGTATAGGTGAGACTAGATATCAAGCATCCATACTTCTTCTCGTAATTCTGCAGCTGTCTCTTCTCCTAAATTCTGCTCCTGGAACAGGAGTGCATGCAAGGGGACTCCAACACCAATGATTTTTAAATATTGCTATGCCATACCGTAGAGGCTTTTTTCATACAAAATCTTATGCAGGACCCAAATATAATAATCAGATGGACCCCTGATTGGTTGTAGAGGGTGTGGGGTGCCCTGAGCCCCACCCGTTAGGCTACTCCTTTATTCCCTGCCTCTGTCTCTGAGGAAGATCTTCAGTGCTTTGGATCTCCCTGCACACAGCAGAAGTCCACAGGGCAGGTGATCTCAGGGGCACCTTCCACCTCCAGAGCTGTAGGAGCCATGCTTTTGTGTGCATTTATTTCCTCCCCAACACCACTGGGCCCACCCACCAATATTCCTTGCTTGCTTCTATTTCTTTCTCCCCATTCTTACCCGTTTTTCTCCTCAGTCAAGGAAAAATGTGATTCATGCAGTTCCATGTTGACTTCTCTACTAATAAAGAATAACCCCAATCTTTTCCAACAATGAAGACAAGCTTAGGGTCAAGTTATAGTTAACATTTATTCAGGTAGGTTTCACAGGAAGTATCATGACTCCACCTCCAGATTTTCATCCAAGCCAGGTAGATTTCCAGAATTATTTTTAACTTCCAATTTACCTTCTTTCCTCCCAAATTGCACTTGAGATTGGTCGATAAGTCAAAAATGTGACTTATGATAGGTTTTGGTAATTTGGAATAGGCCCAGAATTACCATTATGTTATCACAGAACTCATTTTCCATATGTTTTAATGGCACAGAGCTTTATCCTTGCCTATCTTTTTATCTCGTAAGTCCAATTAGACTGTTAAGGAAGGAGTTGTTTTTTTTTTAATTTTTATTTATTTATGATAGTCACAGAGAGAGAGAGCGCGAGAGAGAGGCAGAGACACAGGCAGAGGGAGAAGCAGGCTCCATGCACCGGGAGCCCGACGTGGGATTCGATCCCGGGTCTCCAGGATCGCGCCCTGGGCCAAAGGCAGGCGCCAAACCGCTGCGCCACGCAGGGATCCCCAAGGAAGGAGATTTTTAAATCCATTTTTAACTGTGTCTTGCTCTTTGCGAGCACTTAGAAAAGTTTGATACATGCTACATATTCTAATTAGCCACAACCTCTTTATGTTATTGTATCTAATGAAGGAGGCATTTCCTTTCAACATTTGGCGGAGCCTAACTAACTGGATTTGGGCCCCAACTAAATCATGAGTAGTTGTTATACTTTTTCCTCTTTGTTCAAAGACTCAGAGGCAATTTTATTTTATCTCACAAAAGTTAAACTAGCAGTATAAGGAGGATATTCTTTTAAAAAGATGTATGTTTTGACCAATTATCTTGTAGATTTCTTTTTTTTTAAGATTTTATTTATTTATTCATGAGACACACACACACAGAGAGAGAGAGAAAGAGAGAGAGAGAGGCAGAGACACAGGCAGAGGGAGAAGCAGGCTCCATGCATGGAGCCCGATGTGGGACTCGATCAGAGGACCCCAGGATTACATCCTGGGTCGAAGGCAGACGGTCAACCGCTGAGCCACTCAGGGGTCCCCAATTATCTTTTTTTTTAATTTATTTTTTATTGGTGTTCAATTTACTAACATACAGAATAACCCCCAGTGCCCGTCACCCATTCACTCCCACCCCCCGCCCTCCTCCCCTTCTACCACCCCTAGTTCGTTTCCCAGAGTTAGCAGTCTTATACGTTTCAAGCGAAAACCATCAAGCACAGATTCATAGTCAACTCTTCAAATTATCCCAGCTATGTACATTTTAATTCCACATACTAAATTTTGCCTATATGGCTGCCCTCTTCTATTCCTAATTTAACCAGGCCTAAAAATAGGAACCTCCTCACTACATTAATAATGCATCACTAATGCATCCCAAAATACTAAATCAAAGGCAAGAGCTTTGTTTTTCATAGACAGAGCCATTGGCCACTAAGAAAAGCAATGACATTGTATTAAATTGCCTAATAACTGTAACGTGTTTTGACACCATGTTGGATGTTTTTTTTTGCAAAGTCAATGCAAAACAACTCCTGTATCCCAAACAAATGGCTAGAACATCACCTAATGGCTTACAAGCCAATAGAGAGGTCAGGGAGCCAAACAAAATGGAAATTCTAATTAGCTTCAGCTCTTTCTGAAGAAGGGGACAAGTTGCTACAAATATTTTCAGCTATTTTCTATCCACAGATAAGCTATAAAAATTCTATGTACAGTGTGGGTACACACATTCGTCTGGGCGCCCGCAATACCCTCTTAACTGCCTCAAGGGCTGGATTATTTTATCAAAAGTTTTTCAGCTTGGACAATCCCAGCTTTGTAGCAGTGATGTACTTCAAAACCTCTTAACAAATAATTTTATCATATATTGGCAGAGACCTTTTTGGTTCAAGGAACTCCTTTTTGGTTAAATTTGCCCATATTTGTATTTAATGAGAATATAGCTATCTGGATATGCCTGCCTTTGACTGCATGGCTGCTTCCCCATCCTTAGCTTATCTTCCACCACCCCTTACACTTCTGTCTCCCAGCTGGCTCCTAGAGCTGTGGCCACCAGCACTGTAGAGGTCCTGCCTTGGACTATAATTGTCCTTGGATGTCCACAGTGTCCCTCCGCTGCCAGCCTGCACTTCAGCCAAAGCTCCTGACTAAGGAGTCCAATCCAGGGTCATGATACGATGTCATGTGCAGGAGACCTGTACTAAGTATTGTGCTGTCTCCCAAACATCTGCCCACCTCCTCCCCTGCAGTAGAGCCTCCTTGATTTCCAGAGGCCACATGACCTTCTATCTATTCTCACATCTCAGAATCACCTCACTCCACCTCTCTTCTCTAATGACCTCCAACATGTTGCTGTTTCAAGCCACTTCCAAGGAATCAGGCAGGTTGGATGGGGATGGTAGGAATCATTCCCATGAGTGTTATTGTCAGCGTTACTGCTATGGTTCAATATTATCAGGCTTTAACAGGCTTCAGTCCACTAGCCTAAGACACAATGTGTCATGGATTGAATTTAGTCTCTGTGATTTTGTGATTTATAATAAAAAATATGATGTTTGGTCCCTGGCCCTGTTCCTGGCACAGAACTCCTAAAACCCTTAGAATTTCCCAAGTGATTAGAGCAAAAAGGGTGGCTGGTTGTTCAAAAGCAAACTCCTTTCAACCACACTTGAATGTGTATTAATGAGGTGGCTCTGGGAAAACTGTAAGGATGAAGGCTGGTTGTCAGGATACCTAGAGGGCTTGAATTTTCAATACCTGCCCCCCTGCCACTCCCACAGTCTCCCCTGAGTTCAGTCACCTATGGCCAATGATTTTATCATCGGCGTGTGTGTAATGGAGCCTCCATAAAAACCCAAAAGGACTAGATCCAGAGAGATTTGGGTTGGTGAACACAAGGAGATGCTAGGAAAGAGGACTGCTTGGAGGGGCATTGAAGCTCTGCACCCCTCCCACATACTTTGCCCTATGCATTTCTTCCATCTGGCTATTCTTGTGTTATATCCTTTTATAATAAACCAGCAATCTAGTAAGTAAAATGTTTCCCTGAGTTCTGTGAGATGTTCTAGCAAATCGTTTGAATCCAAGGAGAAGGATGTGGGAATCTCTTGATATAAAATCAGTTGGTCAGAAGCACAGGTGACAACCTGGACTTGGAATTGGTGTCTGAAGTATGTGTGTGCGTGGTGGGGTGGGGGGTGCGGTCTTGTGGGACTGAGCCCTTAATCTGTGAGATTTGATGCTAACTCCAGTTAGATGGTGTCAGGACTGAATCGAATTGTAGGACACACAGCCAGTGTTGCAGAATTGTGTGGTATGGGAACACCTGAGGCCCCTACCCTCACTTTCTTGGCGGCCAGAAGCATTGAGAGCAGAGAAGAAACACACAGGAGGAATTTCTTCTTTATAATTCCCACAAGAGATGAAGTCATAACTTTTGGGACCTGTGAATATGACCTTATTTAGAAATAGGGTCTTCCCAGTTGCAGTTAAGCTACTCCTACTCCTGTGGGAATAGGGTCGGCCCTTAATCCAATATAACTGATGTTTGTGTTATGTTGTCTCACGGAGTTGATGAATGCATCTCACAGACAAAAGGGCAAAGTGAAGTGAAAGTTTATTAAGGCAAGGTGAAAACAGAAAAAATGGGCTCTCTAGAGCGAGAGGGATCCTGAATGGGTTGCCGCAGAGGGCTTTTTTGGTCGATCTTTCATAGAAAACTGACCGGGGAACTTGGTAAATATCTTATCTATAATGCTTAAGAGTAATGAGGTGTGTTTGTAAATATTATAAAAATATCTCATCTATATTTAGAACAAACAAGAAGGATTTTTTTATGTCCCCTTCTCTCTGGTTAATATCCTGTCTATAATGTCTCCACACCTGGGATTTCTGTGAGCCTGGTGACTCAACCCCCTACCTGTCTCTCTCTATCCAGCGTCACCTGTCCCTTAACCTTACCCATATTTATAAAGAAAGGAGAAGAGATACAGACACTCACAGAGGTCATGTGCAGACAGACAGAGGGAAGATGGAAGCAGAGATTGAAATAATGCAGCCACACGCCAGAAACACGGAGGACCACCAGCAAAATCACAGAAGCCTGGAGATGGAGCTTGGCCCCATTCACACCTTGGTGGTGGACTTCTAGCCTCCAGAACAAGAGAACACATTTCTGTGGATTCAGACCACCCAGATTGTGTTTCTTTTGTAGGGCAGGCCTAGAAAACGAATACAGGATCCAACCTTTTGCTTCCTACCAGAGAGCATCTGGGAAAAATTTATCCCCCAGTCCACAAAACTGACAAACAGATTTCCAAAGACAAGATTTTCATTAGCTCCAACAGTCTGTTCATCTGTTGCTTTCTTCTGAAACAATGTATTTTTATAAGCATATGATTTGTCCTTATTTTCTGTCTGAATTTAGTAGAAAAAAACAGGAGCTTTTGAGGGAGCCTGTTGCAGGTTGGGGTCTCTGGGAACAGAGCAGAAGCTGAGGTCCAGGTGCAAACCGTGGAGAGCGTTGAGCCACGAGAGGCAGGAGGAAGCAGGGGTTGGCAGAGGAGAAAGTCCAGTGGCCAGGCAGGCCTGGTGGAGTCTTGACCAATCTGGGAGGGGCTCTATCACGAGCACTGCCCCTAGTCCTCATCCGGTTAATAAGGGCTGTGCCACTCAACCCCTGCCAACCAGTCACTGCAGGAGGGTGGCCAGGAGGGGTGGGAACTAGGGTGGAAACTGGGGTGGAGTGGTGGGGGGAGAGGTGGGAACTGGGGCCAGGAAGCCCTCTGCCTGAGGACTGCACTCCCCCAGAGGGGCAGCAACCCTTCTGGAAGGGAGATCCTGGCAGCAGACCCCACTCCCACTCTCTGCTGTCCTGGTTAGAGAGCTCCTTGCACAGATAAGATGCATGTTCTTAAGTTTCCCAAAATGCCATTTTCTGTTTCTTCAGCTTCCCATGTCATGCCTCCCTCCCACCCGCCTGCACTGAGATGTTCCTAAAGGTACTTAATTTTTTTAAAAAAGATTTTATTTATTTATTCATGAGAGATACACAGAGAGAGGTATAGACACAGGCAGAGAGAGAAGCAGGCTCCTCACAAGGAGCCCGATGTGGGACTCGATCCCGGGACCAGGATCACGCCCAAAGGCAGACACTCAACCACTGCTACCTGGGTCATCCTCCTCAAAGTCCAGACTTGGATATTTAAACATGGTTCATTTGTCCCTAATTGATAAATCTCTAGTCATCTGTGTTGTCAGTTTTCTCCACCATATAGCAACTGTTTTCCCACATGTGATAAATAAGAAACGTGTAGGGAGATACTCTGAGACCACGCATGTATCCTGTTTGTTGTCAGACGCCTCCTCCCCTAATTTGGCGTGCGTGGCAATTCTTGCCTAAATCTGTCTTTGCAAAGATGATTTTCAAATGGTGATTCTCTAATTCCATTGGGACTACTGTGTCTACTAATCAGCGTTCTACTCTATGGAAGAGCTGTCCCTTTCTTTTCACATATTTGTTAATTTATTACCTACTGTCAGTGTGGACTTATGGATTCATGATTTATTCACTCTATTATTGTTTTTATTCACTCTAATGTCCAGATTATTCCAGACTTGGCCAGTGAAAGGCCTTTCATTTTTTTCTTACCTATCCTTATCATTCTTCTTTTTTAAAGAATTTATTTATTTATTTATTTATTTATTTATTTATTTATTTATTTGAGAAAGCACATGCATGAGTGGGGGGTGGGGAGCAGAGGGAGAAGAAGACTCCCCACTGAGCAGGGATCCTGACTTGGGGCTCATCCCAGAACCTTGGGACCGTGATCTGAGCCAAAGACAGATGTTTAGCCAACTGAGCCACTCTGGCACCCCATCCTCATCATACTTCTGGCACTTCCTTATTTTCTGGCATAATAAGATGTTCCAGGCTCATCTCATAGTTTCCCTGCCCCAGCCTTTGAGTAAGCCACTTCTCCATGAACCCCTGGTTCCCTTCTGTGGAGAACTGTATTTAGAAATGAAGGTCTGGGCTTAGGATCTGCTCATTGGCACTGAGTGTCTGAGTGTCACTGAAATAATAAATTTATACCAATGCCTCTAATTTGAATCCAACCTAAGTTTTTGCTTGCCTTCCCCTGCTCCATATTTCTATCTCTACCTCCTATCTTCTATATTGCTCTGGCTCCCAAAAACCTCATTGTGGTCCCTCATTTGTCCAATTCTTCAATACTCACAAAATAGTTTCACAATGCCCAAATCACCACAACAAATGAACCTACTGAAGAGTCAAGATTTGTTTACCTTATTTTGCTTGAGATTGAAGTCACAGTGCTGTGTTCAAAACTTATTTGGGCGACTAGCATAAAGATAGACATACAGACCAATGGAATAGAAGAACCCAGAAATACACCTTCACGTATATGATCTATGATTTTCAAGAAGAGTGCCAAAGTCATACAATGAAGAATGGACATTCTTTTCAACAAATGGTGCTGGGAAAACTGGGTATTTATATGCAAATAAGTGAAGTTGGACTCTTACCTTAAACTATATACAAAATGGATCAAAGCCCTAAATGCAAGACCTAAAACTAGAACACTCTTGTAAGAAAATAATAAGAAAAAAAACTTGTGGTGTTGGGTTTGGCAATGATTTCTTGGATATCTCACTAAAATCATGAACAATAAAATTAAACAGGTAAATTGGACTACAACAAAATTCAATCCTTTGGGGAATCAAGAGAAACAGCAGAGTCAAAAGGCAAACCATGGAATCTGAGAAAATATTTGTTTACCAAATATCTGATAAAGGATAAATATCCAGAACATATAAAGAACTACAAATCAAGAATAAAAACAAGCAACCTGCTTAAAAATGGACAAAGAGCTTGAATAGACATTTCTCCTAAGAAGATATACCCATGGCCAATAAGCACACGAAAAGATGTTCAGTATCACTCATCATCAGGAAAATGCAAATCAAAGCCACAATGAAATACCACTTTATAACCATTACGATGGGTACTACCTAAAATAGAAAGTACTTGTTGGCAAGGATGTGGAGAAATTGGAATCCTTGTGCACTGCTGGTGGGAATATAAAATGGTACAGCCTCTATGGAGAACAATGTGGTACTTCTTCAAAAAATTAATGATAGAATTACTATATGACCAGTAGTTCCACTTCTGGATATATGCCTCCCCAATTAAGCAAGATATCAAAGAGATATCTGTACACCCATGTTCGTGGCAGCATTATTCATAACAGACAAGAAGTAGAAGCAACTCTAGTGTCCACTGACTAATGTGTACAACAGAATTTTATTCAGACTTATAAAGGAAGGAAATGCTGATACATACTACAACATGGACGAATCTTGAGGACCATAATGCCAAATAAAACAAGCCTTTCACAAAAGAACAAATACTATATGATTCCATTTATGTGAAGTACCTAGAAGTAGTCAAATTTCATAGAGACAGAAAATAGAACAGTGGTGCCAGAGCACCTGGGTGGCTCAGTCAGTTATTGATTTGGGATCAGGTCATGATTTCATGGTCATGAGATCAAGCTCTCTGTAGGACTTCAAATTGAATGTGGATCCTGCTAAAGATTCTCTCTCTCTCTCTCTCTTTCTCTCCCCCGCTCCCCCTGGTTCTCAAGTGCACCTGCATGCTCTTGCGCGTGCGTGCTCTCTCTCTCTCTCAAAACAAACAAAAATAAAATAGAGCAGTGGGGAGTTGCTGTTTAATAGGTACAGAGTTTCAATTTTGTAAGATGAAGAGAATACTGCAAGTGGATAGTGGTGATGAACACACAACTATATGGATGTACTTAATGCGACAGAACTACACACTTAAAAATAGTTAAAATGATAAATTGTATGCTATGTATATTTCACCACATGAAAAAATGAGAAACTTCCTCAGGCAAATCACTTTACTCATTGGAAATGGTTAGGCCCCTTTGTTACTATTTTCATTTAGTTTGAGATTTTCTCTCATCCTTGTTAATGTTATTAGATATGTAGAACATTAAAATGAATTTAGAAGTTAAAATTGTATAGGAAAGGTATACTCAGGGAAGAGTAACTCTTTCCCCTATCCCCAAATAACTATAAGTAGCCAATTTCATTAGTTTTTTTATTATCATTCTTGTATTTGCTTTTTATCATCACTATGGGTAGCCAATTTCATTAGTTTTTATGTTATCATTCTTGTATTTGTTTTTTTCAAAATTATACAGATATAGGGGCACCAGGATGGCTCAGTCATTTGAGCCATTTGTGTCTGCCTTCTGCTCAGGTTATGATCCTGGGGTCCTGGGATTAAGTATCACATCGGGCTCCCTGCTCAGCAGGGAGTCTTCTCCTTCTCCCTTTGCCCACAGCCCTCATTTTCTCTCTCTCTCTCTCTCTCTCTCTCTCTCTCTCATAAACCAATCAAATCTTTTAAAAATATAAAGATATAAATATGCAGATTGAAATTTTCTTCTACTTATTATAAAAAAGATAGCATAGTACATGTACTCTTTTGTGTTTTTCACTTAAAATATATTCTCAAAATTATTCATTTCAGTTCATAGAAATTTTCCTCATTTTTCTTACCAGTTTATCCTACTCCATAGTATGTATTGCCAAGCTTATTTAATCAACAATTATTGCACTAATTTATCTTGATGCTCAAATTATCTCAGACTTAGCCAGTGAAAGCAGTCTCCTACATTGGAGCAAATTGCAATATTTTATGATTACAAATAGTGATGCAATGAATAACTTTTGTATATGTATTTTCATGTTGTTCAAAGTGTATCTACAGGATAAATTCCTAGAAGTGAAATCTCTAAGTCAAAGAATATATACATATGTAGCTTTGTTCAGTATTGTCAAATTATTTTCCAAGAGATAGTATTTTTTTCCATTCCAATCAGCAAGGTATAAAAGTGCCTGTTTCCACACAGTCTTGCTAATTTTATCAAGCCGTTAGATTTTTGTCAAAGTGAAGGATAAGGGGGAAAAAAACTGAAGGAATTGCAAAGCTGAAAAAAATATTAAAGATTATTCCCCAAATATCTCACGAAGGTTAAGATGAGATATTATGAAATTTGTGTCTCTAAGTCCAATATCTGGGTCATGTGCATCTGTAGGTCTGATTCTATCGATGTTTTTTTCTTAATCTAGATTATACATCATGTGTAAAATTTAAGACCACAATTTAATAACAGACATTGCATATAAAAAAGTAGATACTGAAGCAAATGTTCTTTCCCCCAAAATGGTATATCCTTTTCTATTAGGCAGCTAAGGATTATTTCTTTGATCATGTTAGGAGTTAGATTTTAGTTATCTTCTAGTTTCAAGTGTTCTGAGGTGATGTCAGGCCCCTTAGGCCTTGGTCTCAGGCACAATGAGACTAAGAGAGATCTCTGTTTTAGTTCCATCACCAGCCACCACTAATTCAGAAAAAGCAGGAGAGGATGTTGAGTATGGAGGGCTAGCTTTACATTTGGGACTTGCATTCATTTTCTATGGCTGCTATAACAAATTACCATAGACTTGACTGCTTAAAAGTGCACAAGTTTATTATCTTATGGTTCTGTAGATCAGAAGTCTGACACAGATTTCAACGCCCTGAGTAAGGTCAAGGTGTCAGCTGGATGCATTCCTTTCTGGACGCTTTAAAAGAATCCAACTCCTTGTCTTTTCCAGCTTCTAGAATACCATTCCTTGGCTTGTGACCTCTTTCTCCATCCCAAGAGTCAGCAATTTTAATCCCAATTCTTCTCTTCTCGTGCTGCTATCTGTCTGGTTCTTTTTTCTTTTTCTTTTTTTCCAATTCCCTCTTTTACTTTTAAGGACTCTTGTGATTACATTGAGCACATTCAGATAATCCAGGATAATCTCCCCATTTTAAAGTCAGCTGATTAGTGACCTCAATTCCATTGGCTGTCTTCACTCCCTTTTGCCCAGTAGCCTGACATAGTCATAGATTCTGGGGATTAGGATGTGGATGTCTTTGAGGAGCCATTAATTTCCCAACCATGGGTCTTTAGCAGATTCCATTCAATCATGCCAGCTCACATTAAACATTCAGCTGATTTCTTATTGTGGAAAAGTTGCTTCGACTGTGGCTGACTAGTCCACTACGATGCCACAGACTAGGTTCTCAGGGAAGCAGACTAAGTTGGAATTCAGCATGTAGGCTGTTTATAGGAAATGCCCCTTGGGATCAGTACCTATGAAAGGAAGTTTTAGTTTCCTGGGGCTGCCATAACAAATTTTCACAAACTGGGTGACTTAAAACAATGGGAATGTATCCTCTCATATTTATGGAAAGCAGAAGAAATCAAGGTGTTGGCAGAGCTGCGCTGTGTTTCAGCACTAGAGGAGATTCTATTCCTTGCCTCTTCCAGCTCCTAGTGACTATCGACATTCCTCAGCCTTGTTTACTCCAGTCTCTGCCTCCACCTGCAGAGGTGGCCTTCTCCCCCTCTCTTCTCTGAATGTTTCTCTCTTCTGTGTCTCTTATAGGGACACCATTCATTAGATACAGAGCCCACCCAGATAATCTATGATGAACTCATCTGGAATCCTTACCTTTGTACGTCTGCAAAGACTCTTTTTAAAAATAGGTTAGCATTAGAGGTTCTGGGGATTAGGCGATGGACATATCTTTGGGTGTACCAGAGGGTAGGAAGCATGGATGGAACCAAGAGGAAGTTGAGCTGCAGAACACATCCAACCACCTCAGCAAGCCACACAGAAAGCTCTAGAACTGCAGTGGCCCATCTGATTTCTCCTGCATTATGCAGAAATGTCCAGACCTTTATGTTCATGCCTTAAGCAGTCATAAAATACAGCTACCCCTGGAATGGTGTGGTGACTTTCTATAACTGAGGCAATTCCTAAAGGATTGTTGCCACCACTGTTGCTGGAATCTAGATATCACATATCCATGTGTATCACAGTGTAGCCTTGTACAGATCAGCTGTACTTCTTATGCATTTGGGGAGTAGCTCTTCTGACCTTGTGTCATGATAATAACTCCCACCAGGCTTCTGCCCCAGCTTCTATTGTTCCAAAGCCTTGTCTTCCCCATTACTTTCATGGCATATTTCTGCTTCCCCTCGGTCCTAGCCTGCGGAGGAGGCCACTAGTGAGTTTCTTAGGGATGTCACTGCATTCCTGATGACTATGGTACATGGTGGGTCTTCTAGACCTTCCCATCAAACATGATTATCTATTGAGCTTTTTGGCCTTGCATAGTCTGTCCACCCCAGCATACCCACTTCCCTGAGTCCTTTAATCCCTTCCCACACTGCCTGCCACAGTAGTTCTGGCTTTTATTTTCCCTCACTTAAGCCATTACTTTCTCCATGCTTCTAAGGAGCCAAGTTGGAGTCCTTGCCAGGGTGTTAAACCCTATATCTTGGGAGAGTGCAATTATAAACCTTTCCTTATCCAGTCTCACATTCTGGGCCCCCTTTATCCAACATGCTTAGCATCCAGACCCACACACCCTCCCCCAGATGTTGCCAGTACACGCTATCTGGGACAGGCAGTGTCTTTGCGTACAGGCCTTTCCTCCCTTTTCACACCCTGCACATCGCTGTTTGGGATATCATGTGACTTCATCTGAATTACTGGCCTAGTAGCCAGGAGGACAGTGAGGGGCACACCCTGGGTACATCCTTGCCTTGCAGGGGAGAGGCCTTTGAATTATTTTCAAAGGAACAGAGTGCTAGCTCCTGGTAGGGAGGGATGGGCCACTTCTGAAGGCTTAGAAGTTTCAGGGAAATTTGTGGATTTGAGATGTTCAGGATTTTCAAATTAGATTATCTCCATCTCATATATCAATGTCCTATTCTTTTCCAAACAAGGTTCTAATCTTGGCACTGAAAGCTCATTGTGTCTGGAATGTAGCCCTTAGAGCTCTGCTACTCTGGTGATTAAGTCCTGGGCCCATGCTCAGATCCCTAGGCACTCCCACAGCAAGATGCTTTTCAGATCCTCTTTGCCTTCTACCAAGAGGGTACTCTGTCTTTCTCACTGGTCTTTCGATTGCCAGTTAATTGCTTTTAGCCTTTCTTTATCTTTCATCAGTGCATCAATGAGTTTAGCAATAAACATTGCATTCCATAATCATTTTACTTACATTTTCCCTCATGTTTTCCTTTTTTAAAAAATTTTTATTAAAATTATTTTATTTAAAATTGTTATAGTGATAAGAACCCTTAACATGGGATCTACCCTCATAACAAATACCCAAGTGTAAATACAATATTGGCTACTGTACCACATGGCACAGCAGATCTCTGCAACTTACTCTTTCATCTTGCTCAGCTGAAACTTTATGCCCTTTGATTAGTAACTTCCTATTTCCAACCCCCTGCACCAAGCCCTGACAAGGGCCATTACACTGATTCTATGACATCGATTAGAGATACCTCAAAAAGTGGAATCATGTACTATTTATCTTCCTGTGACCAACTTATTTGCCTTACATAGTGTCCTTATGGTTCATGCATGCTATACATGTTACAGAATTTCCTTAGATTTTGTCTTAAAGATTATTTATTTATTTTTTATTTTATTTATTTATTCATGAGAGACAGAGAGGGAAAGAGAGAGGCAGAGACACAGGCAGAGGGACAAGCAGACTCCGTGCAGGAAGCCCAATGTGGGACTCAATCCCGGTACTCCAGGATCATGCCCTGAGCCGAAAGGAGACACTCAACCACCAAGCCATCCAGGCTCCCAGAACTTCCTTAGATTTTAAAGACTAACTGATACCCCATTGTGAGTACATACCACATTTTTTTCTCCATTCCTGTGTTGATGGACATTTAGGTGGTTTCTTGGCTGTTGGGTATAGTGCTGCAGTGAACATGGGAATGCTTATATCTCTTTGAGTTTCTGATTTCAGTTCTTTGCATAAATACCCAGAAGTAAGATGCCTGGTTAATATAGTAGTTCTATTTATAATTTTTGATAATACTCCATACTGTTTTCCATAGTGGCTGTGCCATTTTGCATTGCCACCAATATTTCTTCACATCCTTGCCGATACTTGTCTGTTTGGTTTTGTTTAATAATAGCTATTCTGACAGGTGTGAGGTGATGATGTGGTTTTGGTTTGCATTTCCCTCATGACTAGTGTACGTGAGAGGAGTACATGTTCCATTTTTATATACATATTAGCCATATACATATACATAGCTATTCAAGTCCTGAGCCCATTTTTAAATCACATTATTAGTTTTTTGGCTTTTTGAGTTGTAGGTGTTTTTTATGTATTTTGGAGATTAACCTCATATCAGATGTGTGGTCTGCAAATACTTTCTCCCATTCTCCAGGATGACTTTTCACTCTGCTGATTGTTTTCTTTGCCGTGCAGAAGTTTTTTAGTATAATGGAGTCTGACTTATTTTTGTTTTGTTTTTTTTTTGACTCTGCCTTTAGTGTCATAACTGTAAAATCATTGCCAACCTCAAGATTGAAAAGATACTTCCTTATGTTTTCTGCTGAGAGTTTTATAGTTTTGGTTTTGTATTTAACTTATTAATGCATTTTGTGTTGATTTTAGTATGTGGTGTGAGATAGACGTCCAGTTTCTTGGTTTTGCATATGGCGATCCAGTTTTCTCAAAACCATTTGTTAAAAGAACTATCATTTCCTTACTGTATATTTTTAGCACCTTTGTTGAAGATCAGCTGACCGGATAGGCATAGATTTATTTCCAGGCTTTCTGTTCTATTCCACTGGTCTCTATGCCTGTTTATACACCAGCATGGTTTTGATTACTGTAGCTTTGTAATATGTTTCAAAATCAGAGTGTGATGCCTCCAGCTTTATTTGTTCTGCTCAGGATGATTTGGCTACTTGGGAATTTTTTGTGGCTCCCTATGAATTGCACAATAGGTTTTCCATAAAAAAGCCTTTTGTATTTTGATTGGGATGCCATTGAATCCATAGATCATTTTGGGTAGTACAGACATGTTAATAATATTAAGCCTTTCAATTCATGAACATGGGATGACTTTCCATTTGTATCTTCTTAAATTTCTTTCATCAATGTCTTATAGTGTTTAGTGTACAAATCTTTCACCTCCTTATTAAGTTTTTTCCTAAATATTTTATTCATCCTCATGCTGCTGTAAATGGGATTGTTTTTCTTACTTCCTTTTCAGATAGTTCATTGTTAGCACATAGAAATGCAACTAATATTTGTATGTTGATTTTATTTTATTTGGGGGTGTTGTTAAAATTTTTTAACTTAATTTACTTCTTCTATCTTTTAAAGTTTTTATTTAAATTCCAGGTAGTTAACAAAATGTTATATTAGTTTCAGTGTACAATACAGTGATTCAACATTTCCATAATCACCCAGTGCTCATCACAAGTGCATTTCTTAATCCCCATCACCTATTTACCCCTCACCCTACCCCTATCCTCCCTGCTAACCATCAGTTTGTTCTGTATAGTAAAAAGTCTGGGGATCCCTGGGTGGCGCAGCGGTTTGGCGCCTGCCTTTGGCCCAGGGCGCGATCCTGGAGACCCGGGATCGAATCCCACGTCGGGCTTCCGATGCATGGAGCCTGCTTCTCTCTCTGCCTGTGTCTCTGCCCCTCTCTCTCTCTCTGTGACTATCATGAATAAATAAATAAAATCTTTAAAAAAAAAAGTCTGTTTCTTGGTTTGCTTCTCTCTTTTTTTTTCCCCTTTGCCCATTTGTTTTGTTTCTTAAATTCCACATATGAGTAAAATCATATGGTATTTGGCTTTCTCTGACTGACTTATGTCTCCTAGCATAATACTCTCTAGCTCTATCTATACAAATGCCATTGCAAATGGCAGAATAATATTCGTTATATACATACATACATATATATACATATATTTCACTGTATAGATGGATAGGTATCTCACATCTTTTTTATCCATTCATCAGTCAATGATTATTGTACTGTTTCTATAATTTGGCTATCATACATAATACTACTATAAACATTGGGGTGCATGAATCCCTTTGAATTAGTATTTTTGTATTCTTTAGGTAAATACCAAGGATGCAATTACTGGGTGATAGGGCAGTATTATTTTAAAAGTTTTGAAGAAACTCCATACTGTTTTCCAGAGTGGCTGCACCAAACAGTGCAGGAGGGTTCCTTTCTCTCCACATCCTCACCAAGATCTGTTGTTCCCTATGTTGTTAAATTTAACTATTCAGATAGGTGTGAGGTGATATCTCATTGCGATTTTGCTTTGCATTTCCCTGATGAGTGATGTTGAGCATCTTTTCATATGTCTGTTGGTCATCTGTATGTCTTCTTTGAAAAAAAACTTCCATTCATGTCTCCAACCCATTTTTTAAATTGCATTATTTGTTTTTTGTGTGTAGTTTTGCAAGTTCTTTTTATATTTTGGATACTAACCCTTTATCAGATATGTCATTTGCAAATACCTTATCCCATTCTGTAGGCTGCCATTTAGTTTTGTTTATTGTTTCCTTTGCTGTGCAGAAGCTTTTTATTTTGAGGAAGTCTCAATAGTTTTCTTTTTGCTTTTTTTTCCCCCCTCTTGCCTTAGGAGACATATCTAGAAAGAAGTTGCTATGGCCGATGTCAAAGAAGTTACTGTGTTCTCTTCTAGGATTTGTATAGTTTGGGGGTCTTACATTTAGGGCTTTAATCCATTCTGAATTTAATTTTGTGTATGGTGTAAGACAGTGATCCAGTTTCATTCTTTTGCATATTGCTGTTCAGTTTTCCCAACACTATTTGTTGAAGAGACTGTCTTTTTCCCACTGAACATTCTTTCCTGCTTTGTCAAAGCTTAATTGACCATATAGTTGTGGGGTCATTTCTGGGTGTTCTGTTCTATTGATCTGTGTGTCTATTTTTGTGTCAGTTCCATACTGTTTTGATTACTACAACTTCGTAATTTAACTTGAAGTCCAGAATTGTGATGCCTCCAACTTTGCTTTTCTTTTCCAGGGTTTCTTTGGCTATTTGGGGTCTTTTGTGGTTCCATACAAATTTTAGGATTGTTTATTCTTTCTCTGTGAAAAATGCTAGTGGTATTTTTTTAAAAGATTTTATTTATTTATTCATGATAGACAGAGAGAGAGAGAGAGAGAGACAGGCAGAGGGAGAAGCAGGCTCCATGCTGGGAGCCCGATACGGGACTCGATCCCGGGTCTCCAGGATCACGCCCTGGGCCAAAGGCAGGTGCTAAACCGCTGAGCCACCCAGGGATCCCCCCCCTTTTTTTTTTAAAGATTTGCTAGTGGCATTTTGATAGAGATTGCATTAAATGTGTAGATTGCTTTGGGAAGCAGAGACATTTAGCAATATTTATTCTTCCAATCCATGAATATAGAATGTTGTTCCATTTCTTTGTTTCATCTTCAATGTCTTTCATCAGCATTTTATAGTTTTCAGAGTACACGTCTTTTGCCTCTTTGGTTAGGTTTATTCCTAGATATCTTATGGTTTTCAGTGCAATTGTAAACAGTGATTCCTTAATTTCTCTTTCTGATGCTTCATTAATCATGTATAGAAATGCAAAAGATTTTGTATGTTGCTTTTGTAACCTATGACTTTACTGAATTCATTTATTAGTTTTAGCAGTTTTTTGGTGGAATCGTTAGTTTTCTGTATAGAGTATCATGCCATCTCCAAAAGTGAAAGTTTGACTTCTTCCTTGCTGATTTGGATGCCTTTTATTTCTTTTTGCTGTCTGATTGCTTATGCTAGGACTTCCCTATCTTAAGGAACTATCTTAAGTGCTATCTTAAGTAACAAGTGGTGAGAGTGGGCATCCTCTCTTCTTCCTGACTGATGAAGAAAACCTCTCAGGTTTTCTCCATTAAGGATGATTTTAGCAGTTGGTTTTTCATAGATGGTCTTTATTATGTTGAGTTATGTTTGCTCTAAAGCTACTTTCTTGAGGGTTTTTATTATGAATCAATGTTGTACTTTGTCGGATGCTTTTTTTTGCATCTATTGAAAAGATCATGGGGTTCTTATCCATTCTTTTATTAATGCGGTATATCACATTGATTGATTTGTGAATATTGAACATGCTTGCAACCAAGGAATAAAACCTACTTGATTGTGGTGACTGACTTTTTAATGTATTTTTGGGTTTGGTTTGCTAGTATTTTACTGAAAATTTCTGCATCTATGTTCATCAAGGATATTGACCCCTAGTTCTCTTTCTTAATGGTGTCTATCTGGTTTTGGTATCAGGGTAATGCTGACCTCATAGAATGAATTTGGAAGTTTGCCTTCCTTTTCTATTTTTTTTTGAATAGTTTGAGAAAAATAGGTATTAGCTCTTCTTTAAAGGTTTTGTAGAATTCACCTGTGAAGCCATCTGGTCCTGGACTTTTGTTTGTTGGGAATTTTTTGATTACAGATTCAATTTCTTGACTGGTTATCAGTCTGTTCAAATTTTCTATTTCTTCCTGTTTCAGTTTTAGTAGATTATGTGTTTCTAGGAATTTATTCAGTTCTTCCAGTTTGTCTAATTTGTTGGCATATAGTTATTCATGATATTCTTTTATAATTGTTTGTATTTCTGAAGTGTTGGTTATTATTTCTCCTCTCCCATTTGTGATATTATTTATTTGAGTCTTTTTTATTTTTGATTAGTCTGGCCAGAGGTTTATCAATTTTATTAATTTTTTCAAAGAACCAGCTCCTAGTTTCATTGATCTATTCAACTGTTTTTTAGTTTCTATATCATTTATTTCTGCTCTAAACTTTATTATTTCCTTCCTTCTGCTGATTTTAGGCTTCATTTGCTGTTCTTTTTCTGATTCTTTTAGGTGTAAGGTTAAGTAGTTTACTCAAGATTTTTCTTGCTTCTTAAGGTAGGCCTATAATGCTATATGCTTCCTGCTTAGGACCTCTTTTGCTGCATCCCAAAGGTCTCGGACTGTTGTGTTTTCATTTTCTTTTGTCTTCACATATTTTTAATTTCCTTTTTTATTTCCTGGTTGACTGATTCATTGTTAAGTAGCATGTCATAACCTCCATAACCTCCCTATATTTGTGGTCTTTCCAGAGTTTTTCTTGCAGTTGATTTCTGGTTTCATAGCATCATGGTCAGGAAAAAGTACATGGTATAGCTACAGTCTTTTTGTATTTTTTGAGGCCTGTTTTGTGACCTAATCCATGATCTATTCTGGAAAATATTCCACATGCACTTGAAAAGAATGTGTATTCTGCTATTTTAGGATGCAATGTTCTGAATATATCTCTAAGTCCATCTGACCCTGTGTGTGATTCAAAGCCATTGTTTCCTTTTTGGTTTAGATTATCTGTCCATTGATGTAAATGGAGTATTAAAGTCCCCTACTATTTTTGTATTGTTATCAATTAGTTCCTTTATGTTTATTATTAATTGTTTTATATATCTAGGTGCTCCCATGGTTGGATGCATAAATAGTTGTTATATCTTCTTGTTGGACTGCTCCCTTTCTGATGATATAGTGCCCTTCTTTCTCTCTTGTTACCATCTTTTTTTAAAGTCTAGTTTTTCTGATATAAGTATTGCTACTCTGGATTTTTTTTAATATCCATAATAAATTTTTGCATGATAAATGTTTCTCCATCCCCTCACTTTCAATCTACAGGTGTCTTTATGTCTCAAATGAGTTTCTTGTGGGCAGCTTATAGATAAGTCTTGGTTTTTTGTTTTTTTTGTTTTGTTTTGTTTTGTTTTTTTCTTTCTTTTTTTTTTTTAATCCATTTGACACTCCATGTCTTTTGACTGGAGCATTTAGTCCATTTACATTCAAAATAATTATTGATAGATATATATTTATTGCCACTTTATTGCTCATTTTGTCATTGTTCCTAGACAGTTTTCCCTAACTCTTTTTTGTCTTTTTTGCTTTGGGTCTCTTCTTTGCATTCAAAGAGTCCTCTTTAATATTTCTTGTAGGGCTGGTTTAGTGGCCATGAACTCCTTTAGTTTCTGTTTGTCTGAGAAAATTTTTATTTGTCCTTCTATTCTGAATGACAACAATGCTGAATAGAGTATTCTTGGCTGCAGATTTTCCCCATTCAGCACTTTGAATATCATGCCACTTTCTTCTGGCTTGCCAACTTTCTATTGAGAATCTCCAGCTAGCTTTATGAGTCTTCTCTTGTAAATGAAGGACTACTTTTGACTTGCTGCTTCTAGGATTTTTTTTTCTTTATCACTTTATTTGCAAATTTAATTATAATATGTCGTGGTGTTGGCCTGATTTTGTTGATTTTGAGGGGAATTCTCTCTGCCTCCTGGATGTGGATATGTTTCCTTCCCCAGTTTTCTGCTGTTTTTTCTTCAAATAAATTGTCTGCCCTCTTTTGACTCTTTTCTTCTGAGACTCCTATAATATGAATGTTATTATGTTTGATGGAATCACTGAGTTCCCTAAATCTATTCTTGTGTTCCATAATTCTTCTTTCTCTTATTTTGTTCAGCTCCGTTACTTTCCATCATTTTGTCTTCTAGGTCGCTAATTAATTCCTCTGCTTCTTCCAGCCTCGTGTTCATTGCCCCACACCAGTTTCCAATCTCTTTTATTGCACTTTTTATTTCTGATTGATTCTTTTTCAACTCTTTTATCTTTGTGCTAACATTCTTGCTGATGTCTTCTATCCTTTTCTCAAGCCCAGTGAATATCCTTATGATTATTTTAAATTGTCCATCTAGCATGATGCTTGTAACTGTTCACTTAGATCTCTGGCTGTGGCCTTATCTTTCATTTGTAATAAATTCCTCTGTCTTCACATCTTGTCTAAGCCTTTGCCTTCTCTGTATTAGAAAGCCAGGTATGTCTTCTGCTCTTGAAGAAGAGACATGTAGTGGCCCAGGCCTGGCACTACACCAGGAGTGTTTCCAGGCAGTGTTTTCAGGGTGTGTTGTGTGCTCTCTGCTATTGAATTCTGACTGTTCTATCCTTTAGACAGCTGTCTGCAGAGACTCACCATGTCTGCTATCAGGAGTGCTTGCTCCCTGGCCTATATCCTGAGTTTTAAGTAGGTATCCCCTGGTCTGCTTGTATAATGAAAGGACTTGTATATATCCCGAGTTTTAAGTAGGTATCCCCTGGTCT
The DNA here is from genome assembly GCF_053574225.1 of Canis aureus. Taxonomy (NCBI): domain Eukaryota; kingdom Metazoa; phylum Chordata; class Mammalia; order Carnivora; family Canidae; genus Canis; species Canis aureus. The sequence goes on from NC_135631.1 coordinate 45,348,688, forward strand.
GCTTGTATAATGACCTCCACAAGAACTGAGGCCCTGCAGAACTCTCTGGTCAGGAGATGTGTCGTGGGCAGGGGTTTGTGCTGGTCTTCTGGGCAGTCATCTGCCATTCTGAGACTGAGGCAACTATAACAGAAATGCAGTTCCATCAATGTGCAGGGAGATGGGGCTTGGTGTATACAAGTTAGGCTGCCAGTGTGGGCACTGCCCTGCTTCTTACAGGTAGCTCTCTGTTTTTGCTAAGGAGTAGGAGAAGGAAATGGCTCCAGCCAGCTCCTTTGTTTCTGGAGTTTCCATGAATGCAGCCTCTCAGAGTTACACTTTGAAGAGCGAATAATCGGGGGATCCCTGGGTGGCGCAGCGGTTTGGCGCCTGCCTTTGGCCCAGGGCACGATCCTGGAGACCCGGGATCGAATCCCATGTCGGGCTCCCGGTGCATGGAGCCTGCTTCTGTCTCTGCCTGTGTCTCTGCCTCTCTCTCTCTCTCCCTGTGACTATCATAAATAAATAAAAATAAAAAAAATAAAAATAAATTAAAAAAAGAAGAGCGAATAATCTACCCACCGTGTACCCCAGGTGCTCTTCAAATCACTGTTGCCAGCTGTCTTTCCCTGGGTTGTTTCCCTACTTTTTCACCAGAAGCAGCACAATGCCCTCCAGGCTCTATTCCAGAAGAGCCTGTTGACCTTTAAAATTCTAGGCTTTAAGTCCCATTGGTTGCAAGAATTCATAAAATTCAGCCCCTCTCATTTTTCCAAGCCAATGGCTTTGGGAAAACATTCTCCTTGTATGTTCCTCTAGGTGCTCCTCTCTCTCTCACCCTCCTCCACAACCACAGCTCCCTTCCCTTCATAGTACCTCTATCTATTTCTTCCCTAAATCATGTCTCAGCTTCTTCTATGTGACTTCTTCTCTCCCTTTAGTTGTGTCGTTTGTTCTGTTAGTCCTCAGGTTGATCTCTGGATGATTTAATAGTTATCTAGTTGTGTTCATGAGACGAGATGAGTCTAGGGTCCTCCTACTCCATGGCCATCTCAGTCTCTGATTTTTGTATATTGATTTTATATCTGCAATTTAAAAAAAGACTTTATTTATTTATTCATGAGAGAGACAGAGAGAGGGGCAGAGATACAAACAGAGGGAGAAGCAGGGTCCCTTCAGGGAGCCCGATGTGGGACTCCATCCCAGGACCTTGTGACCTGAGCCAAAGGCAGATGCTTAACTATTGAGGCACCCAGGTGTTCCCTTATATCTTGCAATTATTTTTCAGTTCTAGCAGTCTTTTTGCTGGTACCATAGTGGGTTTTTGTGGAGAGTTTAGGATTTCCTGTGACTAAGATTATGTCATTTGCAATCAGGGACAATTTTACTTTTTCCTATCCAGTTTGGATGCCTTTTATTCCTTTTTCTTATCTGATTGCTCTGGCTAATGCTTCTACTACTGTGTTGACTAGAAGTGGTAAGAGTGGGGACACCTGGGTGGCTCAGTGGTTGAGCATCTGCCTTCAGCTCAGAGCATGATCCCAGGGTCTGGGGATTGAGTCCTGCTTCAGGCACCCCACAGGGAGCCTGCTAATTTCCTATAGGAAAATTAAGGACAGTTGCACATGTACGAGCGTGCACGGGTGTAAAAGGAGGTGTTGTATAAAAAGCGGGGAGTAGCAACAGCCCCGGGGGCAGAGAGCTCCCAGCCCGCAGGTGGCCCGGCCGTTCCCTCCAGCTCCAGGTCCTGGAGGAGGACACGGCCCTTCCTCCCGCATCTCCTCCTCTTCCGGGGCCCTGCATGATGCCAACCACTGGCGGGTGCCCCCCCACCCCCACGACCTGAGCTTAGGAAATCGTGCCACTGAGGAGCCTCTAGGTGGCAGTGGGTCCCAGAGATTTGGAAAGCTCTGCAGCCCAGGCCCAGCAGCCCTGCGGTGACCAGACTTTGACCTGCTTTGCAAACAGAGTCTCACCCTGCACCTGGTTTAGAAATGCTTCGGGAGGGTTCCACGGGCAGGGGTGGTGAGAGACTCCTCCGACACATGCACGTGTGTGTGTGTGTGTGTGTGTGTGTGCGTGTCTGTCGGAGGTGACGAGAGCATGGTATGCTCCCCATGAGAGGGGGTCCTTGCTGGAGATTAAGAAGTTGCGTCCACAAAAAAAAAGAAAAAAAAAGAGAAGATTTTATTTATCTATTCATGAGAGACACACAGAGAGAGAACAGCAGAGAGGGAAGCAGGCTCCATGCAAGGAGCCCAATGCGGGACTCGATCCCAGGACCCCAAGATCATGCCCTGGGTGGAAGGCAGGCGCTAAACCACTGAGCCACCCAGGGATCCCCTGCACAGCATTTTCATTTATGCACCTTGCCAGACCCCTCTGGGCATCTGAGTTTGCAGCCTCCTCTGAAACCCATCCTATAACTAGCTAATATTTGCATAGCATAGCTTAGGTTTCTAAATTTAACATAAGGCACTGGAAAATAAAGGGGGTTTTGAACCCAGACAGCTCTGGGTTTAAACCCTGATTTGGCTATCATAATGGTTGTATTATCTTGGGCAAGTTACTTCCCGCCTCTGACCCTCAGTGTCCACATCTGTGAAATGAGGATCAAAATACGTAACTGCGAAGTCATTGTATGGGTTGAAAATAATATCTGCAAAGCACCTGGCGGGGAAGTAGGAGCTGTGTCTCTGCCCCGCTGTGTGTGTCTCTCATGAATAAATAAAATCTTTAACAACAACAACAACAACAACAAAGAAATGGTAAGAGTGGACATCCTTGCCTTCTTCCTGATCTTAGAGGAAAAGCTTTCAGTTTTTTACCTTTGAATGCGGTATCAACTATGGGATTTTCTTATTTGGCTTTAATATATGCAGGTCCTTTCCTCTCCCATAACTTTTCAAACATCGGCTGGTACATTTCACCAACTAGTGCCCTCTTCTGTGTACCTGTCAGCATTCATCACTGATGCTCTCGGAGCTCTACACATCACCAGTGATGGGGTGGGGTCCTCACTGCCAACTAAACAGAGACTAATCTAGCTCTAAAACCCATCTTATGTTCACTTTTTTGGCCACTCGTGGCAGTGACTCTCACAGGTGGTGTTTCCATAGACAAGAGTCTAATGGACAATATGTTTATTAGGAATTGACATCCATGGAAGGGAGAGGGAAGAACAGGTTTAGATCGAGGGATAAGTCAAGCTGCAATGCAGACCCAGTAGGCTTCCCACAAGGAGTTGTGGAAAAAAGTGGCCAGTCACGGTTTTCTTGTGTTGAGTCAAGATGCCTAATCAGTCATTAGATAAAGGCCATCTCCACACCCCCAAAGAGCATAACTTTAGGCAAGTTGGCTTTTTGCAGTTCAGGCAATCACCGAAGGGTTTAACAGCCAAAGGCTATCTTCTAACAACATTAGCAGCCGCTGAGCCAACAAGTCCTTCCTTGAAGATTTTGAGTGGCACGTCCATGCTACCAGACAGGACTATTACTCCCACATGTGAAAATAGCTGCCAGTCATTTCTCACTTGAAAATGGCTTGCCATATTCTACAGTATAGATCATTTAGACTTTATTGTTTCCACAGCTCTTCAATGTTATCTTAAAGTTATTTTTAAATTAAAATTTTTCACCTTATCTGATACATTCCTTGGGCAACATAAAACTGACAGCCTAAACAACAGTGAAATTATTCCAGCCTCTGAATTCTTACTTTCAGTTATATAGCTTTCAGTTCAGGGATTCCCATTTGATGATTCTCTATAACATCCAGTAGTTGCTGAAATTCATTATTTTGTCATTTACTTTCTTGAGTGTATCAATTACAACTATTTTAATATTCTTTTTCATAACTCTGATAATTGAATTTCCCATCTAAATATTTTCTTGTCTTTTTCTCTCTTCTCATACAAATCATTTTTTCTTTACCTTTTTTCCCTTACTTCCTTTTCCTTCCTTTCCCCTTCCTTCTTTCCTCTTTTTCTTTTTTTCTTTTCTTTTCTTTTTTTTTTTTTTGGACATCAAGTTATTTTTGGTTGGCTACCAAACATTGTATATGATATATTATCAAGATAAATTGAGGCTTTCAGCAATATTTTCCTCCAACTGGGACTTTTGCTTTTGGTAAGCAGTTAGAGAATGAAGATCGCATTAATCCCAACAGAGATTGAACTCATTCAAACCTGTTTTTTGTGAAGGCTGGGCAATTTATGAATCACTGTAATTTTGAGTATCTATTTTTTGTGATACCAATAGAATGCTCAGATCTCTTCTTCCTTTTTGTTCCTGTACTCTGGTATTTATACCCAAGACTTCCAGAAATTCTATTCAGCTTCTCTCTCTGTAAACCATAATTTTCTCAACTTTTAGACTTGCAGCTTTTTTTTTTTTTAATCAGTAAAAGCTCCCAGCTTAGAGTAGGGAGTAAAATATGGTGCCAGTTTCAACAATCTCTCTTCCCTAATTTATTAACTTTTAACTCCACTAGTCCACATTGACTTGGTAGTTCTTTGAGGCCTTCAAATATTTTGAGTGTGTGTGTGTGTGTGTGTGAGCGTGCATGTGTGCACACGCTAATGCATGTTTAATTCTGTTCAGCTTTTCTATACATTGTCAGTAAGAAGGGTGGTTGACTAGAAGATAGTTCATCATTGTCAAAAGCACAACTCCAAGTTCTTTCTTTATTGAGTTTATGTTTTTAGTAATTGTTTTACAGGAAAAAAAAACACCTCTGATGAGTTTCATTCTGTTCTTCAAGATACATTTTTTATTTATGTTGGGCTGTGTTTGTCTCTGGTATGAATTGAATTTTACCTTATTTTTTCCTGTGGTACAGTTACAGGTTGCTGTTCTGTTTCTTTTATCTTAATTATATCTTTCTGACACTTCCCTGACATCCTATGTTCTCTGTCATAATCGAGTGATTACTTTCTTGCCATTGTATGGAACACCTTGTGTGCTCTTAAAATTTCAGTTTGAAGGCTGAGCAGTTGATATTCTACTTGCTTTAAAAAAGCAAGAAAAAGGGATCCCTGGGTGGCACAGCGGTTTGGCGCCTGCCTTTGGCCCAGGGCACGATCCTGGAGACCCGGGATCGAATCCCACGTCGGGCTCCCGGTGCATGGAGCCTGCTTCTCCCTCTGCCTGTGTCTCTGCCTCTCTCTCTCTCTGTGACTATCATAAAAAAAAAAAAAAAAAAGCAAGAAAAAGTGGCAAGGTGTGGGGGAGAGCTTAGAGGAGGCCCTATACAGCCTTTGTTTTAATGCCTCCACTCTTTCCTCATTTATTCATTTTACAAGTATTTTTTCATTGTCCACTATGTACCAGGCACTAATCCAAGAACTTGAGATTTATCAGTGAAGAAAGCATTCAAAAGTCCCTGTATTTATGTCTCATATTTTAGTGGAGGAGAGGACAGTAAACACTAAAACTAATAGAGTAACACTTTAGAAGATGATGAGTGTGGTGAATATATGCAAATGTGTAGGGGAAAAGTATTGGAAGTACAGGGGATGGGATTCTTGTTGCCATTTTAAGTTTGGTGATTAGTGTGAGACTCATTGGGAAGGTGAAATCTGAGCAGACTTCAAGGAGAAACCTCTTGAGTATTTGAGAAAAGGTATTCTAAGCAGTAGGAATGGTCACACATAAATAGAATCTTTATGTGATCTTTGATAAAGGAGCAAAGGCAATACAACAGAGAAAAGATAGTCTTTTCAACAAATGGTGCTGAAACAACAGCAACAAAATGAGTCTAGATCTAAACTGTAAGCCATTTAGAAAAATTAACTAAAAATGGATCACAGACCTAAATGTAAAGTGCAATCCTACAAAACAAAGACAATAACATAGGAGAAAACCTTGATGACCTTATGTATGGCAATTACTTTTCAGATAGAACACCAAAGACATGTTCCTTGAAAGAAATGATTGACAAGCTGGATCTCATTAAAATTAAAAACTTTTGCTCTACAAAAGATGATGCCAGGAGAATGAGAAGACAAAGCACAAACTGAGAGAAAATATTTGCAAAAAGCCTACCTGGTAAAGGACTGTTAACCAAAATACAAAAAAAAAAAAAAGAAAAGAAAAGAAAAGAAAAAGAAAAAAGAAAGTCTTAAAATTCAATAATAACAAATAACAATAACAAAAATAACATATTATTTATGTTTTAATTTAATAACAATATTAAAAAATGAGGCAAAGACCTTAACAGACAGAAATAAACATATAGCAAAAAAGCATATTAAAAGATACCTCCACATCCTATTTCAGCAGGGAAATGAAAATTAAAACAAGATACCCCTACATGCCTATTCACATGGCCAAAATCCAGAACACAGACAACAGCAACTGCTGGTAAGGATGTGGAGCAAAAAGAACTCTTTCATTGCTGATGGGAATGCGAATGTTACAGTCGCTTTGGAAGACATTTTGGTGGTTCCTTATGCAATTTTAAACACACACCACCCGTACGATCTAGCAATTGTGCTCCTTGATATTTACCAAAACAATTGAAAACAAATCTGCACAAAAACCTGCACACGGATATTTATAAAAATGTTATTCATAATTGCTAGAACTTGGAGGAAAATAAGATGTCCTTCTGTATATAAATGGATTATTAAACTTTGGCACATCTATACAATAGAATATTATTCAGTGAGGAAAAAAATGAACTATCAAGCCATGAAAAGACATGAAGGAACCCTAATGCATATTACTAAACAAAAAAAGCCAATCTGAAAAGGCTAAAAACTGTGTGATTTCAACTATCTGACACTCTGGAAAAGGCAAAACCACCAGTAAAAAAAAAAAAAAAAAAAAAAAAATCAGTGGTTGCCAGGGATTGAGGTGGAAGATTGATGAGTAGGCAAAGCATAGAGGATTTTTAGGGCAGTGAAAATATTCTGTATGACACCATAATGATGAATACAGATTATCATATATTTGCTCAAACCCATAAAATGTACAATACCCAAGAGTGAACCATATGTAAACTGTGGACTTTGCATGATTATATGTCAGTATAGGTTCATTGAAATGTGGATTCAACTGAAACAAACATAGCATTCTAGTAGGGGATAGTTATGGGGGAGGTTTTGCATATGTGGAGGCAGGGGACCTATGGAAAATCTCTGTACCTCCCCCTGAATTTTTCTGTGAACCTAAAAGTACTATAAAAAATTAAGTACAATTTTTTAAATAGTTCAAAAAAAGGAAATAAAAATAGTTCAATAATAGGAAATGTTGCTAAGTATGCGAATAAATTTGAACCTTCTTATACTTCTAGTGAGAATATAAAATGGGACAGCCACTTTGAAAAACAACAGGGCATTTTATCAAAAAGTTAAACACTAAAGTACCATATGAGCTAGTAATTAAACTTCAAAGTATATACCCAAGAAAAATGAAAAATATGTCCAGGTAAAAACATATACAAAGATATTCATAGCAACAATATTCATAGCCTAAAAGTGGAAGGAATACAAATATTCATTAACTGATGGATAAATAAATGGATAAATTGATGGATAAATAAAATGCATTATATCCATACAATGAAAGGTTATTCATCCATAAAAAGGAATTGTTGATTCATACTACAACATGGATGTACCTTAAAAACATTAGCTAAGTGAAAGAAGCCAGACACAAAAGGCCACATATTGTATGATTCTGTTTATATGAAATGTCTAGAATAGGCACATTTATAGAGAGAGAGAGTAGATTTGTGGTTGCTTAAAACTGGAACAGAGATGGTACTGAGCAGGGGGTGCGGATTAATGGGAGGCAGCTAAAGGTACAGTTTCTTTCCGTAGTGACAAAAACATTCTAAAATTAATTGTGGCCATGGTTGCACAACTTTGTGAATATATTGGAAACCATTGGTTTGTATACTTAAAGCAGGTGCCTTGCATGGTATGTGAATTTTATCTCAATAAAGCTGTTGCCAAAAACAAACAAACAAAAAAAGGACCTTCATAACATATTAAAACAAGTAAATAGATATACAAATGGCCCATAATCCTATCATCCCAGTAAATCCTGACAACATTTTTAAGAATGAAATAATGTGAGTGATTAGAATATTCAAACAATAAAGGCACAAAATAGTGATTATAAAAGCCTACCTATCTTTCATTCTCTCTCTTTTTTTTATAAATAAGTCTTTTATTTTTATTTTTTTAAAGATTTTATTTATTCATGAGAGACACAGAGAGAGAATGGCAGAGGGAGAAGCAGGCTCCATGCAGGGAGCCTGATGTGGGACTCGATCCCAGGTCTCCAGGATCAGGCCCTGGGCTGAAGGCGGCGCTAAACTGCTGAGCCACCTGGGCTGCCCTTCCTTCCTTCCTTCCTTCCTTCCTTCCTTCCTTCCTTCCTTCCTTCCTTCCTTCCTTCCTTCTTTCTTTCTTTCTTTTCTTTCTTTCTTTACTTTTTATTGTGGGAACACTTAAGATCTACCCTCTTAACAAATTCCAAATACATAATACAGTATTAGTATTGTTAACTGTAGTCACCATGCTGTACATTGGATCTCTAGAACTCACTCATTTTGCATAATTGAAACTTTCTACACTTAATTAACATCTCCCTATTTATATCCCACCTGCCCCTCAATCCCCTGGCAGCTACCATTCTACTCTCTGGTTCTCTGAGTATGACAATTTTAGATTCCACATATAAATGAACTCATGCTTCCTGTGTCTGGTTTATTTTACTTAGCACGATATCCTCAAGGTTCATCAAAGTTATTGCAAATCGCGGGGTTTCCTTCTTTCCTATGGCTGATTAATAGTCCGTTATGCATATATATGTGACATAGCCACATCAGTGATATATACGTCACATGTTCTTTATCCATTTCTTTATCAATAGACATTAGGTTATTTCCACACCTCAGCTATTGTGAGTAATGCCGCAATGAACGTGGAATACAGGTATCTCTTTACAATACTGGTTTTCTTTGCTTGCATATATGCCCAGAAGTGAGAATGCTAGATAATGTAGTAATTCTATTTTTAATACTTTGAGGAACCTCTGTACCAACCTACATTGCCACCAACAGGGCATAAGAGTTCCTTTTCCTCCACATTCTCACCAGCATTTGCCATCTTTTGTGTTTTTGATACTAGCCATTCTGCCAGGTATGGAGTGATACCTCATCATGGTTTTATTTGCATTTTTCAAAGGGTTAGTGATGTTGAGCTCCTTTTCATATACCTGCTTGCCATTTGTATGCCTTCTTCTTCCTTTTTTAAGAATCTATTCATTTATTCATGAGGGACACACAGAGAGAAGCAGAGACACAGGCAGAGGGAGAAGCAGGCTCCCTGAGGGGAGCCTGATGTGGGACTCGATTCCGGAACCCTAGATCACATCTTGAGTTGAAGGCAGGTGCTCAACTACTGAACCACCCAGGAATCCCTACATATCTTCTTTTGAGAAGAGTCTATTCAGGTCCTTAGTCCATTTTTAATTTGGGTTTTTTGGTTTTGGCTTATGCATTGTTTTCTTGATTTCATTGAATTATCTGCATTGCTTCTCAGCCTTTTGGCTAAGATCAAGTGGAATTATCTGCATTCTCTTGTAGCTCTCTAGGTTTCAGTAATATAAACACTTTGAATTTTTTTGTCAAAGATCTCACAGACTTCCTTTTCTCTTATGTCACTTACTGAAAATGCATTGTCTTCCTTTGGTGATATCATGTTTCTTGTAGTCTTGCATTGGTGTCCACGTATTTGAAGAAGTAGTCACCTCTGAAATACTTTATCAATTGGCTCCCATGGGGTGAAAGCTTGTGAGTGGATGTGAGGACACTGGCTTAGTGGGGGTGCTCTGCTGTGCAGAGTCTAGTGATGGGTTCAGGGTCATATGCACCAGCTCCAAAAGTGTGCAGGGCCCCAAGATACAAGATGCACAGCGGAGCCAATGCTGCGGGCAGAGGTAGGTGGCACTGGCTCTGGAGGGGCTCAGTGGCATGGAGTCTGGGGAGCTCTGGTGGCTGTCATCCACATCAGTGAAGACCGCAGGGATTCTCAGTGTCGAAATCTAGAGGGGGTGGTCCACAGCAGCAGTGTGGGCTTTTGGGATTTCCCATGGAAGTCGGCCTGCTGGGTTTCTCCTGCCCTCCTTTTGTCCTCTCGAAGGAACTCATGGCTAGGGCAAGGAGTTTACAGGTCTGGGGGATGGTGTGATGCAGGGAAAATGTGTTCTACCTTTTTTTTTTTTTTTTTTTTTTGCTCTGTTTTTGTGCTCCACTTTGTTGCTGCAGCTTCCATACATGAGAGCCTTGCTCTTTCGGTCCATAGATAGTTGTTAAAACATTGTTTTTGTAGGGGAACATGTGCTGGGACCTACTATTCCCACACCTTGCTGACACGGCTCTGCATATCTTTATCTTGACTTACTCAAAGGATGCACTGTTCTGCACTTGGCACTATCCACTCACATACTTGAGAGACATACACAGTTTTCTCTCTTTGTTCTTTCCTTCTTTTCTTCTTCCTTCTCTTCTTTCTTCCTACTCAGAAAAGGAAATTTTGTGGGTTTTTCACTCACACTTTGCAGAAAATGGAAAGAAGTTTGTTTTCTTTAGTTTTTAAGATTTTATTTATTTATTTGAGAGACAGTACAAGAGACAGTGACAGTGAGCACAAGTGGGGGGGAGAGGGAGAAGCAGTGGGGAGCTCCACGTGGGGCTCAATCCTAGGACCCTGGAATCATGACCTGAGCCAAAGGCAGTTGCTGAACTAGTTGAACCAGGCACCCCTGAAAAGTTTAAAAACTATGATTCTGGGGGGCACCTGGGTGGCTCAGTCAGTTAAGCGTCCAACTCTTGATTTCAGCTCAGGTCTTGATCTCAGGCTCATGAGTTCAAGCCTCACATTGGGTCTCAGGCTGGGCATGGAGCCTACTTTAAAAAAAAAAACAACAACTATGATTTTTTAAATCGAAAAATTCTACTCTAATGATTCCTGGATTTGTTCCTTTAATGTCATTCAAATTTGTTCTGATCCCATAAATAACACCTTCTTATTGGAACAAAATAAAGCAATGTGTGAACATTTAATTAACAAAGACTTATACGCTGCTTACTGTGCGTCAAGCTCTATTCTAGGTGCCTTAAATATTGACTCATTTAATTAAATTTTCATACCAAGTCTGTGAGTTGGATATTATATATCCATTTGCCAATGAGGAAACTGAGGCACAAGTAAATTTCACAGTGAAAAGGCAGCTGAGATGAGCTTCTTATTCCATCTGGCTCCAGAGCCCATCCTCATTTCCATGGCCCATCTCCAGACTCAAACACCCCGAGGGTTACTTAGAAACCTCACGTCATGCAGTGACCACCAGTGATCTTTCAGTGACCATCCTTTCGTGATCATTCTGTGCATGTATTTATGAACATATACATATTTATGTAAGTAAATCACACAACTATACAATATATATGCGTATATGTATGTAAAATCAAGAAGCTTTTTTGTCATTAACGTTCACAAAAGCAAGATTGTATCATATATATATATATATATGTAATATATATATATATATGATATATATATCACCCAGGTGTCTCTGCTGGTGTTTTCTTTTTTAAAAAATTTAAATTCTTCTAGCCAACATATAGTACATCATTAGTCTCAGACGTAGTGTTCTACAATTTATTGGTTACATACAACACCCAGTGCTTATCACATCATGTGTCCTCCTTAATCCCCATCACCCAGTTACCCCATCCCCCCACCCCTAGCCACCCTGTTTGTTTCCTATAGTTGTCTCTCACGCAGGGTGCCTGAGTGGCTCAGTTGGTTAAGCATCTGCCTTCAGCTCAGGTCATGATCCTGAGATTGAGCCCTGCATCAGGCTTCCTGCTTAGTGGGGGAGTCTGTTTCTCCCTCTCCCTCTGCCTCTATCCTCTGCTCATGCTCACTCTCATTCTCTCTCTCTCTCTCTAATAAATAAAATAAAATCTAACAACAACAAAGAGAATTGCTCATTATTTTTCTCTCTCACTGATATTTTCCCCTTCAGCTTTCTCTCTCTCCCCCTATGATCCTCTGTGCTGTTTCCTGTATTCCACATATGAGTGAGATCATATGATAATTGTCTTTCTCCGACTGACTTATTTCACTCGGCGTAATACCCTCCAGTTCCATCCATGTGGTTGCAATACCACCTCACAGCAGTCAGAATGGCTAAAATTAACAAGACAGGACACAACTGATGTTGGTGAGGATGCAGAGAAAGGGAACCCTCTTCCACTGCTGATGGGAATGCAAGCTGGTGCAGCCACTCTGGAAAACAGTATGGAGATTCCTCAAGAAGTTAAAAATAGAGCTACCCCACGACCCAGCAATTGCACAACTGGGTATTCACCCCAAAGACACAAATGTAGTGATCTGAAGGGGCACCTGCACCTCAATGTTCATAGCACCAATGTCCACGACAGCTAAACTGTGGAAAGAGCTCAGATGTCCATTGACAGGTGAATGGATAAAGCAGATGTGGTGCATACATACAATGGAATATTATACTCAGCCATCAGAAAGGATGAATACTCATCATTCGGCTTTTTTCTTTAACAGATTTTGCTAGATTGTTTTCACAAAAAAGCAGTACAGTTCACAGGTTAATCAGCAGTGAATGAGCATCCCCTTCTCCTAACAGTAGAGCCCCAACTGTGGGTGAAATTTCTTTTTCATTTTTCAAAGATCATTGGTATACAGTGATCTTTTATAATTACCTTAATTTGTTTTCCCCTGGCTAGTAGGAAGCTTAAAGACTTGTATTTGATGCTCTTTCAAGCCATTTGGAATTGTTCTTCTGTGACTCACCTACTCATAACCTCTGCCTGTTTTTCTATTGAGTGGTCTTTTTCAGTGTACTTAATAATGATTTAGTTGTTTGTACCAAATATCCCCTTTATCTATCACAGTTGACTCTTAGAACATGGTGGGGGTGGTTGTTAGGGATGCTGACACCATCCGCAACACAGTTGAAAATCCACATACAACTTTTGACACACACACACCCCAAATTTAACTACTAATACCTACTGTTGACCAGAGCCTTACTGATAACACAGTCGATTAACTTAGATTTTGTGTATGTATTATATACTTATCCTTATGATAAAGTAAGCTAGAGAAAAGAAATTATTAAGAAAATCATAAGGGGGAATGCCTGAGTGGCTCAGTCGGTTAAGCTTCCAACTCTTGATTTCTGCTCAGGTCATGACCTCAGGGTCCTGGGATTAAGCCCTGGCTCCAGCAGGGAGTCTGCTTGAGAGTCTCCTCTTCCCCCTGCATGTTTAATGTGTGTGCATTCTCTCTCTAAAAGAATAAATAAAATCTTTTTTAAAAAAGAAAATCTTTTTTTTTTTTTTTATGATAGTCACACACACAGAGAGAGAGAGAGAGGCAGAGACACAGGCAGAGGGAGAAGCAGGCTCCATGCACTGGGAGCCCGACGTGGGATTCGATCCCAGGTCTCCAGGATCACGCCCTGGGCCAAAGGCAGGCGCTAAACCACTGCACCACCCAGGGATCCCCTAAAAAAGAAAATCTTGAGGAAGAAAAAACTCATTTATAGTACTGTACTGTATTTATCTGGAAAAGTCTGTATAGGTGGGTCTGTACAGTTCAAACCCACGTCGCTCCTGGATAAACTGTAAGCATCACAAAAGTTTTTCTCAATCTATGGTTTGTAGGCTACTTTTATATTTCTTATATATTCTGCCTCTTAAAATGTCTTAATATTTATAATCAAAAATATGTTTAAGTTTTCAATAGCTTATGAGTTTCTGCCTCACCAACTTCTAGCTTGTGCATATGGTGTCCCACGTTTTCTTCTGGATTCTATTGTTTTATCCTTTAAGATTTCACTCCATCTGGAATTTATTTCTCTATGAGGGACAGAAATCAAATTTGCTCTTTCCCAATGCATTGCCAGTTTTGCCAGTATTATTTATTAAATAAACCATTGTTCCCTCCTGAATTAAAATGTATTTTTCTCATATCAATTCCCCCCAGGCAGTGAAATCTATTTTGGGGCATCCTATTCTACTCAGTTCTGCTTGTCTATTGCCTATTCCTATGCTAATCTCATGCTGCTTTTATTTCAGAGGCTTCACTTCTTTTAATGTCTTACAAGGTCCCCCTTTTTCAAAGTTTTCTTGGCTTTTCTTGAACATTTATTCTTCCATATGAACTTTAAGTTCATTTAATTCAAAAACCCACACATGTATGAGGGTTCTAATTTGGATTGCACTCCATTTCTATTTTAATGGGAGAATTCACATTTTGTGATTTGAAAATATCTCATTCAGGAACCCATACAACTTTCTGTTTATTCATGCTTTCTTTTGTGCCCTTATATGACACTGACCTCCGTAGGCCCTACTATGAAGCCATGAATGGTAGACTGGTCCAAAGACTCACCTGAGTTAACCCTGTGTTGGGAAGAATTCACCAACTACTTTTTGCATCTGCCCTTAATGTCCTTCATGGCGACTTTAGCTGATTTCATCACATACTCTCTGCCTCTTCTAAGATGCTTTTGTCCATTCCCATCTTTCAAATGGGTTCCTGCTCCCAGTTCCATTGTGTTTGTATGGGGGTAGTGGTGTGTGAGTTCCCACATCACCAAAAGTGCTCCAACTCCAGCTCTGTACCCTAGAAAATCAACCCAATTCTGCGACTATCTTTCCAGAGATAGCATCAGATTCCACAGGTTATGGGTTTAGTCCTATAAGACTGTCCTCTACTTGAGATGCCAATTGAGAGCTCAGATTGTCAACTGTGTTTCTAACTCACTGGCTACAAATCCATCCTTGGGTTCGGTTAATCTGCTATGATGGCTCATAGAACTCAGAGAAACATTTTGCTTACTGGATTACTGGTTTATTTTAAAAGGATATGACTCAGGAACAGCTAGATGGAAGAGATGCATAGGGCAAGGCATATGGAAAGAAAGGGTAGAGCTTCCATGTCCTCTCCACCATTCTCCCCAAATCTCCATGTGTTCACTGACCATGAAGCTCTCCAAACCCTGTTCTCTTGGGTTTTCATGGAGGCATCTTTACATTGCCATTATTGATTAAATTATTGGCCCTTCATTATTGACTTAACCTCCATACCCTCTCCTCTTCCTGAGATGTTGGTGAAGGGAGGGTGGTACTGAAATCTCCAACCCTCAAAATCATATGGTTGGTTCTCCTGGCAACTAGCCCCCAACCTTAGGTAAGGTCCAAAAGTCACCTCATTAAAATAACAGGAGAACCTTTGTCATTCTCAACACTTAGGAAATTCCAAGGGCTTGGGAAGCTGTGAGTCAGGAACTATGGAGGATGACCAAATATATATATAATCTTATTATAAGTCACAATATCACATTTTTCATAGATTTGGGGGCTTTGTCTCCCTTTCTGGCATCTTCTTCAAATGTTTAGAACTCAGCACTCTCCTGGTCCTTGTCATGTAGTCACCACCCCCAGATCTTTCACAGCTTCCTTGTAGCACTTGCCACAGGACCTGCAATTGCTCAGTTGCCCAGCACTCCCTGGGGAGTGAGGTAGCAGCCACAGCCCTGTCCCAAGGTGGCATTGCCAATGGTCCTTAACTCAGATCCATAAAAGGCTTGGGGAGTAGAATGGCTCTGACCCTACAGACCTCCAGAGGGATCCCCTCACTTCAATGTTATTCCCACAGTCATCCCCCAGTGGTCTCAGGGGAAGTTCTTATCTGGATCTCTGGAATCCTGTTTACTGAGCTGTCACAGGACTCTTACAGCTGCCATTCATTGGTTGCAGTGCCTTAGACATTGTACCCCAATTTTTCTGACTCGGATGTATTTCCTGAGTGTATATCTGTTTTTACTAACACATAGACCTTTGGTCTCTTGTCAAGCCTTTCCATTTTGGGTCCCTTCGTCATTTGAGAAGTGAGTCAAGCTGAACTAAGAATGTCTTTCCCTTTTCTCTGTGCACTTTCTCTTTACAGAAAGGAGAATGAGCTATAGTATTGTATTTTCTGAGACACACATGGCTGATGACCCAAATGGTCCTTGAATCCAAGCAAAATGCTAAGGACTTGTGTGCAAATGGATTAAGGACCTATGGTCACAGTCTCCCCATGCTCCCAACTTTTGAAACTAAAAAACTCCATCCCACCAGGGTCCATCAGATCTACAGGCTAAGAGGGGGTTGGTTTATACCTACAATGTGTTCAGAAGAAACTGTCATGTCAAGACTTAGATAGACAAAATACTCACCCAAGAAGGAAGCAAACTTCAGAGAATTGGAAGCAACTGTGCCCCCCACCCCGCTTCACCCCTACTGCCCCAGTTCTAATTTCTTAATTCAGGAAGCTGGCAGGCTTTCTCCCACCCATTGCCATTGTTCCTTTTACGGAGTACAGTATGCTTTTTTTAATGTCTAAATTCATTTTCTATTGAAAAAGTTTATAATGATGGCATAGCATTATAATCTTGGAAAGGTTACTTAGCTCTTCTGCCCATTTCCTCATTTCTAAAATTGAGATTAAAAATAGTACTCCTTTCTTATGATTGTATTGAGGATTAAAATAGTTAATATACATTAAGCCTTTGGAACAGTGTAAGGACCATGATCAGTGCTATATAAATGTGGTTATCCTCATTCTGACTACTGTCACTGAGTTTCACCCCTACTCTTTCTTCACAATGTAGAATATTTTTCAGCCTCCCTGGTTTCAGTTCCCCTCTTACCACTGCCAGCATACCTCTTCTGTGGTCTCCAAGGGATCCTTTGAGAATGGATAAAAAAAAAAAAGATCTATCTGCTCATAGAACCTTAGAATAATCTCATGGTCCTCAGGAGGTCCTTCATATTCAAAGGAGCAGGCATTGCAACATTTAAAGCCTATCTCAAAGGAAGACACTTGTACCCAAAGCACATACAGATGAAGGCTCTTCCCTGATAAAATGTCTCAGATACCACCTGCCTTCATGCTTCTACAGTAACTCATATCCCGTAACACATCATTAGCTTTTAACAAGAGAAGCTTCTAAGCAAGAGAGGAAGGTGATGGGAGGCTTTCAATGCTCTTTTTCAGGAACAGTTTTTTTAATTATTTCTCCCCCCATCCTACAGGGCTATACCAATTCCACGTCAGCAGAGTGTCCAATGTGTTACTGAAGTCCACACATTGGACTTCATGTCCTCTGGACATTAGCCACATAGCAAAATAGAAGGACAAACTAAGACAATCCAGGCCTCCAAAACAAACAAACAAACAAACAAACAAACAAACAAACAAACAAAAAAACAAGTACCCGAATTACTTAACTCTTATATAGGGAGTAAGTATATCACACTACATGCTAACTAATTCATTTATGATTATACATCCTTGCTTTAAACAGGTATATTTTTTAAAGATTTATTTATTTATTTTTAGAGAGAGATGGTAGGGAAGGGAGAGAGGGAGAGGTAGACAAAATCTCAAGCAGACTGCACACTGAACAGGGCTCCATGTCATGACCCTGAGATCATGACTTGAGCAGAAACCAAGAGGTGGACACTTAACTGACAGCCACCCAGGCACCCCTAAACAGATATGTTTGGGTGCTTAATGGGTGTCAGGCACTATGCTGGCACCAGTGACATACTGGGGCATAAGAAGGGTAGTTCTGAGGGATTGGCAGTTAAGAGTCTAAGGGGAGCCCCAAAGATTTACCAAATAATCACACTAATTAATAAATATAAACTTTTAATTTTAGATAAGTGCTCTAGGCAAAAGGAATGTGATATGGAAAACTGATCTAGAGGAGCTCCTGGGTGGCTCAGTTGGAGGAGCATACAACTCTTGATCTTGGGGGCATGAGTTTGAGCCCCACGTTGGGTATAGAGATTACTTTAAAAAAATAAATCTTAAAAAAAAAAGAAAAGAAAGAAAACTGACCAATGCTTTATGGGACATGGTAGATTTCTCTGAGGAAGAGACACTTAACATATAAAGAATGTCTGGAGTGACCCAAGGAAAGAGAAGAAGGAAGAACATTCCATGCAGTTGGATTGAGATGTACAAGGGTCATATGATGAGAGAAAAGGTGGTGAGAGAAACAGGCACAAGGTATCCAGGAGACAGGGACCACTGTCAGGAGACCATAATTGTAGGGGAAGAGCCTGGGTTTGGTCTTCAACATGAAGTGCCTGAAATGCCTTTGAGGCACACCAAAGGGTTGATATTAAGTAGGTGGTTGGATATATGCCCCTGGAATTCAAAGGAAATGTAGGAACCTGAGATATAATTGGATATAAATAGCTTAGAGATAGAAGTTAAAACTAATGATCTTGGATCATTGCCTATAAAGAAAGAATACAGTGAAAACAAGACCTTGGCCTTGCAAAGCTCTAGATCTAATGGCTGAGTGGAAAAGTCCACAAAGCAAGCTAGGAAGGGACCCCCAGAGAGCAGAGGGGCAAGAAGGAGAATGTAGCAGCATTGAAGGCCAGGGAAGAGTTGCAAGGAATTGGAAGTGGTTGATAGCATTCAGGAACACTGCTGAATTGTGTAGTCAGATAGGGTCAGAACAAGGTCCACTGTTCACACACAGGGGCATCATTGTTGACCTTATCAGAGCCGGTTCAGAGGAGTGATGGGGTGAGGTTGGGGGATGGGAAGGTGGGAGCAGGACATCCAGCTTCGAGCAGGTTAAGGAGAGACTGGCAATTACAACAATAAAGAGAGAAGATACAGACTTTCTTTTTCTCTTCAGTAAAGTTTGTTTTCCATTGTAAAATCAATACATGTTCATTGTAGACATCATAGGAGGTACAGAAAACCAGTGAAGACTAAAGCATATTAATTCCATCACCAAAGGGCAGTTATTATCAAGAGTATATTCAAAAGACAATTATGATTAATAATACCTTATTTCCTTCTGGGTTTTAATGCTATGCAAAGGTGAGATCACATTACCCGAAGGAAGCAGGATTTGGAATTGCACATTTAACTTAATGCAAATGTTATGATTCATTCAGTGGGGGAATAAAACGTCTGGTTCCTCATCTCTGAAGATGCAGACCCCTTCCACCTCCCAAATGTCATGACTTATGTGAAAAACCTACTATCAGATATTCAACTACTTTCTAGAAGAGGCTGTGCTCTCAATTTTTACTGCCTCAAGAAGCAAAATATTCACACATCGAAAATACAGACGTTTCCTTCGAGAAGGCTGGTTATGAAAGAAAAGTGAAATACGACAGTAGGAGAAATAAGGATTTGTGATTGAGAGGTTGGGTTTTGTTTTTTGCCTTTTCAAATGTGAAGAATTCAAGTACACCAAAGAACACGTAATGCGTGTGCATTCTAGAGAATAAAATAAACACCCATGGACCCACACCCAACTTCAGGAGATCATCACCAGAATCTTAGAAGTCTCTGTGGTTCCTCCCCGGTCCACATCCAGGCCCTATCACATTTAAGACAGAAGAGACTGGAGCACATTTAAATGGTGTTGGGAAAGGTGGGATGGGAAGGGCTGTCGGGGTTCACAGAGGGAAAGGAGATATTTGATGACAGGAGCAAACAGGGTCCCAGCCCCAGGAGAAGGGGGTGGCCAGCTGCAGGGGGAGGAGCAACTCTGATGGGTGTGGATGTGCAGAGCTTCTGTAGGTTTGCTATTGGGGGGATGAAGGAGTTCCTGTCTGGTGGCTTCAGAGTTCCCAGTAAAATAGAGAATAAGCTCATCTGCTGAAATGCAAAGGCTTCTCAGAAGAAGGGGCCCGATTTGACATGGTCATTGTTGAGAGCAGGAGACTGAGTTGGTCAGAGAAATGTAATAGTACGACTGGTCAGTGTGGAGGGCGTCTCTGAGGCAGTTGAAGGCTGCCCCAGGAGGCTGAGGGCGTCTTCTGGAAGAATCATACTTGGCAGAGCTCTGTGGGTAAAAGGCAGCCGGGAGAAGGGTGCAGAGAACACATCCCAGGGGCTGGGCAGAGCACAGAGGCGATCTATATTTAGAATCGGTCTCAAACTTCAGGGAAGGATTTCTTCAGTCCCTTCTGGATTCTTTACAGAGGACAAGGCTGGCACGTGATGGTGCTCCCACTGTCACCAACACAAACTCCCAAACTTCCCCTCTTCCGGCTGTTCAGCAGGGCCTGTATCCCTTCTGCTCTGTACACCACCCCAAGTCCCTGCCATGTCAGGACTGGCTAGAGTGCCATCGCCAGCCCCGCCACCTTGTCACGTTAGTCCTTGGTTTTGTGTGTCTCTGCATGGGTCCCCACGTGTCTGTGTGCCCACAGATGCACACATGAGAGAGCATAGTCACAGGGGAAAGGGAGCAGAATTCGCCATTTCTGTCTCAAACTCTCAAGTAGTCATATCTTATCAGAAAGCAGGAGCATCACCTTTATTTTTTAAGATTTTATTTATTTATTCATGAGAGACACACAGAGAGAGGCAGAGACGCAGGCAGAGGGAGAAGCAGGCTCCCTGCGGGGAGCACCATGTGGGACTCGATCCCAGGACCCCAGGGTCACGCCCTGGGCCAAAGGCAGACACTCAACCACTGAGCCCCCCAGGTGCCCTCAGAGCATCACCTTTTAAAAGCCCATCCAGTACTCCCTTCCTTCATTCGAGTGTTAGCTTCTTTTGGTCCAGCTTGCAGGCCAGGGCCTCAGGCAGAGGCCTGACCCCCTGGAAGCTGCTGGACCTTCCTGTCTGGGAGTGGCCCTGCCAGCGCTCTGGCCACCCCAGCTGCACACTGGGGCTCTCTCCTTACATTCGCAGTTCTTGAAAACTGCCTGTGGACACGCCGGGCACACTGGCTGGGAGAGATTCAGTTGTCTGCGTGTTGGGAGTTACATGCCAAGCTGAGGATGGCTACACCCGCCCGGGGTCACAGCCCCCACCCCACAAGCAGTGGGAGCCAAACCTGTGCCCCCGAAGCAGGGCAGCAGGAGGAAACTGCAAGTGCGGCCGCTGCGCTGATAGATGGTGGGGGGCGGGGGGGTGCAGGGTTATAAAGCTTCCTGCGCCTCCCTAAGCTCCCTGGGCCCTGGTCTCTATCACGCTGCCAGGCAGGGCAGAGTCATCGCAGCGGAAAGAGCAAAGCAGCCCAGCCGCTTCTGGACACCAGGCCTAGGGCACCGTGTGTGCCTTCGTACCAGTCGGAGACGCTCCTTGTGCTGCCTTGTCGCCGGTGGCACGGGGGTGAAGCCCCAGAGCCCTCTCTCCTTGCACTGCTTTGTCACTGTCCTCGCAGAGGCCCTGCTGAGACGGCGATGCAACCAGCTGCCAACACCGCACAAGAGGCCGGACGGCATCTACTCCTTTTCTCATTACTTTTGTACTTCAAACATTGGCTTTCCCAACCCCACCATTTTTGCCCTATGTCCTGGGGCTCCCCACAATAAGAAATAGGAATGTACCAAGTTCTGAGTCTTTAGAACACCTGCTTCTCAGACAAATCCTGCCCGCCTCTCTACCCCCACCTACCTAAGTGAGGCAGGAGATGTCCTCCTGCTACCCAGATGTCTGGGTCTCTACCCCCACCTACCCAGGAGACTGGGTACTACTCAGACGTCTGTCCCCATCTGGGACTAGGGAACTGCGGTCCTGCCTGGCTGGCCATCACCGTGCTTTCCATCCCCTTCTTTTCTGGGCATCTTTGAAGTACAGTGGCCAGACACACTTAGATTTCTTTTTTCTAACCTTTGATTTCACACAAATTATGCATTAGTCAGGATAAGTCAGGTTATGCTATAGTAACAAAAAGCTCCAGGGTTGCCTCGGTGACTCAGTGGTTGAGCATCTGCCTTCCGCTCAGGTCGTGATCCCCGGGTCCTGGGATCGAGTCCCCACATCGGGCTCCCTGCATGGAGCCTGCTTCTCCCTCTGCCTGTGTCTCTGCCTCTCTCTCTGTGTGTCTCATGGATAAATAGATAAAATCTACAAAAAAAAAAAAAAGCAAACGACAAAAAAAACACCCTCCAAATTTTATAGACTTAGATGATGATAAAGATTTATTTTTCACTCGCATTACCTGTCTGTTGTGACAGGTTGTTATGGGGTTGTTCTGCGTCATCTTCATTCTGGGACCAGGCTAGCAGAGCAGCTTCTGCCTGAAATATTCTCAATTACTGTGGGAGAGAGAGAAAAAGACATGGAGAACCACACACTGGCTCTTAAAGGCTCTGCTTAGCAGCAAGACGCATTTCCTCTGCCCGTATGTCATTGGTCGACACAAGGCACGCGGCCACTCCTGAATGCAGTTGCGGAGGAGGAGGTAATGGTCCCCAGAAGCACATAAGGAAGGAAAGCCGAAGTATTTGGCCAACAATAGAAAATACAACCTATCAGAATCCTCGTTAGCTCAGGATGACATATTCCTTGTATAACAAAGCCCTCAGGTATCCTCATCTTATTGATAAATGAGATGCTCAGAGAAATGTAATCGGTGTATTTTGTTTTATCTTTATTGATGAATTATATTCCATCACTCACTGTAATTGAAACCACAGCTCGGGTCATGAAAAACCGGACACAGTAGGGGGATGTAATTAGCAACCCAAAACTGCGTTGATAACTCGGGGAGGAGAAGGAGGTGATCCAAGAAATTGCACAAGCCATGGGAAATCAAGACGTTGATCTCATCCTGGGCCCCTTCCTGCCTCTGGACACGCAGCCTGGGACCACCGATCCGGGGCCACCCGCCTAGACCTGCAGCTGATGAACCACCGCCCGGAGCATCACACGCGAGAGCCCGAGGCATGTATGGAAAGGAGGTGCTTTTTGCAGTTAAAGCTGCTACAGCTGTCCTGACTGAGGAACAGGCTCAAGGGGAAACCAAGCTGTGATGCAAAGCAACGTTCCCCACTGCAGCCTAAGAGCCCAGCTGCAGCTCTGCCTCTTTTGAAGTCACCCATAAATGGACCTGAAAGCATCTCACTCCCCTTAATCCCATAGGAGCTGGATGTCCCCCCCACCCAGAGTGTCCCAGCCCGGTTCACACCCCACTCCTCCTGAATTCACAACCGTGTGCGCAACATACCAACTTGATAAAGAGCTCAGCATATATAATTTCTCATCTAAACAAGAGCATTTTTGAGACTGAAAAAGTTTGCTGAGAATGAATCCTATAATTTGCGTATCTATTTACTGATCCTTAACTGGTCTTACTATGTCTATGGGCTTATTAAACAATTCTATAAAAAATAGTTTTAAAAAATAAAACACGCTCTAAAAGAGGTAACGGACTTCCATGTATGTTAAAGCAAATTTATAAAAAAGACTCCTTGATGCTGATTATTTAATCTTTTGAAATAACGTAAGCATAAGAATTATTCCTGGGACACATTCACTAACATTAATCTGCTTCTCAGTCATGGCTGTTTCTCTAGCACCAATATTTTTCTGAAATACTTTTTAATTATTTTAATTTTTTTAACCAAGTGGCCATTAATCTTCAAATGTGCATTTTTATGGTTAATAAACTTAAAACTGTTCACTGAGATGTGAATCAACTTGAGATAGTTGATTCTTCTCTGCCTTCCATAATATATATTTTAATTAAGAAAATACTAGCTTTATAGATACTGTCATCCAAGTAAGTATGGGGAAAAAATCTGCTAAGTGGAAAATGTGTTCATTTAAAAATTTTCTTATTGAAATATGTGGGTATTTCAGCCCAAATATTCTTAGGGTCTTGTCTTTCGCTTCCATGCAAAATATCTTTCTTTAAAACTTTTATTTTGCATTTTTAAATTATGGCAAAATACACATAAAATTTATCATCTTAACCATTTTTAGCTGTAAAGTACATTCACATTGTGGCATTAGGTACATTCGGAGTACATTGTTGTGTGACCGTCACCACCATCCAGGTAAACTCAGCTCATTTTGGGGCCCCTGGGTGGCTCAGTCGGTTAAGCGGCTGCCTTCTGCTCGGGTCATGATCCCAGGGTTCTGGGATTGAGCCCCGTATCCAGCTCCTGGCTCAGCGGGGAATCTACTTCTCCCTCCGCCCCACTGCTTGTTCTCTCTCTCTCTCTCTCTCTCTCCCTCTAATAAGTAAATAAAATTAAAAAAAATAGAACTCATCTCATTGTACCTTGCAAAACTGAAAACCCTGTACTGCCCAACAACAGCTCCCCGCAGGTGTTTGCAACCACTATTCTACTTTCTGGTTCTATAAATCTGACTACTCTAAGTTATATCATGCAAGTGAGATCACACAGTATTTGTCTTCTTAGGACTGGCTTATTTCACTTTATATCCTGTCTTCTAGGTTCATCCATGTTGTAGTAGGTATGAGAATTTCTTTCCTTTTTAAAACAAAATGATATTCCACTGATTGTATGTTCCACATTTTGTGTATCCATTCATCTGTCAGTGGACATTTGGGTTGCTTCCACCTTTTGGCTATTGTGAAGAATGCTGCTATGAACATGGGATTGCAAATATCTCCTGGAATCCCTGTTTTAAATTCTTGGGGTATATACTCAGAAGTAGAATTGCTGGATCATATGGTAATTCAGTTCATTTTTGGAGGAACTGCCACATTGTTTTCCTTTTTTAATTTTAATTTTTATAATTTTTTTGCCACATTGTTTTCCATAGAGGCTCTACCTTTTGCATTCCCACCAACAGTGCACAAGGGTTCCAATTTCTACACATCCTTGCCAACACCTGTTATTTTCTGGTTTTGTTTTTGTGGGGTTTTTTGTTTTGTTTTGTTTTTGATAGCTGTCCTAGTGGATATGAGGTGGTATCTCTTTGTGATTTCAGTTCGTATTTCCCTGATCATGAGTGATGCCGAGCATCTTTTTATGGTCTTATTTGGCATTTGTACATCTTTGAAGAAATAAATGTCTTTTCCAGTTTTTTATCCATTTTTTAATTGGGTTGTTTGTTTATATTATTCTTGTTGGGTTGTAGGAATGCAAGTATTGTTTTCAAACTTCAATTTAAAAAAATACCAAACTTCAAGTGCTGAGAGTTTGGGGGTACATCTGTTTAATTTTCTGAACAAAATGCAAACACACTTTAGATTACAACATTGCAGAAAAGTTTAATACCATTTGTAGGACACCGAATGTAACTTGCAAAGTAATTCTTCAAAGGCTCAAACGTCTCTAAGTTCCAGTTGATGACAAACAGCAAAGAGATTAAAAATGTGAATTGCCCTCTGCTATGTTTTTTGTTTTCACTCTCAGCCTCTGCTCCCCCCAAAAAATACAGTTTGGTTGTCCTGGAATATACACCCATATTTGAAATTTAATGTGTATAGCTGCTCTTTTGATTATAGGGAGTTTAAGAGCAATTATGAGTTATATGTTGTGTGGGTTTCTTAATCTAGTAAGAACATTGTTGTTCACTGTGACTCTGCTGTATCAATATCTGTATTTGCTTCAGAGAAAGAAAGAAAAAGAAAGAAAGAAAGAAAGAAAGAAAGAAAGAAAGAAAGAAAGAAGAAAGAAAAAGAAAGAAAAAGGAATACTTTTATCTGTTTTCCAGGTGGATTTCTCCCCAGAAGCCAATACTGAGACTTGCAGTGAGTGCACATGGTTTTTCTGGAGGTTCAGGAAGCCATCAGGAGAATGGGCAGATGTTATAGGATAAGGAAGGAAGAAAGCAGTAAGAGGTTTGTTCCTAAGCCAGGAACACGGTGGCTCAGTTTGGAGGGGAAGCTGCAGGTATCCTGGAGACCCTGGATCGAGTCCCACATCGGGCTCCCTGCGAGGAGCCTGCTTCTCCCTCTGCCTGTGTCTCTGCCTCTCTCTGTGTGTCTCTCATGGATAAATAAATAAAATCTTTAAAAAATATATTTGCTACTTGGTCCTTTAGAGCGAAAGCTTGCCTACTCGTGATGTCACATAAAGAATTATTAGTTTATGGTAAGAGGGTATCTTTGAAGACATCGAGAGGAGTCTGAAGGACGAAGCAGAAAATACCCAAGGAAGTGCAGACCTGGAAGGGTGGGGTTCCCAAGGCTGGGCTCAGAATTCAGTGAAGAGGGGAGAGGTGGTAGAGGGGTGGCCGGCTGCTGGGGACAGAGCTGGTCCACAGACACTGGGCAAGCAGGGACAACCCTCTGTGTGCACACGAGTCAGGGTGGGGGACAGGTGGGCAGGGTTGGGGCTCGCTTCGGGAGCCAGGTCTGCAGTGAGCCAGTGCGAACCAGGAGGGCCGCAGGGCCCAGGGCCCAGGCAAGGCCTGGCCACAGTTGGGGGCTGGGACGCAGGGGAGCAGACCCGCCACCCCCTCTGCAGAACTCTAGCCCATCTGTGCTACAGCTCGGCTCGGGCTGGAGGTGGTGGCTGCGTGGCTGGGGTCACCGCCCTGCGGCCAGCTCAGCAGGTGCCCAGCCCTCCAGGCCAGTGCGCACAGCCGGTGTCGGGTGGCCTGGGCGGGACGCAGGCTTTGCCATCTGGGCCGCGCGGCCACCTGGTCGCTGCCTGAGCGGCGAGAGGCAGAGGGCAACGTGGCAAACAACCAGGGAGGAAGCCACGGCCTGCAGGCCCCTGCGGGGAGGAGGCAGAAGCAAAGCGTGGTGCCCAGGAGCAGTGCCCAGGTACCCAGGAGCGGTACCCAGGAACGGTGCCCAGATGCCCAGGGGCGGTGCCCAGGTGTCCAGGAGCAGTGCCCAGGTGCCCAGGGGCGGTACCCAGGTGCCCAGGACCAGTGCCCAGGTGTGGTGCCCAGGTGCCCAGAAGCTGTGCCCAGGTGCGCACAGGAGAAGCGCTTCTTCCGCGGTGTCTGCCAGGCCGGACTCAGTGAATGAATGAATTAAAAAGAAATACAAAGTGTGAGTCTGTCAAGCCCAACCCACCTGATTTTAATGTAATTACAAATACTACTTTATTTTTTTAAGATTTTATTTATTTATTCATGAGAGACACACAGAGAGAGAGAGAGTCAGAGACACAGGCAGAGGGAGAAGCAGGCTCCATGCAGGGAGTCCATCGTGGAACTCGATCCCGGGTCTCCAGGATCAAGCCCTGGGCTGAAGGCAGAGCTAAACCACTGAGCCAACCGGGCTGCCCCTACAAATACTATTTTTAAAACAGATATACTTAGGGGGCACCTGGGTGGCTCGGTCAGTTAAGCATCTGCCTTGGCTCAGGTCATGACCCTGAGGTCCTGAAATCAAGCCCCACATGGGGCTCCCTGCTCAGCGGGGAGTCTGCTTCTCCCTTCCCCTCTGTCCCTCCCCCCTGCTCATATGTTCTCTCTCTCTCTCTCTCTCTGTCTCTCTCTGTCTCTCTCTCTTTCAAATGAATAAGTACATAAAAATCTTTAAAACAGATCATTTAAGATAAACTAAACTGCACAGGATGCAACATGTGTTACTTAGATCTCTCCAGAGCAAACCGGGATGAATGGCCACCCTGCTGATTCCCCACCTCAAACCCTTAGAAGCTGAATTAGAGACTGTGCCGTGGCCCAGAATAGTGGAGCAAAGACCCCTCCCGTCCTCTCCCCAAGTCAGAGGCTCTCTTCCCCAGACGGCACACACAGCAAAGGGCCGGCCCGTGGCACTCGCTCGGCGCAGGACGTGGACATCCAGGGCAGTGACCAGGGCAGTGACCAGCAGAGAAAGCGCGATCCGGAGAGGGTCACCCGTGACCGCCAAAAGCAGGCACCCTTCCTGGCCTGGGGACAGGTGAGACGAGACATGGACACAGATGCGTGGATCATGGGACGAGGCCCTCCCTGCGGCATCTCCACGTCTGCTGGGCCGAGCTAGAACACTCCGGTCATTCCCACCCCCCTGTTCCTCAACACCCCACTTTACTCCTCATCCGGGCAGCAAGTCCTGTCCCCAAACTGCAAGATACGCCTCGAACATGCCCATGCTTCCTGCCCCTTCCAGCCGCCGTGGTTTCACCTCTCCTCCTCTGCAGGTCACACTCTGCCAGCACTTCCTCTCTTGTTCTGGGGTCCCCACTGGCCACCGGGCGTCCTTCTACGGATGTTTGAAGTCAGCCCCCTCTCAAGACCTCTCATTGCTGATGGGACGCAGTTCAGACGTCTTGGCCGGGAGGACAGCAGTCCCCAAAGCTAGTTGTGCGTCCGGGTTATCTGGGGTCATTCTTAAAATGAACAAATAGTGCTCTCCTCCTCAGAGGCCCCGAGTTCCTGGCGGTGGGGTGCAGGCATGTGCCCGGGCCCCGCAGCGTGCCCCCAGCCCCAGCCTGCATGTCCTGCAGCCGCATAGACTCTTCCACTTGCCTGCCGTGACACGTGCTTTCATGCACAGCAGCTCTTCGTAGGATCTGCTCTGGCCTGTTCTTTCCTGCCTTCCGTGTCCAGGCACCCCAACATCTGACCCCCAAGAACATCTGTGCCGTGAGGCTCTTATATGTCCAGTGGGAAGGGGGCTGTCTCCCATGTCTTACAGCACGTATCCTATTTAACGCCAGTCCTATTTTTCTTGGAGTTTTATTTATTTATTTTTTTTAGGATTTTATGTATTTATTCATGAGAGACAGAGAGAGGCAGAGACACAGGCGGAGGGAGAAACAGGCTCCCTGCAGGGAGCTCAATGTGGGACTCGATCCCAGGACCCCAGGGTCACGCCCTGAGCTGAAGGCAGATGCTCAACCGCTGAGCCACCCAGGTGTCCCTTTCTTGGAGTTTTAAGGGGCACAGTAGATGACATATCTCCTCCTTCCCTAGTTCTAGCAGAGACACACAGGGGACATCAGACAAAGGTCAAAATATTAGCTGTTATCCGTGGACTGTACCCTGGAAAATGGAGCTTAAGTGAGTGGCCTTGGGGGTTGACAACGATGACACTGCCCTCACCTGGCCCGATGACACTGCCCTCACCTGGGAGGGCCCCGGGTGCCCAGGCTTCCTGTACGGGATGGCAGAGAGCCCAAGGGCAAGAGCCAGGTGAGGGAGAGGGGCGAGCACAGCAGCAGGTCAGTCTCCTCCTCCAAACGCTCCATGGGATGACCCACCCATAGCCCCGCGTCCGCGTCCAGGGAAGGGAAGGGTGGAGAAAAGCCTCAGCTTGTCTAACACAAGAATTGAGGAATAGGGACGCCTGGGTGGCTCAGTTAAGTGTCTGCCTTGGGCTGAGGTCATGATCCCGGGGTCCTGGGATGGAGCCCTGCTCAGCGGGGTGCCCGCTTCTCCCTCTCCCTCTGCCTGTCACCTCCCTGCTTCTTCTCTCTGTGTCAAATAAATACATAAAATCTTAAATTAAAAAATAGGAACAGGGGATTAAATGTCCCTTTTGCAGCACTGCAATTATTTTCATATGATCACCCCTCATTCTGCCTCTCGGGACTCTTAGAATCCCAAAAGATGCTTTTGTTTTATTTTGTGCATTTCCGCCCCCTGATGCTCAGTTCCATGCGTATCTGTGCAGTGGATCCCTAATCCTGAAGTGGTATTTAACCCCTTTGATTTTGAAGACAGTGTAGGAGATGGAGTGACTCCATCTCCACGTGCACGCAGGACCCTCCCTGGGGCCCCGTGATTCAGGCCCCGTGGAGTTACTGGGTGCCCTGCCCGGAATGCAGGGGAGCTTGTTCGGATGGTCCCTGGAGCGGCACGTGGTAGGCCTCACTGGTACATAGTTAGGGGCCAGAGTGGTGCCCAGGTGGTGCCACTTTGGATAACTGCCCTGTGACCTCACCCACCACACCCCTCGAGCTATAAAACGGGGCATTAGGGCTGGATAGAGAACGGCTGTGTCTGACCCGGGTTGTCCTTCTGTCCTCCTGTGGGTGAGTTACCCCCAGTAAAACTCTGAAGGTGGCACAGGCTTCGTCCTGAGGCCTGAAGGGGCCTTCTCAGTCTGGAGGTACGTTACTGAACCTCTTCCTCTTGCTAACAACGGGGAGGCAGCCAGGAGCCCAGTTAGGAAGCAAGCTGGGGTAAAGGGGCCTTGAGGCGGGGGGTGGGGGGGAGCCTGCTATCCCCAGGGGGACACCCCCAAATGGGCCATCCATTGCTATGTGGGGAGACTTGACCAGGTCTTTTGACCACTCCAGACCAGTGCGTGAGTCCAGCCCCGCCCCCCGCCTAAAAGGCCTCAGGGCATGTTCCTATCTTATCTGAAACTGTGGGGTGGTGGGGAGGAAATGGAGGAGGGAACTGAAGAGGCTCTGTGGCCATAGCTGGGCCATCGCGCTGTGGTGGGCCAGGGAACTGGGACAGATGGAAGCGTGGGCTTTCGAGAGGAAATGGTCTGCTGCCAAACTGGTGGAGCTAATAGCCCAGCTTTAGGTGGGGGTGTGGGTGTGAGACGGGCTGGCAGCCTGGGGGTGGGCCTTGGGGGAACTGGAGAGATGGTGCTGTGTTGGACGACTGCGGGATGTCAGAGATGGCCTTGGTCACTGCATTATGACAAAGATCCTCTGCTGCAGGTGTGGGTAAGAATTGTGGGCCATAATTAGCTCATTTAACCATGTGGATAAATGCTACTAGCGTTCAGATCATCTGGCCTCACAGCCAGGCTGTTCCCTCCTGTCGATTATGCTGTTCCTCTATGTAAGAGCTACGAGAAGCTGTGGGTGAACTGGGGACGAAAACTGCCATGTACGCCCAGCATTCTAGAGGCCCAGATGGAAAGTTGCCTTTCTCTGGTGTGAAGGACTGGCTCTCAGAGCTGGGGGCATGGGGTAGGATCTCCGTGTCTGTCCTTGCTCCGGTGGTCATCCGGCCCATTATTCGGGTAGCCGCTGTGGAGGCTGACTTCAGTGAAACCCCAAAAAATCTGTCCTACAGGGAAAGAGGCAAGCCAAAAAATGAGGCAAAGCAAAGGCCCCTGCCAACGATAAAATGGTGGGAAGGGAGCCTATCAGAGTCTCTTGTGAACAAGTGTGGCAAAATCTGACATTATCAGGGACCTCAAGAGAAAATACAGGCCAAAGACCCAATTTGGTCTTGCTAAGCCTATGGAAGGCGTTGCCTGAAGGAAGGATTCCTCCCTTTGGGGGGAAGGATCAAAAAAGCCATGTGTGTTGCTGAGTGCCCCTCCGATGGTGACAGGAATGTCAGGAGTGGACACCTCTTCCCCTAGAACTGGGAATAGGCCTGTGTTGCCCTCTACTGTGTGCAAAAACCATTTGGTGGTGGTCTCACTCTCAGACTGTATTACCTTGAATAGACGCTAGAGCTGAATCACACTTATTTGTAGAAACTCCTTGAAATTTCAGGGAGAAAGGAAGTCTATTGATGGTTAGGGGGGACAGATCATCAAGGTCAAACTAGTGTCTACCTACAGATTGGCAGGCTTCCTGCCTGCTCTTCTCTTGTGCATTTTTTCCCTCCATTCCTGAGTATAGGAAGATATTAGTGTAGATCTTTTACAGAATCTGGATCCAACTACATCTTTGACGGGAGACTTCAGCTTGTGTATCCAAGTGGTGAAACCCATTATCCTGGGTCATGGAAACTGGGATCCTAGACTGTTACCAGTTCCCTGGAGAGTAATCCTGTAAGACAACATAAGCTACCTGGAGGTGGGGCATAACGAGGTCACGGCTACCATTAAAGAATTAGAAAAGGTGGAGGTACTTAAGCCTGAACAAAACAATTCAATAATCAGGTGCACCCTATAAAGAAATCTAATGGGATCTGGCCAATGACAACAGATTGCAAGAAACTCAATAGTTACTCTCTCCATTCATGCCTTACTGTTAGAAAAAAAGTCATGACATGCAAGACCTCCTTGTACTGGGTCTATTTAAAGGCTTTTCAGCGTTCCATTAGGACTTAAATCCCAAGACCAATTCACTTTCACATGGAATGGGAGATGGTGGCCCTTCCAGGTGGTGCCCCAAGGGCACCTCCACAATCCCACAATTTGTCAAGGGATGGTGGCCAGTGGTTTGGAAAAATGGGTATTGCCAGAGAAGATGGTGCTTTGTCATTATATAGATGCCCTGCTAACCCGTGATTCGTCTTCTCCATCTCTAGTAGCTCTGTGTTATAGGCCGACTTCAAGTCCTGAGAATGGGAGGTAAATACCCACAAGGTTTAGGGGCCAGGTCAGTAGTATAGTTTCTGATCACATAAGACAAAAGTGATGCCATTGGCAGTCACTGATAAGATACAAGTCTTCCCAATCCCCAAAGTGATAAGGAATCACAGGCTTTTAGGTTCCTTGAGTTACTGGAAACTTATTTGCCATGTAGTACAGATTTTAAGACCTTTTTATGTCTTGGTTAAGAAGGGAAGTCAGGGGGCACCTGGGTGGCTCAGTGGTGGAGCATCTGCCTTTGGCCCAGTGGGTTGAGTCCCTCATCAACTCGCTGCCTGTGTCTCTTCTATGTCTCTCATGAGTAAATAAAATCTTTTGGGGGGAAAAAGGGAAGTCAGTGGGATTGGGGTGCTAATTAACAAGAGGCTTTAACAGCAAAAATTGTAGTAAAACAAGTAGAGGCCCAGGGATATTAATGTCAGATGTGAGTTGTGAGTTTGGCAAAAGTTCATATCCAGTAGGATTTGGCTGGAGCTTGTGGCAGTGACAAGATAGGAAATCAATTAGTTATTTCCATAAATTCAATAAGAATCTATTCTCCTGGGGTGCCTGGGTGGCTCAGGTGGTTAATTGTCTGCCTTCAGCCC
Organism: Canis aureus; assembly: GCF_053574225.1. Taxonomy (NCBI): domain Eukaryota; kingdom Metazoa; phylum Chordata; class Mammalia; order Carnivora; family Canidae; genus Canis; species Canis aureus. The sequence goes on from NC_135631.1 coordinate 45,381,263, forward strand.
AGGTCATGACCTCAGGGTCCTGGGATCCACCCCCACATAGGGCTCCCTGCTCAGCGGGGAGTCTGCTTCTGCCTCTAATCATGCTCACCTGCACTCACTCTCTCTCAAAATCTTTTTAAAAACATTAAGAAACAAAAAAAATCTGTTCTCCTTATAATGCAACACCATTGGAAACATTGGTTTTACCACCAAGTGACTGGAATGTACTATCTGATAAGAGACCTGTGTAGGCTCCCTTAGGAGAAGACAGCCTTTTTTTGGGGGGTAGGGGGAGCAGAGGGAGAGCATCTCCAGCAGACTCCCCGCTAAGCATGGAGCCTGATGCAGGGCTTGATCTCATGGCCCTGAGATCACAATCTGAGCCAAAATCAAGAATCAGACATTCAACCAACTGAGCCCCCAGGCGCCCCCAGGAGCAGACAGCCGTAAGGAAATAAGGTTGACTATGGAGCCAGTGAAGCCTCTTGGCAAAAATGATTCTCCTACTTTGGTTACAGGGGTCCAGAGAGCCCTACCACAGGAATAAGGAAGGTCACTTACTGGCAGGCTCAAGAACTTTGAGGTCCTTGGGGGACCTCGGGAAGAGAGGAAGCAATCCTCGAAAATCTACAGGTATTACAGGGGAGTCTTTCAAGGCTAAGAGCCCTGCCAAATACTTGCCATCTGCAGTTGGATGCAAGGTGGTTCCATTCCTGAATCCTGATCTATACCCCCTCCCAGTAGGAAGTCAGCTAGCGTGGTGGCTGTCCCTACCCATTAGAATAAGGAATGGCGAAAAGCCCAGAGGTTATGGGTTCCCCTGTTGCTGTTTGTATTGCTGCCATGGCCTAGGGTTGCAAGTGCCCCCCTGACCTCTGGCTCTAGGGGCATCTTGGATGGATGACATGTTAAGATTGTATGGGTCACAAAGATGGAGGGTGGAGAATGTTAGGAGTGCTGATGACACTGACTCCATCTTTGGCTCCATCTTATTAATGCCCATGCAGTGACCTCCTTTGGGACCTCATGTTCCAGGTTCCATGGAGGTGAATGTGTGTCCTGCCTGGAATGCAGGCAGGCTTGTTCTGTGTGCCACTTTGGGAACTATCAGAAGGCCCCACTTCAGGTCACTTGTAGGGCAGGTGGTACTACTTGAGAAGTACCCTGTGACCTCATCATCATGCCCCCACCCCCTTATAAAAACTGGGGGTGAAGGTCCAGACTGGGTGGACCACAGGGCTGAAGGAAGACTGCATAGTGCCTGCATCATCTGCCCATTTGACCGCCCCCTCTTGGGGTTAGTTACCCTGAGTGAAGCTCTGCGAAAATGATACGGAGGGGCCACCTTAGTTTTCTTCCATCTTAAAGGACATTCTCATCCTGGAGGACACTTTGCTGACCCTCCTCCACCTTCTAACAGTAAGAGCTCAGATTTCTAAATCAAATAGCTTCTAGTAGTTTCTAATGCCCAGCAGTCTCTCAGACATAATTACATGTCTTAGTGGTTATATTTGGGCAGTCTCTACAAGTGTTATTTGTAGAATTTTCTCTCCAAATAGCTGAGTCTTCCATCTATTTTTAGTCGCTTTCTTAATTTAAATTTAGGACAAAAGCCAGCAGTGTCCTGCTGCTGTGTACACTTTAAGAATGACTTCTAAATATCTGTTGGCTTCTGTAAGGAAAAATGGACCTCTTACCTAAAAAAGGCACCTCTTACCTAGACTGCTTGGAACCAGGTGAGAGGCATGTGATGCTCATTTTCCCGAATCCTTCACATAGGGAAGGGTAGGCAGGTGACAGCTGGAAAATATCCTTCTGAACAGAAAGACCCTCAGCAAGGTGGGCCACAGCAAGTTCTGCCCACTAAAGCCGTGGAAGAGTCTGGACATCAGTAAAAGTGGGGGGAGCCCAAACCACCCCTAGTCATTGGGGAGCCAAGTAGAAGAGCAAAGGCCTACAAGCCAGAGACCCCCTAGGTTGGAAGTTGGGTAAATCACTGTGTCAGAATCCATTTTCTCATCTCCGAGGAGGGGTAGTAATCTCACTTTTTCAGAGCTGGCTGCGGATGTGGTGGTTGGGGCGAGCGGACCCCATCACTGTCCTTTGTACCTCAGGCTACAGTATGTCCATGTCCTGGAGCATCGCCTGCAGACATGGGTGGACTTATTTTCTGAGCATGTTTGACTTTTTCTTTTTCTTTTTCTTTTCTTTTCTTTTTTTTTTTTTTTTTTTCAAAAACTGCTTCTGAGGCATGGCCCATATGTTCTGTGGTTGGTTTCTTTTTTTTGTTGTTTATGAAAATGTAAACATACATTTGGGCACTTTCACCACCTCACCGTTGCCGTACTGTTTACCTCTTTTGCTGAACACAAGCTGTGCGTTTCGGGGCTCATCTGGTCTCCTTGGCTAGGAGAATGACTTTCATGCCGCTTAGAAATGGTTGACATTTAAGTCTTAGCAGCAACTGTTGGCATACTTCCAGGTTACTTTTGGAAAATTGATTTAAATCCAATTGTTCCCCCCCCCCCCCCGAAAGGAATCAGAAGACCCTATTAAGAGTGGCTCCTTTTGAGGTGCCAGGGGGGTCGGGGAGAGGAGGTGCGGCTGGCAGCCCCCAAGATGGTACCCCCCAATACTCACACCCTGTGCAAGCTCCTCCTCTTGGGTGCAGGCTGCACTTACTGACTTGCCTCTAATGAGTACAATTCAGAAGTGGTGGATGTCCCTTCCAGGAGTAGACTATGGAAAGACTGTGGCTTCCATCTTGGGTATTTTGCTGGGTCCTTGGTCTGCTCACTTGCAGGGAAGCTGGTTATTCTGTTGTGAGCTGCCCTGTGCACAGTCTAGGGTGGCAAGAAACTGAGGGGGGCCCCTGCCTCCAACAGCCCACGAGGAACTAGGACCCTCTGTCCATTGCCTGTGAGGAAGAAAATCCTGCCAACGACCAAGTGCGTGCACTCAGGAGATCCTCCCCGAGCCAAGGATCTACAGGAGACCAGTCCAGTCAACAGCTGGAGCCATAGACCACCAGCTAAGCAGTGCCTAGAATTCTGACCCACAGAAACAAGGTAAGTGTTTTGTTTCAAAAGCTGCCTCAGGTTGGATTAATTTGCTGTTTAGCAATAGAGAACTAATACAGGAAGCGAGGATGGAAAAGGATTAGGAGAAGCAGCTCTACTCATCCTGCCTCCTGTGCCGTATGCGTTTTCTATTCATATACATGTATTTGTATTTAAAATACTGCCAACAGGTGTTATTTGGGCAAGTGGGTTATGGCAAATTCTGCACATTGACTCAGCACCAACCCCAGCACCCTGTCTTGCCTTCCTGTACTATTGAGGCTGGAAATCTTTTTTTTTTTTTTTTTTTTTTTTTAAGTAAACCTACATGTCCCAGACTCTCTTGCAGCTGGAGATCCATATGTAACCTAGTTCTCACGAGGCAGACACACGGCCTGTAGAAAACTAAGAAGGAAGAACAATTGCAATGTTGCAATGTGAGATAGTGGCATCTTGTGGCAAACCTGTGGGTGGAAATGCCTATTTTGCACTGTCAGAGGTGCTGTGGTCTAGAGGTAGCATAGGCTCTGATCCTCCTCACCTCCCCTGTTGCTTGGCACTTGTGATGCAAATAGAGCTTCCAGAAGAATTCCATGGAAGAGTCAGGCATGGTTTGTTTGATACCATTGTATCATACCATTGGCAGGTTATATCCTGCAGAAGGATTTGCTTCACTTTAATGCTTCTCTCTCTTCTCCCTTTGGCCTTTCCAACTTTTTGTTGTTACATTATGTTTCACTTTTGGTATCTTCAAACCTTCAATAATATACAGAAAGCTTTACTTTTTTTTTTTTTTTGGCTCAGTCACCCTTTTCTTGACCTCCTTTGAGCTTCCCATAAAACTATTTCCTCCAGGAGGAGCACCTGAGTGGCTAAGGTGGTTAAGCATCCCACTCTTGGCTTTGACTCAAGTCATGATCTCAGGGTCCTGGGATGGTCATGGGTCGGGCTCCATGCTCAGTAGGGAGTTGCTTCTCCCTCTCCCTCCCCCTCTGTCCCTTCCCCCACTCATATTATCTCTCTCTCTAAAGATTTTATTTATTTAAAACTATTTTCTCGGGCAGCCCTGGTGGCCTGACGAGTCCCATGTCGGGCTCCCTGCATGGAGCCTGCTTCTCCCTCTGCCTGTGTCTCTGCCCAGCCCCCTCTCTATCTCTCATTAATAAATAAATTTAAAAAAACTATTTTCTCCAACTTTTTCCATCTTTGCTTCACTGAAACCCTTTCAAGAGTGAAAGAAGGCCCTACTGGTAATTACGCTGGGGGAAAGTATAATCCAGTATATGTTCAGTCACGCCATGGAAACAGGGTTATATTCCTGCCAGATTGCTGTACCTGACCTGGAAATATATACATAGTTTTCTACTAATAAAAAATAAAAAATGAATTACATAATCTTTCAATAAACTAAAATACATAGAAAAACCTAGAAAGGAAATATGCAAACGTGTTCGCCTTGGTTACTTCCAGATGGTGAGTTGATGGGCAGTTTTTATTTCCTACTTCTCTATTTTCTGTGCCTTCCTAATTTTCTCCATTATGAGTGAATTATTTTTAAACTAGGAAATTTACTGGGAAATGTAAAACCTTCCTAATAGCCTAAGTGAATAAAAAATATTTAACCATAGTTTAGAAAACTTTGTGTTTGGGAACAAAGTATTTTTCCCTTTAAAGTCCTCAATTTATTAAAAAAAAAAGAAAAAGAAAAGTAGCTAATAGATCATTTAAATTTTGACCACATTGAAGGAGGAGGTCTTTGGAGGCAGTGAGTGGGGGAAAGGAATCACAGGAATTTTGAAGGTCTAAGAACCCTCAATTTAGAGGGTTCTAGAAATTAAATAGCTGGGAAAGCCAAGGGAGAGAGTGAGGGCCAGTTCCTCAGCACAGACTCACATTGGTGGCAGGATCAAGAAGTCATGAGTGCATATGTATCACTTCTCTACCATATATAGACCCTGGTTCTTTTTTTTTTTTTTTTTTTTAAGACCCTGGTTCTGTGAGCAACCAGGTGAAATCCATGGTTGGCTCTCCGCTGTCTTCAACAGATTTTATGAAGAATACGTAAGGATGAAGCTCCCAGATTACCTACTTTCATTCCCAGTCCAGCAGTCTTCTGGGAGGATGAAAAACTGGGCCTAGTGGGGCTTTTTACCAAACTGCAGGAAACCTAGAAGTGCCACAGGTGGGGGTGTCCACTGTGGAGAGCCAATAGGTAGATAATTTGGTGTTGCTGCCTGAAGTAGAGGATCGAACAAATGAAACAAATCTATACTTAAATATTTTCAGAATTTTTTTTTCTAAAATGAAAGAAGACTGTCCTCTTCAGATGAGAAAAATTTATAGCAGGTGGCCAAAGCCATGATACTGTCCCATTGAATCTGCTAAACCATAAGGTTAAAGACAGAATCTTATCAATATGCACATTATCTATGACGTTTAGATAAACTAAACTTAACTGAAGATTAACTCAGACCTCTTTTGAGTAGCATTAAATGCTAGTAGAGGGAAGCCCAGGTGGCTCAGCGGTTTAGCGCCGCCTTCGGCCCAGGGCATGACTCTGGAGACCCGGGATCGAGTCCCATGTCGGGCTCCCTGAATGGAGCCTGCTTCTCCCTCTGCCTGTGTCTCTGTCCCTCTCCCTCTGTGTGTCTCTCATAAATAAATAAAATCTCAAATAAATAAATAAATAAATAAATAAATAAATAAATAAATGCTAGTAGATATTGGCGCAGCTTTCAGAGCAGTGTTCCTCTGTAGGTCTGCAGGCTTCACCACTGGCCATCTTCTTAGGACCTCATACCCTACAGCCCTAAGCTGGACACACAAATTTCAATTCTCTAGAAGCGGGACCTAGAAATGTGTGTTTTTAATAAGTCCTCCAGGTATTTCAGATGCATGGTAAAGTTAGTGAAACTCTGCTCCGGAGGTGTGGTTTTGGTTTTTGTTGTTGTTGTTGTTAAAATGGCTATATTACCCAAAGCAACGTTGTTGTTATTTTTGAGATAAGCAGAGTACAACTGATGGATTCTATACCATGTTGTCATTTACGTGAGAAGGTAACAGAAAACCATCTCTTTTTTAAAAATGTTTTTTATTTATTCATGAGAGACTGAGAGAGGCAGAGACAGAAGCAGGCTCCATGCAGGGAGCTCAACGTGGCACTCGATCCCGGGACTCCAGGATCACGACTTGGGCTGGAGGCAGGCGCTAAACCACTGAGCCACCCAGGGATCATCTCTTTGTATGGACTCAGGACCATCTATTTCTCATGAGTATTTGAAATGGGGAATTGAATGAAGAAAATCAGTTTCACAGTTGATGGAAGAGTGAAGATAATGTAGGACAATGAGACACTTGAAGATTAGCGATAGCAAGAAGCAACAGCATGTCTCTCAGCTGGGAGGACAGAGGAGCCCAGGAGCCAGTCTCCTGAAGGAAGTTGTAATCCTGGCAGACGTTTCTAGCAGGAACGGAGCAATTGCTTTAGACCCATAGGGACTGGTGTCTGAGTTGGACAGGGAGAGGGGAAAAAGTCACTCTGCTACCCTGTCCTCCATTCTCCCAATGACCAAACCTCCCTGAAAACCAGCTGATTCAACACTGTGATGAAGTATCTTGCGGAGGAAAGCCCCTCTATGGTTCAGAGCTAGTAGAAGGGGGAGGAAAGAATCCGAGGGCCAGTAGGCCCAGGACCGGCACAGAGTCTTAATCCAGTCGACCAAACGATAAAATACCTGAGAGAAATAATCATGTTCACAATCATGTTCACAAGAGCGCAGAGGTTATACCTATTTACCAGAAGGCCCCAGGATGTTAATAACAATCCCAGACAACAATCCTAGCATATCCCAACCGAAAACTTGGAGCCGATATGAGAAGGAAGTCCATGTGGGTGGATTCCCTCATCTTGCATCAGGGAGAAGGAAAGTGAATTGATTCTGCCAACAGCATAGAGCTGTCCCCTCTTCCCGAATCTGTCAACAAATCAAATGCAGTCACAGACAAAAACACTTATTTTTGTGACTTGATGCAATAATTGAAAAGGTCCTCTGAAAGAATATAGAACAGTAGCTGGGAGAAATTCTAGGAATAAAATATCAGGTCTGTTTGCCTCCTGCACAGGAAAACATATGAAACTCTGTTTATAGTAGGGCAGGTAAAGGATGAGCCTGTGAATGAGTCCCAGGAAGCCAGCGTGAGGAGGATTATTTGTAATCCATGTGGGTACTCAGTCGAATGGCTAACTATCTGGGGAAAAACAAAGCTTAGTTCCTACTGCCTTAGAGCAAACAAAAATCCAAAATGGATCAAAGTATATGTGATAAAAATGAAATCACTATATATATATTTTATATTTTATGTTATGTAACATTTATAAAATGTTTAATATATATAATATATAGTATATAATATATAATAATTATTTTATAAATCATATATATTCATATTTTTATAAACCATGTCCTACATTATGTTGCATTACTTTTATGGTTTCTGTTTTGTGGCTTATTTACATTTCTCTTTAATCCAATTAGAATCTAGTCTAGCCCAGTGATCTAGAAAACTCTGTTATAACTTTATAATGTACTCTGATCAGCCAGGGACAGTTTAACCTCACTACTTTCTTTTCCAAACATTTTCTGAATATTCTCACGGGTTTAGTCTGTATCAATTTTAGAAGTGATTTTCATCTGGTGTTACCAGTAATCTTTTGGGATCTCAACTGGAGTTGTGCTAAATATAGATTATTGTGAGGAGAATTGATATCCTTATCCATTGGAGTCTTCCGCTCCAGATATCAAAGACGTCTCCATTTATTGAATTATTCATAGGTCTCTATATTGATCTTTTACATTTCTTTTTACATCTGCCTGCAATGGTCTTACACTTTAAGGGGCTACTATGGTTTCACTCTTCCTTACCGTCTAATTGCACAAGCTGAGTTAATCATGCTCCCCGGTCGGCTGACCTGCAGCAGCTTCTTGCCCATTTTGGGGTGGGCTTGTTTATTCCTTTGTCGTTGGTCACCATGCCATTGGGCATGTGTTCATCTCATCAGATCGGGGGTGCTGTCCAGCACGGCCGAGCTGTGGTCCCCCTGCGATGTGTGCCTTAGGTGGTGGTAGGCACCCCCACATCCGGTCCACACACAATGTGCATCCTATTCTCTGCAGTTGCTTTTCCTCCAGGATCTCGAATCTTCCATTCCTAGTTGCCTTGGTAGCCCTGAAGTCCAGTGTAGACCTCCCCTGTCCGGTGTGTGACCGGGTTGGGTCTCTGTGTCCCACACTGTGAACTAGCAAACGCTCTGTGGATGAAAACCTCTGGAGGAGCCCAGCTCCCCTCAGTGGGTTACCCTTCTCTCTCCTGAGTCTCCTGAGTACCCTGCTGCCCTCTGATACCTTCAAATGGTTTTGTTTTGTTCGGGGTCTTGGAGGGGTGGTGGTTTTCTGGCTTTTATTGTTGGGTAGGTCAGATAGGAGCTGCTCTGCAGAGGCAAGCAATGGGCCCTCTAATTAGCTTTTAATTAATTAAACTGCACTGTATCCTTTCACTTGGGTGTCACCATTGTGATCACATTTTTATCAAGTGGGGAATTTAAGTTAAGGAAAGAAATTGTCCTAAACCATTGAGGCCCAGATAATGTGGTCAAGGTTACATAACCAGGCAGACATCTGGTTTAAGAACTTAGGATTTGGGAGGATGATTCTCAATGGAAAAATCTAGCATTGGGACAACTGGGTGGCTCAGTGGTTGAGCATCTGCCTTCGGCTCAGGTCATGACCCAGGTCTAGGGATCAAGTCGTGCATTGGGCTCCCTGTGGGGAGCCTGCTTCTCCCTCTGTGCCTCTGCTTATCTCTGTGTGTGTCTCATAAAGAAATAAAATCTTTAAAAAAATCTAGCATTGTGGGATGCTAGATTCCTACCCTCCTTCCCCTGGACCAAATCAACTTTTCTGTCCATGGTCCTGGCAGGTCCATGGCTTAGATGACAGAGAAGGACCTCTGACACTCAAGATGAAAAAAGGTACAAATGCTCTTTTTCACATAATAATCACAGAAGATATGCCTGGAGAGTGACTGTGAAATACTGAATTATCCCTGGGGGGTGATCACAAAATAATGTATCCTCTGTGTGTATGTATATATGTATGTGTGCAGACATACGTATGCATAAATATGTATATATGTAAAACTACTTTTTAGTTATGGCTACGACGCCAGTCCAAGTAACAAATCTATTTCAGCCCAATGAGGTTTCCAGGGAAAATGGTGCTAGGAGATAGGCAAATTTGACATTTTTAGATAGTGCGAGAAGATCAAGGAAAGGAAGGAGTTGGCACTCCCACCTGCAGGCCTATCCGAGTGTTTGCCTGTGGTGATTCCCAAGGGGAAGCTGCCATGATGGAAGCTTAATAAAGGCTTTCTCCCCAACACTGAGTGTATCCCCTAAAGGGACGTACGTGTTTGCCAATACATATGTCAGAGTTGGCAAGCTAGGCAATTTTTGACTACTTTTGCAGACCTAGCTCTCTCTGCGTGGTTTGACTTCAGTTGACAGCTGGAACCACACCATGTGGGAGAGTTCTCCTCCATGTACCCACTCTTGAGCCACTCTGCTCACTGTGGTGGGTTTTGCTTCCCTTTCTGGTCTTCTTCCTTTGCTTGGACAAATAGGGCTCCCCACCCCCCAGACTCAGAAACGTTCATAATTTTTGCACTGCTTCCTCCAAGTGAACAAGAACACTTTTGGGCCTGCAGCCCTAGGAATGGAAACGTGTCCTTCCTACTGACTTTAAGCAGTAGAACCATCTCTCGGTGGCTCTCCTGTCCCCTGAGCTCGTGCACCCAAGTACACTCAGCTGAGTAACCCCCACTGGCAAATGGGCAGCCCTGGAGAAACCTGCTTCTCACAGACATCCTGGACACCCACACTTATCTGGTCTTCCTTCCCTTAAACCTCCTCTGCTTCCCTCCTTCAAGACTTCCTTCTGAACCCCTACTCCAGGACAAATACGTTCCTCTAGGTCTTAGAACAACTCCTCTTATGTTCCATCCACATCCACATGCTGGTCCATTCTCTCCTGGTCCACATTCCCAGGAGTCCTCGGCAGTGTGGACAGGTCCTCCCAACCCGCCCTCCATGCCAGGAGGAAGAGTCCATGAGTTTTCTACCTACCGGTGCTGCTTGAGTATAACTGTCCTTCCTCTGTTGGATGCAAAACCTTGTGTTCATTCTTTTTGGCACCATTTTTCACGGCACAGTCACTAAAGCGCTGGGCCTGCCCACAGGCCACCACCACCTCCCTGCAATGTCCCGGTGAGTGGCCAGAGCAACACACATGCCCATGTCCAGGGACCCCCATTCGGCTCCCCACTGCCAAGGCCACATTGTAACATTTGAGGTTCCCTGGAGTTATTCCTCTCTGAAAACTGGACCTCAGCCCCCCACTGCCTGACCACAGCCTCCTGTCCCACCAGCCCCACACTCCTCCTCTTTCTCTTGCTTCAGCACAGCCGCCCCACGGTTGTCACTGTGCTCTGGTCAGAACCATGCCCTCCCTCCTGCTGGCTCCGGCGGCCCATCGCCCTCTGTCGAAGGCTCCTCTCCCCTCACAATCCACTCTCCAGGTGGACCACAGAGAAGGTCATGCAGTCTCACAGAGCAGTGTGTACAGACTGTGTTCTCTGACCTCCGGGGGGACCCCCCTGCCACAGCCTCACATGGCAGGTCTTCTCCATTCCTTGGCAGCTGTTGGAAATTCTTAGAACCAGAATAGAGCCCTTGGCTCTCTTTCCCCCTCCTGTGTACGTAGCAAACAGGATCCTCTCCTCTTTCCCGGAGAAACCAGTCATTGAGCAGAACCCTCCTCCCTGCATGTCCCTCCGTGATCTGCATCATTTGTCCTCCACTGCCACCTCCCTGGCCTGTCCCGGCCACATTCGCTGGCCCCTCCTGGTTGGGGCTCTGTGTCCCCAGCTCCCCCCACCCCCAGCTCTTTTCTGAATGATGCCATTGGCTTTCCCATCTGAAACAGACTCAGGTCCATGTTATCTGATTATCACCTCTGTCCTTGTCCTAGTCTTTCTATTTTAGACGTGGTAAGTGTGAAGTGACTGCAGAGGAACACGTGGATGTATCTAAAAGCCATCTGTACATTTGAGTTTGCAGTTTGAGCTATCTAGGCTAAAGGCCTGAACTGAGGTGTGGAATTTGGAGTAATTGGCGAACACAAATGGTCCTTGAAGCCACAAGAGTGCAGGTGGTTGCCCAGAGATGGGGTCGAGAGCGAGACAGGAGGTCCAAGGTAGAGGAACCCCTCAGGTGCCACAACTCCATGCCCAAAGTAGTGTTTTAAATGTCTGAAAACTGTAACGATGTCTTTGGTGCAAGAACTGTGTGCTGGTCGTTGCTTGAAATGCTCCTTGTTCCTAACGACAGAGGTAGGTGTCCTCAGCTTTCCCACCCCACAGAGGAGGAGAGCGTGACTCGGGGAAGTCCTATGACTGGGGAAGTTGTGGCTGAGTGGATCCTGGGCCCTGGTCAGGGCCTCCTGAAGTCTGCCAACCGTATCCTTTATCCCGACTTCTTGACGGGAAGCAGGAGCTGAGAGGAGAGCTCAGGAGGGTTTTTATTTGTGCAGTAAGTTTTATGTATATATAGACAGCTAATGAGAAAAATTTAAATTTTAAGGCCTAAAAACCCCATCAATATACCAACTATGAAGAGTCACAAGATTATTTTAAAAATGGCTTACAGAGTTATTCAGTGACCATTGATTGCATTGCTTTCTTATGCCAGGTATGATGCTGGGTAGCAGGAATTCACAAATTGGTGAAAAGTAGCCCCAGGTTTCCAGGGCACAGGGCCGTATGAGGATAGGGCCATGGAAAAGTATGCCACAATATGACAGGGCCATGAACGACGTCACTGGAAGACAGTCTTATGTTTGAACTCCAAAGCCAAGTGGATTGAGCCCCCATTATTGCTTCATCCAATAAAAGGGGGGCACAAAGCATCCCGTTGGGATGTTGCAGTGCAAACAAGAGATTCTGCCCACAGAAGCCCACGGGCTGCCCTGACCAGGACAGGCAGTCCAGGGGTGGAGCTGCTGCTCTAGGGCCACAATAAAAACAGGGATTAGTATCATTCACTAACTCATCTTAGAGAATATTAGCTTTCTTGGAAGAGGTGATGATTAGGCTGTGACTTAAGATTGGGAAGACTCTCACCAAGCAAAATAAGAGGCTGTCCTAGGTAGCAAGGACTACCAAGAGCAAAAAATGAGAATTTTCCATGTACAGGCAATATGCTCAGAACAGAGACAGGCGGGAGGATGGCCCAATCATGAGGAAGAGCGCTACAGAATTTGAAGTTTTATTCTTCAGATCAATGAACCCCAAAGTAAGGTGCGTAATCTGTCAGACATTACCCCAAATGGTTTGTTCACTGGTTTGCTGGAATAAAAATTGGAATTCCTGTGAGTATTTTAAAATTTTCTCCCCTATTAAAAACATACATTTTGCATGTTTGATGATGGACGTACTGGTTTGGTGTAGAAGCACACCAATGCAGTTTGCAGTTTGTAAATAGACCTATATTGTGATGGACTCTAAAAACTGTCTGCAGGTAGGGGTACGTGCACCCCAATATGAGAAGCTGATGAGGCATTCTAGGCAGGAAAAGGATGTGTGCAGCTCTGGGTTTCTGACGGGCCTTCCTGAGAACAGAAGCAGCACATAGAACGTGACGGAGATGATGGCGATGGCCCCACCGTGTTTCCAGATTCCCTGCGGACTAATCTTTGAATCTTTGTGATTTGTGGGGGAGAAAGTCCCCAGAACATTCATGAAATCCCCAAATTTTCAACTATTCTGTTTTTTTTTTTTACACAAATTCTATGTGTATGTTTTTAAATGATGAGTGAACAAAATATATGGTGAATAATTTTTCTGTGATGGGGCTATATACTTTAAATTTTCTGCTAAAAAGATATAGTAATGCATGAATAGTTTTTTATTGTTGACCAATACATTGTGATGAGAGGATATGTTTTAATAACATGTAAAAAATGATCTCTACTTGTGGTGCCTGGGTGGCTCAGTCAGTTAAATGTCTGCCTCTGGCTCAGATCATAATCTTGGATCCAGCCCTGCACTGGGCTCTCCACTCGGCGGGGAGTCCGCTTCTCCCCCTCCCTCTCCCCTTCCCCCTGCTAATGCATGCACTCTCTCGCTGTCTCTCAAATAGAGAAGATCTTAAAAAATAAAAAGATCTCTACTTGATTTAGACATCTGATGATAACATAAGATGGGAATACGGGCACAAATGCCAACAAAAAGCAGTTTTAAAAACTTGAAATACCAGATGTAATAATTACCCATTTTCCCATTCTTTTTTTTTTTTTTTTTTGAGATGAGAGAGAGAGAGAGAGAGAGAGAGATCAAGCACGGTGGGAGGATGAGGGAGTGGGAGAGAGAATCTGAGGCAGACTCTGTGCTGAGCTGTTGGACTCAATCTCAGGACCTGAGCTGAAATCAAGAGTCTGATGCTTAGCTGACTGAGCCACCCAGGTGCCTCTTTTTTTTTGTTTTGTTTTGTTTTGTTTTGTTTTTGTTTTTTTTGTAGCTGACATACAGGGTTATATTAGTGTCAGGTCAGTTGTCCATTCTTAAAGTGAAAACTTTAAAATTGGGATGTGGGCAGGGGGTAGGGGTGATTGGGTGATGGGCACTGAGGGGGGCACTTGATGGGATGAGCACTGGGTGTTATTCTATATGTTGGCAAATTGAACACCAATAAAATAAATAAATAAATAAATAAACAAACAAACTTTAAAATCATAAAGCACCAACAGCCCTATCCTATGGTCTTGATTTTCACTTCATGACAAACATCCCAGAAGCAGAAAAATTTATTTTGCTTCACATTGGCATTAGTCGAATTGTTAAGAGGGCCTCTAATAGCATCTTCGGATCAGGCGTTAGGGTAGTTGCTGCCTCACATAAGCTTATTTTAACCAATGAAAGCATTTGGTCTGCTTGCCCTGACTTGGGATTTGCTGTCAAATTTACAATCTATGTTGCTTTTGCTGATTCAGTTTTTCCATCAGTTTCTAACTCCCCATTGGAGTACTCCACAACAACATTCCTATTTTCTTCTCTTTGTGTTTCTACTGTCAAAATATTTACGGTGAACTGGAGCCTATAGCAAATAGGCTGGAAAACCATGACACAGTTGTGGAATATTCGGGTAAACATTTGGATCTCTTGGCAAAGTTGACACCACTAGGACAGAATCGTGTGTTGAAATTGCCAAATTTAAGGACTTCTTTTGCTGCTTAAACTTGTTTATTGGAATCGCACTGATGGATTTATATGCAAGTGTGTATAAATTTACGCCATCGACTTCATTTGCAAGAACGACTCCTTATCAGCAGATGGCACGTATGTGGACTAATATCCAACCTTGAAGAGGAAGACCGTCCTGAAACATGCGACAAGATAAACCTTGAGGGCACAACGCTCCGTGAAACCAGCGCATCACAAGAGGGCAACGACTGCACGACTGTCCTTTGTGAAGTACCTACAGTGACCCGATTTCAGAGCCCGAAAGTAGAATGGTGGTTCCCGGGACTGGGGGCGATGGGCGCTGGCTAATGGGTAGTTTTGGGGGTTTTAAAAAAGATTTTATTTATTTGAGAGAGAGCGAGAGCAGAGGTGGAGGGCAGGGGGCAGTGAGAGGAGGAGAAGCAGCCTCCCCGCTGAGCAGGGAGCCTGATGCCGGGCTCGAACCCAGGACCCCGGGATCATGACCTGATCTGAGCACAGACACGTAATGGACTGGGCCACCCGGAGCCCCATGGGTGGGGCTTCAAAGGGGAAGCTAGTCCTGGAGCTGGGTGATGGTGATGGTGATGGTCGCACAGCGGCGCGGGTGTACTTAAGGCCGCAGAGCCACCCGCTTGAGGACTCCGACCCGGGTCTGAGCGACAGTACCCTCCCTGCACCTGGAGCGCAGGTGGCCAGTTCCAGGGGTGACCTCGGGAGCACCCTGTCCACCTGCCAGGCTCCAGCAGGACTGTTGGGAAGCGCCAGTGACAGAATGCAGACCGCTGGGCAGGCGCCACCCCACCGTCCTTGCTCACCAAGTAGAATTCTCGCCACTTAAAAACCTGTGGCTTGGGGGCGCCTGGGTGGCTCAGTCGGTGAAGCCTCGGCCTGCGGCTCAGGTCACGGTCCCAGGACCCCGGGATCCCAGCCCCGCGTTGGGCTCCCTGCTCAGGAGGGAGCCTGCTTCTCCCTCCCCCTCGGCCCTCCCCCCTGCCCCAGCTTGCTCTTGCTCTCTCTCAAATGAACAAAATCTTTAAAAACAAACAAAAAAACCCCAAACTCTAAAACACAAACACCACTCTACAGGTTAAAACAGTAGCAATCATTGTATTATCTCTGACCGTACTGGGAACGGACTGGGGTCAGCAGGGCAGTCCTCACTGGGGGGCCGCAGGTTGGGGTGCCTGGGACAGGGTCCCCTTGACGCCCTCCTCACTTCCAGGCATGCTGGCCGATGCTGGCTGGCGGGGGGCCCCTGGCTGAGCCAGCGCCTCTGGGGCTGCGGCCTGGGTGTTCTCGGAGCGCGGTGGGGAGAGTCCTGGGAGAGCACGGGAGGCGCTCAGCCTTTTACAACCCAACCTCGGCTGCTGGAGGTGGTTACATCGTAAGGAAAGTACGTGAGATGCTGTGATAATCACCTTTAGTAGGAATTTTTTTTTCTTCCTCTGGTTTTATTTTTTATTTTTTTAAAAAGATTTTATTTATTGGTTCATGAGAGACACAGAGAGGGAAGCAGAGACACAGGCAGAGGGAGAAGCAGGCTCCATGCAGGGAGCCTGACGTGGGACTCGATCCCGGGACCCCGGGGTCACGCCCTGGGCTGAAGGGACACGCTCAGCCACTGGGCCACCCAGGTGCCCCCTTCCTCTATTTTTAAGTCCCCTTTTCCATCAAGTGCTTGAAGATGGCAGAGAACCAGGGCTCTTTCCAGGTCACAGATTGTCCCAAGGATGGCACTGGAGACCATTCCCATTCTCTGTCTTTCAGCGTGTGTGGGTCATGTCTGTCCATGGTGGGGACAGGTATGTAGACTCCAAACAGACAAAGTAACTTGGGATTTCTGCAGCTGGAGAGAACAGAAGACACTGGACGTGTGCAGGGCCTTCCCTATGCCGAGACCAAAGGGAGCGGTGAATGGCTCCTGGGAACCCCTGCAACAAGCTCCCGTCCAGTTCTTACTCATGATCAGCTTCTTGGAATGACCACCCCCCTTCATCCTTAGGGGTCTTCTGTAGACGTCTTTCAGGAAGATCGCGGTTCATATTGTGATCTTGCCTGGCTGCTGAAATTTTCTAGATCATCTTCCTTAAAGGATGACAGAGACGGGATTTTGCTTTTTCAGATGTAGCTTAAAATTAATTTTTTCCTTATCGCCGATCCAAGTAATTTTCCCAACACTGGTCACAAGATCCACAGATTGAGAAAATAAAAATCACGCCTTTCAGAAGAAGGCAAGCCAAGTTTTGCCGCCTTCTTTAAAAAAAATACATCACCCACAAACCTGATGATGAGGCAAATCCACAGCCTAAGTTGGCTCTGCAAAAATGCCATAGAAGGTTCACTCTAAAAGGGTATTTTGACCTCGCTGAGACCACCAAGTCCCAGTGGTGCCTACACACACCCAAACAGTCGGCAGCTGATAGAAATGTTTTCCTGTGGTGTCATTAACACACGGGCCAGTGGCACTCCACTCAGGGTGGACTTGGCATCGAACTGTTGGAAGAACTAGCAAGACAGTCTCATTTCCTAGTCAAGGAAAACACTGAGGAACCTACTATAACGTAGAAGATGTGAAACCGTAAAGGGCCTTTACTTTCGAGGAAGAGAAGGTCAAAGAGGGAGGAGCCCCTCCTTCCTGATGAAACTGGTGACTGTGAGAATCTTATCCTGCTGTGGATCCTTTGACTTTTTTTTTTGAATTAAATTTATTTTTTATTGGTGTTCAATTTACCAACATACAGAATAACACCCAGTGCTCATCCCGTCAAGTGCCCCCCTCAGTGCCCGTCACCCATTCACCCCCACCCCCCGCCCTCCTCCCCTTCCACCACCCCTAGTTCATTTCCCAGAGTTAGGAGTCTTCATGTTCTGTCTCCCTTTCTGATATTTCCTACCCATTTCTTCTTCCTTCCCTTATATTCCCTTTCACTATTATTTATATTCCCCAAATGAATGAGACAATATAATGTTTGATGTTTTTTTTTATATAAATCCTTTCTTAGTTTCCCGGGTAATATATACCTTCCTATACAAACAATATAGACAAAGCCAAAAAACTCCTTTTCCCAGTGATTTCCCAAGTGCCTCTCTCCACCCGAGAGGCACCTTACTGTTATTTCTACGCGCGTAGCTTATATGCATGCCCAAAACCACGATTGCTTTGTTTTGTACCTAAGTAGAACCATTCTGTAGGCATTATTTTGCAACTTGTTTGTTTACACTTTGCGATGGTCTGCTTTGGAGATTGGCCTATTCAAAAAAATTTTTTTAATATTTATTTTTTTTGTATATTTTATATTGGAGTTCGATTTGCTGACTTATAACACCCAGTGCTCATCCCGTCAAGTGCCCACCTCAGTGCCCGTCACCCAGTCACTCCATCCCCCCGTCCACCTGAGATTGGCCTACTTTAGTCCCGAGTCTATTCTCTAGAATTCCAGAGCACATGCCATGACTTAGCAGGCCTTTGCTGATTGACGTCTGTGACGATCGTCACCGATCATGCTTTCTGTGCACAAGTGTGAGACTTCCTCCAGGATAGACCTCTACAAGTTGAATTTCTGTGATGAGGCTGTAGTTTTAATTTTAACGAATGTTGCCACCTAACCTTCCAAAAAACCGTGACCAACTTACACCACCAACCTACACCATATGAGTGTATCTGTTCGCGGTACTTTGCCAACAGCCTGGGCCTCCCTCAGTGCATTTCCCTACATATCAGTGGCGTTGGGCTTTTTCTGTGCTTTGGCCATTTGTCTTGCTTTTCAGTGAATCTTTTCGCTTCTGTCTTTTGTCTGTTTCTTACTTGGGATGTAGGGTTCTTTTTCTTAAAATTCATCTGAATTGATTGTATGCTCTGTATATTCGGAGGAACTTCTAAACTTTTGGAAGGGAGGAATCCTGCTCTTCATCCTTTTTAAGGACCTAACACTGTGCTAAATTATTTTTGTGATGTTTCCAAAATTAGACTGTTCTTGGGTAAGGCTCAGCTACTCGTGAGCTTGCAAAGTCACACAAAAAAGTAGATATAACATAGTAGCTACTCCAAAAATCAGCACCCCGAGGAAGACCGGAACTGTGCAAAAATACCAGGTCAGGAGATGAAACAGATTTGAACGTTTGTATGAGGAAATTGGCATATCCTCTTTTATTAAACATTCAGACAGGAATAAGGGAGGGGGGACAACCCAAAAGCAACCTGTGTTCAAGGATAGACCCATTTTGGTTTGCACCCTCAGGAAGGCTGGCTGAAGGGCTGTAACTCTGTGGGTCAGGACAACTCTGTTCCTATAGACATGTCAGCAGAATTCGACAGTTCTCGCCTTCCCGTTGCTTACAGGGCTCTCTGGGGGACTGTGACCCCCTCCTCCTTGCTCAACGGACCATCTTCACGCAGTTGTGTCCTAGACAGGCTGGTGGCACCCTCCTACCCCGTGCCCTCCTGAACTCTCTAGCTTCTAGAAGACTTCCCTGATCTTTCTAAACCAACCCATTTTCCAGTCCAGCCCCCAACCATTGAAGATTGTATCTCAAACACTGCTGGTGAGAGAACAGATGGCTAGAGTCTTTCTGGAGGGCAAGCTGCTAATAGGTTTCAGAAATATTAATGGGCATCTTGTAGGAGCTAAGGATTTATTGTAAGAACAGACACAATGTAACAAAGATACCTGTAGAATGTGTGTGTGTGGGTACGTGTAGAGAGGGCATGGGAAAGGAGATGGATTGTGGGAAAAGGCAATGATAGGTCACTCTGCAATAGTGTTATTATTTTTTAAATTTAGTTTTGACCTCAAACTGTATCAAGAAGTAGATAACACCAAAATGTTGATTAAGATAGATACTGGGATTTAGGGCAGTTTTAAGAACAATTATGCATTTTGGCATCTTCAAATTTTCTTCTATGAAAATATACACTTGCTTTTACGATTAGAAGAAAATCACCAATAAATGAATTCCTGGTAGAAAATAAAAGGGTGGGGAGGGCAGACTTATACATTAAAAAGGAGTTAGGAAACCCATCAATGTGATTAGTTTGGCTCATGATGTGAACAAATTGTAAAAATAAATAAATATATAAATTATTTTTTACATATGGGATTATAGTCTTGGTATAAAATTGCTCATGACATGTATATAAATATTTATGCATGAAATATGTGTAATCGCTTTAGAATTACGGTGACGTGAGTGGGTTATGAACAGAAGCAATAGGGATGAGTAACAACTAATCGTTATTGACGTTGGATAGTGAGCGCCTGAGGATTATAATAAACTCCCTCTTCTTGTGGGTGGTGGCAGCCTTGGATGCGCAACGTCTTGAGAAGACAGCAACAGAGGAGCATCTACTAGACCCCCTGAAGCACAGCAGGATACACCAAGAGCGGCAGGGGCGCGGGGCTGCATGCTGTGATTAGCCCCTGAAGCCAGTTCTGCCCATGTCCCTCTGTGC
Source organism: Canis aureus (assembly GCF_053574225.1). Taxonomy (NCBI): domain Eukaryota; kingdom Metazoa; phylum Chordata; class Mammalia; order Carnivora; family Canidae; genus Canis; species Canis aureus. The sequence continues at coordinate 45,401,084 of NC_135631.1, forward strand.
CCTGGGCCCTGCTGTCCCTTCGTTCTGTCCTCTGGTCCTGTTTTGCACCCCATATCTGAAGCAACTTCATCTCCCAGTCTCCACATGCTTGCTTCTGTTGTGGACTTTGAAATGATTTCTCTGTTGTGACCAAGAGCCCGCTGGCCTGAGGAGCCTTAACGGTCGGTGCTCCTGGTGGCAGGGCCGTGGGCCCTCTGTCCTCCTGTCCTCTGTCTTCCTGTTCTCCTCCAGACTCACAGATAGGCCTTGGCCCTGGAAGGGTGGGGTGCATGTCCATTGTTCAGGGGCCCTCTGTAGTGCTCGTGCTGCCCACCTTCCCCATCCTCATGCCAAGTGGGTGACCCGGTTCGTGCATGCTGGTGTCACCATTGCAAGGGGAGCAGCAGGCTCCTGAAGGTGCTGTGGGTACGTCTTCCACCATCATCCTCAGTGACCCCAGGCGTTCTCCTGTTAACCTGATAATGGAAGTAAGTGGTAGATTTTCTTTATATATGTATGTATGTTTTCCCCCACTTCATTCCTATTAAACATCACGACCAATTCCAGTAGACTGGTAGACGTGGGGGGTGGGGAGGGCAGGGAGCAGGTGCCTCACATCCTTTACCTCACCACCCTCACCGCCTGGGCTTTGACGAACGAGCCTGTCACCAGCAATGTCAGCCTGGAAGTTGTTTCCAAAGACCCATGTTTCTTGCTAAATACGCTGAATTCCATTTCTAAATGGTCTCAAGGGGGGACATCTTCATGCTCTGTGCAAAAGTCCTGCGTGAGGTTGGGGGGCCTCCCATGAAGGGTGCTGACAGACCCCAGGGCCGGGCGGGTCCGGGAACTGGCTCGGGTGACCTCCGGGGTGGGCAGGGGAGGGTGCTGGTCTAGTTCCTCCAGGCCCCGGCCTAGTCCGAGCGCGTCACTCCCTGACCGAAGTCCTTCCGTGACCCCCCTGCCTCCCGCGTGGCCGGTGTGGGTCCGGTTTCACCCTCTCCTCTCCCTCCTCGTGACGTGATGGACCTCGTTCCCTGTCCACAGCTGCTGCCTCCACCTGAAGTCACCCCCCCTTACTTGGGGCCCAGGGGCAGCTGATACTGGAAGGAAGGGATGGACGAGTGGCTGGCTCGGACCTGCCTGGGTCGCCGAGGGCACCGGGGGGCCTGGAGAGCCTGCCTGCGCCCCCGCTTGCCCTGTGGCCGGCCGCCTGCAGCACAAGCCACTTCCGTCCCTGCCCTGCTCCCCCCAGCCGGTGCGGGGCTCTGCCCAGGTCTGCAGACTGGAGCCAGGTTTGGGGCCCCACGTGTCCCCTGCAGTGGCAGCTGGCATCTGCTGTGGTGGCTCCAGGGACAGCCGGTTGCAGTGACCTCAGACACCAGCAGCACCTTCTACCCCTGGGGCATCGCCCTTCCTCCCTTGGGCCTCTCTAGTCTCCCTCAAGCTTCTTTTGCCCTTTTTTTTTTTTTTTTTAACACCCCTGGAGCATCTTTGTCCCACATGTCCCTGTGCTAAGTGTCCTGTTTGAAACCGAGTAGGAGGGTTCCTCTGTCCCTGACCAGCTTTGGGCGGAGAGAAACCAATTAGCTTCTTGAGGGCAGGGACTGTCTTAGGCACCCTTTATTTAAACCCTCCTGCCCAGGATAGTACCCAGCACACCCGTCTTGCAAGTGAGGATGTAGTAGACGGTGGAAAATTCTTGGGGAGCTTGTGGGTTTTTTTGGAAACATATACAGGTTATTTAAATGTATTAAAAATATATTCGCTTTAACACCTCCTCCTAACCACAGCCTCCTCCCCACATGGCACCGACTGACTCCCTTCCAGTGGCTCCAAAGTGTGCATATGAAAACCAGTTGGTGCCAATCACCGCTAATACAGAGAATGTTCTGGAACTGTTGGAAGAGGAGGCTCTCCTCTCTAAATGCATTTCTGCGAAAGACCTTGGTTCAAGTCTCTTGAGGTCAATCTGTCTTTCCCACTCAGGAACTTCATCACTTGTTCCTTAAAAAAAATAAATAAATAAAATGACATTTCCATTATTTTTGTGGCCACAAAAATTCTTTTCATAAAATCTTAGCTTGGCTACTGCCAGTGACCAGGCTGAGGTTATTACAGTCATTTTTCTATATTAAATGAATATTAGAAGCTGTAGGCACTTTGGGAAGAAAACTGGTCTGTTTCCAGTGATCTTGAAGGAGTATCTGGGCCGCAGGGTACGCAGTACGGAGGGCGCAGCCCTGAAAACAGGGTCATCTGAGGGTGACACCGCAGGGAATCAGACTATGGGTGTGACTATGGTTGCTGCTGACGTGTAACGAAGAAAGCAAGCTCAAATCCAAGCAGGGGCTCTGTTTCTCTGCGGCTCTTTCATATCGTGCATCCAAGGGGATGGTGCCCCTTGAGAATCTGATTAGTACTCTCCGGACCACCAGGAGACCCCATGCTGCCTCCACTGGCTCTGCCTCTGGGTTTGGCTGGCAAGAGGAGGACGCTCCCTTTGGGAGCCCTGGAATCCAGAAGTAGAAGTTGAGAACCTACTGTGTGTAAAATGCTTTGTTAGAGGGGATCCCCGGGTGGCTCAGTGGTTTGACACCTGCCTTCGGCCCAGGGCGTGGTCCTGGGGTCCCTGCATGGAGCCTGCTTCTCCCTCTGCCTGTGTCTCGGCCTCTCCCTGTGTGTTTCTCATGAATAAATAAATAAAATCTTTTTAAAAAATGCTTTGTTAGAACGCTCTTCAGCTTTCATCCTTTACCTTCATTCCTGTGACAGGATGGCATGTTGATAGCGGTGAAGGGAAGAGCCCAGGCTGAAAACGTAGAGCCTGGAGTGGGAGGGTCACACGGACCTGCTTCCAGCTTATGATTCAGACACTTTCCCTTGGGTAAGTCATTTTACCTTTCTGGGTCCCAGACTTTATAAAGCGAGAATAGCACTTCTCCTACAGGATTATTATACTGATTGCATGAGATCATCTATATGCCTGGAAGACAGAAATGAATGTGAAGAAACACAACTGTGTGTTTGTGCTGAGGGTGCGGCCTTGCATAAAGGGTCATCTCAAGTCAGAACACACACCCCTGCCCCCGTCTTCGGCGCTGTTGTCTTCTTCCGGGGGCTCTTGTCCATTCACAGTGTATCTGTAACACGTTTGTGAAGCCTTGGAACTTGACAAACTTTTTTGCGTAGGCCTTGAGAGAGGGCTCGGTATACGGGACATCGTCTTTGCCTTCCAGAGGCTACTCGAGCAAGTGGACACTGGATGCCTATCACAGGCTGTGCCAGAGAAATGTACGAGATGGTAGGTGAACACAGGGAGGGGAAAGGCACATTCTGACTTCTTTTGGACTCAGAAAAGCCAGAGGTTCTGGAAGATGGCAGTTTTAGGCAAAGGTGAAAGCCCCTTAAGATGACTGCTCCATCATCAAGGGGTCACAGCTCCCGACATGCTGTCCTCTTCATTGTAGGCTGTAGACCTCCCAATTCTTTTTTTTTTTAATTTTATTTATTTATTAGAGAGAGAGAGAGAGAGAGAGAGAGATTGGCAGAGACACAGGCAGAGGGAGAAGCAGGCTCCATGCAAGGAGCCCGACATGGGACTCGATCCCAGGTCTCCAGGATCAGGCCCTGGGCTGAAGGTGGTGCTAAACCGCTGAGCCACCCAGGCTGCCCTTCACCTCCCAATTCTAAGACCAATATTACTTTCTTCTGTTCCTTCTCCTTCTCTACCTTCTCCTCTTCCTCCTTGTCTAACGTCTCCACAGTGCAGAAAGGATCATACCCAGTCCTTGGACTATCTCAACGCCACAGTAGCAATAGCTGTACTTGACCCTTGAGCAGAGAAGGGGGGGAGATGAAGAGCAGCCCAGGATTAGGCCTCTACCATCAGGGACAACATGTACTCGGCTGTGTTGCCTTCAGCCACTGGATTTGGGTTGAGTTGACTGGGGTCCATACAGAATTAACTCCGTCTTCCCAGTCGTCAGCAAGCACAGTTGAGTGTCTTGTACGTAAATCCCACTTAGCTAGGCACGAAGGATGGGCCTGAGAGGCCCGTGGCCGTCCCTGCCATCCGGGGACTCCTAGTCTAATGGGCATCAGGTGGGCAACCAACTGCAAGAGCTCACGGGAGAAGCCAGGTCGCTGGGGCGCACTTCACAGGGAAGCTGGACTTCCCTAGAAAAGCGATGAGGACGATTCCCGCCGGGTCATGTTTAAGCTGAAGGACAGGTAGGAGTTGGCCCGGGGGCATGTGGGGAACATTCCCTTTTCTCCCTGCCATCGCATCCCCCTCTGTTATCACGAACTTGAGCCCAGATGCTCCCCCGCTCATGGAGAGGGGCCCCCACGCTCCAGCTGACACGACTCAGCACCGAGAAGCAGGACAGAGACGGCAGCTGGAGAGCTGGCCAAACCCTGGGGAGCTGCTCGTGCTCAGGCCCAGCTCCTCCAGGGCCGTGGCTGCTCCGGGCTCACCCGTGGGTTTCTCTGGATCGTGCGAGGGAGGGCGATGGTGGATGCCGCCACCTCCAGGAAGTCCACCTGGAGTCCTCAGGCCGTGTGAGGGTCTCCTCTTCAGTTCAAGTACGGGCTTCCTGGGAGTCAGCCCAGGCGCCTGCCTGCCTCCTTGTCATTCCTCAGTCCCTCCCACGAAGTCTCTATATTGACCGAGCTTAGGTCGAGTTGTTTCTCTCGCAACCGCGAGTTGGCATTTCCAGGCCTCAGTTGCCTCCAAGGTGAGATGGGGTGGTCGCTGCTCCTCCGGAGGAGGCCTGACTGGGTGGACGCAGCGATGCTAGTGTTTGGAGAAGGAAAAGCCATGGCCTGAACCTAAGCCTTGGTACAAGAGTGTTGTTATTTAGTTCGGATAAGGGGTTAAAATATTGAAGCTAAAAAGACTCTTCGAAGAAGCTGCTTGCTTTTTTTTTTTTAATAAAATAATTTTTATTGGTGTTCAATTTACCAACATACAGAATAACACCCAGTGCTCATCCCGTCAAGTGCCCCCCTCAGTGCCCGTCACCCAGGCACCCCCACCCCCCGCCCTCCTCCCCTTCTACCACCCCTAGTTCGTTTCCCAGAGTTAGCAGTCTTTATGTTCTGTCTCCCTTTCTGATATTTCCCACACATTTCTTCTCCCTTCCCTTCTATTCCCTTTCACTATTATTTATATTCCCCAAATGAATGAGAACATATAATGTTTGTCCTTCACCGACTGACTTACTTCACTCAGCATAATACCCTCCAGTTCCATCCACGTGGAAGCAAATGGTGGGTATTTGTCATTTCTAATAGCTGAGTAATATTCCATTGTATACATAAACCACATCTTCTTTATCCATTCATCTTTCGTTGGACACCGAGGCTCCTTCCACAGTTTGGCTATCGTGGCCATTGCTGCTATAAACATTGGGGTGCAGGTGGTCCCGGCGTTTCATTGCATCTGAATCTTTGGGGTAAATCCCCAACAGTGCAATTGCTGGGTCGTAGGGCAGGTCTATTTTTAACTGTTTGAGGAACCTCCACACAGTTTTCCAGAGTGGCTGCACCAGTTCACATTCCCACCAACAGTGTAAGAGGGTTCCCTTTTCTCCGCATCCTCTCCAACATTTGTGGTTTCCTGCCTTGTTAATTTGCCCCATTCTCACTGGTGTGAGGTGGTATCTCATTGTGGTTTTGATTTGTATTTCCCTGATGGCAAGTGATGCAGAGCATTTTCTCATGTGCGTGTTGGCCATGTCTATGTCTTCCTCTGTGAGATTTCTGTTCATGTCTTTTGCCCATTTCATGATGGGATTGTTTGTTTCTTTGGTGTTGAGTTTAATAAGTTCTTTATAGATCTTGGAAACTAGCCCTTTATCTGATATGTCATTTGCAAATATCTTCTCCCATTCTGTAGGTTGTCTTTGAGTTTTGTTGACTGTATCCTTTGCTGTGCAAAAGCTTCTTATCTTGATGAAGTCCCAATAGTTCATTTTTGCTTTTGTTTCTTTTGCCTTCGTGGATGTATCTTGCAAGAAGTTACTGTGGCCGAGTTCAAAAAGGGTGTTGCCTGTGTTCTCCTCTAGGATTTTGATGGGGCCAGCGCGGTGGGCGACCCCTGAGGACCCTGGTCACGGAGGGGCGCCCGGGCAGGGGCCCCAGGGCCTGGGCTCCGGAGGGCGGCGGCGGCCCCGGGGAGACAGATCCACCCCCCCACCCCCGCGGGGAGTCCTCCGCGGTCGAACCGGGGCGCACCGAGGTCCTTAGTGCGGGGCCGGGGGGCCACGGCCGAGGCCGACTGAGCAGGGCTGCAGCTGCGGGGCCGCCCCTCCCCCTCCCCCTCCCCCGCAACCCCCGGGTCTCCTGCGTGTGTGTGTGTGTGTGTGTGTGTGTGTGTGTGTGTGTGTGTGTGTGTGTGTGTGTGTGGCCGCTGCCTCCCGTGGGGCTGCCGGGCCTTCCCACCCGGGCCGCCCTACGGCGCCAGGTCACCTTCGGGACCTCCCGAGGGGCCCCATCTCCAGGCGCCGCCCTATTCTCAGGCCCCGCGCTGGGGCTTCGAGGGTGGGGGACAGTTTGTCCCCAAACACAGGCATACTCCTTTTTCTGCTTTTTCTTTTCTTTTTTCTTTTTTCTTTCTCTTTCTTTCTTTTTTTTTCTTTCTCTCTTTTCTTTCTCTCTTTCTCTCTCTCTTGGGGCTTCCGAGGGGAAGCAGTTTGGCCCAAAACACAGGCATGCTCCTTTCTTTTTTCTTTTCTTTTCTTTTTTTGTTTTTCTTTCTCTTTTTTTCTTCCTCTCTTCTTCCTTCCTTTCTCTCTTTCCTTTCTATTTATCTATCTATCTATCTTTTATTTATTTATTTATTTATTTATTTATTTATTTATTTATTTTATTTATTTATTTATTTATTTATGAGCGACACACACACACAGAGGCAGAGACACAGACAGAGGGAGAAGCAGGCTCCATGCAGGGAGCCCGATGTGGGACTCGATCCCGGGTCTCCAGGATCACGCCCTGGGCTGAAGGCAGCGCTAAACCGCTGAGCCACCCGGGCTGCCCTCCTTTTGCTTTTAGAGAAAAAAAAAAAAAAAAAAAAATTTTTTATTTATTTATTTATTTTTTTTTAAGTAAAAGTAATATTGACAGCTCTCTAAGAACGGGCATTATTATAAGCTGACGGCTATACGCTAATCTCACACACACACACACAAAGGGAGCTGCAACGTGGTCAGGTGGGAGAGGCAAGGGGGTCGCGCCCGGCAGGGGGAGAGGCAGGGGTGCGAGGACCCCTAGCGTCCCCGAATCGCTCAGCCAGCCCAAGGCGCACGACAGACGGCCCCTGGGCCCGAGTATAAAAATAACAGCGTGAGCGTAACCGATTAAACGTGCTGTTTGCGGAGGGATTTGGAGATGCTCAGCGCGGCGGGGCCTGCGCCCGGCTGCTGTGCCCGGCGGCCCGGAGGGAGCCCACGGCCTGGGGGGAGGGGGCGGCGGCCACGGCCCGGCCTCGGCGCCCCTTGGCCCGGGAGGAGCAGGAGCGGCTGGACGTCCCCGCGGTCAGGAGGGTCTTCACGCCCTTTGGTTGACCTGAGCAGCTGCGCCTCTGAAGCCGCGGGAATGGGGAGGGGCCGCCTGCTCGTGCCCTACTTCGGGCGGCGGCTCGTGCACCCCGCGGCCCTCCCGGCTCTGGAGAACGTGCTATCGAGCTCCTTTGCTCCTTCCTTTTCTTTTTCTTTCTTCTTTCTTTTTCTTTCTTTTTTCTTTTCTTTTCTTTTCTTTTCTTTTTTTCTTTTCTTTCTTTTCCTTTCCTTTCTTTTCTTTTCTTTTCTTTTCTTTTCTTTTCCTTTCTTTTCTTTTCCTTTCTTTCCTTTCTTTCCTTTCTTTCCTTTCTTTCCTTTCTTTCTTGATTGTATTTATTTGTGAAACACAGAGGGAGAGAGGCGGAGACGCAGGCAGGGGGAGGAGCAGGCTCCCTGCGGGGAGCGCGACGCGAGACTCGAACCCGGGACCCCGGGCTGAGACCCCCGCCGGGCGCCGGCCGCCCCTCCAGCCCCCACCCTCGCCCCGTGGGGTCCGGTTCCTCCCCCAGGAAGGAACCCCCTCTGTCCCCTCGCGGCCTGGCTCTCCCGCGGTCCACGAGGCCGGGCCCCAGGGCCTTTGGATCTACCCCTGGAAGTGGCGCTACCGCCGGGCACCACGAGGCCAGCGTCCTGCACCCGGCACCCCGAGCAGGGACACCCCGTCCGGGGTTCCAGGCCACCGGGGCTCGGAAATGCTAACTTCCCCAAGTGGCTCCGTGGGGACGGGCGTGGATTAGGGCTCCGGTGCACCCGAAGCGCAAAACGCTCCTGCCCTAAGCCAAGGCCTCTCTTCCCCTGGACTCCTAACGGGATCTTCTCTAGCCCATCTTTGTACGAATGACTTTCCTGCGCGTAACTGGAGAATTCTGCATTTCACCAGTATTAAGTTTTGCATGCTCGTTGAATATTGCAAGGTGGCTTTCGTCCTTGATTCCGTGCCCTGTGATCCCTCCCACCCTCCCTGTGCCACCTCCGGGTCCCATTCACATGCGGGGGGAGAGACCGTGAGGGCAGCCGCGTGCACAGACGTGCCTGTACAACTGGATAAGCACTGGCATTAGACTAAAAGCCTGATGCTTTCCGAAGTCCAACTTTCTAAAAAAAATTGAAGTGCAAGGGGCGCCTAGGTGGCTCAGTCAGGTGAGCCTCTGACTCTTCATTTTGACTCAGGTCCTGGTCTCGGGGTCCTGAGTTCGAGTCCCATACTGGGCTCTGCGCTCAGCCAGGAGAAGGCTTGTGATTCTCTCTCCCTCTGTCCCTCCTGCACTTGCGTGGATGTGCTCTAACAAGATCTTTTCTAAAAGAAATTGTAAGCTTGAGTTCGTGCTCTATAGCCACATGTTGTCAATGTGGGCGCGACTATGACGCAATGGCAACTGGAGTCACCCAGTCGGCCCTTTGCTCTGACATTTAGAAAAAATTGGCTCAAGGCCTTTATCTGTTTCCCATCAGGAAGACCAGCCTCCTCCCAACAGGCCCGCCAGGGTGCGGTTTTTGTGCTCTTGTCACCCCGGGGGTCTCTACTGTTCCCAGGCAACTCCAGCTCCTGCCGCTCACCGCTCCTCTGTTCTCCCTGCTGTCCAGGGTTCCAGATGTAGGGCACAGATCCTCAGTTTCCCCTAGATGCTACTCACAGAGGACACTTTATATACAGACTTTACCGAAGGCTGGGGGAGGCAGAAGGGCTCAGCATCAAGGCGACACACAGATGCGAATACTGGCCTGTCTCTTGAAAAGCCCTTTGGTTATTCGCAGTTGCCTGTTCTCCTTCCCTAAAATCCTCCTGCTCGGTCCCCCTCCCGTCAGAAAGCCGAGCAGCGCGGCCCTCCACCCCAGTAGGGCTCTGGCAGACTCCGATGATCCCAACAGCGCAGCCAGGAGCCAGCGGAGGTCCTGCTTCTAGGGCGGCCGCTCGAGTCTCGGTGGGCCCAGCAGCCCCCGCAGGTGCAGGATTGCAGGACAGAGGTTTAGCTTTTCACCTGTGTGGCCCCTACAAGTGCCTGTAGGAGGCAGAACCTGCTGTCAGCTTTGGCTCTAAGTCGCGTCATTTTCTCCAACTCTGTCCCAGGTGGTGTTGAGCCCGGAGTCCAAGAGGGGGCCGGGCTCCCTGGGTTGGCAGGGACCGTCGTGTTGGCTGGCTGCGGTTATAGCGGCCCTCACGTCCTCAGGATGCCGTGGTTGGGGTCGCCGACTACATGATCGCTCGAGTCCCGGAGCAGCTAGTGGGATTTTGAGAATCTACCATTAATGGGCCAACGTGAGAGCCAAAGGGAATGGAGGCTACTTGGAATATTGGGGGCAAAAAGCTAGATGAATTTTAGAAAAAAAGCTTTAGCTTAAATCATTTGAATACATTGATCTGTGGTGATCTGACTTATTCAGGCATTTATAACATCGGGGACTAAGGACCTTCCTGATGTCCTTGTTTTTTTTTTTTTTTTGACAGCGCTTTGTGTTTTGAAAACCACAGCACAAAAGGGGAACTATGGCAAGTGGATGTATCCATGGAGGCATCAGGTATCAAGATCAATCATAGGAGCTACCCAAGCGAGGTGGGCTCTGTTGTCTTCTTTCTGCCATAACATTCCCAACACTCTTTCCAGGGGAAAGAACCCCACACCTGGCAGGAGGATGAGGTTCAGTCTGGTAAGGGACACTGAACAAGTGGCCTTTCTGCGCATGCCTTTGGAGATTCTATTTTTCTTTTGAGGAGCAATTGACTTACAGGGATAAGACCTATATCCCTGATAAGAGATCACCAATACCTTTGTCATGTTTGTGCCACAGTCATGGAGGCTGGAGCACAAACTGCTTTACACTGGGGGGCAGGGTACTGTGGGGGTTAGACCGGGAGAGGGTGAGACATTAAGTTAGATGTTCAGGGCGGGTGGGATCTAAACCAAGGAGTTGGAAGCAGGTGGCTGAACACATGGGGAAAATGTACCACAGAGACTGTAAGCATTGGGAAGAGCAAAATACTGGGAATCTGGATCAGTCTGGAGGGCCAGTTAATTGCAGAAGTTGGGTGCAGAATAAATCAGAAGTGTGGATATTGGAGACGGGAAAACTGGGAAGGGACTGGTTTCTAACCCAGCCGAGTTAGGTCCAAGCTAGCAGCAGTGAGAATGCAAAAGACAGCGTGATGGTAAGAGAAGCTGGCACACTGGACGGGGGACAGAGGAGGAAGGACGCGCCAAGATGAGGTTTTAGGAACCTGAGAATAAGTCGTGCTTGTTACGGAAGTAAGAATGTAGACAAAGGAGACTTGTTGATGGTGGCCGTGAAGATCAAAAGGGAGGAAGAGAGGGCAGTGGGTCTCTAGAGGAGCACAATGACCAGAGGGGCCACATTTGAGTCTTGTCACTCAGGTCAGAATGATGTCACGTGCTTATTTCTGTCTCAAACAAGGGAGAAAAACTGGACTTCATTCAGCAGACATTTCTGGGTGCCTCTTGTGTGAGAGAGGCACGGGAAAGGTGAACACGAGAGGTCCTTTGTCTTCACTGAGCTCCTGGTAGGAAGCAGCAGACACGTAAGCAGAATGGACAGGATGCTACTTTGGTGTAGTATCCCAGGGGGCTTGTTTCCCGCCTTGGGGAGAGTCCCCTGTTCACAATAAGATGGCAAGGAGGGCGGGGATCACAGAGCAGAGAAGGAAAAGCAAGTCCTTGATTTTTAAGTTCTGGAATAGACTCTTAGAAATTGAGAGTCAGCAGCTTGCAGGAGCCTCAGTCTGTGGGTACCCAAAACAGTGCATGCTCAGGTGAGGCCGGTCCCCCACTGCCCCAGGTGGAAGCACTCCACTAGACGGGGCAGAGCCAGAGGAGACAGGCCCTGGGAGGAGAGCGGAGAGGCGAGGGGTATTGCTCTGAGCTCCATCCAGACTGAGGTCTCAGTCAAGGTGGACTCAGCAGATAGGTGTGGAGCTCCGGGAACAGAGGCACCCCACTTTGTTTTCTTTGAGAGGCAGCAAGCCTTAGAAAGCGAATGCCTACCTGCTCCAACACCCCACCCCCCACCGTGACACACACACCACACACACTCTTGGGAATGGCAAGGAAGCTATGGAGAAAGACCAACTCGGTTGGCAAGACTGACTTTCCCAGGCAGCAGAGCCAGGAGGCTGACAGGTGCGGGGAACTGGCTGGGATGGGAGGGGGCGCTGCAGAGGCCTGGCGGTCAGGAGCAGCAGGGGCAGTCGGGGAGCCGAGGACCAGAGACTGGGAGGACTGCAGGCTCTAGGGGATGCCAGGGGAGAGGCAGGGCTGGAAGGCTGTGGAGGTGACAGCATTCTGGCCGATGCCAGCTGGTATGGACGGAGGTAGACTGACAGCACGATGCATCTCATAGACACTGGATGCAGTGAGGCCACCCCAGCTGCTACCCCAAAACTTAGAGGCAACCAGGAAAGAAGGGGTCCCTGAACTAACTCAGAAAAAGCCTGATTTCTCTGAGTCTGCCGGGAACTAAGATGAAATCTATGCCACTAGGAAGACTTACATGGTGTCCTGCCGCGGACCTGGGTCTGGGTGTAGACATGGCAGCTGTGCCATGTGGCAAAGGCAGACGGAGCCCCAGGCGCCCTCCTAGGATGGGTGGGTGGTCCGAGGCGGCCAGGGAAGCAAGGACTCACGAGCACAGTACCGTGGGCTGGGAGAGCAGAGTAAGGTAAAGGGAACCACGAGTTACTTGGTGATGGCCGGAGCCAGCCTGAAGTCCGGGGTGAAGGGCCGCAGAGGCCCATCTGAAAAGGCAAAGCCCCTCCCCCTGCAGGGCACTGGGAATCCTGAGGGTTCAAAGAGGAGGGACGGACGTGACCATGCGCACATTGAGAACCACCGTTCTGGGTGTAAAGGCAGGCCTGGCCTTGGCTAACTGGCTTCTGGGCTCCTGAGGCCGAGTCCTCCACTCTCTCTACTAACCACCCCCACCTGCGCTGCGGGAGCAAAGGCCTTTCTTTCCAGCTACCGGTCCAGGTCCAGGACGGAGAGGTGTCTGGGAAGTCAAAGTTCCTGTTTAGCATCCAAAGTGGTGGAGCTTCAGGAGCCCAAGACTTGGTCAGAGAAGCCAGAAGCAGCTGGTCTGAGGTTGAGCCCATAGCCATGTCTCCTACACACACAATAACACCGAATTTCCTTCGGTGTTACTGAGCAAACTTTGAGAGAAACTGAGACTCTATTTTTATTTACAGTTTCCTTACAAGTAGTGGTCTGCATGCTCTGTGCCGCCCGTCCTCTGACGAAGGTGGGCTGCGGGTGCCCCTGGCAGCCCGGTCCTGGGGGGCTTTGTGAGGTGTTCCTGGAAGCTCTTCCTGTTGACGGTCACCTCGGTCCTCTCAATGATTCTGTAAGCCATTGGCCAGTTTATAAGAAATCCCCTTCTGTGACGAGACTGGATTTTACTTTCTATATACTGACCACAACAGGTCAAATACATACTTAGCCACTATATATGTAATTTTTTTTTTTTTTTTTTTTTAAGATCACCGATGCTGCAGGCCTCTTGCCTGCTACCTGACCTCAGACGGATGGCTTGGCCTTTACGTGCTCCAGCCTTTTCACCTGTAAAATGAGGAGAGTCAGGGCTCCAATCTCACAGGGTGGGGTAAGGACAAGTTCTTTATAATAGCGTCCGACACATAGGAACTACTCGAATGTTTGTTTTTAGAATGTGAAATCTGTGGTTTAACACTGTAACAGCCAGATGAAAAATCTGTTAAGAACTTCTTCTTAAACTGGTATAAAACCCTTTTGGCTAAAAGCAAAAGAAAGCCACTCTCACAAAATAACTTTGAACTTGGCTATTTTGCACTCAAAGGCTTCCTGTAAGGAGGCGAGATGAAACATGCGCTTTACAACCGCCGCCTCTTCTCCAACCTAAGTGCAGTAGCTCGGCTTCTTACCTGTGTTTCAAACGGGCTTGTGAGGTTTCTTGGGAAGGAAGGATTTCTCTGGCTAGAACGAAAGGGAAAGAGAGCAGAAAGAGCACTAGTCTTGGAAGGAGGGGAGAAGATGCTGAGGGGGCGGAGAACTTTCCAGGACACTGAAGACCAGCGGGAAAAGCCTGTGGTCTGCCAGAGAGTATTCTTTGGGACTCCACTGGGGAGATGTGTCATGAATTTCTTCTGAATTCCCTCCTCCCACCCCGATTTCCTGAATAGAGCCCTGCTCTGGAGCTCACCCCCACCCCTGACTGTGATAGCATCTCTATGTTTCAGCGCTTGTCAGGAACCGAGGGGCATGGTATGCTCCCGGGGGTGCTGGGAGCACGAGAGGAGACGCTGCTCATGGGAGTGGCTGGGCCAGCATCAGTGGTCAGTATGTGCTCAGGACCTGCTGGCATCCCACCTTCTCCTCCCCCCCCCCCAAAAAAAAAGCACAAAGTTGCATTTATTCCCATTTGTGGGGCTGAGAGTGGTGACAGCCCGGGGCCTTCCATACTTATACGCCCCTGGCAAGAGGATGGCAACATATCCCAAGGCGGATGAAGCCGGTAACTGTGTGCATCTGATGTTCTCTATGTTCCACGGGGGCCGACACAGCTCCAGAGAAGGCTCCAGGAAACTCGTGCCCACCCTCCATCACAGGACAGCCCCATTTCTCCTGAGAATCCCTCGGACTCTACAGTGTCCCTCCCTCCCTGCTGGCAAAACCAAACCACGACCCGTCACACCCCTCCACGCAGTATGCCAGGATTCCAGACTGAAGTTCAACCCACTAGCAGTGAGTGTTTCGTCACGGGAAAGAGCTAACATTTATTCAATCGACAGACGCTGCAAGTCGTCAGAACGCACAGAACACATGATCAGTCTCCGTAAGACAGCATGACGGCAGCCTGCTCCTGTCATTCCCAGATGCCCTTGAATAAGTGACAATTTACACAATGTTTCATTCAACACCTATTAAGAAAATAACTACATAATGTTGATGACATTAAAAAAATAGCCAAACCCAGAAGGTGAGGCCTAATGCCAGCAGAGCCTCTGGAAGCAGGTCCAAGTGGCAGCAAGCGCTGGCTGGGCAGCTACCCTGGCGATGCGCTTAGGCAGCGGGGACCCCTTGCAGTGGGCTGCTCAGTGGACAGTTTTACTAGGATCTAGAAATTCATTTCCAACTCCCAGACTGACTTTTCCATTCCCAAATAAAGATGGAGCCAGACATATGATGAAATACGGACTGTGAGCCCAACTTCATCAGCTGCACAGAGAAAGCTCGACAGGCGAAGATGGTGAAACTTTTTTTTGAGCGGAACATAAACATGTACAAATCTCTTAACAGCACTGGTGTCAACAGCTGCTGCTGGGGCTGCGACAACAGTCTTCAAGGGTGGTGAGGAAGATGAGGACAAACGAAGCGGCTACTTCTTCATCTCCAAAATGGCACTTCCTGGTCCGCGGTGCTTGGCACTGCAGATGCCGCAGAACTGCGCAGGGGAGCTCTAAAGGTGTAATTTGAAAGACACAGAATTTAAAAAAGCTCTTTCTACTCTCATATTCAGAAATATTTTATGGGAGCAGTAGTGGGGGTGAGGGGCTATGAAACAGCACTCCTTTCCCTGGAGATGCTGCTGGTTCACATAGGGTTCTGTCTATACCAGCTGTTACTGTGACTCAAAGGATACCCCGAAGCAAAACGACAGCAATGTGACCGGGGTGGGGGGGGGGGACGGGAAGCAGGACACTAAAAACAGTAGTGTCGTGATACAGGAATCAGGCTGAGAAAGTTCTACAAACTGTAAAATTGTTCTGTGTGTCGTTTCGCCCTAGCTTGACAGTCCTCAATTTTCCCTAAAGGAATTCCCCCCGGTGAGTACGCCTGTGTGATGTTTTGCACAGTAATCCCCCTTTAACCTTGGGAGTATGCTCCAACCCCTCTGGTGGATGCCCGATGCCACAGACAGTACTCAGCCCTGAACGTACTGTTTTTTCTGTGTATACCTACCCACCGTGGTAACTGACACCACGGGTGAGGGGGGGCTACTGGATAGTACAGGATGCACTTGAGAAATCATTTTTCTTATGTGATAGAAAACAAATTCGGAGAAGCCACAAAGCCGCGGGCTGACGGGTATACTGCTGAGCGCACCCTCCCGCCTGCATCCGTTTTTGTTTTTTTAGTTGGTGGCTGCCAGGCAGCCAACTCACCATGCTGGGCACGGGCAGGCACTCCTTGTGGAACATGTGGCGGCAGTGGAAGACCACCACACTGAAGGGCTTAGCTGCATCTAGGGGGCAGAGGGCAGCAAAGACATGGGAGAACTCAGTACACGAGCAGACCAGGAACTTGAACCCATCCTGAATGAAAGTCCAGCTGCAGTTTTAATTTTCCAGCCAGCAGTTGCCTTGGGAGGATTACATATTCACAGACACATCCCTGAGGGGTGGTCTCTGCGTCACAGCTCACCGGCCTGGACGCTGCATCAGTGAGGACTACGATCCAGGGACCAACGCACAGCAAATGGAACCACGCCTATTTTGAAAGTTAGGATCAGTGTGTATGTACATGCCATGCCCTCCTCCCCAGGAGCTGCACACCATCGACTGAAGTCCATTTGGGGCCTTAGGAAAATCCTGCTAGTTCACCTCCTGCCTTTGCCAAAGCCATTCAGTGCCGTCAGGGCATCATGGGCTTAGTTTCCCAGGCAGGGACCTCGCAGAGCTGCGTGTGCTCCAGCAGGACCTTGATCCTACGATGCGGTGCGCTCGTCTGCATTTCTGTTAAAACACTACCTGAAACCACCACATGAGCTCCCAGCTTTTCCTGTGCTCATTGCTGTCTTCACCATGGACACTATTTCCTCTAGGAAAGACCCCAATAGAACAAATTCTCATGTTTCTGTCCTATTACATAATCCCTTAAAGCAAAGTAAATCCTACAGCAGCTAGCTCTTTAAGCACCTATGCTGAATTTATATTAAAAAAAAAAAAAACACTTCTTGCACCCTGATAACTATGTTTTAATTTCTTTCAAATTACAGAATTTTCTCTTCTGTCCTCTCCTTCTGTGAGGTGCTCTGATTACATGTGACCTTAGATAGATAGATAGATCTACCAACTATAAATACACACGTATATTCCAATTAGATGGCAAGTAGTAGGTTTCTCTCGAAACGTGGGAAAACTTAGAGGCCTAGGATCATACAGCAGAGAAAAAGTTTAAAGAAAACAGGAGGCCTCTTATCTCATCTTTTCCCCAGATACGCGATTCTTCTACCTTGGAATTTAAATGTTGTTGATGGTAGTTTCCATTCTGTCTTACTCCAAAGCCCTGGTATCTCAAACAATGCCCCCTGAAGCAGCATCCACATCACCTGGGAACGGGTTGGAACTGCCAATTCTGGGGACCGCACCTGTTGGGGTGGGGCTGGCAATCTGGGGTTTAACGAGCCTCCCGGGGAATGCAGACCCCGCTCCCCCCACTCCAGCATGAGCATCTCCGTGCTCAAGGGGTGGCGCTGGTGTACAACTGAGTAGGGCTGTGGGCTGAAGTTCTTCTCTAAACTGGATTCTCCCAAAAGTTATATAATTTAGTAATGAGTTAACACCTGGGGATGTCCCCCCTCCCAACCGCCTTACCTGATGGGAGAATAGGAGAAAGGCACGATTCACAGATGTTCTCCTCTGCAAGGAAACACACACACTTGGATCATACAGTACTTCTACTTGCCCAGTCTCTTCTGAAAGCAAGGTATAGGGTTCTGATATGATCACTTCCATCTTACCCACCATCAACCAGAACGCCTTTCATTTGAGTTCGGTGCATTTTCTTCAGTAAGGACAAAGAGTCCGCTACGAGAATCTTCTTGCAACCTTCACGAAGTAGAATCTAATGCATACATTGTAAGAAAAAAAGGCATTTTTAAAAGACTCAAGTATGGGGGTGAACCCTCTCACTGCGGATTCAAAAATTGGTGTTTGAAATTGTCCAATGAGGCACTTACTGCTTGCCTGCCTTTGCTACGCTTTTCTCTCCAAACTGCTCAGACCAACCTTTCTAAGCCCCCATTCGGCCACAACTGCACATATGAATACACAGTAGTTTCTGTGGCACTTGTGAAATTAAATATAAGTTGCAGAGTCTGGCAAAGAAGGCTGCATTAACCAACCCTAACGTCATCTTACAGGGCTTCCTAATGTGGACTCTCTCCGGCAGTTTGGCCCCTATGTGACCTGCTCACTGCAACCTCCAGATCTTTGCCCAGAATGGATAACCTGCTATTCCTAAATCCTCTATTTGATAAATCCATCTATCGCACTCATCTATAACTGGGTCCCTGTCATATGAGAACAGGGCACACGGAAACTAAACAGATGTCATTTCTGTCCTAAATCCCGGCCCGGCTCCAATCCCTCTTTCTTTCCGATCCAAATTGTTGAGCACAGTCCCAAGGATGTAATGTGTCCCTGTTAACCCTCAAATTTGGTGGCTCACAACTGAAAAATGACCACAGATATTAACACCCTGGTACAAAATTCATTTTCTTCATCCCAGCACTGTACTTTTTGTTTCTTTATGCATTTTTCCTGTTACTTGGTAGGCTTCATTACGTATTTTCTCCATCCCTGCCTGGAGGATTAGGAGCGGTAGGAACACTGTAGCAGTCTCAGAAGTTGGGATGCAGAGGGCAGGCTGCCGTTTCTGGCTGGCCCCACACTTTGTGTTTCAGACCCAGTAGGGATGGACACAAAGTCTCTCCACCTGCTTTTAGCAAGAGACCTAGAGGCAACCCACTCTACCTTCCACCCCACTCTGCTGGCCCCAGTGTTTCCAGGCTGCCTTGAGTTTTCCTAGGTGTCTTATTAGAAATTAGGAGAGGCTGTGTGAGGTGTGCTTAAGCCAGGTGCCTTTTTTTTTTTTTTTTAAACCAGAACTTGTTGTTTTTCTAAGAGGGAGGCATTCAAGGCCCGAAGGGCAGAGAGGCTCTGTATTGCACTGTCTGAGGCCCACCTTTCTGGCCTGATGGCTCTTCCTGCAGGATTTCCATGCAGTCAGCTATAACTGCCATGAGATTCACATGACAGCATCACCATGCCACTGCGGTCCAGCTCTGGGTCACAGTGAATGCTGCTCTCAGAGATGCATACTGCCTTTCTTCATACTGAGGTCACTCTCACCTCTAGAACTGTGGGTGTCCTGATGTCAAGTTTTTGATTCATGCCACTGAGAAGGGGAGTCAGGGAATACACCTGGAATGTGCTATTCCCAGGCATCTACACTAACACATGCTCTTCTCAAATCCCAGAAAGCATGGGTTGTGGGTGAATGTAGCCCAGGGGCCTTTTCCCCAGTCAAGGTGAATATTAAAAACAAAACAAAAACCCAGAGCTGACATCCAGATTCTGGAGATACTTTTATTGTAGCTTTATGTTCTGACTACTGATTTAATGACTATAGGTCTACTTGCTCTTTAAAGTTGGTAATTTGTATTTTCTTTGACAACTATTTGAGTGTTCAAATATGCCAAAATTGTAGCATTTACTTATTTTTTAAATCTTGTCTGCATCTCTAGTTATGTCCCCCTTGTTTGTTCCTGATATATATATTACATATATATATCTTCTATTTTCTTGATCAACTTTGTTTTCCTGTTAATCTTCTGATTCTCTTCTCCACAAGAAGTGGTTGAGGACATGTGCAGTCTAACCTCCATGTCTCTGTGAGCCACTCTTGTATCTTCTATCTCTTAATTACTCTGTGCTGCCTACTGAACAATTTCATCAGATCTTCCAGTTAATTCTCCCCTTCTGCTGCGTCCAATCTGCTACTGACCTTGCACTGAATTGACAGTTTAAGTGAATACACACATAGTTTCAAAGAGTTCTATTGGGTTACTTTTCGAATATTCTTATTTTCTGTTCATATTGTTCTACTTTTCCTTACAGGACCTATTTTTTTTCTTTCATGTCTGTGTTTTAAATGGACTTGTTAATAATGCCTTTGAGATTGATCTAGTGTTTTCCAGTTCTTGGAAATATTAAGATTGTCATATCATTTTTCATTCTTCTGTGTAATCTAAATCTCAAATTAGAATTTCTATCTCCTATTAGAATTTCACCAAGGTAAGTAAACCACTGGTCTTGTCTTTCCTCAACTTCATAATGGCATCAAGCCTTCATCTTAAAAAGTACTTGTGGGCATTGCAAGGCAAGTACAATATTATCTTTCAGAGGTTCATTTTTCTTATGGGACTTTTTAAAATTTTTTTCTTCCCACACATTCTTCTCAGCAACTCTTGTTTTCTTGTTATTACACTGTTTTCTCCATAGTTCAAGGCTTTTCAGCATTACCTTTTCCTCATTATTTTCAAGACAGCCACTAGGAGGGTCTATAAGCAATCTGTTATAAGCATACCTTGTTGTATCATAAATTTAAGTATCTATTTATAAAATAGCTGTTGAAAACCAACATGAGACTTTAGATTCTCCGTCTTTTTCCTTATTTCTTTGTAGTTCATCATCATTGATAACCATCCCAATGAAAAGGAAAAAGCACTGGACTCATAGATATTCTATAACGCAATAAAAGAACTGTACATCAGTGAAGTTACTATGGCTTATTAGAAACAGCTGCTGTGGGAAAAATGCCATAAAAATTAGAGTTTTTGAATTTTTTATTTTAAAAGATTCTTTGAATGTTGAACTTCTTGCTGACATTGCCTTGTTCATACTGCAGTGCTTCTCATTAGAATTGCAAAATGACACATAGTTACCTGGGTTTACAAGCCCCAGTATGATACAAGAGGTAGCCTGGGAAACCATTTACCTCATTCCTCACCCAGCATATAGGCTATGATGCTATGGGATCTGAATTCTAATTGGAAAAACTTTTCTTTTTGTTGGGATTATCATCAAACATGATGAACTGCAGAGAAATAAGGAAAAGATAGGAAGGCTCAAAGGTCTCATGTTGAAGTTCAAAACCAATATTACAAATACAATCCTATCTGCAGATAACAACAGCACAAAGTATACATATGCCAGACTGATTAAAGAAGCCAGAGCTGGTTGTCACGGGCCACTTAGGTCACCTAAAAGCTGTTATGAGGCCAAATAAAAACAATCTGAAAGGAAAAAGTCCATTTTAAAAGTTTATCTCAGGGATCTATATACATTTAAAAATATCTCTTAGAAGAAATTAAGAGCTTATGTACTGTGAATGAAGAGAAACCCATGTGAGTCCCAAAATAGGTAGGTAAGAAAAAAGTCACTATTCCTCTTAATTTATCTCTGGATCTCAAAGTAGAGAGAGATGAGGAATAATACAAAACTGTGGCACAGCAGAAAGGCATAAGAACGTGAGACACAGAAGATACTTTAGAGATTACCAAATCTTGAGGTTCCTCAAGGTTGAATGTCAATGCACATACGTGTGCCAGGCTGAGCCTAAGAAATCTCAAGATGGTTGAAGGACATGACCCCCTAGTCCTCCCTCAGAGATTCTAATCCAGCAGATCTGGGGTGGCACCTGAAACTAAGTAATTTTTTAAAGAATTTAGATAATTCTGATGTGGAGCCACGCTTGACAAACACTCATTTAATCTAATGGGAAAACTGAGATCCAGGAAGATGAGGTGCCCTCCCAAAGGTCACCAGTCTTGTTGCTGGGAAAGCCAGGACTGGACTCCAGCTATGCAAACACCGTGCCCACTGCTCTTCAAATAGACTGCTTGTTCAACCCCGTGTACTCGTCTGTTGTCATAACATGCCAGGACCATGAATGCATCTCCAGAGTGCCACGGAACAACTGGTGGTCTACCCAAGATGTAGTCAGAGGACGTGGGGTCAAGCCCAATTCATCACCATCCCACACTGGCAAAGTGTAAATAAAACCACTTTGAGACAGTCTTCCCATCTGGCAAACAGAGATGACAGGTCCTAGTGACTGCTCTGTGATGAAATGACAGTCAAAAAAGGCAGTGAGAACATAGATGTTGGAATTCCTGAGGAACATTAAAAAAAAAAAAAAATGAATGCTAACTTTATAAATAAAAATATTTTAAAAATATAAAGTATAAAAATAAGTTTACAGCATAAAAATAATTTGGAAACTGTTGTTAGCTTAATGTCAACATTGAAATATCATTTATGCCATACTGTTTTGCAAATAATTTCATATCAAAATAAAAGCTATTCTGTCCTTGAAATCCGGCCTAGAAACATTTCAAGTTTATAAAGGACAATAAGGGCTACTTTTATCTCACTGACTTCATGAAGCGTCTAACAGTTGCTGAGTAATTACACTAACAGTGTAACAAGGTATAAACACATATGACGTATATCTATGACGAAGTAAACTGTAGAACTTCAACACTGCAATCGCGGCTGAGGATGTGTCTTCCTTCTTTTTAACGACATCACAGACCTCTAACACACCTCATACTGAACTTCAGTTGAAGAAAGTTGTTGCATTTTAGAAAACAAGATTTTAAAACAAGGAGTGATACTCATTTTAAAGTTTTTTCCCATTTTTCTTGCCTTCTGTTTCCAATTAGCTAGTGAGCGAGCTCCCGGACACATTCTCAGTGGCCCAAATAGGTTTCCCAGGGCAGCATGCTTCATTGTAAATCTGCTGAGATATCCCCAAGGCAGATGAGCAAGAGGTCCCAAGAAGCCCTTTCTTTCCCTGACACCTGACCTCAGATCCTCAGGTTTGCTGAAAGGTTTACAAGAGCCCCCGGGGCCCTTCCCCACTGCCCCATCCCAGCAGAGGAGGCTCCAGGTTCTTACAAATTCGTGAATCTCGAACGCCTGGGTGGCTCAACGTTGGGCACCTGCCTTTGGCTCAGGTCGTGATCCGGGGATCTGGGATTAAGTCCCGCATTAGCCTCCCTGCATGGAGCCTGCTTCTCCCTCTGCCTGTCTCTGCCTCTCCCTCTGTGTCTCTCATGAATAAATAAGTAAAATCTTAAACAAAACAAAACAAAAAACTGTGAATCTCTAAAATTCCCCTCCCCCCAATTTTTGGGATTAACAGGGCTAGCCATTTTTATTCTGTGAGAATGTGTGCAAATAAACTATACTTTTATGGAACAAACAAAAGAAACTAGAGAGTCAAAAACAGGTATGTAGAACTTTTCTAGACACTTCAAAATGCTCTATAAATTATTTTTATGGCGATCTCTTAACAAGTGGCCCAGAGAAAGAAAATAAATGGTCATTAATGGGGATGCCTGGGTAGCTAGCGGTTGAGCAGTCCTGGAGTCCTGGGATCGAGTCCCACATCAGGCTTCCTGCATGGAGCCTGCTTCTCCCTCTGCCTCTTTCTCTGTGTCTTTTATGAATAAATAAATCTTAAAAAAAAAAAAAAAGTCATTAATGCAATAGTAGCCTTTTCCATAGAAAAAACTTCCAAACTCTTTCTTCATATGTAAGAAAGAAGCAGGAGCCCTTCCAACTTGATGTCTGAGCCACAGCGGAGATGGTGGTGCAGTTCTTACAGATTCAGCCACCTTCCCCAAGGGTCCCTCTCCTCGTCCCAGAAGCCATTCCCTGGTCAGTTATTGGGATCCACTGGCTAAGTCACTCCTAGTTCCTCCACACATCATACTTACTGCATACTTACACCTCCTAAGGAAAAGCTCTCAGTACATTTAAAAATATAACAAAGAGGATAAAATACTGGCTTAACAACTGTTTTGGTAGATGATTTTTTATACGGAATTCATTTTGCATCTAATAGTTTATTTTTATTCCCGGTTGACTCGGAACTATGCAAATTTATTCATGAAAAATGAATGAGCAGTAAAACCCAATGGTGCCCATGAGCTTGGTTCTCTGGATTAAGAGCCTCGTAAGAGGGATTTATTAGGTGTTTCTGAAGGCCTTGTAGAGGCTGGGGTAAAAATAAGGCATATTTTCAACCTCTAAGCTTGAGGCTAAGCTTCATGCACTGCTAAGCAGGAGGACAGAGGAGTGATCATTTTGTCACCTCCCCTGGTGAAGAGATGCTCAGAAACACTACCCCTAAATGACTTCTCAATACATCTGGATTTGAAACTCCATGCAAGTCCTGGCATACCCAGAGACAGGGCTTTAGGTCCAACATGGAAACCACTTTCCCCAATGCCCGGTTCCCATCTGGGAAATGGTGACATATTCCCCACCTGGACCACATTCCTGCAGCCCTCGGGCACTGTCCAAATTGCAAGGTCCCCCCTGCTGCTCCGCTTGTCTATTCACCCACTCCTCTCCTACTCTCTCCTCCCTCCCAGAATGTTTCCCTGGGCTGTCTGCAAACCTCCCAATTCCTCTGTAAAATAAACACCTGTATATCTTGAAGCTTTCTGCAGAACAGATGGTCTCCCAGGACCCCGACTCCCCATTAGCCTCCTGAGGAAGGCTCTTGTTCTCCTCCATCCTGCAGGCAGGAAAACCTCTCCTCCTCTAAGCTGAACTACCAGCAATACAGCCCCAGTGCTCATGTGTCTTGCCTCTTGGTTCATGGAGAATGCTGGAGCCCAGATGCTGCCCTCCCGCCCCGTCCCTCGATGCCTGTGGGGATGATTCACTGCCCTCACAATTCCTGGACTGATTCCATGCCAATGACCCTGACCTTCACCCTGCTTCCTGAAAAAGTTCACAAGGAAATTTTAATGTAATAACATCCCACTCCCAGGCCTGACATTCTTATTCCCTCAGCTCTGTCATTTCTTTTCATCTCTTCCTTCTCTCTTTTTTTTTTTTTTTTAATTTTTATTTTTTTCTCTTCCTTCTCTTCTTAATGCCACCAATCTTCCTCAACTTCTGGTCCTGTTCCCCTGCCTCTTACCTGAGTCCCACCCCATGCTGCACCCTCACCGTGGCCGGGGGGCCCCACAAGCCCTCACCACGATGCTCCTCTCTCTACTGAAACTGCTAACCACTTCTCTCCCTACAATGTCATGTTCTGGCTCTACCTGCAAAATCTTTACGTTTCTAGGAAAGCAATTTGCCTCCTTATTATAATAAAAACTAATTTTCAAGTGAAGAAGAGAAAGAACAGTCCCAATTGTTAATGTGCCTTAAACAGTTTCAAGTTCTACAAAGCTACCAGCACCTTGAAAAATAGTAATTGTGAGGGTTCTTTTAAAGAAAAGATTAGGATGCTTTGAAATTAACATATTAATTGTTTATATGAAAATAATGGATTCCATTGCTTTTATCCCAAATTCTGATTTATTACAGATAACAAAGTTGTGCTAGTGTAGAAAACAGACAAAAAGTTAAATAAAATCATGTATTTAAACATGTTTCAGGCAATGGATTACTGAGTAGCTTCTAGGAAACTATCAAATTATTTGAAAACCTTTTTATTCCCCCCAATGGACACAATACTCATTCTACTTAAAAGTGGCTTGAGGGGTCTAGCAGCCACTCTAACTACCCCTTACCCTTCCCAAAACCATACCATATCTACCACATAAATGTAAAAATGCCTGCTCATCAAGGAGAGAAAATTTGGGGATGGTTAAACAATTGGATGGCTTCCTTAAAGGCTGAGATTTTCTCTACTTCATGAGCTTCCCAAATACCTGGGCCTACATAAAACGTATCTATCCAACTGAATTCTTTGTTATCTAAAATAACCCTAGATCCAAAAATCCAAAGTCAACTCAGCTCACTCCCCATGCTGACTTGTCCCAGAAAGGATACTTACTTGTAAATTGTAGTCTTGCAGAATCTTCACCAAGGAATCTCTCAAATTGGGAATCTCCATCCCTTCCTTAATACGGTGAATCAGTAGGATTGGGTCCACATGCGTGCCAATGTTGTTCAACAAGCCAGTAATAAATGCTGCAGAATACCAGCACAACAATTAGCATGTTGGCAAGGCACACAAGGCAGTTTTAGGCCAAAAGGGATGCAAATAAAAAATTACTTTTTTTTTTAAGGTAAGTGTTAAAACCATTTGGATTTCTGAAGTCTCAAAAACTAACTTTCCTTTTACTTCATGATGTATAGGAGGAGCTCCATGAGTTACAAGGAGATGGAGAAGAGGTGATTACTGGAACACAGCTGGTAGTGGCAAAGGGATACAATTAACATTTCTAGAGAATTTACACTACGGCTCAGCGGTCACACACTTTTCTTCAATATTCTGCAAGGTACAAATGTTATTCGTCCCTTTTGCAGGTAAAGCAAATGGGGTGGTTAACTAATTAATTCAGGCCACAAAACTAGCAAGCTAAAAGCCCAAATTCACCAGCAGGGCAGACTGCAGGCCCAGGTCATATGTGTTCCATTTCGCTCACCCTGCTTCCTTGGACATCTGTGAGTTACAACTTTATCACGCTGACCTAGATTCTCAAAGATGCACATGCCTGTGACCATCTACATCTGAATTTGACTTGAATCACATTATCCTCTTGTATCTCTTATGAAAATACAAGCATAAGAGCAGTTTCTAAAACCTGAAAATCCTGAAACAGATAAGCCTTCTTACTAAAAAATGGTGGGAAGGGGGCCAACTTTAAATCACTACCACCAGTTTCTGAATCATTTCTAGATCTTCACAAAAGGGTCAGGTTACTGACAGGTGCCTGTATATTTCTTTCCAAACCGGGAGACCTGATGGAGACAGTCACACAGAGGCACTGCACATGCGCACGCGCGCACACACACATACTCCTGGTGCTGCACTGAGGAAGTGGGGCAGGACAGGACAGAGACTAGGTACTGTCAGGGCAACAGATGTCCAAAGATAATCAGTGTCTAGTGATAGTTCAAGGCTGCCCTAAAAAGAGACTGGTTAGGGCTTTACATTTTCAAAACAAATGCCCCTGTATTCAAACTGAAAAAAAAAAAAATGAAGTCATATCACATTTATTCAACCCGGGTACAGTATGGAGGAACACGCTTCATGGGGACACAGTGAACAAATAACATCAGGCAAACTACCTGTTTGCTTACACATTCAGGTAATGCAGAGTGATGAGGCTCCAGGCTTCTCTGCACAGAAGGAGTACTAGACATCGTTATAATGTACCAAGCCTATTTTTATTATGGATACTTCACCATATTTTTCACCCAATGTGTCTTGAGATAGTTCTTACTCTAGACATAACTGAATGTACTGAGAGAAAACAGGTCTGATCACAGATGGCTTTTCTGCTTACGTGGTTTGTCGATGGAATATAAAATCAGATCTTCCCAGAGTTCTCCATCATCTTGCTCCTTGGCAAATTCAATTGCTTTATCAACATCATGTAATTCCTCCATGATCATCTTCAGGGCACTTCGGCTATTACCCATTCGGCCTAGCAAAGATGTGAGAAATACTTCATTTACAACGCTTTTTAATATTAAAATATTTTTTGTATGTATGTACGTATGTCTGTCTCTCTGTATGTATTTGAGAGAGATAGAGCACAGCAGGAGGAGCAGCAGAGGGAGAGGGAGAAGGAGACTCCTCACTGAGCAGGGAGCCTGATGCAGTTGTCGATCCATCATGATCTGAGCCAAAGGCAGATGCTCAACTGAGCCACCCCCAGGCACCCGACATTTAGGATGTTTTAATAAAACTTTTTTGAAGAATCAACATATCTCTTGTTTATGTATCTTCTTCTGTCTTGAAAGTTAAGACAAAAGCATATTTTAAAAAAAATTTTTTTTAGCATATTTTCTTATGTGACATTAGCATTTACTATTTTTAACATACGGAAACAATTACCTCCTATTTACTGGGTGTTTCCTTTGTGCTGTATATACTCATTTAAGTGCTTCACATAAATTACATCATTTAATAATTACTATAATCCAACAAGGTACGTTCTACTATTATTTCTACTTCATGGAAGAGGATACAGAAACATTAGTAACCTGCCAAGATCATACAGCTACTAACTGGCAGCTCTGGAATCTGAACCCAGGTCCCTCAGATTCCTACTTCCCTCTGTCAGATCGATACTTCTTTTGGACATCTTCATACCCAGATACAGTTAAGACTTATAGTTCAGACTTTTATTTTTTTTATTTTTAAAGATTTTATTTATTTATTCATGAGAGACAGAGAGAGAGGCAGAGACACAGACAGAGGGAGAAGCAGGCTCCATGCAGGGAGCCCAATGCAGGACTCGATCCCAGGACTCCAGGATCACACTCTGAGCTGAAGGCAGATGCTCAACCACTGAGCCACCCAGGGATCCTAGTTCAGACTTTTAAAGGCCTTGGAGCCATCTGTCTCTTTAGGTAGCTCTGGATTTGGTCTTTTGATACACTTTGTGCCAAACACAAACTCAACTATCAGAGGGCTACCTCATTTCCTTCTCTTCCAGATTTGGGGGAAAGCCTTCCAATAACCCTTATAGTTGGGAAATGAAAGCATTTACCAACTATGCTTCTATTAGGTCAATAATCTCTATATGCTTTGCTTATTGACCTACTGGCATTTTAATGGCTTTAGCAGTTTCCAGGAGTTTTTAATACAGGATATGTAGAAAGCTTTACTCATAGGAGGGGCAGCAATTGAATCCTTCTCATTCTGAGCAGCCATTATCAATGATAACTGCTGGCCTGCAAATAAAATGATATCCAATTTGTTATACCTTCTATAACATTTTGTTTTTCCTTCAAATATTATTCCCATTTTTTAGGACTTAAAATTGGTTAATTTTTAAAATGTACATAGGATTTTAAAATTTTTACAACTTTAAAAAAGGAGATTGTCTCCTTTTATAAGTTCCCTACTTGCTTGTCTACAAAGACAATATGACATTATGACAAAAATGGACTCCACTGGCATATTTTCTGGGAAGTGATGCTGGAAAAACACCTAAAGTTTGAACTCCACGTTTATGCTACAAATATCTGCACAGAGCTTACTTATGAATTCTTCAGGCATCTACACTGCTTGTATGCAAGTGGTTCATTTTGGAGGAATGTGAAAGTAAGTCTGACATATATGGAGGCAGTGCCAGAGGCCTGGGAACAATGGAGAGCTGGATGATACTAAAAAGTTTTCCTCTCTCCAAAACTTTCATATTCATTGCATTTTCTCCATTTACTCAAGGTGTGATTACTGACAGTGAACATTATTTTCTACCAAGATGATGGTAAAAGAGGCTAAAAAAAAAAAAAAAAGAACAAATTAACCCTTCTACAATTCATTTTTGAGGTGTGAGCCGATACAGGCTTATTGTGCAATACTCAGGTGTTATGTAGATAGCGTTTCTTAAATAATGCTTCTTTCTCTACTGAGCTGTGAATCCTTTTGTATAAGTTAGATTCTTTATTTTTTTTTTTTTTAAGATTTTATTATTTATTCATGAGAGGCAGAGAGAGAGAGAGAAGCAGAGACACAGGCAGAGGGAGAAGCAGGCTTCCTGCAGGGAGCCCAATGTGGGACTCAATCCCAGGACCCTGAGACCACGCCCTGAGTCAAAGGCAGACGCTCAACCACTGAGCCACCCAGACGTCCTTGTATGCATTAAATTTTTATAGAGACTAGCTCTACGCATTGTGTGACTTTGGTCTAAAA
The DNA here is from genome assembly GCF_053574225.1 of Canis aureus. Taxonomy (NCBI): domain Eukaryota; kingdom Metazoa; phylum Chordata; class Mammalia; order Carnivora; family Canidae; genus Canis; species Canis aureus. The sequence goes on from NC_135631.1 coordinate 45,430,080, forward strand.
TCCATGTCCACTCTTAGACAACGTACATGATGTTACCACAGTGTTTCTCAGCTTACAGGGACCAAAAGTAAAGCTACTTACTAAGAAGATAAACGGTCTCTTCTACGAAGTTTCTCTGTTGACAGATCTCAAGAGCCTTCAAATAAAGCAGGGTAAGAACATTACTGTGGGCTACCAGACAAGAATAAGTATTAATAGATTCACTTAGACATACAAGTTTAAAAGGATGTTTCCATTGCCTTGCTTTAAAAACAAAACAGAATAAGCAAACAAAACACAAATCCTAGGTTTTGCTGGTGATTGCCCTCATTCGCCTCTCAGATAAGTGCAGGACTGAGCACAATTTAACCAACAACATATATGAGGCAACTCAGAACACTACATGAGCAAAAGCAGAAAGCCAGGTGCTAAAGAAGGCCTTTCCCACCAAGTTTTCACTCAAGGCTCTTTTAGGTTTCTTCACAGCACTGCTCCGCACCTAATTCCCAGTCGCTGCTTCAAGCTCCCTGTCCCCCCACTGGAGTGTAAGCTCCAGGAAGGCTTTGCTAGTCACTGCTGCATGTTTCCAGGACTCCACAGAGCACAGCTCTGATGGGTAAATACACAAAGACAGACCGAATATTTCTATTGCCAGCTCACAGGGTTTAGGAAAAAATTCTGCTCAATGATCCGTCAAAAGTTGGGGCAGGGGGGAACATATCTGACCATCAAGAAGGATCAGAAAGGAGAAGATCAAGTAAAGAAACGAGGGATTCCACAGGTGACTGTTTATTAATAACTGAGTAATTCCAAATGAACTGGTACACATTTACCATCCATTCTGCTGGACACTGGAGGGTCAGGTGGGATGGAGATGCAGAGATGACAGTATATAGATGACAGAGGAGAAGGGGTGGAGGGGAACATGTGGAAGCAGCATGCAGCCACCCAAGGGAGCACAGGCTCCAGGGAGGCTCTCAGAGATGCAATACCACCCAATCCCATGACCAGGGGAAGCATGAATAGAGGACCCTGTGCTAAGACAGGGGAATGAGCCCCAGTGTGGCCCTCTTGTAAAAAGCTTCACAGAAGAGGTGGCATTTGAACTGGGTGTGGCATGACGAGTATGCAATCACCAAGAAACCTCATCTCCCACCCCAGCTATGTAACTGCTCCACCTTGGTGCTCTGCTCTGACAGCCGAGAATCTTCTCAGTGGCCTACGATATATCCATGACCTGCCCTGCCTTTTCGGGCAGCAACACCTCTCTCACACCCGGCTCATCCCTCCACTGTGGCCCTTCTGCCTGTAATGCAGTCCTCACTCCCCACCCTCCACCCTTGGGACCACATGACTCAAGCCCTGTGCCCCGCACAGTGCCTGGCTACTTGTGGTGTGCAATAAATATTTTCTTAAATAGATGGGCAGGCAGGAAAGGTTTCAGGAGGAAGATCACTGGGTTGTTTAAAAACAAGAACCAAAGGGGAAAAAAGAACAGCAGAAGCTCACCAGCTCTTTCAGTTCAATGACTTTTCTTGGGAAATAAAGGAGCTGGTTTGGACATTTAATTTTTGACTCAAAATTTCTATGTAGAATATATATATTTAAGTGTGTGTCTCTGGTTGGAGAGTAACAGCTAAAAGGGAGGAAAAAATGCTGGTCATAGAAATCAATGCTGGGGGCTCAGGGCATGGCGGGGTGGGGAGGACTCTGAACCAAACATAAAAATGGAAAGAACATCCTACTTTAGAATTACAGTGAAATGAGGGGAGTCTGAAATACACAAAGCATTTAAATGGGGAGGTAGGAAGACTGGAAGGTCACAATGAAGGGGAAACACTATTATGTGGCAGAGGTAGCCAAGCTGCCCCCCAATATCCTCTACCCATTGTAGAGGGTAGACAGTAATAAGATTTTAGGTGGGTTGTGTGACTGCCCAGAATTTATTATTTTTTTTATTTTTGTTTTATTTTATTTTTATTTATTTATGATAGTCGAGAGAGAGAAAGAGAGGCAGAGACACAGGCAGAGGGAGAAGCAGGCTCCATGCACCGGGAGCCCGACGTGGGATTCGATCCCCGGTCTCTAGGATCGCGCCCTGGGCCAAAGGCAGGCGCTAAACCGCTGCGCCACCCAGGGTTCCCACTGCCCAGAATTTAAACAACAATGTCCAAGCCTCCTCAGCCATGGGAGAGTCGTATGACTGATGTCCCCGCAGGGAGGAAACATAGCAGTTTCTGGCAATATTCTCTAAGAAGCAATGTGAATCAACTTTTGTTTTCTTATTTTTAGTCCTTTCACCCCATCTGCTCTTGGAAATATGGGTAATACTATCTTACAGCACCAGGTGAAGGTCATACAAGGTGAGGGAATGAGAGAAAAGAGCCAGGTCTCCGACTGTGTGGCACGCTGCCATCAGCAGGGCCATGCCACCAGGATATCCATGTGCCAGAGAACTAAACTGCTACTCTACTGAAGCCATTATTATTTTGGGATTTTTATGACTCATAGCTGAATCTAATCCTAACGCTTAGAAAAATCTTCATTAGTTTTGATTAAAAATATGATTTGCCTTATCTCTATACTGTCATGCTCATAAATCAATGGAACTTTCTTACCAACTCCCTATCCTTCTGGAATGATACTAGGGCAGAGACAGGATACTCATGAGAGAAATAGTGAAAGGAAACAGCAAAAAATAAGAAGTTCAGAGGACCTGGGACCATTCCAACAAAAAGTTGTTGAGAAACCAACCGAGTGCCCTGATTCACGTGAGGTGCTAGAGATACAGATGGACAGTTTATGGCTGAGTGAGACTGCGTGTGCACAGATAAACAAGAAAATGTAATACACGTGGATAGGTAGACTGTTCAGAGAAAGTGTGAATAAGGATGAGTATCTATAAACCAATTTTGTACTTGGAAATTTACTGACACCTTAAAGTACCATTCTGAAGTTTTCAACAAAACCATCCCCCCTTTTCTTGAACGTTTGTGAACATGCTTGTCTCAAGCCACATAGACTCTGTAGTCTACAGGCTCACCTGAGCTAAGACAGTAGGCATTTGCTATATGAGGCCATTTAAATTTAACAATTCAGTTCCTCACTAGACACTCTTTTTTTTTTTTTTTTACTAGACACTCTTCAACTATTTCATTGCCACATGTCAGCACATTTTCATCACTGCACAACATTCTAGGGGGTAGTGCTGCTGGAAGCTCTGTTAGATTATCATAAAAAATGACAAGTCCTGTGAGAAGAAATATTTAAAGGCAAATCTGAAGTCAAGGAGGGTCTGGAATGCAAGCAGATGTGTAATGCTAAGGTCAAAGATAATCTGAGTCCCTGAAACTTGAATTTCACAGATTTTTAAATGTTTTATGACTAGTTTCTAACAGTATCTGAAATTATTTTCTTATATATGAGAAAGCAGAGATTCTAGAAATCTCTAGAAATTTTGAGTAAAATGTAAAAAAAAAAAATTTCTGGTACATAGAATTTTTCTATTTTTGACACAAGTGAAGCATAAAACTGTTTCCCCAAATTCTTGAATGTTCCTGGGCTACCGTGCTCCCTCTAGAGGAAAGAGTAGGGAAAGTAAGATTTTTAAAGCCAAGAGGAAGAAGACACAGACACACACATGGAAAGGGAGAATCATAGTAAAAGTAAAAATGAAAAGACAGAATAATGACATACACTGAGTAAAAAGCTATACAAAAGTAATATTTTAATATTCCTTTTCCTGATTCAGTATAAAGGCAAAGGGAAGAGTTAGAAATTTGGGGCTGACTAACCAGTACCTTATCAACTATAAATTAAATAAGGATTTCTACCCAGCCCTGACCAAGCCATCGTTTATCCAATCTTTATATGGCATTAATGGGAATCTGTAAACCTTCCATCTCCTGGCTTTATTCGTGCAAATTCATAAATACTGCCATGTTGTAAATGCCATTAGATATGAGGGAAATCATAAATTCAGGTATAAATTCTCAAAGCTGCAAAGCTGATATTCTGCTTTTAACTATTCTAGGCATAAGGCAAATGAGGCTCACAAATGTAAACTACCACCTGATGACCACACCTGGAAATTACTGGAGAAAGGGAGGGTTAACAGTTTAAAAACTGATGACTTTCATGATTCTTACAATACTAAGGAATATCTTTTTTTTTTTTTTTTTAAGATTTATTTATTTTGGAGAGAGAGAGAGAGGAAGAGAGAAGGAAAGTGTGTGTGCACGAGCCGGCAATGGGGCAGAGGGAGGGAATCTCAAGTAGATTCCCTGGTGAGTGGGGAGCCAACAAGGGGCTTGATCTCATGACCCTGAGATCATGACCTGAACTCACACCAAGAGTCAGATACTTAACTGACTCTTTAATTAATTTTTAAAACTTGAGAAATGATTCCTCACAACCATGGAAAGAAGAGGGGACCTGACTTAAGGGATCCAGGTTCTAAGTCCCGGCTCTCTGACTTATTAGCTCTAGACTCTGGGTTGTTTCTTTCAATTCCTTAAGACTCAGCTTGTTGTGAATAAAATGACTTTATCCACCTACCTGCGCTTTTGTAGAGATTAAATAAAAAGAAGGTACATGAAAGCACAGCTCACGTTATAAAGCACAACAAAAACAAATGACTTTTACTGTCTTTTTAAACTGCTGTCAGTGTTATAAATTCCTACCACCTCTGTATCTCCTTTAGAAGGAACAATTTCATAAAAGCTTATGGTTAATTTTGGGATTTATGAGTTGTGGTGATTTTCAATCCTGAACTCTGGTCTTTGATAAATACTGCCACCTTGGGAACATCACTTTCTTAAAGGCTTCTGATGTGATATCAGGGTCTCCACAAAGTTGTTGGCCAAATATTATGGATTGTGGGATTTCAATCAATACAAACTAAGTTTGACTGGGATTCTTGAAGATTTCAACCAGCTGTTACTTGAAGTCACCCCTCCTCTCAACAATTACCCAAATCCTCACAAAGGCAGACAATCAGAGGAAGACAGTACTGCTATGCTGCCCGAAGTGAATTATCAACAAGGGTGGTGGTGGTGGTGGTGCTCAACAGGCTCCGAATAATGAAACCCTAAACACTTCCCATTTAAAATAAAACAAACACCAAATTACCACCAAAACATCTATAGGACTCTATACACTCTTCTGAAATAAAGATTTTTTTTTTTGGTGAGTGCATTAAAATTTTAAGCTCTTAACTTTACATTTAGTAGAAAACGATACCAAATTTTCTGAGTCTCTCTTTAGACAAAACAAAAACTGTACTCATGACTTTTATTCATTTATCATGCCTGCCATGCATTTAAGGGGGACAAATCTACTTTGCTTTTTATGAATTGTTAGCTTTTTCCAGAGTTTCAGTATGCATAAAGGAATTAACTCTAAGATGATTAAATGTATATAAAGTTCTTATTTCTAGGGAAAAGGAATGAGATCTTTTATGAGTTAATAAAGTCCAGAATATCTTCTTTAACATGGCTTTATGTCCCCAAGCAAGGATAATGATATATATATTTTTTTACAAACATAGAGATGGGTATACACAATGGATCCTGATGAGAGATAATCTCTTACAAAGATATCTCAACGATCTGTAACATGAAAGCTTGTCTAGAAAGTTCTAAGAAAGGTAGATTACTGACTTATTTTTAATGGCACGCTTCTACCATTACCAGCTCTAATTCATTTTATTCAAAATTCTCTTTCAGGGGAAAGCATGAGATAACTTAAACTCTAATTGGTTTCACTATGCTTTTGTTGAGTTCTTTTACATGTGAACTGGTTCTTCTCAGAAAAATTCTAAAAGGTCTCTACAATGCTCTAAGCAAGTTCTAGATACTAGGAATGCCACGTGTCAGTTGCGATTTTCTGATGCTCCCCTTTTAGGTAAAATAGAGTGTCTTCTGTTGAGCACTGTGAGACTGGAAAATGTAAAGCAGATGGATTGGAAGTGTGTGAGAAGCACAAACATTCTGGAATCTGGGTGGCACCTCTGCACCCGAGTTTAGTGAATGAGGAGGAGCCCTGGGTGGCTGCTGATCACGGGTGTGGGGCTCTGTTGGAGGAGTCAATCACAGACAGCTCTGGACTCTTGAAAACAAATGATATTTCCTCAAAGAGTGAGATATAAATGAAGGGGCATGGTTCAAAGAATGACATTCTCACATTGTCCCCCTAGATTATAGATTCTGTAGTGAGAAGAGGGAAACATTTGCTTTTATTTTTAGAACAAGATGATAAATTTCCAAATCTACTCTTGAGAAAATGTTTTAGGCTCCAAATTTAAAATGTTAAAGTTTTTCATAAATTATTATGGAGGTAAGATATTTTTTCATTAACTGAAGATTTTGAAAAGCCACTCAGCTAAAACTGGTTCATAATAAATCCAATTCATTTATCAACATGGCTGAAGAGGCAAATATAAAAGTTGTCAGTGCATATAAACAGCATGTTATCAACTTTTTAAAGATTTTATTTGAGAGAGAGCGTGCGGGAGAGCATGAGGGGGTAGTGGCAGAGGGGGAGAGACAGGGAGAGAGAACCTGAAGCAGAGTCTGCACTGAGCACAGAGCCCCACTGGGGTTCAATCCAACAACTACCAGAGCAGGACCTGAGCTGAAAGTGAGAATCAGATGCTCAACAGAGTGAGCCACCCAGGTGTCCCTCTATCAACTTAATGCCTATCTCTAATGGGTCAAATACATTTTTTTGTTTTGTTGATACATACAGCTGACTAAAAAGTACTTGTTATCTGGCCATCTGAATTTAGTAAGATACCCGCAGATGTTAGATAGCTTTCCAACCGTATGAAAAACCATGGTAAACAACACTGGTGGCTATATTGGCTAAATGGGTAGATTGCCCATTTCCTGGTATGTATGTGTGAAGTTTCAACTGTGTTCCAACAGCAGGCTCCTAAAACTGATTCATTCACTCACTCACTCACGATGCAACAAACATTTAATAAGTGTCTAATACAGTGCCATGGCTGCTGGGTTTACCAAAATGAGTGGGACAGACTTCTTGTCCCTTAAGAATATACAGGACAGTGGGAAAGAGACTAGTAACTTTTTACAATTATAACAAAACTTAGTACAATAGAGAAATGGAACATAGTGTGATAAAGAAATATAGAAATATATGATATGGATGTGGAGAGCAGATGGGGTGCAGGACCCTAAGTCACTGACCCTGAGTCTGGAGCAACCGCTTCTGGCTTGGGATAGCCTGGGTCACTCACTCAGCTTGATCTTAGGCCCCACTCTGACCCTGTTAAACTGACTCAGAGTCCTGACACTATTTTTGCTTGATGGTTGAATAAAATGACTTTATCCACCTCCCTGTGCTAGAATCTAGAGTTCTACACCCTGGATTAAACCTTTAATTAAACCTGACCCAGAAATGCTTTAGCTCCTCAACAAAATCTTAGCCAACAGTACCTCCAATTTTCATCGGAATGCCCCAGAAAAACCTACTGCCTTGACAGCAGCAGTCACTTCCCCTGAACAGGGATGGATGAGTGATAGGAAGACTAGAATGATCGACAGCTTACCAACAAGGACAACTTTTTCACTGGAAGTATGTGAGACAAGTCTGTGACTTACCTTTTCAAGTGGGCAATGGGTACTATCTCGGAGAAAGGGAAGTAAGTTTGGTCGATCATATTCAGCATAAAGGCTAATCTGTTTTTCATGGTAGCGCTGCCCCTTATGATGGTCTCTCTTGAAAAGCTTATGCAGATACTAAAAAGAACAAAGGAACAGACCATGAATATAAAAATATGAAAAGCAATACCTGTTTAACATTGCTGCGTTCAGTCCTACCAGCCTCCACGGAGAGCCAGGACAATCTGACACACTCTCTAGAATGGCCTTGAGGGACCTGGCTCCACTACTTACCAGCCACCTGACCTGAACAAGTCACTAACCTTTTTGTGACTGAGTTTATCTTCCAAAATCTCACTGGGTCATTGTGAGGATTGGTTGCGTTGCCATTTGTAAAACTCTCAGATCTACATTGATATGCCTGGCATTTACTGAGCACCAGAGACATGTTAATGGTAGCTGCTAATATCCTCACCATCATCCACATCATTTCAGAAATAAATGCTTGATTAGTGGCCTTCCTGAATCCTAAAAATTCTCGCTTGTCTTTTACATAAAAGGGGTATAGTGAGACAAGAGCATGTTCTTAAAAACTCAAGCAGTAAGTGCTAAATTAATTTTCATACACTCTGCATCTGCTCTCTGTTAAGTCTCATTGAGCTCTGTGTCTGCAATGAAACGTTGCCTATACTGGGGACATCGAAGGTAAAAAATCAAGACGAATACAGGTGTTCTGAACCAATTTTCAAAACTGAGTCCTTTCCCTAGCTATCTGAAAAAGTCAATGGACCTCAAAGAAAGTGAGTCATTCACTTTCTACTCAGAGGCAAGATTAAGTCTTTCAATATATTATGCATCAGTTAGAAATCGATGTCCAATGTGTACTTAATGTTAAATGTAAACGAACACCCCATAAAGTACCAGAGGCAGAAAGACCTGAACACGCCAATCACGTAAAGTGAGGAAGAGAACACTATAGTGTGTCCCTGAAGCTGACGCTGTACACAGGTTTGCTGGAGTTTGACCTCCACTAATGAGTCAACCAGGCCATATGCACACAGATAAACGGCTCCTCAGATCAACTGGTCACGTCTCCCTGGGGCGAGGACAGGCAGAGAGTGGCCAGCACTTCCATGGCATCTGACGGAGGCCCTACCTATCCACTGGCACTGGGTCAGTGTGTGAGCCAGACACGTGGGGCCGCCTCCCAGAGGCACAAACAGGGTTGGGAAGGTGTCACATCGCCAAGGCAAATTTACAGAGCCATTCCGTTGCCTGACAGGGAAGATGAGCCATGTTAGTGGGAGCTGTGCCCTCATTTCAGCACTGTACTAATTACACTGTCACACAGACACCTGCCACCAGTCCTGTCTTATGCTTTCCACAGGCTAGAAATCACTGCTTCATCAGTCAGTCCCCGGGGCGGGGCGGCACAGTGGCACCTTGCTTGGGTAAGGCCATCTCCTTCAGATTTCCCATCACAAATGGTATAGCAATGGCTTCTGCACAACCACTGACTAAAACAAAATGGAACAGAGTACCTCACACTTCGATCCTAGAGTCTTTAAAAGTTCTTGTGTAATACTGACTGATGAATAAAAACTCGATCCCGAGCCTCCTCCTTCTGCAGTGCAGAGGTGGGCAAAGGTACAAGATCCCCCATTGAACTGGATGCCCGTGGTCCTACTGGCACCTATTTTCCCTGAGACTTTCTCTTTTATCATTGTTAAAGGACACAGATAACATGTACTCCTGCTTTCTTCTCATGGTGACAGCAATGCAGGAATCAAACTAGCCTCCCAAGGGAGTCTAGAATGATAGGCCTTCACAGTACTACCTCCAAGACCAAATGAGAGAAGCGGGAGGGGTGAGGGGCAGAAAAACGAGGCTCTGGTCTTGGATCCTTCGGAGGTGTTGCAATTTATGGTGTAACTATATTTAGTGTTAAACACAGAAGCAAGGTACTTACTCCTAGGCACAGTTTGGTGGCACAAGCATGAATAGGATGAATTTTTTTTCAATCACAATCCAATGGTGAGTCCAAGTTAAAAATCTGATCTGTAATTAGTCCTTAGCCAGGGCCAGAGCACATGCCACATCTTACTAGTTATGGAATACTGTCGGTGGTCAAACTTGCAAGCTGAGGGGTGACCTGAGAGAGCTCACGCCACTTCTCCCACACCAGAACTGAAAGGTGGCTTGCCCCCACAGTGCAGTCAAAAGGGCAAATGAAGGTGGTTATGCTCACCACATGCTGCAACTCTGGTCTATCTTCCAGTTCTTCCACTACTTTTTTAATCTAAGGAGAAAAGAAGTTTGTAAACATTGATTTATGAGGACACAAACATAGCTGCAAGATTATCTGGCAAACAGTTCTCCTCTTTACGGCAAGGGTGTTCCCATCTAGTAACACGTATAAAAAACAAAAGACACTCACTGAAATTTTATCTTCATTGTCCAAAAGCATGTCAACAGCTTTCTGGAATAAAAAGAAAAAAAAAAAAAAAAAAAAAAACAGCCAGAGTCACTGACACCTGCTGTGTGAGAAGAGAGCGCACACACAATGAATTGCACATGCTGTCCCCCTTTTTTTTTTTGTCCCTTTTTTCCATACATAAGGGTCCCTTTACTCTATAGTCGCCCTTAAGGGAGATACCTGTGAAGAATGTGTTTTGAGACGTGTCCCAGTCTGAGGCCTATGTTTTGCATGCCACTCAAACAGCATTCTGCTACCACTCCCCAAACAAAATACAGCTTGTCTATGCACAGTTTAACCTCCATGTTATCTGCAATATCTCCACAAGTACTCATATGACTCTCGCTAGTTATGGAGACCGTATTATTTCCTGGACCACAAAAATGAACTTTGCTTGCTGCCACCTGAACCTTCACTGAGTCCCTCTACAGATTTCACAGATGTCAGGAGCTGGTCTTCCATGGAGAGGAGGGTTAGAGCCAGAAAAAAAATAAGATACCTGAAGTTTCATAATGATATAAAGCTTATGGACTTGCAACACTTCCTTACTATGAACACTTCATAAAACACAAAGGAGACAGTGTCTGTAACAACAAGTGCTGGGTAGACAGCCCACCAGGCTGAGTGCCATCCTGGCTCTCCTGACTCTGCTCCTACCCAGCTATCCACTCCATTTTTTCCCTCTAAAACAGGAGGATGTTAAAAGAGATTATCCGTAAGGTATCTTTTAATTAGAAAACTATGATTCCTTAACTTTGGTTCATACTCTTGAACAGCAATCAGTTTCAGCTCATTCATCTTTTTTCTATAGCTACGTAAGCCAAACTAGGCTCTTGAGACACACGGCATGGAGGGGGGAGGTAGGCATAAGGCAAGAATGGATATGGGGAAATGTAATTAAATTTTATAGAAGCACTTCATCCTCTTAATCACCTTTTGCAAAGAAGCAGAACCTCTGCACCTGAACTTCTTCACAACTGCACTAATTCTTTTTAGATCAGTAGTCCTTAAGGACTTGAATCATTCACTATGAAAAAAAGGGCTAAAAGCATCTTTCAGGAAAAAGTAGTAGATTTAGCTCCTATTTATATTAAGTTTAACTTTATGAACACTAACCTACAGCACATCTATATATAGTATACATTTATACACATATACATAATATAGGGCATAATACCCTTAAATGCAATTAAATAGAACAAAAAAATCCAAGTAATCCCTCTGGAGTTTCACAGGTTCTACTCTTTAAACTTTCAATTTTCTGAAGAAGTACTGGGTTTTATGAACTTCTTTACTTCGATCACTGTCCTTTGTAAAAATGTACACACACACACACACACACCACTGTGAACTGTGGAGGCTGGGTGACCTCATTAGTCAAGCAATCCACTGTTCGAATTTGTCATACAATAAAATAACACATTCCACATGTCTGAGACCAATGAAAACACCACATGCTAAATCTATGAATGCTAATGAGTAAAAATTACAATAAATGGATCAAAATAGAAATCTACCTAAGATTTTAATCCTGGGACATACAATTAAGAGAGGTGAATGAGCCAAAGTGTATGGCCAGTTTCTTTGTTTCTATGAATTGTGTGAATTGTTTTACTAAAAAATTACTTCGCACACACAACTTTCAAAGTTCCACATCAAATTCTGATTGCTTTTACAGAATAACCACATCAAGTAAAGGATTCAAAACATCTAGTGAGGGTCAGCATTCTGAATATGATCAGCGTACAGCCCAACTATGTGATTTATTAACTACCCCAGCATTTGAATCGATGTCTAATTATTAAAAATTTGGAATAGTAAAAATAAAGGGTCAGTACTAAATAAGAAACACATTACCTCAGAATCAAAATCCATTAATAAAACAATTTTATCCTTGATAGAACTGAAAAGATTATGTTTGTGGATCAACTGGAAAACATCCTTGTGTCTTAATGTTAAGTATATTTCCAGAGCATTGCCATAGTTTTTGTCATAGGTGTACCTGGTAATACAAAATTTTTACATTAAAGTTCATCAACACATCTAATTAAAACACACATGTACGCATGTAAAAATCATTATTTTGCATTATGAAAAATTTTGTTTAAATAGAAAGTCAACTTTATTTGGAAAACTATTCCTTGGGATTTAACTGTATGTGACCAGTATGTACTTCTTTCTCACAGCCTTGCCTCTCACCTCACCAAAATTTCGGAAAATGGACAATGCTTAAGTAATAAACATTCTCTTTTATACAAATTTTCAAAATTTCTTCATAGAAATCCATATACCTAAGAAACTATGATCCAAAATGAAGGAAATTCTTATTCTAGTAAAAAAAATTCAGTTAAAATTTCTACAAGCACTGTTCAGCTGGCAAATGGATTATTTGTTATTATTTATCCCCAAAACTTATTTGTGAGGGGAATTTATAAAGCTGACATGTGTTTTTCTGTTGAAGCACTGTTTTTCACATTAATTCCTAAGCCAGCTCCCGAAAACCAACTGAACCTAAATTGTACTGTGAGTCCATTAGTAGTACTAAGAATTACGAGTAGTTAGTACTGCAGAACCCAAGGAACATCTAGAACAATGTTTCCAGAAGAAAATGGTCAGTGTTTCAACTCAGAGAGTAACAAACAGCCCTGAACTCTAGGCCGGTTGGGTGAAGCTTTCTTGGTCTTGGCAAAAGATAGAAGGAGATGGGGGAGGGGTGGCTTGAGGTGGTGGGAATGCCAACACAGGGCTGCAGCAAGAAGCATCTTCCTGAGATTTCCTGCAGTTATGGCTTCTCTTTTCACAAGCCCAGAGCTCCTCTAGGGCATGAGTGCATCCCAGGGATATAGAAGAAAGCCTGGGTTACCGAAAGTGCCCAAGAAATTTGAAAAATATTAACCAAGCTCCCATTTTCTGAGCTCTGCCTCAGTGCCAGGCACAGTGCTCAATTAGTTCTTACTTATGACCTCTCCTTTAAACCTTGATATCATCCCGTAAGGAATACATACAACTTACAGAGAAGGAAATCTGAGACTTGAAAGATTAATGGACATGCAGATCCAAGAATGACAATCCAGAGCCTCTCCGGGAAAACCAATGTTCTGGTGCAATCTAAGACCTGGCTCTCTTCCCTCCCTGACCCACTGCCCCTACGGACGTAGTCCGGCTGACAAGAGTTCCTCTCTGGGAAACAGACCACATTACAACCATACAGCCTCACATGTTTTCCTCACCTGCTAGCTGTTTACTGGAGGTTTCTTTTTTTCTTGTTTTATTAAAGATTTTATTTTTTATTCATGAGAGACAGTGAGAGGCAGAGATACAGGTAGAGGGAGAAGCAGGCTCCCTGCGGGGAGCCCAATGCGGAACTCGATCTCAGGACCACAGGATACGACCCTAGCCAAAGGCAGACTCTCAACCACTGATTCACCCAGGTGTCCCTCACTGGACATTTCTGAAGGGACTTTACCAAGAATGAATATAGGAAAATGGTATAAAAGGCTCCCTCCTCTGCGTCCTCCCCATGAAGAGTCTACTAGGTCTAAAATATGAAAAACTTTCATGTAGGTCAAACTGGAAAAAGAAGCACTAAATTATACTCACAGTTCAGCCAGGGTTTTGAGTAAGGTTCTATTCTGACTATCCTTCTTCAGGTGATCCCGAACTGCTTGCACAATTACTGAATTGTTGTACAGATCTCCAGGCCATTCTCGGATCAGAGTGGCAAAGCCCTAAAATCATGAGGGACAAACAGAAGAACACTCTTTATATAGGGTAGCAATGCAAATAGTTTAAACAATACCTAAAAGTATTAATGGAAACAGACAAAATAATTTTACGATTAAACCTTTGGTCCCTAAAGAACACATCACCCACTTTCAGACTCTGGGTTTGGAGGTGGCGAGGGAGGCAGAGAATTACTGCATGCTAATCTCCATTTACTGTTCCTGGTAGGTGGTGCCATCCACTTCTGCTCTTATTTGATGAAATGTGCAAGTTAGCAAGATGCCCTCCTGGTTCTTCAGTAAAGTAACACAGACTTTAGGTTTGATCTGCTCTAACCTCAGTCTGGACGAACTGTAACATTTGGTTGACATCTTGAATATCCTGAAGACAATGTCCAAGCTGGCTACTTTCCCCCAGCTTCTGTGCCCTTTGGGTCTGGCCTCCCATGTGCACTGGGCAGCAGATGTCACTGCACAGCCGGTATGACGGCAGAGGCTGGTTTCCACAGTGGAATCACTGGTACCCTGCCTTCAACAACCTATCATCTTTGTCCTCTTTCCATTTTTCCCCCACTTTCCATTCTTGCCTCTGAACCTAGTTTTATTTGGGATTTGGAACTTTGGCCCAAGTCTTCTCCCCTAACTGGATCTCAAATTTTGTCGTTCTGATAGAAAACCACAGATCCTCCAGTTGGATTCTATTTCTCTCCTGTGGTTAATTCTTGGCCAGCATCCTGGGCAGTCCCTACACTCCTGATTCCTGACTTTAGAACTCAAATTATGGCAGAGTAATTTACTTACTGATCCTTGACAGTTTGTAGAGAAAAACCTTAGATGTATTCAAGACAACAAATAGTACAAATCTTCATGTTATTGAAAAAACTATTATTAATATTAAATATCTTAACTAATACTTTAATAAGCTACTATGAATTTAGTTAAGTGACACTTAGAAATGAAAATAGTGCTGGAATGTGCATCTGTAAAGTATGACAATTTGGTAAAAAGAGAACCAAAAAGAATCAGGAATATAGTCTCCATTAAAGTCCTATCCAAGTAACCCTGGGAAAGATGGCTAAGACAGCAGAATGACAGGCAACACGTTTTCCAGTCAAACTGCAACCTTTCCACAGAAGAACATGACTGCAGCTTGACTTGAAAGATTTGGGGAGAGGACGTCACTAAGTAAAGATGATCTATTTTCTAAAACCATTGAATCAGAACATTAAGATGTTCTTTGAACCAAAATGATACTTTGGATCAGGTTTCTGTTTAAGTCTCTGTGATGTATTAGATACAAACATCTGAAAAACTTCCCACCCAAACACTGGCAGCCCTCAGTAGCCCTGAGACCAGAAATAATACTGTTTGGGAAAGGAGGCTGCTTGGCTCCATTTCCTCTTTTCCCTAATTCATGTGCCAGCCTGGCAGTACTGCCGATTCCTAACACAAAATAAGACAAAAGGACCGGTCATACTGTGTGATAAAAACATGATGCCTTCAACATAAACTGACATAAACACTTAAACTCATTTCAGATCAGGCTCTTCTCTGCTAAATTGGCTGTGTAACCTCGAATAAATATGCTAAGAAATACGAATGCCATCAACCCTCTGGCCTTTATTATTCATCAGAGGACATGGTTATGAAGCTGTTATAATTGAGTGGGTGAAGTCAGAGAATACCTTGGTGCTCATCATAGTAAGTACAAAGTTAAAAGGTATTTACTGAATGAAATGCCATAGCAATTGTCCCACTTTTAATATGCTCATATATCTGCCATTAATATCATGAAATAAAGACTCATTAACTCTTTGTGGAGCTCCGATGGCGCCATCACTTGGTGCCTGGTACTTATAAAAGTAATTCTGCTAGGTTATAAATAAAAAGAGAAAGCTAAGGGCATCTGGATGGCTCAACAGTTAAGCATCTACCTTTAGCTCAGGTCATGGTCCTGGGGTCCTGGGACTGAGCCCGCTTTGGGTGGGGGGAGGTCCCTGCACAGCAGGGAGTCTGCTTCTCCCTCTCCCCCTGCTCATGCTCTCTCTCAAATAAATAAATAAAATATTTTTCTTTAAGACAAAGCTATATGCATTTCAGTAGAAACCCCACACAAACAAGGCATGAAACATCATTATCTCCAAGTAAATACTACTACTTTGTATCTTTTTTAGGAAGAAAACTGAGAAGTCAATATTCTAGAAAAGTACAGCTTTTTTTTTTTTTGCCTTTTTAAATCTAGCCTTTAGTGCTGTTAAGTAGTACAACATTTTCATCCACATAATATGTGCTATAAAATACTGCTCCTTGGTTAATCATGTGACAATTTAATTCAAAATTAAACATGAAATTAAAAACGATGGAAGCTAAATGATTTAGAAGAGCTTAGGACAGTAAACAACGAATTATTTATACCCTTCGTAACACTACTGGCCAGGTAGACACTCTGAAACATTCAGGAAAAAACATCTACAAGCTCTAAGCTTAAGTCATGCATATTTCTTTCTGTCTCAGTCAACAGTCTTCCAGACACGAATCAACAGGATAACTTTAATGATACAGAATCTAAAATAGTTTCCTGAAAAAGAGTTGAATCATGTGAAAGAATTACAAAAGAATCATAAAAATAATAGAATTGCTTTCCCATGGTTAAATTACATTACTTTACAAAGAGGACAAGTATACCAAGCTTCAGTATTTCTCAATAAAATTCACAGTGTTCCCCATCATTTTCACAGAACACTCATAATTCTCTTTCTTTTGGGAAGATGTACAAAGACAGAATATTTATGACAGCCACTCTATATACTCAGAACATCCTGGAAAGAAATAGGAGAAGTCCATTACAAGTCTTTATTTACCAAAGAAACCTTTCCCAATAACTATGGCCAATAATAGACTCTCATCAGATCTTTTACAGAACATATCACTCTGCCTATGTCACTTATGTTTTAGTTGTTTAAAGCATATCAATATCATCATCCCTCTCAGCCTACACATCTACTGAAGACAGGACTGTGCTTTTAAAATTTCTCTTGGATCCAACTGAGTACTCAGCCCAGTTCTAGGCCATGGTAGGTTCTAAATAAAGCAATGCTGAATTGAACTGAATAGGGAATGAATAGGAAGTGGGTCTCTAGACTATATCAGCTGGTACGCAACACAAATGACACAACCTATTACCATGAACTCTTCTAGAAAATCTATACCTACAGATCTAGAAAGAAACAGACCTACTCCGTTATGGCAGATCGGATTATAATATGCAGTATCAAGAGAAAATATTGCCTCTTTTAGTATACACAATTATTAACAAAGTAATTTGTTCAAGTTTAATTCATGCTGAAGCACTTAATCCCTCTCTATGATGAGAACACAGAAGTAAAGGAACTGTAGATCACACATGCTTCAGGCTGCTTGAATCTTCCATATCCAGGAACACCTGGCTGACAGTAACTGATCCAACACCTGAGTTATCTGGGTATGGAATGGCTACCATAAAGGTCCCTATAGATCTTAGGATCTAAAATTCATCTCGAGTTAAAACGTAGTAGTGTTAGCCATATTACCTCTCCTTAGGTTGAATCCGTTACTGGTAAAAAGGATCCTAACAAGGCATTTAGTGCTCAATAGGCACTGAGAAGCTAAGGATTCCTTTCCTCATTCTCTCTCCTCCTCTACGTATTAATTGTTTTGCAAGTCCCCTCAAATTCTTTAAAACATAACACCAAATACAAAACAGTGATGACAAACTGCAGCATCCCATGAGGCACTGAAAGTGAACACCTATCACTAGGTTAGGTTCCAGATGGTGCCACGTTGATAAAC
Source organism: Canis aureus (assembly GCF_053574225.1). Classification (NCBI taxonomy): domain Eukaryota; kingdom Metazoa; phylum Chordata; class Mammalia; order Carnivora; family Canidae; genus Canis; species Canis aureus. The sequence goes on from NC_135631.1 coordinate 45,447,707, forward strand.
GATTATGAAGGCAGGGGTGGGAGAAGCTGAGGACAGCAGCCCAGGGTCCCAGATCTGGTTTGTGGAGCCTCCTGGCTCAGTCACAGCTATGGAAAAGAGCTGGCCTAAAATCTGCCCACCAGAAATCTTTTTCCTCTGGTCAGAGGGAAGGAGGCAGAGTCTTAACCACATACTTTATTGACAGCTTTACTAGAGCAACCAGTACATTATATAGTAATTTGTTTCTATCAGGGTTTCTCAACCTCAGTACTGTTGACATTTGAGGACAAATAATTCTTTGTCATGGAGAGGGCATTTCTCGTGCATCCCTGCTGGCCTCTATCCATTAACCTGGTGTCAGTAGCATGAATTACCTAGTCATGATAACCAAAAATGTCCCCAGACATGGCCAAATGTCCCCAGAGGGCCTATTTAAGAACCTATTAAGAACCACTGGTTTACACACTTGCGTGTGACTTGGACCATGAGCTACCGCTGAATGCATGCCATTTCACTCACACCTGCATACCTAAGTGCCTACCTCATGCCTGCAATATGGTAGATACTACACGAATATTTTCCGAATAAATGTGTGTTAAATTAACCAACTTTAAAAATTATAATCCATTTTGGGTGCATGCAAACACTTGAAGTTCAAATCCAGGCACACCTGTTTCTTAAATGTACGCCTGTGAACAAATTATTTAATTTCTTCAATCTTTAGTTTCCTCATCTGTAAAATTTGATATTACCATTTATAGTGCTGTAAGTCCTGCCTTTCTCCTTCATCAATAAGCTAATAGATCACGTCCAATCCCCTTCCCCCATTCCTGACGCCCCAGTTTCTCTTCAATCCTTCTCTGGCAAACTTAGATCCAAGTCTCAGGCTTCAAGCATCAATAGCAGCTGCTATTCTATGTATGAAATTACCAAACAGCACTTGTCCTTTTTATTTGGTTTTCTCAAGGAGCCAAATGAATTAGTTTTATAGGAAACTATAAAGGAATTAAGGAATTTTTCAAAATGTGCATGGATTAGAGGTTTTCACTGTCTACACAGACACGAGCTGTCATGAGAATGTCACCTCAGTTTCATCCATCACCTACAAACCGCAAATCTGCTTCCTTTTAACTGCTTGCTCCACTGTATGATTTTTCTACATTTCTTACCATTTTCCCATTGAGAGCAAGTAAACATGACCACATCTGAATGCCGTACCTCATAATCACTTTCCAAAAATTCATGCAGGATCATTTCATAGATGAGTGGTTTCAGAATTGGATCTCCTCTTGGCAAGTAAGGACTAATAGCCTAAGGAAGAAAAAGAAAAAAAAAAACATCATTTCAGAAGGGGCAAAACAAAACCATACCACAATTACGCAGAAACTATGAGAGCACAGATCCTCATCCTACCACAGGGTTACATTCTGAAAGACCCATCAGAAATATAAAATATTTTAAGTCAGAAATGCATTTAAAACACCTGTCGTACTGAACAGCACAGCTTGGCCAAGCCTACCTTACACATGCTCATACCACTTAAGTTAGCCAATGGTTGGCCAAAATCATGTAACACATGGCCTATTTTAGAATAAAGTGTTGGATATCTGTTTAGTTTGTTGAATACTGTACTATAAATGAACAAGAGAATGGCTGTGTGGGTACAGAATGGTTGGGAGTGTATGGGCTGCTGACCTTGGTGCTGGCGTGGCTGAGCTGCCTGGGAGCTATGGCTCACTGCTCTGCCTGGCATCTCGACAGATCATTGTCCAATGTATCACTAGCCCAGGAAAAGATCCAAAATCAAAGCACACACACACACACACACACACGACTCAAACACATCTCCAGACTGAACGTGAGGGGATGGAATAGGATTTAACATGCTGATGGACCCTAAAGGAAAGCTGGAGTAGCAATCTTTTCAACAAGAAGATCACCAATTATCAATATTTATGCTCCAAACTTGGGAGCAGTCAATTATACCAGCCAGTTAACAACCAAATTAAAGAAACACACTTATAATAATACAATAATAGTAGTGGACTTCAACGCCCCACTCACAACAATAGACAGATCACCTAAGCAGAAGGTCAAGGAAACAAGGTCCTTGAATGACACTCGACCATATGAATTCACAGATATATACAGAACATCCCATCCTAGAGCAACAAAATGCACCTTCTTGTCTAGAGCACGTGGAACCTTCTTCAGAACAGACCACATACTGGGTCACAAATCAGGTCTCAACCAATACCAAAAATTTGTGATTAGGCCAGTGTGTCTGTTTTGTGCCAGTATCATGTTGCTTTGAGGATTACATGTTTGTAATACAGCTTGAAGTCTGGTGTTAAAAAACAAAAACAAAAACAAAAAATCAAAGCATGATTCCTACTGAATTTGTATTGCCTTTGCACCACTCTAGAGTTGAAAAATCATTAGCTGAACTACTCTAAGTAGGAGACCATCCATTTTAACTTTTAAAATGTAAGGCAGCAGAGTACTTTGTAAAATTATTATGAAAAGAAAAATTCAAAGCAACTCTACCTTCTTATAACATTTGACAATATATTTTCAAAAGTACATTTGAGGTGTATATATGTATGAATGATGAATAAAAAGACTGCTTCAGTTAAGTTAAACTTTCTCTCTGTTCTTCCTGACAAATTAATGAATATCTAAATAGGAGGGAGAATGTCATAGAGATAAAAGCTACCCTAAGTAGTCAGGGAGTTACAGATCATCTATTCATATTTTTTTCCTTAAAATAGAATATATCACTCTTTAAAAATTCATAATCATTGTTCAAAATGAAGGGGAAATACACACTTTCCATTCCTTAGCTGTCTCAGTGCTGTGTTAAGGGGTACATTTCCAAACAACGCTGAATAACTCTGAAGTGCACTATGTACTGACTGCTATACTTTGTTCTGAGGACGGAGAACTAGAGTCACCATCCCAAGGGGCTCAGGGCCTCAGGGGGACAGTGTGCAGACATCCAAACAGCCAACTGCAACACTGGCTGCTAAGTGTTACATAAGCAAGGGTTAACAAGGTGCCATGATGAGCAGGTAAGAAATGATGAATGCCAGGAGTCTATGAGGCAGAGAAAGATGGGGCCGGGGTACCCGGGCAGAAGAGCATGAGCGAGGGCATGGAGCCTTGAATGTATGCTCTGTGTTCAGGGAGATCAGAGCGGCTCTGAGCTGTGAGACGGCGGTCAGAGAAGTGAGATAAGGCTGGGGAGAAAGGCAAGGGTTTGCTGTGAAAACAATTTGGATTTTACACTTTGAGAAGAAGGGAAGAGCAGATTTATTTTTTTAAGCAGCTACCTCTGGGGTGAGGTTGTTCACAGATCTCTCAGAAGGCCTGCAACAGCACAGACAAGAGTTGAGGCCGTGGCCCCCGAGGTAGGGGCCCCACTGATGTCGACACGTTAAGACTGAGGAGAAGTGGAGATGAAACAGCATGAGGAGGTGAGTCAGATGTTCTCATCAGGTGGTGGCTTTGAGGAATGGGCACACCGTGATGTCCCAGATAGAGACTGAAATGATGAGGAACAAATTTGGGAAAGAAATGGATTCACAACGATCTGAGTGGTTGTTATCAGCAGTTCATACAAGGAAAAAGGCCATCACACACCTCTAGCACAGATACTGAATTAAAAAGAAAGGTCTAGGTTACAGAGCTATCAGTCTGACCCCAGCCACAGGACTGGATATAATCTTCCAGGAGCAGCCCAACAAACAAGACAAAAAGTGTCCATAGGGCAAAGCACTAGTCATAGGGCAGGCAACCTAACTGGGAATCTTTTTTTTCTAAGATTTTTATTTATTTATTTGAGAAAGAGAGAACACAGGTGGGGAGGAGGGACAGAGAGAGAGGGACAAGCAGACTCCTCGATGAGCAGGGAACCCAACATGGGGCTCGAACCCAGGACCCTGGGATTATGATCTCAGTCAAAGGCAGTCTCTTCACTGACTGAGCCGGCCGGGCTCAACTGGAAATTTTATTCATGACTCCAAGAGAAGACTGAACACTAAAGGCTTATAAATATTGAAAACATTTTAAATGTTTTAAACTAACAACAGGTATACTTAATTGTTTAGTTTGGATGTTGTACATTAAGTTGAAAGGTAAATTGTTTCCTTCAAAGGAAGCAATCAACAAAACTAAAGGCCATCCTTCAGAATGGGAGAAGATATTGCAAATGATATGTCTGATAAAGGACAGTATCTGAAATATATAAACAATTTATAAAACTGAACATGGGCAGTTAAAAAATGGGCAGAAGACCTGAATAGACATTTTTTTTTCAAAGAAGACATCCAGATGGCCAACAGACACATAAAAAGGTGCTCACCATCACTCATCATCAGGGACATATAAATCAAAACCACAATAAAGGACACCTGGGTGGCTCAGTGGTTGAGCGTCTGCCTTCAGCTCAGGGTATGATCTTGGAGTTCAAGGACGGAGTCCCGCATTGGCCTCCCTGCAGGGAGCCTCCTTCTCCCTCTGCAATGTCTCTGCCTCTATGTCTCTCATGAATAAAAAAACTTTTTAAATCTTAAAAACAAACAAACACCACCACAATGAGATGCCACTTCACAGCAATCAGAATGGCTAAAATTAACAACACAGGAAACAACAGGTGTCTGCAAGGACATGGAGAAAGGGATCCTTCTTACACTGTTGGGAATGCAAACTAGTTCAGCCCCTCTGGAGAACAGTATGGAGGTTCCTCAGAAAGTTAAAAATAGAACATCATATGACCGAGCAATTGCACTACCAGGCATTTCCCCAAAGAATACAAAAATACTGATTCAAAGGGATACATGCACTATGATGTTTATAGCAGCAGCATCAACAATAGCCAAATTATGGAAAGAGCCCAAATATTCACTGACTGAGGAATGGATAAAGAAGATGTGGTGTATTCTTACATACAATGGATTATTACTCAGCCATAAAAAAGAATGCAATTGTGCCATTCACAATGACATGGATAGAGCTACAAAGTATTCTGCTAAACAATGTAAGTCAACCAGAGAGAGATAAACACCATATGATTTCACTCATATGTGGCATTTAAGAAACAAAACATGCATGTAAAGGGGGAAAAGAAAAAGAGAGAGGCAAACCAGAAAACAGACTCTTAACTATACACAGAACAAACTGAGGGTGACTGGAGGGGAGGGAGGTGAAGGATAGATTAAATAGGTGATGGGGATTAAGGAGGGCACTAGTGGTGATGAGCACTGGGTGTTGTATGTAAGTGGTAAATCATGAATTCTACACCTGAATTAATATTACAGTGTATGTAACTAACCATAAATTTAATGAAAACTTGAAAAGGAAAAAAAGGTAAAAACATGAAATATCAAATTATTTGTTATAGCTACATGGTCAAATTTTTCCATTTATCTTCCAGCAAATAAAACAGTATTTGAAAAATGCATTAATTCTTCAATGCATTTGAAAAAAGCTTCATTTTAGGGATCCCTGGGTGGCGCAGCAGTTTAGCACCTGCCTTTGGCCCAGGGCACGATCCTGGAGACCCGGGATCGAATCTCACGTCGGGCTCCCGGTGCATGGAGCCTGCTTCTCCCTCTGCCTATGTCTCTGCCTCTCTCTCTCTCTCTCTATCATAAATAAATTAAAAAAAAAATTTAAAAGAAAAAGCTTCATTTTATAATCTACAGGATGAGACTATACCTGCTTTCCATATTCATTAAAAAGAACATAAAAACTTCAGAGGCACCTGGGTGGCTCAGTCATTAAACATCTGACTCCTGGTTTCAGCTCAGGTCATGATCTTGGGAGCTGTGGAATAGAGCCCTGTGTCGGGCTCTGCACTCAGCCAGGAGCCTGCTTGAGACTCTCCCTCTGCCACTACCCCTGTGCGCTCCTTCTCTCTCTCTCAAATAAGTAAGTCTTTAAAAAAACAAAAAACAAAAAAATATGAAAACTTTATCTAAACAGAATTGGAGGTATATAAGAAGGTAGAGTATATATGTGTATATTTTATACACATAAAAAATGAATCAGATTTATATTTTTTCTTCCTAGCTAACATGCTTCCTGGGATAGAACTGTTTACTATTGTCTTAATTTTATTTCCATCTCAATATTAATATACAATATACAAAAATTCAGAGTTCAAAATAAGGCTATGCTTACCTTAAGCTGCCCAATTTCTTTAAATTTATAAACTTCACATTCCCAGAGTGCCGTATTTTTCCCAAGAATTTTCTGGCATTTGCTGGCAGTAAAAACATCCCAGGGAGAAAGAAAGAAAAAAAAAAAAAAAAAGAGTAAATAGACATTTCCTCTATTGGTTTAGATAACTCACTCATCCCAGAGTTTTGACAAATTTCTATGTCAAGTACCAATGAACGTAAAGGTATTACTAGATAACCACTTGATTGTATACACAAGGTTGATAGAAATCATGACAATTATTACAAAATACTTATAAATAAAGATGAATCCTTTCAGAAGACTGTGATTAGGGGCTTTCCCAAAGATTATCCTGTTCTGAGTCTTCTACTATCCAGATGAGCGCTGCTGGTTTTGGGACCTTTCTCGTCTTAAAGGAATGTCCATCATACCCCAAAGTACCAATTTAAACCACTTCTTAAATGGCTTTAAATAATGGACTACCAAAATCAGACTTAAGAAAAGTAGAGTCCTATCATAGTATATAATCTGGAGAAATATTTATATATGAATAAAAACTTAATTTACACATCAAAGAAACAGGTTTCCCTAAATCTCAAAAGATGCAAGGTAGGCGTGAAGGCTATGTTGCTAGGCTGTCCCCTAGTCCTGCAGGCAAGCATCATGAAGCTTCAGGGGGGACCAGTCACACACACACCACTGACGACCACTATGTAACATTTATGTTCTTGTCCACCATTTATGTTCTTGTCCATGCAGACCCCTGCAAACCTGAAGCCTGAAATCTGGTCACTTCCATGGATTTGCCACCCTCTTGCTGGGAGACAATTCTCTTTGAATTATAAGCAGTGGCACTGACTGCCTTCTCAAGGATGCTTGTGGAGGGAACAGCTCTGGAAATGAAAGACACAGATAGTGTTCCCCTCCAGAGCATAGGGCAGGTTTGTTTAGCATCCAGTATAGTAAATAGATCTCATTCCTCTGAAGTTAAAGGCAGGCAGGCTCACTGCCCATTATAAAAGAGTCAGATACCCAAAGCTCGGGGTCCCTCTCCTGGAACAGGAACCACTGCCCTCTATAGTATCACCCGGACAGCCCTCTATGTGGTGCTATGGGATCTGGTACAAATGCCAATACTCTGGCTACCACTGCTGAGTTAGGCCTGCACCTCTGACCCTGCATCTCTGAGTCTCCTGTCTTCTGCTAGTACCCATGTGCTACTCGTTAGCTTATAAAAAGGGTAAACTCTCAGACTCTTCATGATTTTTTACCTCTTTCTCATTAAATTGTCTCACTTTGGTCAAAATGAGGCAATAAGTGGATTAAGTAATAAATCCATTCTGTAGTTAAAGCCATTAATACTCAAAAATCACCCCTGAAAGAAAGATACAAAAAAACGTTGACCTCAGAGAATGGCTTATGTTACTGTTAACATTTCTCAATTCTATTTATACTAACAAATGATCATGAAAATGTCATTATTACCGAGCTGCTATGTCATAGTCTCCTTTTTCCACCAGGTGGTTTATATATGCCAGGCCAATATCCTAGGAAAATTAAATGAAGGAATTTCATAATTAACCAGAACAACTGAAAAGTTGAGCCTCAATTCCCGAGTAGGCCATAACACTGGGGTCCTACTGGCTAGAACCTGTTTTATACATCTGAGTGTGCTGTATGTAATTATGCTCATTTCCTTCCTAAGCAGATTTAAATGCACTTATATTTTTATTTCACAAATTTTAGAATTCACAAAAAAATTATATTCCTATGGCAAAGGCTCCTAACCTGCTCCCGATTAGGAGATTTTCTACAAAAGAAATCTGCAACATTAGAAACATGGTCCAACAATTTCATGCTGTCACAGATATAAAATTGCTTCTTGTGCTTTCATCTCTAAGCTCTGAGCTACTGGTCTCCTCTATATCAAGACTGAAAAAATGCTGTAGGAAATACACAATGACAGATCATATTAAAGGGAAATATTGAATCTTAAAGTTAACATTAATGTGAAAATGAGCTCCAAAAACATGATTCACACCCATGAGTTTACAGATGAAGAAATGGGTTCACAGCAGTGCAAGGGCTGGCTTCTGTGTAATATCCATTCGCTGACGCCACCTCCGCTCTGAAAGGATCAGGTGGACCGCGTTACACCAAAGACACGAGAGCTCTTGTTTGATCTCCCCAAGACTCCTCCTGTGAAATATTATTTCCAACTAAAAGCATCTTCATGAGAAGCTTAAATTTATCTTATGTAACAAAACTTGGATTTTACATTCTAGTTTATATACAAAAAAGGTGTGAGATTTCCTCCTGTACAGCGGAAATGGCAGGAGCCCATGTCTCTCTCTGCCTGGTAGGAAATTACACTGTGTTAGGAGGGGGAAAAAAAAAAGTCTCTGTGTAACTTAATGTACAGGACTGCTGGCAATTTCAAGGCTGCAGGAAAATACTAATAGTTCATAGTTCGTTACATTTTTACTCTAATGACTATGTAGGAAATCCTATTTCAAATCTGTATAAACTAACGAGTAAAAAAAAGGGTGCCTAACTTTAGTTTTCTGCAAACAGACTACACATTACAGTATCTCTGAAGTCTCTCTGTCCAGGGTTAGAGAAGAGAACATCTCCTTTGCAGAGCCCATCTCCAACCTTTGTCCTCATGCCAGGCCCCCACCCCACTGTGGAACTTATTCCACCACTCATCCTCTTTCTCTGTCCTTCTTTCCTCAACCTTAGTTTTCTCTCTTCCCTTTGTGTAAGCATGTTCTGTGTCTCTCTCACACAAAATACTCCCCATCACCAAGGACCTCTTTATGACCACGTGGCTCCAGCCACAGTCTACTCTCTTTCACTTCACAGCCAGCCTGATGGTCAACATGCAACCCTACTTCATCATCCATCATCTCCTCACTTATCACTCCTTACAGCACATTGGGAATGAATAATACAGAGAAAATTCACTAGTCATTTCTGTATTACCAAACCCAACGGACAACCAACTAGCTGAGTTTATCTTACCTTTGGCCTGCTCACCTCAACTACTTCAGTTTGCTTACCCTGAAATGCTCTCCTCTCCCTGCTCCCCTTCCCCTGCCGTTCCAAAACTGTTTTGGACATGTCATTCCTCAAACGTGGGCATTTCCAATGGTTCCATTCAAGTTCTCTGTTTTCTGAGGCTAGATGCCTACTCTTGTGTGTGGATTGGTTCAAACTCATGCATTCCACCTGTTTGCGGACAAATCTCTGGAATCTTTCTGAGTCCAGATCTCTTCGCTGTGCTCCACTAGGATGTCCCAGAGTTGGCCCAAACCCAATGTATCAAAACCAGTATTAATCTACCCACATTCCTCCATCCCGTTCTCCCTGGCATGGTCTCTCTCTCTCTTTCTCTTAGGGAATGGCAAGACCATCCACCAGAAGCCCAAGACCAAAGACTGGAAGTCAGGCTAGATTTCTTGCTCTCATATGCATGAGGAGCCAACCACCATAATCTCCAGAGTCTGGTTGGATGTATCCTCCATTTGTCTTCACTTCTCCATTCTTACTGATCCTTTCACCTCCCTACCAAGAAGGAAGCCATTCTTGATTGATCTCCATTTCAGTTGGCTATCCTCTGGCCCCTTTCTCCATCAGAGAATCTTTCTAACAGGCACATTTGGTGAGGTACTGAAAGCATAAACTGTAGAGGTTTCAAGATGAAGCCAAGCTCCTAATTATATATGGCCCTTCAGAATCTGGCTCTTGCTACCCATATATACACTCTGTAAATGCCCCACATAACCAAGCAGGCCACATGGTGTCACTTCTCTGCACTGTCACGTATACTATTCTGTTGGGCAGAATGTCCTCTCCATTTCTAGACAATCCTTATTTACGCTCCACAATTTTGAATGGAGGGAAAAAAAGATGATCTGGTTCTCTCTCCTCCTTTGGGTTCCTGAGTTCTTTTATGTGTACACTCTCAAGGCATTAGGCTTTTACAAGGTGTTTGAGAGAAGCTTAAGGTGAGGAAAGTATAGGCAGAAGGAATTTGTGCTACAACCCCAAATAGCCATAAAAGAGTTTTCATCTCTCAACAAGGGTGCTGGACTCGCTGGTCCCTTCACACTCTCTCTGGCTTTCCATCTGCACATCCATTGTCACAGTTAGCAAAGAAATGGGCTTTTTCCAGAGTCCAAAATGTAATGAAAATGTATATGAGGTCCTAGATTAGTTTCCACAACACAAATGACTCTGTGACTATGCAGACACTGAAGCAATCTGGTTTTATGAAACTACTTTTGATAAATTTTGTAATAATGTGATTTTACCTATGACTTAAAGAGACTTCCCCACACATAACTGGAAAGCTTTGTAGTTAAAGTGCGTTTCACAATCCAGGTTCCAAATTACCTGAAACTGTCTCCTAGAAGGTGTTCAAGTCTCTTGTTTACAAGCAGAAATGGATTCAATAAAATGAGATATTTTGACCTGGCAGGTTAGAGAATTAGTCTGAAATAAAATCTCAAAAAGGTAGGAAAGAGCTGTTCTTCTCAAGTTACTTTCAGCCTCATTATAACTTATTGAAAGGTAAAATTATGCTTCAAATAGTAAAATTACATACTTACTAGAATCTTATGTCTTTTAATGTTCTTCTGGCTGATTTCGGCTGCCATCAAAGCTTCCTGTATTTACAGAAGCACGGTAAAAGAAGTCAGAAAAGAAGGGAGGGAAAATAAGAGAGAATGGGGAAGATATTGATGTTATAAACACTATATTTATTATGTTTTTAAGTTCTGGACTACATAAATAAAGCCCCATTTTCCCATGGCTTTTGCCTCAAGCACAGGCATTTTTAATGTTATGGTTGAATGAACCTCACTGCATTCAAACTCCAACAAAAGCAGTCAACCAAAATGAAGACTTCTCTTATTTCCATTTGAATGCATTTCCACATTAGGATATTGGAATCACATTTCAGGCACAAATCAAAACACAACAAAATTTCTTTGGTTCCAACTACAAAAAAAAAATTCATGTGTCATTCTAAATCTGCATGACATACATTGACAAAGGGGTACGTTTCTTCTATAAAATACAAAAATTAAGCTATATGTACTATATGCAAATACATTTAGGTGTATTTGCAACTAAGATTTTAAAAATCCCTGATTTTACTTTTATTTTGGAAAGTTCGTAATTATTACTTTAACAGAAATGTTTAAAACATAAAAGTTATTGGGGCACCTGGGTGACTCAGTTGGTTAAGTGTCTGATTCTTGGTTTTGGCTCAAGTAAGGACCTCAGGGTCATGAGGTCGAGCCTCCCATCAGGGCTCAGTGTAGAGTCTGCTTGTCCCTCTCCCTCCTCCCACCCTCAAATACATACATACATACATACATACATACATTAATACATAAAATCAATCTTAAAAACCATAAAGAATTATTTAAGGGACTACTGGATCTAAAGCAATATATGGTAATAATTGAAATATAAACTTTTTGTATCAATACCTAGACTCCAGTTTATATATGAAAAACATTTTTCCCCCAAATCCTTTCAGGCAGTCACAAACTTAAAGCAACATATAAGTGGAGTATTTTTTGTTTGTTTTTAGCTCCACTTATATGTTGGAGTATTTTTTGTTTGTTTTTAGCTCCACTTATATGTTGGAGTATTTTTTGTTTGTTTTTAGCTAATTAGCATATAAGCCGATCCAGAGAGTTTCTCTCACCAAATGGACATAATATTGCCTTTTCTTCTTTTAAAGTCAGGAAGGTTTTCGTTTTTAAAAAAGAAAAGCTCATCATGGGACATTTTTCTATTCAAATCAGTCTGATTTAAGACTCAACGAAGTGGACATTATTCCATCAGAAAAGTAGTCCAAACCATCCTCAGTGAATAATAATGTCACAGCTTAACTTTACATATGAAATTAGCACAAATGAATGGCACCACCAGAATATAGGAGACAATTCTGAAATACTAGCTCCACTTTATTTTCCTTGAGAAGCCACAAAATAAACACTTGGACAGGCTGGATCTAACCCACCCCACTCCTTCTACCACCACGTCTTCCTCCACTGAACAGTAAAGCCAGTTAACCTCCTTGTAATCTTTTCCCCTCTTAATTTCTGAAAAGAGTATTGGAAAGTTATTAGCCTACTACATATTTTTCGTTTAGAGCACTCTAATTCACCTACACAAAGACTTATTACAGAAACCTTTTATCCTCTCCATGTTACAGAAGTGTCAATACTTTTAGGAAAGGAAAATCAAAACCACCTCATATTTCTTCTTTTCAAGGAGCCAGTCGATGTGGTCATCTTGGTCTCGTTCCTTGGCTACTACGATGTCTCTTGGACTCACGATGTAAAAGAGCGATTCCCCTTCAGAGTACTCTATAGGTGAGGGAAGAAAGGAACAGCATAAGCTGCAGAAACCCTGGCTATAGTTTCAGAGACTTGGTTAGGGAAGCCAACTCCAGAGGAAACAGGAAACTTGCCCACCTTTGGAGCAAGTATGTCTGGCTCTGGTTGAAGGTGTGAGTGCTTTAAAAAATATTTACAAGTAAAATTATTTGAAAGAAAAAAGGAAGGGAAGGAAGGAATACCATAAAAAAGTAAAAAAATTAATGTAGGTTTATAATTCTGTATTTAACACATTAACATTGTGACTTCGACTGAGAAGGTGATCAAGATTTTCTAAGTCTGCTGTGTATCAGAATTCATCTTCTGTATATACACTTAATTTATGGCCACTTACAGCACTGTTCTACTTTTACAGAACAATTACACTCCATAGTTGGCAATAAATGTTTCCTCCTCATCAAGGTCAAGGCCGTTTACAGCATAAATGACAGATGCCCCAAGCCTTGGGGACATAATCTATCATTTCGGCATGTTATGCACAATGCCGTTCGTGAGGGTTTCCTGCAGAATTCAATTATACAACCTGTTCTGAAGGGTTTCCAAGTGTGCAGCAGAGTTTGCTCTGAGCAAAAACCCTAGCTTGGATCCTTCCAGTTGTGGATCACATTTGCTTTTTGCCAAGTCCAGAATATACACTCACATTCCTCAGTTGATTAGGGGCCATATAAAAGAAAGCTCCAACTCTATAGAATATTTCTTCATTGTCTTTGGCCAGATTGAGAACCGAAATATTCTGAAAATATGTCAATTGGTTTATGAAGTGGGAAAGAATTTCTTAAAAAAAAAAAAAGAAAAAATAAAAAAAGCTTAGGCTCTTCCGCTTTGATCAATGTATTTTTAAAGGATATGAGGACACTAGCACAGATGCCCTGGCATGACTAAACATCAGTAGTTCATCCTTTATTTCTAAGCAGCGACCAGTGCATTCACTCACCCACTCTGCAAATATTCAGCGAACACCTAGTACTTACCAGGCTCCCTTCCAGGCTCTGGGGATTTGGTCCCAAATAGAAAGACGACTTCTCTGCCATCCCAGAGCACACTTTGCAGATCTATGAAGCTGGGAGTCATATGGCAACCACAGAACCATGCTGCCCAGCATCCATGTAAATGTCACACTAATTAGGACACCATACAAAATGTAAGAACAAAGACCACAGAGCCTACTCACCTGAGTCCTGGCCCCATGCCTACCCTACCCTTCTGCTGTGGGAACTCAAGCTAGTTCTGTAATATGTCTGGGCCTCATGCCCTCAGCTTTGACACAAGACATGTGCCCAGGTATTCTCTATGACCCTTGCAGAACCTCAACTTAAATTCCTGGTCATGCTAATTGCATAAAAGGGAAAAAAACCACAAGTATAAGAAATAATATGAGCCAGAACTTTGGTCTCTCACCTAAATGATAATCTCTGCACTCATTCTCCTGAAAGCCTCTCACTGTCAGAGCGTCAGAAGAGATCTCTTCACAAGTTTCAGAGAGCGGCTGGATGATATCTAGTCGTGGCCTGGCACAGTATTCTCTTTCCTGGGTGGGAGGAAAGAGAAGGAACAGGCATGTTCTCATTACATTTCTAGAAACTGTACAAATTCATTCTAGTCAGTCATTAAATGCATTGGCTTCAGGATGCCTGGACGGCTCAGTGGTTGAGTGTCTGCCTTTGGCTCAGGGTGTGATCCCAGGGTCCCAGGAGCAAGTCCCACATTGGGCTCTCTGCATGGAGCCTGCTTCTCCCTCTGCCTATGTCTCTGCCTCTCGCTGTCTCTTGTGAGTAAGTGAATCAATGAATGAATGAATAAATAAATAAATAAGTGCATGCATACATGCATGCATTGGCTTCATAATTTTGGAAGATGTAAGCCCTTCTAACCTAACCTGCACAGACAGCCTCATCATAGCACGTTATTTCCTGACCTTTTTGTGTGACATCAACAGGACAGGTGCTGCTGTGTCCCTGCAGCTGTCCGCCACTCAGCTCCAATGGTATGGCCACCACCCACTTCCACAACCCGGCTTAAATCTCTTCCTCACCAACGTGAGAAAGAGGAAAAATGTTACAAACTGCTAAACCACTGCCACTACTGGTGAACTTACTGGTGATGCTGAAAAGCCACACAGACTGAAGAGCTTCATCTAGAACACAATCACGGGTGTTGCCCAGCGTGACAGGCAAGAGTCACTAGGGGCTAGAGCCACCAAGACCCCGAGTGTTTAATTTTATTTCATTTTCATTAATTAAAACTTAGATAGCCACATATGGTTAGTGACCATAGTGTTGAACAGTGCAGTTTTAGGTCGGGAAAGAAGGGGTAAAGAAGTCTTCCTAGGGCCAATGGAGTTCCATAACCCAGAAGGGGATGAGACGAGGACTGCTCTTGCCAAGCTTTTTTTTTTTTTTTTTTTTTTTAAATTTTTATTTATTTATGATAGTCACACAGAGAGAGAGAGGCAGAGACACAGGCAGAGGGAGAAGCAGGCTCCATGCACCAGGAGCCCGACGTGGGATTCGATCCCGGATCTCCAGGATCGCGCCCTGGGCCAAAGGCAGGCACTAAACTGCTGCACCACCCAGGGATCCCTCTTGCCAAGCTCTTAAATGACCCTTCAGTGAGTAGGACTGCTCCAAATCTCACATGTGAAGGATCCAGGGATCAAAAACTCAGCTGAGGTTGAAGTCACAGAAGTCAATAGTAAGGCTGCCACCTGTGGACTTACGTGAATCTGAGACTTGAAGTCAAGTTCGTTTTACTTTAAAAGTTTGTTTTTGAGCTTTCAACACACAGGTGTAAGATACACACTTGAGTGTTTTCCAAAGGAAGACTTGGGGCCATGTGACACGGGTGCTGAGAACCCCGATGATGAAGGGGTGCAGCGTGAGACAAGTTGGTGCTTCCCCAACACCCCAGGTTCCCTGAGGAACATGGTAGGCCTCAAAGAGTACCCAGATCCATTTTGTTAGGTCAACTGAGGGGTAACTACATTAGCTTTGCATCTCACACACGTTTCAAAACATTCCAAAAATAAAACAGCAACTATAAAAAAAAAAAAATCAACCAGTAGAAGGGGGAAAAATAGTGAATATAGAGTATAATTTTTCCCATCTGTGGAAAAATGAAAAATGTCTCAATTTTGAAACAATGGGGAAAAATGGAAAGATTTGAATATTTTAAAAATGAACTGCTGTGGACAGTGACCAAAAATATAGCAAAATTGGAATAGCAAGAATAGAAAAGATATTTAAAGCAAATAATATTAAAAGAAAACCGCCTTGCTTGGGTCACATAAACCGCTCCTTGAAATGCATAAGAAAACTGTCAGTGATGTGAGTCATCTTATTACTTTACAACCTCTGCTCATTGGTCAAGCAGCCCTGCTAAGGGTGAGAATTTGGTCTTGCTGGGTCTCTAATCCCTAATGCTTAGCGTGACTCTGGATGCACATATGCTTTACCAATGAATCAAAGAGAAACAAACACTAGGGGACAGCTTAATAAATCTAGATGAAATAGTTCACAACCACTATAAATGATAATGATAGGAGAATACATAGCCACATGGAGAGAAAACAGAATAAGATTCATAAAAATTGGGCAACACAGAGGAGTGTGTGACCGTGATAGCAACCATGCAGACACATGCACGTATGTGACAGGTCTAAGGGAGAATGTTCTGGGGGAGGAGAGGCATGATATAAAGACAGGTTTGGTTTAATGTTGTGGTTACACTGTGTCTTCTGTATGAAAAGAAAAAAAGAGGGGAGAGGTTTGAACCCGCTTTTGCTTTTCTCCTTTTGTCTTAATTTTATCAGTTTACTCCATGTTTAATAATCTAAGGTGTACTTTGGCATCAGAAAATAGCTGCGTGTGTCGGCACACATATTCGTGAATCATCTCTGAGACCCTCCCACTTCTTCCTCTGAAAATACTCCATTTTCTTTTCTTCTCAATTCCATTTTCTAATGTGCTCTGTGAGGTTGGCCTTTCTTTGGTCTTTACTCCTTTGTGATAGTCTTGTTTATTATCAAAGGTTTCCCTGCTTCCTTTCTTTTTTGGTTCGGTTGCTTATGAGGCTTTCCCTTTTTTCATTTTATTGCTTCTTTCCTCTGTCTTTCAATCACAATCTCAATCTGCCCCACCTTCTTCATCAGAAAGCACTGTATTTACTCCCTCAGGAGCCACTGCTTTTCTTTCTTTTCAAAAAAATAAATAAAATAATAAAGTGATGTCCTGCAACAGGGCTAGAAGCCAGCCCTATTGATTTTAGTCACTGGGAGGATTCACTTAAAGTCGACAGCATCCCATTGCCTAGCAACATGGGCGCCCAGAGCTTCAGGTTACTATAGTGATGACTTCCCACTGCACGTGCTTGCTCAGAGAAATGCTTCAGAGCAGCTACCACTTCAAAACCGGGGCTCCCAGGGTTTCCCCCCTCCCATTTTATTCCAAGCCAATTGAAAAGGGGGAAAAAAGGAGAGGATACAGACAAGGAGAGCCTACTTACTGTAATGGCCTAGACAATCAATTTGCAATTTCTTTTATATACAGCATCTAAGAGAAAATCCTCTACAATAAGCTCTCCTTGGTTTATGCCTTGAAGCCACCCACTCCTGCCCCCCCTTCCCAACAGAACCCCTGGACTCTAATAGTGAAGCCAGGCTGAGAATGGGGCCCATCTAGGCTGCGAAGGAAGACCGAGTGTCTCCACTAGATCACACAGACAGGCTTCCCTCCAGAGTCACAGATAACGAGATCTGGATTCTCTCTGCTGCTTTCTATTGGCCATGCATTTCATACCCTCATTTCCATTGATAACTGAGACTTCACTGCAACCTATTTCAAAGCTAAAAAAATCAAGCTGCTCTAAATCAGTCGGCCATTGGGAAGTAAGCAAATCTGTCTGGACCACAGGAAATAATGAAGTGCCCTCTCCATAATTCCCTGTGACCACAGGGGCGCCTGTTGTTGCGGAAGATCAACTTTGCTGCTGTCATTTCTGCTAATGCACAGTGTCAGCTTAGTTTCTTCGCCCTTCAGCAAAAGAAATCCTTCATTCCTTTCGACGAAAATACCAAGAGGTGGAAAAAAGAGAGAAAAAAATGACTCCTCTGGGCTCGGCCAAAGGAACAAAGGCAGGCAACGAGTGGGGCTTCTGAAAGGTAAATACATAATCGTTGCTGACCTTATTTTATAGGTCAGAAGTTGTGCCTCGACTACAGCACATCCCTTTCATGGGCAACCTGATCTGGCTATCGTGCTAAATAATGAACCCACATTTCCCTCTGTATTGGGGCTACAAAAAAAAATTACCGTTTTTTCTGAAACCTCCTTCACATAGGAAAGAACAACCAGCTGGTCACAGAGAGGTGCAAGTCCACTAATGTAGAATTCAGTTTCAAACTGAGACACTGCAAACAGAAGGGACACAAGAGTAAGTGTTAACAGGAGCAAAAAGCAGCCCATCAAGGAAAGGACACATGGACTACAAATGCAGGGTGGATTTACTCTAGAAATCGAACGTAAAGGGGGCGTGGATAAACACACTTCTTTGACAATAATGAAAGGCCAGAAAAGGATATCTGGGAACTAGAAATTTTCTATCACCAACAAAAGCAAACCTGTCACAGTCAGACGTGACACTGTGACCAGCTAGTTTAAAAACGACACAGTTAAATCCCATGAAGACACTTTTAAATCCGTAAAATTCAATGTAATACTAATGACAATAATTTAAAAAAAAAATGCCTGAGTTTAGGTTTTTTATAATTAGGGCATTACAGTAGTCCAGAGTTCACAAGGAACGCTATTTGTAATTATGAAATATTATGCTTTTAAAAAATAATATTTAATTTGACGACTCAGAAGCAAAAAAAAAAAAAAAAAAGAAAAAAGTTGTGTTAATACAGATCACATTGTGATTAAAGACCACTATTTCCTAAGTGAAATAAAGATTAAAGAAAATAAGGAAATTCTTTCTTTTTTAAAGACATTTAAAATTTTAAACTAGGGCATCACTTAAGAAGTATATGGATTTAATTATAATAGAGTTCACAGACCCAATAGAAAGCTCAGTGGCAGAAGTACAAATATTGTTAATAGTATGATTCTAATAATTAGCTACTATAAAATATTTATAATAAATGATTTTTGCTTTAAGCAACTAAGTTTGGGGGTGGTTTACTATACAGCAAAGCTAGCTGATACAGTAGTGGTGGTGGCAGAGACTCTTCCAGGAGTCATGCACTGTACTTACAGATTTGGAAGCAGACTCTCATTTGGACCCACCACATTTTCTAAGAGTTGCCTGGCTCAGACATTCTCCACAGTTAGTGGTATTAGCTTCATCTTCAGCTTCAGTTGAGTTCTTTTCTCTCTTTTTTAAAGATTTAATTTATTTGAGAGCAAGCAAGCATGACTTGTGGGAGGAGCAAAGGTGGAAGGAGAGCCAGGTGAAAGAACCTCAAGCAGACTCTATGCTGAGTGTGGAGTCCAACATGGAGCTTGATCTCAGGACCCTGAGATCATGACCTGAGCCAAAATCAAGAGTTGGACGCCTAACCAACCGAGCCACTCAGGCATCCCAGATTCAGTTAAATTCTATGATGAAACCGCTCTTTTCTCCAAACCAGGGTACGTCACTGTAGCATAGCAGAAACAATATTACGTGGCTCAGTTGGCTGAGTGTTTGCCTTCAGCTCGGTCATGATCCCCGGGTCCTGGGGTCCAGTCCTGCACTGGGCTTCCTGCTGAGCTGGGAGTCTGCTTCTCCCTCTGCCTCTCCCACATCCCCACCCCAACCCCCAACTCATGCTCTTTCTCAAATAAATAAAATCTTAAAAAAAGAAAAGAAGAAACAATATTTAACATAGAGTCAGGAAGCCTGGATTATAATTTCCACTAAATCAAACTCAGGGAAGTCATTTATCTTCTGCAGGTATAACTTTTCCCATCTATAAAATAAAGGAATCAGAGTAGAAATAAAATCCCTAACACAGATGAAACAAGGGGCTACTGAATTTTTCTTCTGCATCTTCTCCACTTTCCCTGGAAATCCGTCACTTGTTTTTTTTAACATTTTTAACGTCAACTCCTTGTACAACTGTTCTCACAATTTAATTCTCTCACTGAAACGAAACTTAAGTTGAACGAAAAAATTACTAAATAGTAACATATATATTAAAAAGGTAATATGTATTATGCTTTGTCCTTGGTTAGATCACATAAGTGGTCACAGTGGCCTATGAAGAACCAAAGAATGGAACTCCAAAGGCAGGTGCTCTGGTCCCAGCTTAACTGGGACCAGTCCACTGTCACTAACACTTTTCCTCAATCTTTGTGGGCCTGAACTGAACATTTTTATCCGGGCACTTAAAAATACTTTTGGTAAAACATTAATGTGATAAATGTTCACAGGAAGTTGCATATGCAGAACACCACCTGCACCACAACCACACGTACAGATGAGCACATACAGTGTGGCCAGGCACTGAAGGCTCTAGAGAAGCTCCCATGGCTGTGTGTACACAGGGGGAGGGGGTAAGGTAGGGATGGGGAGGGGTGGAATGTCCAGATGCTACAGAACAGTATGGGGCCAGTGATCAAAGAGGTGGCACTTTTACATTCTAGAAAGCATACAGGCACATTAACCAGAGGTTTTGACTGTCGTCACTCCTGAGGTGGTTAAACCCAGTTTGGTAGAAATGGTCTTGAGTTCTATTTCACTAAATAACATTTCATCATTGAAATGTTACACATACAGTTCAATCGATCGATCGATCAACCAGTCAATCAACCAGAGATGCCACAGACTCATGGGAATTACAAGGAAGCTTTGATGTGCTTGTCTACTAGGCACCACAGGGAAAACATCATCTAGCCAGTGGTGGGTGAACAAGGCACTCTCCCCATTCAGGATGCCAAATATGCTGCCTGGGTTCACACTGACAAGGAGTAACAGTGTCTCTCCTACATGTAACCAAATACACATCAAGCCTTGGTTTTTATGAATGAGCTGAAAGAAACAGAACAATGAAGCTAGAAAATAATTCTTTCCAAATCTTCCCTGTTCTACATACTTATCTCCCAGTCCACAATAGCTTCCATTAATAAGACAGAAAATTTCCTGTTCTCTAATAAGAAAGATAGGAAATCTAATGTGCTCTTAAAGAAAACAAAGGAAAATGTGCAGAACCACACAGCTATTTTTCTGAATTCCAGATACTATAATAAATGTTTTTGTTAAGCACTAGATCTTACTAGACTTTATTGAGAATTAGTAATAATTTAGGGAGATAATGTGAAGTGGCTAAATTATAAACTAACTGGAAAGATGCTACTTATGAAGAAAAGATGTTCCATGTAAAACTAGTGTCAAGTTTAATGTCAAGAGAAGGAAATGTGGAATGGCAGTGTTTATTCTTCTGAAGGACATACATAAATGATGTAAAAGTTAATGGGATGATTTTTGTAATACTTGAAATACCTTCAAGTAATTACTGGGCTATTCCAAATTTTCAACGGACCAATGAAAGTTTTGGTTAACTTATTTTCCCCGAGATCCTATTCTTTTCCACATATCAATGATTTAATCATTTTAATGAAGATCACCTGTTTTTCCCTAAAGGAGAACTAGTTTAAATACAGATAATTTATACGTCTATTACCACAGCAGCTCATCTTTAAGCTGATTATCTGGAAACAATAAATCATAAGGAAAACAAAGACAAATTCAGTTGGAGAGCCCTAAAAAAAAAAAAAAAATACGATAAAAGCTAGAGAGGGATGTGTCCAGAGGGAACCCAAGACAGTAGCTATACTTCAGGATGAGATCTAGAGTGCAGTGATGGCTCTGGTCCTACGGAGGTGCTGTGCTCACTCTTGAGTAGGAAGGACCAGACAAGGGGGTGTTGGTCAGAACTCAGGCACCGCTTTCTGCCTCCACAGACGCAAGTGGTGCTGTGCTCTGGCTTATTCTGGGGGAGAAGCATTCCTTGAAATGCAAGAAGAAAAAAGAATTCAAGGAAAAAAGAAAGAGTCCAAGCATACTGAGAGAAAGTTTCAAAAAGACTATTCACAAGAAAATTCTATTCAGGGAGGTCTTTTTTTTTTTTTTTTTTTTTAAGATTCTATTTATTTATTCATGATGAGAGAGAGAGAGAGAGAGAGAGAGAGAGAGAGAAGCCGGCTCCATGTAGGGAGCGCGACGTGGGACTCGACCCCAGGTCTCCAGGATCAGGCCCTGGGCTGAAGGCAGCGCTAAACCGCTGAGCCACCTGGGCGGCCGGGGAAGTCCTTTAGATGCAGAATGGGGACCCTGATGCAGAAGGGAGCTTAGAGTTCTAGATCTGCACTGTCCAACAGAGTATTACGCAAGCCAAAAAAGACAACTGGCGTATGTAATGTTAAATCTTCTACTAGCCACATTAAAGACTAAAAAGAGATAAACTTCTAAAAATTTATTTATTTAGTGCAACGTATCTAAAATGTTTCCATTCCAACATGTGACAACATAAATTAACAAGACAATTTACTTCTTATTTCCATACTAAGTCTTCAGAGTCCTGTGTGCAGCGCAGCTCCATCTGCACCTGCCACTTTTCAAGCACAACAAGTGGCTAGCGGCTACGGTAGTGGGCAGCGCAGATCGAGATGCCCAACAGAGTGTTTGTCTTGAAAGTCCAGTAATTTCACTCAAATATATCTTGATGGTGCTCATCATGGGCCACTCTTTTCAGATACACAGGGGTATGCTTTTGATTTATAGCTTTGAGTTTTGTTTCTTTATAGTTTCAGGAAATTTTTCTTGAATTACATTTTTTGGTATCTGCTCCATTCCTTTGCTTCGTTTTGTTCTTTTCTTTAGGGACTGGTACTTGTAGGTTGAATCATCTTTGCCAGTCTTCAGTATTTATCATTTCATTCCAAATCTTTTTTCTTATTGCTTTGTGATTTTTTTTAAATTGTCCTATTACTTATAAATATTTGAGTTCTGTCATCAGAGATTTTTTTAGTTCTGAATGTCTTGCTCTTTTTTTTTTTTTTTTTTTTTTTGTCTTGCTATTTCTTAAAAAAAAAATGTCTTACAGCTTGTTCTGGGTGTTTCTTTCTGGTTTCTTGCTTTCATTGCCAACAATGTTATTCTTCTCCTTATTTACTTTCACTTAAACCTCAGTATGGGATTTGACCTTGGTACTTTCCTGGTACCTTCCTGGTCCTGGTCCGTGGGTGACATCATGGTCCCTGAGCTCTTAGAAAGAGGTGGGGACTGGGACAGCTCTTCAAACTTAGCAGAGTTCCCTCTTACACTGTTTTCATTTAGTACTAAAAACCTGGCCTCTTGCTTTTTGAGACTTCTTGGCACTGCCCCTTCTCTTTTGTCTCTATAGTTCCTCTCCTATTCAGGTTTTATTCTCTTCCAGCCTCAACACACAGCACGAGGTACTCAACTGCTAAGAGTTCACAGAGGCTGCTGGGCTGAGCCCCCCACCTAAGTGCAGCCCCCCACCCACTGAGCAGCCGGTGGTCTTCTCCAGGGAACACCCACCTGCTGTTTGGGAGTTCTCATCTCAAATTCACCATATGCCTCCATGCTCCCCTCTATTGTCTCTCACACAGACACTGACACCACAGTGGGTCTTGTGGCTACTGGTGTTTTTTTCCACTCACTTGTATCTGAGGTTTTCAGGGCTACTCTGTCATTTACTTGTTTTGTAAATGCTGTCAGTGAGTCCCTGGTTGTATGATCTAGTTATTCCATTTTTAGGTGATGCATTGGGCAGACTGGAAAATTATGCTACCACTACCACCATCTTCTGAGAATCCTTCAAGCACAAAATGTTAACGTTATCAGTGAGACACACCAACTTTCCAGCAGCAGGGGCAATGTGGTCAGGTTTAGAGTCACAAACACATAGGTACCGTTGGGCCGTCCACTGCATACTCACTATCAATTTCAGAATGATTGCCAAAAGAAATTAACAAGAACTCTCTTATACCATGAGTCTTACATCTTTGAGGGTTATCAACTACTTAATATACTACTTAAGAATAGCTGAGTACTAATTGGGCATAAGACATTCTTTCAGAAGTATCAGAATGATAAAACCCTGTTTGACTAAAAGATTTTAAGTCTAGAAGCTAATAATAATAATTAAAATACCACAGGCTATGCAAAAACAGAAATGAAGCAAGACACAGTACCAAACCAGGATAATTTATTTTTAGGGGGATTGAGATAAGGATGAAAACAGCAATAATCATGACTGTAAGCTTCTCAAGGGTGGGTATGGTGTTTCTAATAATAAAACATTTCATTATATGTTCATTAAAATATTTTCATCTAAAAAAGTATCTTAAAACGTGTATTAAATTGTACAAGACAAAAATCAAGATTTTAGGTCTGAATACAAAGACCATTCTCCAAATAATTCACAAGCAGTTTATTTCACTTCTTATCAGCGTATTCGGATCCTTAAGTAATGATATTTAAATCAATATTCTTGATTACCACTTGCACTTGTATCATATAGGTTTACAGATACATTTTACTGAAAAATACAGTTATGAAATATATTAGTCTCCTCAGGATAACTCAATCGAAGCTTATTTATACCTTCCCCCCAATTCTCGTTCGGTTGATTTCACGTACGACAGTATTTTAGTCTTCTGACTGTTGTTAAACTAGTTTTTCTCTCTCACTGAGTAACTGACTACGATGGTAGTGTTAGTAACAGCTCTCATTAACCAACATTTCCTATGCGAGAGGGAGTATGTGGAATCCTGTGCATACCATAACAACCCTCTACTTCTTTCGGGGCGGGGCACTGAAGCTCAGAGAAGTTAGGTTACTTAACTAAAGTCACCAACATAGAAGGTAGCACAAGTGGGAATTTGAAGTCTTCCTTTTCCCAGACAGCAGTCACCCAGATATGCACAGGTGAGAAGTGTGCTACAGCCAGTGGGAATCAAGCTAAGGCTTTAACAATTGTGCAGTGGTTCTGCTGCAGCAGCCAGGGTGCCCGGCCCTTCTCTTAAATCTGCTGTGCTACAAGACCAAACAGCACTGAAGCCCGTAGAAGCCTGCACTGCTTCTTTAGTTCTGGCCCATTTTATCTTTGTTGGATTCAAAATGCCCATTAGATGTGACCCGGAGGATCTGGTCCCTTCACTAGAGCTAACTAAAATAATCTGCTATAGATTTGGGCCCCTAAGATTTGTAAAAAAGCAAATGAACAAGAATTTCTCAAGCACCTTGTAAATAGGACCAATTATGTATTCACTTAGGAGCAAGCGGTGAGGCCCATTTGTGATAGAGCCTTATTCTCCAGAGAATTGGACCCCTTGGTCACCAGATGTCAGTATTTCGCAATGGACTGGATAGAATATCCACAGACTTTTCAGTAAGTTTAGACACTCTGCCAGCCAGACCACTGATCTAAGAGAATGCATTTGGAAACCATAACATTCCAGCATCTTCAGGGCTGTGCTCTGAAGCAGATGTGTTACAGTAAAAGTGACTTTACCATGTTTTACATCAGGAAACTATGAAGACGACCTAATACACAGCAATAAAATACAAGAGAATGGTTAATACACAAAATAACAAAAATACTCAAGCCAGGAGCCCATAGTATACATAAGACAAAAACCATTTAAAGAAGTGTAGTCTGCAATTTAATTGCATCTTTTCTAATCAATATTCAGCACACTACGTGCTAAATGACAAAGCTAAGCTGATGTGATAAGCTCCTCTGCTCAATTTCAGCACTCAGAAAACAGCACAGATGAGGAGTGATTTTGTGAGCAGCTCACGACATACTGCTTGCACAACAGAAAAAGTGATACTGGTTAAGGACCTGCTGGATCAAAAGGGTCAAACCAAGTAGTTATACTTTAAGTTGTAAATAGGGTACGTCAAAAAATGAAAAGGCAAATGTTGGTGAGGATGTGGAGAAACTAGAACCCTTGTATAAGGCTGGTGGGAATGCAGAATGGTATGGTGCTATGAAAAACAGCATAGAGATTCTACAGAAAAATTAAAAATATAACTATTATATGATCTAACAAGCTTACTTCTGGGTATTCTTCAACCTGTTTACTTTTTTCATAATAAAATGTCAGGGAAAATACTGAACACAGAAGAATTAAGAGATTACAGAGAGTCTAACTGAATTATAACAGAATCCGTACAAAGCTAGATCCTTAAGCAAAAAGCACGGTGATTGATGCCAGAGCTGCCTCGATTCCTCCTGAGCCTCAGGCTAGGGGATGAGCTGCGTCACTCACATGCACGAGAACTGTCCCCTGCTGGAACCGGTGCATCTGGGTCAGCCCAGCCTAACAGGTGGATGGTGAGACACACTTAGGTCTAGGAAAGACATTTATCTCACAGCTCACCTCCACCACCATACAGATCTTTCCTTTCCAGGTCACTGTTTTCCTAATCAATTGGGAGGCTAAAAATAGAACAACGGGCTAAATGCTAAGAGCCATAGCATACAATCAACTGAAGATAAAAATACACAGAAGCTGCTTAATTAAAGTCAAAAAGATGTCCCTGCTCTTCTCCTCCCTCTCTTTCTTCCTGGCTTCTCTCATTTTATATAGATTCTCATATAGTTTTGTGTTTTTTTTTAAAACAAGCTTCCATATGAAATCAAGATGAGGACGCCAATCATGAATTCCTCGCATGTAAGTCATCTGTCCCTGGCAGTAGATACCCAGAAAATGACCCACGAATACTGGCTTCATTTCTCCACAGCTGTCCAAATGCTATTCCATGAAGCCCATGGAAGACTGGTGGAAAGTACCAAAGAGAGAGAGAGTCCTGTGATAATGCAAGAGATCCAAGTTCAAA
Organism: Canis aureus; assembly: GCF_053574225.1. NCBI lineage: Eukaryota > Metazoa > Chordata > Mammalia > Carnivora > Canidae > Canis > Canis aureus. Next base: position 45,474,139 of record NC_135631.1, read on the forward strand.
TAAGTATGGCAGGCTTGGACCACAAAAAAACTACTTTTAACAGTGTAATTTGGAAAAAGAAATGACAGCCAAAAAGTTTATGCACAGAGAATGTCTTCATGGGTTGCAATTGCCCAGTGAGCCTTATCTTTATTATTATTATTTTTCATTTATAAGAACAAATTAATATGTTTGAGAGTGAAATCTTTTGTGTTGTTCTTGAGATTCTGATTTATAAGTAAGAGTTAGAAACATCTAGCTTCTAAGAAATGTACAGCCACTGATAGGTCTTTAACCTTGATGCCATTTTCACCTCATTTACTAAAGAACAGTGGCTCACACCATTCAGGGCTAAAGCAAATCGTAATCCAGACCTCCTAATATTTCTCTTTTCCTCTATCCTCGTCAAGGACTCTTATTGAAACCACTTTGCGGGATCCCTGGGTGGCGCAGCGGTTTGGCGCCTGCCTTTGGCCCAGGGCGCGATCCTGGAGACCCGGGATCGAATCCCACATCAGGCTCCCGGTGCATGGAGCCTGCTTCTCCCTCTGCCTGTGTCTCTGCCTCTCTCTCTCTCTGTGACTATCATAAATAAATAAAAATTTAAAAAAAAAAAAAAAGAAAGAAACCACTTTGCCTCCTGCTATGGAAATGGTTTATATTCTTAAAGGTTTGCTCTTAAGAGGGGGAAAAATGGTACTTAACCACTAACTATAGTGGTAAAACGTCAGTAATGTAATACTGCCAGCACCCACACACGGTCTATTTCACGTAAATTGTAGTACAGATGAACTATACTTTAATAACGTGATCCCAGGGCTCTGGGGCCACCGCCAGAGACATTAACATTAACAGTTAACAGAGACTGACATTAACAGTCGCAGAGCTGGGCTGGAAGTCTGCATGGTAATAATCACCACCATGATTCAGTGAGCGCCTACTGTATGCCAAGCACGTGATAAAGCTGTTACTTACGTCTCAGTCTCACAACAGATGGCAAAGGTAGGTCTTATCACCTCCATTTTACAGGGGCAGAAAGCCTGGCTGGGGAAGGCGAAGCAAGCTCATCAAGACTATACGGGAATTTGGCAAACTGCCCTGTATCCCCAGAAGCTGGTGGTGGTTCTACAGTTAGATTCTAACCATTTCTAATGGCACTGCAGTATGATCTGAGATAAGATATTTACATCCCTGAGCCCCCACTCTCTTCGTGGTTGAACTGAGAAGCCAACTGACTGCCCCTCGTGGGGCTGCCATGAGGAGGAAGTGAACCGAAGCAGGTGAAGCACAGAGAGCACCGGCCCATGCCTTGTGCGGAGCAATGGACATCAGCTGAGGAGAGAAGAGGATGCTTGCTACACTTTTATGCCTTCCTGGCAATTCTTCCAACCTTAAAAACTCCCAGAGTGTTTTTTTGTGGTTTTCTTTAGGGTTTTTTTTGTGTGTGTGTTTTTCACTCATTTGTATTTAAAATATTGTAATACTTTCTCTCACTATGCACTGACATGTTCAGAGGTTTTTGCTAGGAGGCAGGAAAGAAGGCAGAAGACACTGAAATAATGACCGTGACCTGGGAGTTTCCAGTCGTCTCTGGTTTCCTGTTCCTCTCAGTTCTTCTCAGGACCACTATATCCTGCAGATGCTTGTTCTGTCCACACTCAGAGCAATCCCAACTATGCACGGATTTCTCCCTCTAAGGCAAAAAATTATTAAAAAGTACAAAACATCCCAGATTGAAAAGCTGTGACCATATTAGCCATGGGAGTAATACACATATTTCTGGTTTTAGAAACACAGTCGTGTGCAAATGATTTAGCTTCACCCTGTTATAAGGACCCATCAAAGTGATATTGCCCACCCATCATCTGAAGAGGCAAATGAACTTTCCAGTTGACTTATAATACGGTAAAACTTTGCCACACAACTTTGTCTCCTCCTGCTTGGTTCTAAATAATCCAAAAATAGCTTTTACTATATCTGTTTAATTGGGAAAAGTCCTTCTGCTTTCATCCTTTCTGTCTGAATAACTTTCACACTAAGTTATGAAACTAAGATGTAAAAAGTAGTGATAGATCATCTTTCACATCTGTCTCCTAAATGTGTGTTTCCTTGAGTCCATTCAATACTCGGTATTATTCAGTATCTACAATGTGCCATGTCCCTGAGATACAAACACTGAGCAGAGACAGAATTGTCTGGTAGAAGGGACCAACCCACACTGAAATCACAGCAAGTGACATAGGTGTAAGAAGGGGAGTGACACGTATGCTTCAGAGGGGAAGGTCTGACCCAGGTGACAAGGTCCAGTGTGCTCTCCCGGTGGGCTTTCTCAAGCAATACTTGAGCTGAGGAATGATTAAGGGTCAATGAAGTATAAAAAGGCAAGAAGAGCCCTCTAGAGGGACCTGAAGAAGAAGCATGGATGGGTGGAAGGTGGCCAGTGTGGCTGCAGTGCAGAGACCAAGGAAGAGCTTTGTATGAGCTAACACTGTGGAGGCTGGGGAGGGGTGAGGGCAGCACAGATCCCTGCTCTCACGCCCAGAGTCTCATCTCCTTGATACATACAACGGGAATGGGCTGAAGGGTGGCGACATGATTTGATTTGTGTGCTGACTGCAGTGGGGAGACCAGATCGCCATAATTCACAGTGGCAGATGAACCAGTCAGGGGGCTGCTGTAGTGATCCAGAGAAAAGATTATGGCAGTTCGGACCAGACCAGTGATGATGAAAATTAGTATATTCAGAGAATACACATGATAGGACCAGGGGTCAGTACCTTGCTATGAGCTGCGCATGCATGAACTCTCCAAATTCCGAACAACCCAAGGGAAAGGTGTTCTTTCCCACATTTTATAGATGAGAATGCAGAGGCATGCAGAAATCTGCCCAAAGTCCGGGTGGGAAACAACAGAACCTGAACCCATGGTTATTCAACTTCAAAGCCAACTATCAAGTACTGCATGAAAATCAGAACTATATTTAGAAAGAAGGGTCTCCATAGCAAAGTTTCAAAACTTAAAAACAAAAGCTTCTTGACCTACTTCACTAAGGTCCCAAGTGATGAGCTCTGAAAAGGAACACGATTTTAAGGTTTCCCTTTATTGAAATGGACTCTCTTTTGTTGTCTTACACTCCTAGAAGGCTTACCTATTTCAACATATCGACTTGGCAAGTCCCGCATTTCACTGGCATGCCGTTCCTTCACTGAGCAGATCTAGAAAATAAATTCACAGGTTATTTTACTTATCTGATGGAAAAATCTTCATAACATTTCATTCAATATACTATAGTTTTGTTAAATTAGCCATGTAGCCCCAAGATGGAGCACACACAATCCACTTGATGACTTAAAATGATAGAAATTAATTTCAATGACACATAGGAACCATTGCTTATGTTCTCCAACATTATTCTTCAGTAAAGTCTTATTCAAGGACAAAGGAAGAAGGGAACCTATAATATCAGTTTAACATGTTTCCAATGACCCATTTCTGTACCTCCACTTAGGGCCTACTTCTACCATCGTCCAAATAGAGCTGTGGTAACCAAAACACCCAGTGACTAACCTGAGCAACATTCACTTTAGGCTTGTGTTCTCACTACATGTCAGTCATTTGCTTCACTGCTAAGTAATACTTTACATATAAGTGGTATCATGCTCCTCTTCTCTCATTTTAAAATTTAAAAAAAATCTTTTAAAATCAGTGTATAATATGATGTAATAATATATTATAATAACACAATATATAGTATTATATATATCATGATCCCAGAGTCCTGGGAATAATAGAAAGTAATCCATAAATAATATTAACCAATAGAAAGTAATCCATATATAATATTAACCAGCACTTTGAGCAACTACTGAGCACCAGCCCTGAGTTAAGGGTTTTGAGAAATAGACACAGTTCTCTTCTTAGAGTATGATGCAGTGAGGACGCCACAAAAAGAAGTCCTTTCACTCAAAGGTGAGGGGGGTACAGAAGTACAAAGCAGAGGCATCTCCTGGCAGGGGAGGAAGCCTCCTCCCAAAAAAGGAACTCATGCCAAGGCTGGACTGTTTCTCTGGCCATGCTACAACCTCTCTGAAGACCAGCACACTGGCGGTACTGACGGCTGGGCTCTCCTCTCCCCTCCTCAGTTCTGTGGTCTGAGCTCTATCCCAGTTTGTGCCTCAGAGCAGTAGCAGCAGGTGCAGGTAGGTGAGAGTGAAGCACTATCCTAACTTCCCATCCTGCATAACAACAGATCAATGATTTCAAGAGCCTCTGCACTGACAGGCAGGTTCTCACTCAGGAATGCTAATTTGCTCCATCCAACTGTCTCCTCCACTTCTCCACTTAGGTGTCTAACAGCATCTCAAGCGGACACACACAAAAACATCTCCCGACTTTCCCTCTCAACGTGTTCCATCAGCAGTCTCTCCCATGTCAGTAAAAGGTGGCTTCATTACATTCCTTTTCCCAGCTTCTCAGGTTAAAGGAGAGTCACCATTGACTTCTTTTTCTTATATCCCACATCAAACCATCAATACATCCTATGAAGGTCTACCCTTAAAATACATCCAGAATCTAGTCATTCCCATCAGCTCCACTAGGCTGATCTAACACACCAGGATTTTTACTGAGGTTCCTGCAGTACCCTTCTCCCCAGTCTCTCATCTTCACTGCCCCTTTGCTGTTTGGCTCCACATAGCAGAGTGATCCTTTCAAAATCCAAGTTAGATCATTTAACTAAGTCCATTGCTCAAAACCCCTCTGTTGGCTTCCCATCTCACTCACATTAAAAGCCAAAGATTACACAAAGGCCTGTGAGGCCCTACATGATCTGCCCCTACATAATGCACCCACCTCCCTCTCTCCCTCAGGTCTTCTATTCCTCTCCTCCACACCTGCTCCAGCCACCATGGTGAGAATGGCTTTATGTCCCATAAAGACACACCAATCACACTCCTGCCTCAAGGATTTGCCCTGGCTGCTGTCCCTGCTGACACCTCTCTCCCCCGAGCTGCATGACCTCCTCCCTCCAGATCTCTGGCAAACAACACATTCTTTATGAGAGAGGTCTTCCCTGGACAGACATACATTAAATGCCACCCACCCTGACCCCTCTCCTCATTTCCCTAACTACTTCCCTCAGTATTTACCAATAACAACATGGTATAGTCACTTGTTTGTCCATCTTCCCCCTAGAACCTAAAGTTGCCCAGGAAAGAATTCATCTGTTCCTTTAAGTATCTGCAACACCCCAACACTGTTGCCTGGCACATCAGTAAGTAATTGATGGGTGAATGAAAACAGGAAATGGTTAGCTCTAACTGCACACTCTGCTACAATGTGTGGCTATTTCTCCCCAACAAGACTGCTCTCTGAGAGGAGAGATAATGTCCTATCTTCCGCCTCGGCAGAACACGGGGGTGGGGGGGTTGGGGGGGTGGGATTCTCAACTGAGAGGCAGCACCCAATGTCCTGCTAATTGAGCTGGAATAAGAAGAATTCCCAATAAAAAGAAACATTTGATATGAAAACTTACATATATGAGTTGGATCATGATTTGGGCACAATGAAAGCATGGTAGTTTCCCATGGCTGCTCTAACAGACTACCACAAACTTGGTGGTTTAAAATAACAGAATGTGGGGCACCTGGGTGGCTCAGTCAGTTAAGCATCTGCCTTCAGCTCGGGTCGTGATCCTGGGGTCCTGGGATCAAACCCACATTGGGCTCCCTTCTCAGAGAGGAACCTGCTTCTCCCTCTCCCTCTGCTGCACCCCCTCTTGTGCTTTCTTGCTCTAACAAATAAATAAAATCTTAATTAAATAAAATAACAGAAATTTGTCCTTTCAAAGTTCTGAAGGCTAGAAGTCTAAAACCAGTTTCACTGAACCCAAATCAAGGTGTTGGCAGGGCTGCACACCCCCAAGAGGCTCTAGAGGAGAAGCTCTCTGTGACATGCTTCTTCTAGCTTCTGGCGGCTGTGGGCATTCCCTTGGATAGGGCTTTAAAGGGAGGGGTGTCAGCAAGGCAGTCCCCCTCTCCCCGCTTATGGTGCCTTCCACTTCTCTGTGGTGGTGCTCCTTCTGTAAGAATACCATAAGAATGTAAGACTGCATTTAGGGACCACCCAGATCAAGAAGGACAATCTTCCCATCTCAAGATCCTTAACTCATGGTAGGTCATGCCATACAGAGAAACATTTATGGGTTGTGGGGTTAGGACATGCTATTTCTGAGGGCCATTATTCAGCTGAAGAGAGACAGCTTTTCTGGTAGCAATCAGTAAACTTATGTGTCCCTATAGCCTAATTGTCCTTGTCTTTCCCCAAAAGAAAAGAAAATCACAACTTTAAACAACAAAAAGCCACTTGGTCATTTAAGGAATTAAAAAAAAAAAATCAAGAACATGAGTTTATTGGATGAGTAGCCACAAATACAGGGTAAGGAGACTAGAGAATCACTTTTAGTTTAGTTTTTTTTTTTTTTTAATCCTAGACTATTGGGCACACCTCTTCTGCTACTCTAAATATGAATCAGGCTATGTTCATTTCATGCATGATGATAAGAAAGAAAGAACTTGAATCATACAAACCTAAGGGTCACGAGGACCTTACTTCAAGTTAACAATCCTTGTTTTGCTTAATAAGAAGCACTGCACTAACAATTTTTATGCTTTCCTTTTCCAGAGAAGAGTACATTTCAAATAACCATGTCTCTTTCAAGAGTTTTCTAGAATTTCATGGAACAATGACAACTGAGGTTTATGAAGCCCTTGCAATATGTCAGATTCTATGCTCAGCTATTTGTACACATTACCTCATTTAATTCTCCCCAGAGCTCACACAGGTGTTCAATCAGTGCTCCATTTGTGGATGAGGAGAGTAAGGCTTAGGCTCACTCAGGAAGTATGTGAAGTTGGAACTGATCCCAAACCTGTCCAACTTTAAAGCCTGAGTAAGCTGGGATACTTTCTTACACTATTCTTAGCTAATTTTTTGTTTATTTTGTTTAGATTAAATTATATATTTTTAAAGGGAAGCCAACAACTTTGGGTTTGAAATATGTAATACAAGGCAAACACTGGCACGCGAAAAATAAATGTGAATGAGCTTTGTAGAATGGCTAAATTTCATTTACCCAGGCACACAAAGGGCAGATAGTTGTATGCCAGAGAAAAGCCCCTAATTTTATCAATAATAAGTCTGGGCCTCTGCTCCATCCAATTATGACCAAGCAAGTGGGATGATTTAGCTTTAGAGTTCTTTTTCTACCATCAATGCTAATGAAGAAGCTAAGGGTAATGGAAAGAACAATAAAGAATGGAAAACCTGACAAACCAACGAAACCAACCACAGGTTCCATAAATAGCTAAGGCCAACGGGTGACAGGAAATTTAAAGATGATCACAAATGGCAGCACCATTGTGAACAAGGAAGAGTTCACAATTTGTTCTGCATGGCAAGGAAAAGAAAGACTATCTCCAAATTGATGCATATGAGAGGATCTGAGCATAAATGAATAGGACATGACGATAATATTCAGGGGAAAATATTTTGGTTCCAAGAAGCCATTCAAGAACTCATATTCTTCTGGACCATTCTCAGTGGATCTATAACAACACAGACTTATTATAAAGACAAGCAAAACCACCTTGACAGAAGTCCCCCAGCCAATAATCAGCGTCACGCTGTCCTTCCAGCAGAGGCTGCAGGGATACATATCTGGGCGAAGACTTATATCATCCCGGGGCACATTGGTGATTCTCTGCTTTGAGGTGATGTCAAAAATCTTCACACCCTGGAAAATACAATTGCATTAAGCGTCCTCTCCTCAGGAGAAGGAAAGGAAAGGAAAAATTTATTAACAGCCACTGCCATACACCACCAATAACTAGCACTGCAAAATATTGACAGTGTTTATTGAGCACGGCTGGGAGCCATGCAAAAAAAAAAAAAAAAAAAAAAGCTTCTACTCCACAAACCCTGTGAGAACCCACAACAAAAGAAAACCTCTACCCTTCTTCCTGGACAAAAGAGAGTTTATTAGCAGACAGCATCGGTGGCTCAAATACAACACAAATGTGAAATGGACAGATATCAAGCACCACATTTCCAAAATGACAGACAAGTAACACTTCTAATTGTATTGTTCCACTATAGAAATGTGGAGTTTTTTGTTTTGTTTTTTTTTTAGAAAAGCTTTGAATCTGACAAACCTGCGTTTTCTTTATGTGTAAAGAAAACCATACCTGACATTTTAAAGCATTGAAATGGAAACATCAAGCAAGCAGCTAACTAAAAATAAACCAACAGGTCACAGGTTTGCTTACCTTTAACTGTGACCTGGGAGAAGTTTGAAAAGTCCTGAATAGCAAAGTAGGTTCTGGGAGAAGTCTACCACTTAAAACTGAACAGAACGAATTTACTAAATTATACCCTGAAATCCCAAAAGATATGCCAGATGTCAAAAGCTAATTTTTAAACTTTCTACTCACCCTATCTCATATTGAGTAAAAACCTTAAATAGGAGGCAACACCAAAAATTACAATCTACTTTTTAAAAAGCGGGCTTCTTTTTCACCTGTGATTGTACTGGGAGTAAAACAAGATTGGCTATTCCTGTTCTTGTTCCATAGTGGCTGTTACTTGCCCTTGGCTAACAGGCAAATGGTATTTTCAACACCACATTCCCAATGCAATCCTTCAATTATTAAGATGCCTTTTCATTTTCTTGGCTATTCTCCATGGCTCAGGTTTCTTACTCCAAAACAAAGCCCAGCATATGTTGGGAATTACTCTATTATGAAAGCCAAAGGCAATCTAATCTCTTTAACCTTCCAGGTACAAGGGTGTTTCCACTTGTATGTCTTAGAAAAGACCACCGCAGTCAGTGGCATCCTTCCCTTTGTCACAGCTCTCCCAAGGTGGCCACTTTTCTGGTTCTGAAGAAGAATCAGGAAGATGAAGATGTGCTTTTACCATATTATTGGCCCAAGCAATCAGATGGCCTCTCCACTTCACACTCCTTATGTTCCCTTCCCCTTCGTGCAAAACAGAAGACTTCCATCTGCTCATCCAAGATCGTTCAAATAGCAGCAACTAGGGACAAATATAAAAGATTTTTTAAAACTAAGAAGCATATATTAGATTTCTTTTTTCTTTTTCTTTTTCTTTTTTTTTTTTTTTGCCGTTCCACTGATTGATGTTACTACAACGTCAAGCCACAAGATGGCACCAAAATACCAAAATTCATGGAGAAAATACAGATTAGTCAGTTCGTGTCACAGAAAGTTCTTCAAGTGATTGCCCAGAAATTAATTTATTTTGTAACTTGGGAAATCAAAATCTCATAATTTTTTCCTTGAAAGTAAAATACTAGTCATGGTTTAAACTGCAATAGTCAGAGAGCAACCTGTTTTTCATTTAACCCACAAAAAATAATTTAACAATGATGCCTGAAGAGTAATTCATCTCATAAAATAAGACAAACTTGGGGATCCCTGGGTGGCGCAGCGGTTTAGTGCCTGCCTTTGGCCCAGGGCGCGATCCTGGAGACCCGGGATCGAATCCCACGTCGGGCTCCCGGTGCATGGAGCCTGCTTCTCCCTCTGCCTGTGTCTCTGCCCCTCTCTCTCTCTCTCTCACTGTGTGCCTATCATAAATAAATAAAAAATTAAAAAAATATATTAAAAAAAATAAAATAAAAAAATAAAATAAGACAAACTTGCTTTAGGATTAAGCTTCTTTAAATAGTTTATAGTTAGCTAGGGTCTTTATTTTAAAAGAAAGAATCTATAATAAAAAATCTGCTGGGGGTCCACCTGGCTGGCTTAGTCAGTGGAGCATGAGACTCCTGACCTGGGGGTTGTAAGTTCTAGCCCCACACTGGATGTAAGAGATTGCTTAAAAATAAAATCTTAAAAAAAAAAAATTCTGCCAGATAAATTTTATTACTAAATTTAACTGGTTAAAATATCTAAGACTGGTGAAAATGTAGTTCTAGTATTTCATGCATTATTGACACAGTATTTTTTCTTGATATATCCAATTTAAATCCCTTAAGACATTTATACAATATAACATATATAATTTATATAATATATAATTTACAATATATAACTTCAGAATGCAATCCTGAAATATATGTTTACCTCTTAAAAGCAATGCTGATGATAGATTCCATCACAGATTTTTAAAAATTCCAATCTTTAGAGTAAATTTCAGTTTATCTTAAGCATAGTCTGTGTCCCTTCCCACCTCTAAAGGGGAAAGATCGGTAACAAGAGAAAGAGAATAAATTCATATTTAATTTATATTTCTTACAGATCTTTCTCAATACTTAGTCTCCTTCAGTCAAAAGGGGCACACACAGACAACACACCAAAACTGTAAAATGAAGTGTCCATCTTCACAAATGCACTGAGGATGGTCACTTTAAAATGACATAAATGTCTGAAGTTCTCTATTATCCATGTAAAAGAAAGGTGGCCTCACATAGTCCATAATGGAGAGGGCTTTTACTGACCATATAGGATCCTGTCTTCCCATCAAATACAAGATATCCTCTTTGCTCTCGAAGCTCTTCCCACCCGTCTCATCCTTTCTCAGTCCAGGTTCTAAGTAAGAAATCACTACTACCATGCCTCCCTGCTCCCAGTTCAAGACCCAGAAATCTGTCCTCTGTCTGTTGATTCTCCCTCTCCCTGGGCCATGATGCAAAAAACACAGTCAAGAAGGTCACTGAAGGTGTTTAGTATTTTGTGACTGGGTAAGTGAAATCTGAGGAAGGAGAAGAAAGCCTGAGAATATAGCCTCCTGCTGTACACATTCCACTAAAGATGGGTAACTAAAAACAATTATATTAAACATAAGGAATTGGTAAGATCATGTCTATCTTCCACCTGTGGTGGATCAGATGGGAAAGGATTTTAAGAAGTGGGCTGTGCCCCCAGAGTGCCCCATAATGACCTGCTAGAAGGAGTGACTGGCTGGATAGCAAGGAGCAAAGTGTGGTGTGGCACGGCATCAGATTCCTCTCCCTCTGATCCCACCTAGGGGTGACCGATGCTGCATGAAAGGGGGACAATCCACACCTGTGCAAGGAAAATTAAATATGACCCAAATTTTAAATTAAGACAACTACTGAACATGACCGAAAGAAAGCGTCAGTGAAGGCCAAGATTTAACTCCCTACAGGAAAAAGCCCATCTGGAAAGGAGCTGGTAGGGTAGGTACTAGCATGCCAAAACACCTTCTGCTCAGTGTAATGGGGTGGAGGTAGGGGAATCAGGGGGAAAACTGCGCTCAGGGACACACAGGCCATGGTCAGCATTGGTAGTGTCATGGGAGTAGCCACTCCTGCTGTCATTTGGCCACACAGCTTGGGAGAAGAAAACAAATGTGCTGGCAATGGGGTGGGGGCCCACCAGTGGCGGCTGTGCACCACAAGCGGTGGGCAGCATTCACACAAACTTTAAAGTGCCTCAGTGATTACAGAAAGCAGGCTTTTAACACGTACATCACTTTCCTGCTGCATCAATGATTATACTCTTTGGAAGCTGTTTCCCCAACAGACAATTGTGTTCCAATCCAGGCACGAAGGAGAACATAAAACTTCCTTCTATCATGTCCAGAATAAAAGATTTGGACAAGTTCTCACAAAATCTATGACACATTTGCAGCAACGACAACTGTGAATACTGAATATAGACTTCTCCCAGTAAATATGAACAAGAAAAGATACCAGCAATATGGAAAAACTCAGTATTTGAAAACAACAGTACTTATAAGAGACATCTCCCTTATTCCCTATCTCACTCCTAACTCCACATGAATGAGATCATCCATCAAGCGGACAAGAACTTTAAAAATAATTCTTCTGTTCTTAGGTGACAACAAAATCAAGCAAATTCACACCCAAAGGATAAGAAACACAAAGTAAAGTTGAAATTAAAATAATATATACTCTATATGGAGTAGGAAAGGAAATCATACTGTGACCAGAGCACTTTTGAAAACGAGAACACAAATGCTGCAAATCTAAACTTCAGGGGATGTGGTTGAAGTTGTAAACAAGGGAGTGAGTCTACAGCTCTAAAAGAAAAGGAACAAAAACAAATGTGCATGCACTAGCTACATGACAAAAACAAAAATACTTTATTGAGAGATGTAACAGGAGAGCTACAGAAATGTGAAGACATATTATCTTCCTGGATATTAAGACTCAAAATTCTCACTGAAGAGCCTTAGTTTTAGTAGTTAATCTGCGATTTTAATGGAAGTGCACTGAAAACCCCAAAGGAATTATTTATAGAACTTCCAAAATGTTATCAATTCATTCTGAAGATATGTGAGAATAATAGGAATTTTTTTTTAATTAAGCAATCTGTGGAAGGATGAGTGTTTGGTAAAATTAGCACATAAAACATAGCAGTGGTCCTAGAAATGAGACAAAGTAAAAAGAAAAGAAAGAACTGACAAAGTTGAATCAAAATGAAGAAGAATGAACTGGGGGTTGGGGCGGGGTGCATATGCTCAGAGAACCAGGTGCCCTTAACTCACACCCTTTCTGGAAAATCCTTTAGCAGTGGGGGAATCAGTTTTGCAAATGACCCCAGAAGTCCACACCTAGATATTTATGCTCAGAAATGATCAGAAAAATGAGTAAAGAAGTATATAAAGTTATTTATAACAGCTGGGAAATGATCGAGTAAAATGTGGCAGAGCTACATCACCAAGGACTATGCATCCATGACTATACACATATGTTTATTAATGTAAAAAAGATGTTCAGGGCCCATTAAATAAAAAAGCAGATCGAAAAACAATATTAAATATGATGACCTTTAGGGATCCCTGGGTGGTGCAGCGGTTTAGCACCTGCCTTTGGCCCAGGGCGCAATCCTGGAGACCCGGGATCGAATCCGTCGGGCTCCCGGTGCACGGAGCCTGCTTCTCCCTCTGCCTATGTCTCTGCCTCTCTCTCTCTCTGTGTGACTATCATAAATTAAAAAAAAAAAAAAAAAGGATTCTCTCTCTCTCCCTCTGCCCCCCACCCCTTTAAAAAAAATAAATATGATGACCTTTAAACAAAATATGTGTACCCATATATAAAAATCTGATGGATACTTTACAAAGTAATCATAATTAAGTCTAGAAAGAGGTGATAGGAGACTTATTTTTATTTCACTAATTAGTCTGCATGGAACATGTGAATTATTTTTGTGTTAATACGTAGAGGGCTGAAAATCCATTCTCCGATTATGATAATCAGGATAATTTAAGGCAATAGTTGAAACAAAACAGTATCAACGATTCAATGAAACCTAGAGAAAGAAGGAATGTTTGAATCACAGTGAATATGTATTAGAATTTACTCACATAAACTGTAGCTACTTTTTAAATAAAACATTAACTTTAGAAAACTGTTAATGAAGTCTTGTTGCAATTCCAACCAATACCCAAACACATTCCAGTTGAGCCCTTCTGTTGCGGTCGGTGTGCTGTGGCTTACAGCAGGAAGCTGAGGCCGGCTGGACAGGCCTCCCTTTGTCTCCTGCTCCAGATCCGAGGAAAACCTCCAGCAGAGGGCAGGAAGAAAAGGAGGGAGAGAATTCTGAATTCAGCTGGTCTAATGGTTGAGTCTGACTTTCCAGAGTTCTCTTACAATAAATCTTATGTACCCTGCTCTGACATGGAATCAAAGAAACTTCTTCCATAATATTTTTATAGTACAGACGGTGCACGTCATTCTGTGCAACTGATGAGCGCTCAAGAAAAAGGTAGGGGGAGGCTAACATCCTCCTTTCTGTAAAGGAAAACAAATCTCAACTAATTTGCATCACAGTTTTAGACATGATTCATGTTATTATCTGATGTTTCTCAAATAGCAGTAGTTTCAATCAATTTTACCTTCATATTTTGTGGATGAAAAAAGAAGAAATGCTCTGTAAACAAATGGCCTCTAGGGAAGATCTTCGTTTAGAATTCTTTTATAAGTCCTCCTATTTTTTTGGCTCTGATATGTTTTAGGGTCATGCTGGTCCTATCATGGGATAAGGAATACTACAGTTTATATTGTTCAGTGGGAATCATGTATTTACTTTTCATCTCCCCCACACATGGCAAATGCATCAGGGAAAGAAACCACATCTACTTTGCTAGACGCACAGGGCGCAATAAACATTAGATACTGAGTAGGCTTCCCTGACCCTAGCAGTTTCATTCTTTCTCTTACCTTGTTTACTCACACAATTTGTTTGCTGCAGGATGAGCTGCATCACACCCCAAACCTTCCATTTACTCAGCCTTTCATTAGTGATGTCCCTAAGCAATTTTGGATACACTGGCATCTTAATGACGTGAGGCATCCTACACCTCAAATGTTGGTTCAGTTCCCTTTGCTTGGTGGCAGAGGATATAACTTGTACACAACCTATCACAAATTTGGGAAGGACTTCTAAGGTTCACCTCCCTCTATTCAGTTTAGCTGACTACAGTTCCTTCATTTCCGGGATGCCACCCGGCCTCTTGTTTGGTCTGAACGGTGTCTGTGCGACGCTCCACCATCACCACCATGCCCTCTTCTCCTGCTTGTCTAGCCCTGGCCTGCTTCTCTCTCTCTATGTCACCTCCCCTGGCCCCTGAAGCACTTATTTCTGCCTTCCCTCTCCACTACACTTTCTTCCTTACTCACGAGTCCTACTTTCCAATCCATACATAGCAGAAAACCTTAAATGGACCAGTAATCATGGAAGCATTCCCATGACTGTCCTTTGAGACTCTTTAAATTCGAGGAGGCAGCACAGGGGTGGGATTTGATTTACAGCATTCTGTGGGACCCATGGTTGTTTCACACAGGAGGGAAAAGGACCACAAAATCCACTCTCCATTTGCTTTTTTGATCCTAATCTATGGGAATTTCAAGCCGAAACACCCCGTCTGGCAGGAATGCCAAGGAAAGTTCTGCTTCAGTGACTTCAGAAAAGATAAGCTGCTTTTCTTACAAAGAGTCTACACTAATTTAACTATAGCAAAACTATCTGCCTGTATTTCACTGACATTTAATAAAATCTATTTCTTTCTTCTAGTCATAAAACTGCCTAGAGACCTACTGAGCATGAATGTTCTACAAAATATTTTAGAGGGTAACTCATTGCGTGAGCTACCTTTAAAAGCAGCTGGCTAATTTATTTGGTTCATCTTCCACATCCCATAATATTGAATTGTCATTATCACAATACTGAGAGCAATTTAAGCTCAATGGGAGCTAAGTACATAGAAAGGAAAAACTGTTTCCAAGAGGTCTATTTTTTGTTGGAGAAAGTATTCTAGGGCTTTATTTCCCATAAATCCACATTCTGGCAGTCAGCACTCTTGGTACTTATATTTCAATAGGAGCCCTCACATCCTCAGCAATATACTTTATTCTCCTATGCTTTGTGCTGATAAATCTATCTAGTACTTTGCTACACTGGAGTGGTAAGGATGCACATCCCAGAATCTCCCACACATGGGGCGTGATTCCTATCGTGCTGTAATAAAGCCACCGATTCTGGCAACATAACACCTGTCATTACCTATCGTCCACTCTTCCTTGATGGAGGAAAGGGAGTATGATCGGCCCCTTTTTAATCATCTTGTGATCTTTCAAGTATATAAATCACCTGAGTCCGTTAGGCTTCCTAAACACCAGCGGCATTGCTTGCTCTGAGGCAGACAAGGGTGTAGGGAAGAGTGGGCAGTGGGGAAAGCCCATAGGCGTGTCCTGGAAAGCAGGTGCATTACTGCAGGAAGGACCGAGGGGCTTAGAGAAAACAGACTCCATAAAGATAAGACATCAGACTACAGAAGATGCTGGAGCTCAAGGGAAAAAGAGAAATACAGAAATAAAAGGAAAAACCCAGCAAGTTAGAACACGCCCAAGTAGACTTAGTAGAAATGGAGAAATGGCAAAATGATGCGCAGGACCTGTCCTGGAAGCATTTAAAAATCCAAAGTTGGAAAGGATTAGAAATGAAATTTAAAAAGTCAAGAAAGCAGGCAGCCTGGGTGGCTCAGCGGTTTAGCGCTGCCTTCAGCCCAGGGCGTGACCCCAGGGTCCTGGGATTGAGTCCCATGTCAGACTCCCTGCATGGAGCCTGCTTCTCCCTCTGCCTGGGTCTCTGCCTCTCTCTGTGTCTCTCATAAATAAATTAATTAAAAATCTTAAAAATAAATAAAAGTCAAGAAAACAAGAGAGACAAAATTAGCACAGAGAAGATCTGGGATGGGTTTGGCTGCTGACGACAGACAGGAGTCCTGGATATGAATAGAGGTCAGGGTGACCAAGAGTGGAACAACTGGTGCCTCTGTATTGCTTCCTGCTTTGGCCCAGGACCAGAGTTTTAAAACACACAGCTTTCCCAGACGCGATCAAGAAAGAACATAAAGCACGTAGGAAGAGAAAGAGCATTTCCCAGATAGAGTACTGCTTAAATTCAGGGATGATGTGCTGGACGAATTGTAATCCTTCAATCTCCTTTCCCTTAAAGTAATTTAACATGTTTAAAAGAGGTTAAATAACGGCCCCAAACTGCTATGACAGGAAATCTCTGTACACAGATTTCCAGAGCCTGACAGACCACTTGCTTCTGAGTGATGTTTGAGTAAACGCCATGCCAATGCAACACAGGTTTTGGACAAGCCCTTGAAGTTAACCAATCCCGTGAAAACTAGGTAGACAGAACACCACTTTGGAATTTAAGAAACACCCTACCAACACAAGGAATTTAAGAAACACCCTACCAAGCTACAGGTTCAATGAGAACAGAAGAAGCTAAATGCTAAAGGTACCACATAGGAGCAGTTTCCTTTACATTAACATACTGGTGATGACAGATAGACATAGATCTGTGTACCCATCTATATGGGTTTAGCATTAAATGTGGCCACATGTGCGGTAGGCTCCTATTTAAGCCAGCAATCTACAATGTCTGCATATGCATACGCTCTTTAAGATTACATCTGCTGGGCTGGGTTTAAGGTTGGACCCCTTTAGCAGAAGCGAAAACACAAAAGTCATCCACTGGGTGATTAAACTTGAATTAATGGTCTGTGTGATGCACAACGATCTCTCACTTTAACTACGCATAATCTCAGTTACAGAATACTGGAGGGACATCTTCGCATGGTGGGGATTATGAAAGAGAAATAAAGAAACTGCCAAGTCTTGAGTAGCAGAAAAAGTCACCTCAACACACAGGTTTATGTATTTGAACAAGTATTTCACTCAATTCAAAGTAAAGCAGAAGAGGAAAATATAAAGATCAGGCCACCATCTACAGAAGAAACCAAGTCAACTGAACTTGCCTTTAACAGGGCACACTGGTCTGTCCTTGACAGCCTCTGTGCATGTGGCAGAGCTGATGGTTTGAGGGCAGACTCACATCTCTGTAGGAGCTTATATGTGTCCTGTTTTTACAGGCTTCAGTGTCTACTCTACAGTCTCATTACGACTTCTATATAATGCCTCCCTGGGAACAAGAATAATTATTCCAGATTTAGCCAAAATTGGAGAAAAGGCTGCAGGCTATTCAGTAAGCAGCAATAATTTGTGCTCAAACTGACAATAAATATCAAATGGACAGTCTTCATTGTCCTGGGTTCTATGGTAATATTAAAAGGTGCCCCAAGCAAAGAATACAGTCAGACAAATCACAAAGGAAGATATATAAGTGGCCAGTAAATTAAAATGTTCGAAATTGCTAATAATTTAAAGAAGTTACAAAATAGAACGGACTTTCTTTGTATATCAAATTTGGCAAAGAATATGTGGTGAACAGGTAGTTTCATACATGGCTGGTGTAAATTGGTATGTTTTCTCAAATGCAACTTAGGTGGTGGTATGCATCTAGAGCCTAAAAAATAATCATGATCTCTCCACTCAGTAATCCCAATCCTGAAAATTAGCTCTGGAAAAAAAATTAAAAAGCATAGTGCAAGTTCATGCCCAATGGTTTCTAGCTTCATGACACCATGATTTACAATAACTAAAACCTAGATACAACCTAATTGTCCAATAATATGAGAATGGTTAAGAAAAATTAAACAGATCAATAGGATGGAATACTACATAACCATTAAAGAATGTCTGAGTTAAGATTAGACTTCAACAATGCGGGGAATTCCATGTGATCTGCAATGTTAAGTTAAAAAGAGATCCAAAATAGTTGAGATTACTTTATACCTTCTTTTATTATTGCTTTTTCTTATTATAAAAGTAATGTATGTTTTTTTAAGATTTATTCATTTATTTAATAGCGAGAAAGTGTATATAAGCACAAGCAGTGGAGAGGGGCAAAGGGAGAAGCAGACTCCCTGCTGAGCAGGGAACCTGGGGTGGGGCTTGATCCCAGGACCCTGGGATCATGACCCAAGCCAAAAGGCAGAGGCTTAACTGACTAGATACCCAGGTGCCCCAGTAATGTATGTTTTCTTTAATAAAATAAAAAAAAAAAAAAAGGCAGAAAAATGCCAATGAAGGCCAAAAAGAACACTCATAATCCTGCTCAAATATTATTAATATCACTAATAATTTCATAGGTGGCCTTATACAAATATTAATATATACATAATTTTATTTCTATAAAAAAATCAGACTATACATATATTTTTGTAACATATCTCAATAGAAGCAGTTTAGCAAATGTTGGGCATTTTATTTGTTGCAACTGAGAAAAAGAAAAGCAGACATCCAGGAGGTGGCCGAGCACTCACAGCTAGGCCCTGGTGCTCTCTGGGTGAACATAAACAATTTCACAGAACACCAACATCAGATAAGGCCTTGTGACCATGAAAGATCAGGACAAAAACAAGACCACTCCATAATCAGATCTGAACACAGCCAAAATACGAACATTTTCCAAGTCACATAAATGATCAAGTATCTCCCCACCCTGGCTAAAATGAGAGACCGTTGTGTTTTTGTTTTTGTTTTTTTTTACAAATTATATTTTTAAGCCTTGATTCTTTCCTTCTCCTAGATAAGATTTATTAACATACCCAATGGTAGAATTACTCCTGCTTCCAGAAAGCATCCAATCTAGAATGAAGCGCTGCTCCCTAAAGTCTCTCCCAATCACCTCTCACCAGCCCAAACCTGAGAATTCCTTATAACACTCCATAGTCTTATATCTGGTGGTCTTTGGCTGCAGGGCACTGACACGGCTAATTCACTATTGTTAGACCTTTAATTTATTCCAATTTTCACTGTTACAAGTATCAAAGAGGAATAGAGGCTGGAACTGAATAGAAAACGGAAAGGAAACAAACAATAGGGGAGAAAGTGCAAGGTGAAGGGGTGCAAAATTATCCCACCGTGATACACACATACATTTGACAATACAAACATAACATATGGACATATGTACACGTTCTTCCATCTCAAAGACTTGGAACACTCATTTTCCTACAAAATCACCATTCTGATTAATGGTCTAACAGACTAATTGCTTTCCACCAACAGCATTCCACTCATCTACTTTTGGAAATACATGGCACGCCCTTCCCAAAATCCAGGTACTATGTGTTCATGATTCCTAATGTGGACCTGACACAAAGTTGTGTTCAGGGAGGAGATGTGGGCCAAAGAGTCTCATGACATGACTATGATTCAGTTTGCACTGGTGATGCCAAACCTACAATAGTTGCAATTATGACTCTCTGCTTTAACAGCCTTATCTTAAAAAAAGAAAAAGCTCCAAATTTAACGATGGTACTGATACAGCTTTTATAAAGAGACAGAAAGACACCACCTCTCAGGGTTCAAGACAGTGAAGGTATTAAACCCCATAAGCAAACATGATGAGCAATCTGAACTAGGTAATTATTCTTACACAGTCATTAACTATTCAAAATACTTAAAAAAAAAAAATCACAGCACTCTCAGCACGCAGAGGAAGATATTTTCAGTAAGGAGCAAAGGATGGTTTGATTGCTCCAGGAAGACAGATGGTAAGTTTTACATTGGAATTCAGGGGGAAGCTACAAACAATATGGAAATATCACATATGGAAAAGTGAGCTGAACTCATTAAAGAAAAAAGGCTTCTACTGTCAACAGCGTTTTGACAGATATGAAACAAGAGAGATCACGGAAGAAAATGAAACTGCCATGGATCCATCCCAAGGACTGTGGGAATCCTGCATGTTGACATCAAAAAAGCAATTAATATTTGAGACAAATGAACTTGATTTTGAAAGCAGTGAAGAATGCCTATTTTTGACATTGAAATGATTTCTACTTTAAGAATTGGATTTCTATTTTCAGCTTCAGCTGGTTCAGTATATACAGAAAACATGCCCAAGTATATGTTTACCACACAGCTATTTCATAACTTGGTTTTACATACCCCAAAACTGTTTGTGAAGGTTATACATGTGTTGTACTTCCTATTAACAGGTGGTTTTTAATCAATTTTGGGATGTTTAGAGCATTAAATAATTTCTCATAATGGGACCAATTTAAAACACAGTACTTGAAGAAATGAAGGTATTTTATGTATAAATGGTTCCACATGCAACCACCAGGATATAAATTTGGTAGTTGCCTGTGAAGTAATGTGTGACAAATGTTTGCACGTCTAAAGCTGCTATCTGACCACCTGTAGAAATACCATCCTTGAGATCCACTGGACAACAGACCAAGCAGGGTAACTGACAGTCGAATCCCTTTTAGGCCCAAGAACCCTGGCTCTGACCTCAGGAGAAGATAGCCAACATGAAAGGAAGACCTCTCCATGTCACATTTAGTGGTTCACTGGGCTGTCGGGATTCTAAAAAAGATCTGCATTAGTACAAAAAGCAGCTCTGTTAAATCCCCTTCCAGAAAAGATTCGGAACACAATCTAGACAAAAAGAAAAATGAATGTAATCTGAATCTGCAGATCACTGTTGGAAACTTACAGAAGCTAGCTGATGTTACACACCCGCCCTTCAGGTAAAACCTGCCACAAGCCTTCAGCGCTGAACAGTGAAATGCTTCTCATTTCATGCACACAGACCCTTTCCTTGTTTGCGAACTGACATTTTCTAGCTTACAAAGCAACCTGTCCCTGCGGCCAGGTCCCCTCATTCTATCCCACCACAATGCCAAACAGCTGACTATCTCGTTTCTAAAAATGAACTTGGCTGCAAACAGCACTGTGACAATTTAATAATTTGTCAGTCGTAGAACAAACTATTATGAAGTGTATTTCAGAGTTCAAAGGTAAAGGTCATAGGAAGCTAAAGTTTATCTGCTGACAGAGAAAGTTTAGCAATTAAAAAAAAAAAAAACCTAGGTAAGATCTGCTTGACAGACTTATTTCTAAAATAGAAACCTCATTGCTATGCTCATGTATTAGAATTTTTGCTACACAAGAGGTTACACTTTTTTAAAAATCCATAGGTTCACGTGTCTGAAAGCTCTCTCCAATGGCACTTTTAAGAAATGTGCCTTTTCTTTCCTTTTTCTTTTCTCCCAACATGAAAACAAAACAGAATTTAGAATAAGCTTTTTATGCTCATGTGTCAAGCAGTGGAGACCATAAATCCAGCTATGGCATTCAACTACTGAGAAGTTACCTTGAAAACCTAAAATAAAAGTTTATGCCAAATAGAACTATAGCCTCCTCTTCCTACTCCCTGGTGTATAAGGAGCTATCTCTAAAGACCAAAACAGCCAGAACCTTAAAAGGGAAATATCAACAAATGTGTCAAACTACAGACTCAAGTTTTTTCTGCTATGTTGCTGTTTTGTGGGGTTATTCTGAACTGTTTGTTCCAATTACTTGAAAAAAATGTTTTTATAGGAATTATGATTTTAAATAAAATGAGAACAACTAAAATAGTAAATTAGGCATCGCTTTTAATTTTTCCTGTGAATATCCCACTGTAGGGCTTCCATTTTCCAAATTTTGTTTCTCTAGTCCCTGTGCTACTTTCACCAATGCTTACAGAAGTTGGCATATAATTCAAAGACTCATTTAGCTGTCAGTCTAAGGAAGATCGGTGTTCTTAAGGGTTAAGAATGCCTCTATTCCAGATTTCACCTTCATCTGGCTAGAATAATTTCTCTTTCAAAGGCAGAAGATCATAACCTCTCAGTTAATGCAATATTTGTCTTTACTCTCTTTTCTCTCTATAGGATCTGCCATCTGCCCTAATCAGAGAAGTCTCGAGATCTACGATATATGATTATCGCAGTCTTATCACCATTTGCTAAATGCTCGACTCTTCAAACTTGCTCTGCTTAGTTTACAGTGCTAGATGAAAATTGCAGTTGGAAAGATCAGAGTTACAACTGGGCCAATGTCATCTTGTGTTTCTTATTTTTCAAAGGTACAAAATGCCATAACTTTGTTATGAAGCAAGCAGATCTTCCTAAAAACCTGCCAACACTTTCAAGATGAAAATGATCATGTCACAGTAGTGACCCCCCTTTAATGTCACCTTCTCAAAGCTTTTTCATTTTTAAAATCAAGGATACATTCCTTAATGAAATCAGAAATATTCCCTGAAATATTTTCAAATAAATAAATGTGTTTTATAACAAAACACATTAATGCCAAAATCATGGAGCATAAGTGATCTTTAAAAGTGCATACCAGGGGCACCTGGGTGGCTTAGTTGGTTAAGTGTTTGCCTTTGGCTCAGGTCACGATCCTGGGGTTCTGGGTAGAGCCTTCCACCTGGGCATCCTGCTCAGCAGGGAGTCTGCTTCTCCCTCTCTCTCTGCCCCTCCTCTCTGGTTTTTTTCTCTCTCTCAAATAAATAAACAAAATCCTTTAACAAAAACAATTTTTTTTTAATAAAAGTACCATATACACACAGAAGCAAGAAATAGCTCCAGGGATTTCTGCAAACCACACCAAACTCATGCACATTTTGGAAACCTCTGGTTATTTAACTGCATACAGAGAGGTCATTACAGTTTATTGAACAAACACTACTTTTTTACTGCTTAATAAATACATATTTATATAAGCAACTTAATGGATCCAGGGAAATCAGTCGATAGTTTGTACAAGTCCCTAAATGGAAGACACATTTACATAGCAATGTTTCTTAAGCCTCTAACACACATAAGAGAAATTATAACAGCTTTTTAAAGAGCAGCTAATTTGTTAGTCATCACACAAATAATTACAGCAAAATTAGTGACTCTAAAACCTAAAAAGGGTATTGGCACAAGGATAAATATACATAGATCAAGAAAACTGAGAGACCAGAAAAAAATTCTAACATTTATGATTACGTGATTTTTGACAGAGGCCAAGACAATGGCAAAAAAAAAAAAAAAAAAAAAATCATCTTTTCAACAAACAAGGCTGGAACAAATAGATATCCATATGTAAAAGAATGAGCCTGGACTCTTCCTCACACCATACACAAAATTAACTCAAAGAAATTCTAGACCTAAATTTGAGAGTTAGAACTACAAGAGTCTTAGAAAAAAAACACAGGCATAAATCTTCATGACCTTAGATCAGGCAATGATTTTTTAGATACAACACCAAAAATATAAGTGTCCAAAAAAAAGGGCAGGGTGGGTTAATGGGACTTCATTGAAATCTAATATTTTGATACCTCACAGATACCATAAGTAAAGTGAAAAGACAGGTCACAGACTGGGAGAAAATATTTGCAAATCACGCACTGATAAAAGGCATGGATATACAATATATAAAAAAATTTTTTCACAGGTATATAATAAAAAAACAAAGAGCCCAATCCAAAAATGAGTAAAGAATCCAAAGAGACATTTCTCCAAAGAAGATATACAAATGGCCAATAAGCACATGAAAAGATGCTCAACATCATGGACAATGGAAATCACAACGATAATGAGATACTAGGGATGCCTGGGTGGCTTAATGGTTGAGCGTCTCCCTTCGGCTCAGGGCATGATCCTGGGGGTCCTGGTATCAAGTCCTGTATCAGGCTCCCCACAGGGAGCCTGCTTCTCCCTCAGCCTGTGTCTCTACCTCTCTGTGTCTCTCATGAATGAATAAATAAAATCTTTAAAAAATAATAATAATGAGATACCACTTCATACTCAGATGGCTATAATCAAAAAGACAGATAAAAATGAATGTTGGTGAGAGTATGGAGAAACTGAGGCCTTCATATATTGCTAATGAGTATGTACAATGGTGCAGCCACTTTGGAAAAGTGTGACAACTGAATAATATACTTTAAACTTTATGATATGCAAATTATATATCAATAAAGCTATTAAAAATCTTAAAAATTGATCTAGTATCACTTACAATGACATGTGTAATCATATGCTTCTTCACATCAAAATTCTTCACACATGTACTTTTATCAATCCCAATATACTGAGTCCTTTATATAATACATTAGCCCTTTTGTGTGTTTTTTGTTTTAAATTACTTTAATCCAAAAATTCTAATCAGGTCCATATGACCTGATTTGTTTTTATTTTACTTATCTTTCTTATGTACATATAATTAAACATCTTTTTGTGCTTGAGAAGAAATGTCTACAGATGCCTTTCTGGAGAAATGAATAGGAAAAAAGAATCAGAATGCTTTCTTGTAGAACAATATTGTCAGATACAGAACTAATTGTCAAGTAGTCAATGATAACCAGAGATGAACCAAACTCCTAATGTTCTTGTCCTTTAAGCATTTGGTAAATTTCACTTATACTGCCCATCACAATGTTCATCTTTGTATAAATTCCATTGTTTCCCATATTAGCTCACCCACAATGAAGACTGGACTATTCAGTTGTCTGCACAATGCTCCTATATCTACTCAATGAGCTCTGACCCAAATAGCCACGTTCACACAATCCTTCCTAGAGATGTCTATAAAGGATATCAAACGCTAAGTATAAGGATGAAGAATACACAATCGACACAGTTCACCCAGGCATCCTGCAAACTGACAAGCCATCCATGTAGTATTACTACTGTGGCAAACTTGATGAGACTCCTTGTATCCTCACAGTATAAAAGCAATTACCAGACTTCATGAATAACCGAGTTAAGAACTCAAATTAACACAGAAAAATTCCACCTTCAGATTCTGAGTACTATCACTCAGACACTGCCACTCATTTTATCTCTATGCTCTTCTATACCAATGCCTTCAAGAAATAGAGGTCAACTGTAAAATTTCTAACTCCTAAAATTAGAAACTGGAACACAAAACTGCATCCTATGCTAGAAAAACACTTAAACCAAAGTGATTTATCAATTTTCAGTATATGAGGGATTATTAGTAAGAAGGCAACTGAGGGTGCCTGGGTGGCTCAGTTAATTAAGCATCTCCCTTTAGCTCAGGTCATGATTCTGGTTCCTGGGACAGAACCCTGCATTGGGCTCCCTGCTCAGCGGGACTCTGCTACTCCCTCTCCCTCTGCTGCTCCCTCTCCCTCTCAAATAAATAAAATCTTTAAAAAGGGAAAAAAAAGAGAGAGAGAGAGAGAGAGAGAGAGAAGACAACTGAAGCAGGTTCTCCAGTCCCAGTCAAGCCTTCAGAGGACAGCATCCCCAGCCAAAAATGCAGACTGAAGCCTAGGGAGACTCAGAGGAAGCACTACAGAAGCAAACCACTCTGTAATTTCTCAACTGTGAGACAGTAAAAGTTTGTTGTTTTAAGCCACTTAAAAGAACAAACACACAAGAAAACACTACGTATTCTTTATCTCCACTCAGTTTTAAATAAAAATGCACTGGTTTAAATTATAGCTGAGTGAGTTTATGCTATAGCTCTCCTAAAATTTCTTAACTAGAAAAGCATGCAATAAAGAAATACTTTAATAAGAGGAATTTTAAAGCTATTCTTCCTGAGGTCAACAAAGACAAGTAAGATAGTTGTTTTGTTTTGTTTTTCCAAGAAGTGAATCAGCTGCAGATCTAAGCTAGAGAATGTTAGATTGAATGGGTAATTCCCACTGATTGATCCCACAGACATTTTTATGGGAGGCTGATGAAGTACAGCCTAAGGATAAGCATGAGCTGGGGGATGGGAAGCTGGCCAGCTCCCAACAAGAAATCAGAGCTGGTGCAAAGTTGGCTTCATGCTGTGGAGAGGAATCGGGATCTCCAGGACCTGCCATTCAACCATTACAATGAGCTAAAACCAGTGCTTGAAAAACACTAGGTAATGACCAGTATGCTTTCCTGCCCAATCAGTCTGATACAGCAAACCAAAGGAAAACAACAGATAACCACCATAAAACATTCAAATACCATTTGGCAGCTGAGCCTCAAGGTAGCCAGTCCGTAGGTATACAGTGCTACAGAAAGAACCACAGACCACCTCATTTTCACGGAGCGCTAAACTAGATATGAAATAATATTTGGCATTCCAGTACAGTGACAGCATTTTTGTTATAAAAATGGGTTTAAAAAATCACTGGCTAATAAAAATAGAAAAAAAAAAAAAAAAACAAAACTTGGACTTATTTTCCAGAAGCAGAAAGATTCTTTTAGAATTTACTGTATCTCTATACAAACAAGTAAATGTACAAAAGGAATACTTTATTCTCTCTCTCCTTTTTTTTTTTTTAAGATTTTATTTATTTGAGAGAGAGCACAAGCAGGGGGAGTGGCAGAGGGAGAGGGAGAAGCAGGCTCCCAACTGCTGATACGAAGCTCGACCTCAGGACCTGGGATCATAGCCTGAGCCAAAGGCAGACACTTAACCAACTGAGCCCCTAGTGGGCACCCCCTACTCTCTTTTTTAAAAATAGCAC
This sequence comes from Canis aureus, assembly GCF_053574225.1. Taxonomy (NCBI): domain Eukaryota; kingdom Metazoa; phylum Chordata; class Mammalia; order Carnivora; family Canidae; genus Canis; species Canis aureus. The sequence continues at coordinate 45,500,862 of NC_135631.1, forward strand.
TTCATTAAGATAATGAAATATGCCAGAAACAGGTCAGAAAAAAAAAAGCCATAATCGTTCTAAAACTTTATGAAAGCCTGCAAGAAACTTCCACAACAGGTAAAAACATGAGTTTAATTGCTCTTTTGTTATTTTTAAATGCTACTTTTTTGTTTGTGGAAGGGACATTTCAAAGCACTAGATGACAGCTCTGTTTTTCTTGCCCTATATCTACTCCAAAGGATGATCAGTGAGAGGCACTGAGGTCCCATCTCCCCCAAGGGATAATGGTCTTACAATTTCACCACAATTGTCTTTCTCAAAATTTCTCCTAACGAATAGTTAGACATTAAAAATATTATGGATAAATAAAAAGCCCCAAGACTGCACATAATGGAAGACACAAAGCACTTACCTTCTTCCCTCCAGTCACAAACTGCTTGCAGCTGGATTTCACGAAATGGGGGTGCACAGCAATGATCTGCAAAGGAACAAGAACCCATCACTGATTTAGGAGTCACAGTGAGAGCACAGAATGAAACTCCTTTACACATTACAGGTAGCATGATCTAAAAATTATCCTGATAGCTAGGTAAGAAGAAATCTATGCAGGTAATAGCCTAAGACTGATGAAGTCTGAGTTTTGCTCTTTGGTAAAAAGACTTCTCCTGTGAAGCCAGGTCAAAGCTGAACGATGAGAGTGAATTAGCTCTAGTTTCTGGCTGAGTGAAGGACTCTGAGTGGGCACCTCTTCCTTAAGATCAATCAAGGCAACAAGATGTCACAAATGCTTGTAACTGAATATGATGCATGGGAGAAATCCAGAAAAAGCCAACTAATTCCTTGTCCCAGATGCCTTCCAATGATCTGAGGGCACCCAAGTGGAACAGGTGGGGGAGTGTGACCTCCAATACACGTGGAGGGGAGGGGTCACTCGGAGGCCCTGGCAGTAGGAAAGCTAACAGAGCTGTAGGACCCCAGCGACAGAGCTGACCAAGCAGGACCTCCCCTTGGCCCTGCAGCCCAAGTGGTCCCCCCCCCACACCCATGCTCACTGGCTGTCCACTCAGCCAATCTCCTCTCAGCCCCTTTCAGGGGTTTCTCCACAGGCTGCTCCTCCCTCATCACTGTCTACTTCATTTACCCTGACTTTTCTGGAAGGTTTGGGGGCTCCCCTCAGCGCAAGCTCATCCTCGTGGCTCCTCCTTTGTGGTTGTGCGTCTGCATATACTCTTACCACCTTGTCTTAGTTCCAAAACCACTGTAATTGCTAATACATCTTGGTTTTTTTCTAACCTAACATAACAAGCACTTTTGGGCATTAAAAGAAAAGTCACACAACTGTACCTTCACAACTTTTAACTAGATGCATTTTATATTCTTATTGACTAATACATTCCCATCCTCCAATGGAACTGATTCCACCTCCTACACTGTCATTGTTTGGGCTTTAGGCATATGCTGCCATCTTTCTCCAACCATTCCTGCCTCCCAGGCTAGCCCTGCTTCCCTCCAACACTGTCCTAATCCACCCTGGAAACGAACTGAGTCATTGACACATTCTTAACATCTCTCATGAGAGTCCTCTTACCTCCCTTATAATGCATAACTCTAGAGAGCAACTTATTCCAGATATCCCCTATGTTCCTTGACCACATTATGTCAGCCTTTTCTTCTCTTCAGCTGTAAGAAACCAAGGCCTCCTGGGTCACTGCTCTTAACAGCAGCTCCTACAGGGCCCAAGTGGGCGGTATGTAGGCTCGGTCTCACTAACAGAGGCAGGAGGACTCTTTCCTACCTAGGTCACTCTCCCTCCCTACGTGGTCGAATCCATTCCCCAGCACTGCCCAGCTAAGTATTCTTTGCTCTTTATTTGCAATCTTTACTCCTCTGCTGATTTTTTTTTTTTTTTTTTTTTTTTTTTTTGCCATCAACTAAAGCATGACTGGCAGGAATCAGGCCAGGACAAGGCCCTGCTCTCCTACTGGATGATCTCTCTTCTCCATCACCAAACTCTTCAGGAAAAAAAAGTTTACACTGGTTGTTTCTACTGCTTCATCTACAATTTCTCCCTTCCTTTCCTTCCTTCCTTTCCTTTCCTTCCTTCTTTCTTTTTTCCTTTCCTTTTTCCTTTCCTTTCCTTCTTTCAATTTTATGTATTAATCTGAGAGAGAGAGAGAGAGAGAGACCATAAGCTGGGGGAGGGGGAAAGGAAGAGGGAGAAGCAGCCTCCCCACTGAGAAGCCCAGGCAGGACTCGATCCCAGGACCCTGGGATCATGACCTATGCTGAAGGCAGAGGCTTAACTGACTCAGCCACCCAAGTGCAGCCTCCAATTTATTTCTTGATATATGGTGAGCTTTCATATGCTTTTGAAACTGTCCTCACTAAGGTCACCAGTGACTTCATAATTACCAGGTAAATGCCCTGTGTCAGTCCTCATCATGTCACTTCTACACTGATGCCCACTCCTTTCTTCTGGAATCTCTCACTCCTCTGGCTTGCCTGACACCATTCTTCTGGAGAGCCCTTGCTCCCCACCCCATATACACACTGCCTGAATCATTACATTGGAATGTTCCAGAATTTCACCATCAGTCTTCTCTGGTCACTCTTTAACTTCTACCTGGATGATATCTTTAAACAATGTTCATCCTACTCAACTGTGGTTATCAACTTTGCATTTTTACGACCAATCTCTACCTGAGCTCCACATTCATGTTTTTAACCTCCAAACCATTTCCACCAGATATACTAGTCATTTGAACTCAGCACCAAATGAGCAACATCCCTTCTTGCAGCTGATGGCATCACCACATACCACTGCCAGAGCAAGAACCAGCTCCTCCCTCCTTCATCACCCCATCCAACCCATCACGATGGCTTGCAGCAAAGTCTACTTTCTAAAAGCTTTCTACATTCACGCCTTCAACTCCACCTTGAATATTCCTGACCCTCCTGTTAATGAGGTCCTGTGAAGCCCTGCCTCAAGTTCAGCATTAGCCTTCTAAATTGCCTTCTGTCTACAATCTCTCTCCTGCTTAAATCACCCTCCACTCAGGCAGAGTTGCCTTTCTAAAACACACATCAGATCCTATCTCTCCTTTACCTGTTGATCAATAAGTGTTTGAATAAACAAGTGAAAACAATGAATGACCTCTTCCTTCAACAGCTCTAATCATCACTTTAACGACCATAACTGTTATTTAAGACCGCTCTTCCTGCCACGCATCTATCAGCCCTCTAATCTATACTGTATATAGTCACCATATTAATTTTCCTTAAGCTTAGCTCAGTTTATGTCACTTCTCTGCTCTTAAACATTCAATAATTTCTCCTTATCTACCAGAGTTCCAAATTCTCTAGCCTGAAAATAAAACCAGCCCCAAACTGCCTGCACGGCTCTCCTGCCAAGTCAGTGTTTTGTGCACCATCTAAACTAGACTGTTTTTGCCACTTCCTGAACACAACTTGGAACTTTCTGGCCTCTCCATCTATATTATATTGTTCTTCCACATGGAAAGCCGGTTTGTCTGCCCTGTCCATTTATTATTTTTTTTTTAAATTTTTTTTAACTTTTATTTATTTATGATAGTCACAGAGAGAGAGAGAGAGGCAGAGACACAGGCAGAGGGAGAAGCAGGCTCCATGCACTGGGAGCCCGACGTGGGATTCGATCCCGGGTCTCCAGGATCGTGCCCCAGGCCAAAGGCAGGCGCCAAACCGCTGCGCCACCCAGGGATCCCGCCCTGTCCATTTATTAATGCCCACCCAAATATCACTCCTCCTGTGAAGCCCTCACCAACAAGGACAACTAGAAGTAAACTCTTGGCTTTGGACTCCTTGATACTGTTTTTACCTCTTTGATTCTTTAATCATAGGCTGTATGTGTCATCTCACTCACTACAACAAAAGATTCCTGGGGACGGACCGATGTCATAGTCATATAACACACATCCTGTGCTCTTTTACACCATCAGATGATATCTAGTACTTCCTAAGTATTGAGAAGATGCTTACTGACAAAATTAATGCAAGATGGGTAGCGCTCAAAGTACTGCAATCCTAATTGTCTTAGTTAAGAAAACCCTTAGAAAAATTAAAACTTACTGAATACTTACTTTAATGGGACAGTCAAAAGTCTCATGAAATTCTTCTCCAGAATACAGTCCAAACACCTGCACCTGAAAAGTAAAATGGATCCTGTGAGTTCACCATGACAGCAACAAAGAAGGCTGCTGAGTCGGTCAAAATACATACTATTGATTTTTTAAAAAGTAGAATATTTAATAATCCAAGGCCCCTGTGATCTCTATTAAAGATCCAATGAAAACAATTCTATCAGGGTGAGAGTACTCCACTGCAATTAAGCTTTTATAAGCATCTCATGGATATAGTTCCCTTTACTTACCACAAATTTGTTTTATTAAATGGATACCAACTTTTAAAAATGAAATAGGTATGAATAGGTTATTAATATTCTTTTATGAACTTCCCATAGGCTAGCCCTAAAGGAATTATTTTTTCCTTCCCTTGAAGGAAAAAAAGAGCTTCTTTTTTTTTTTTTTTGAGTCATATATACATAAATCAACCATGCAGATCAATGTAGCAAGAGATGAGGTGAACTGCACTTCATTTATAATCTTATGCTGAATCTACTGAGAGTGTATAAAAATAAGATTTAAGTTTCTACTTATTACTGCCTCCTTTAAATTTGTTCCAGACTACTTTATCCATAATCTGAGTGGTTTACTTAAAAACTGAATGATAGACATATTGCAAAAAGTACGAATCATAAATTTACAACTTGATAAATTTTTATGAAATTGCATAAACCTTGCAGACACCATCCAGATCAAGAAATAGAACCCAAGGAGTGCTTTTGTATTGCTTCGCATTCAGTAACACCCTCACAAATGAACCACTACTTTCAGGTCTATCACCACAGATGAATTGTGCTGGTGTTTGAATTTTATACAAATAAAATCATAAACTATTTCGCTGGCTTATTTCACTTTACATCTTCCTTAGAAGATTTATCCACACTGTCATGTATAGCAGTAGCAGGTTCTTTGCCTTTGCTGTATAGTATTTCAATGTATGAATACACCACAATTCACATATCCACCTTCTGTTGATCATTTGGGTTGTTTCCACATTGGGGCTATTACAAATAATGCTCCCATGAGCACTCTTTATAAATTTTTTGGTGCACTTAGATACACATTTGTGAAGAGTACGTAAGTGGGAATGGAACTGTCACAGGCTAGGCAACTGTTCACATTTAATAAACAGCCAAACCATTTCGCAAAGTGGTTTCGATCAATTTACACTCTTATCAGCAGAGCTTAAGATTCCAGGAGCTCTCAGACACTTGGAGCTAACTATTAGGGGCACTTAGAACTGTTTCCCAACACTTGGGATGTGTGCACTTTTTTTCTAGTCTCTAGAAGAGAGGTATTACTCCTTCTTTAATTTTGTAAGAACTCACTAGTGAAGCCATCTAGGTCAGATGGCTCTATGTGAGGAATTTTTAAATTACAAGTTCAAATATTTAAGTAGTTATAAAACTATTCAGGCTTTTGATTTCTTCTCATTTTCATCCTAGTAATTTGTGAAAGGTTCATTTTTGCGAGTTCAAAGAGGAAAATTTACTCATGACACAATATTTGGAGACAGAGTCATTCATTAAGAGGTAAAATCATGAGGACACCCTTTTTGGGGCTACTCCTTTCACATCCTGTGCCAAGTATGTTACCTGGATTCCAACAACAGCACACAGTCCAATGGAACAAAGATGGAATGTGATTTACCCTGAGGTGGTCTGTTAGAAGGTATTCTTGACATATAAACACATGCATGTCCCACTACCATCTTGCTTCTCATTGTTTGGAGGCAATTATCATTACTGCACAGATAAGATCCCTGGATACTAATGGCCAGGCCCCACCCTAGACAAACTAAACAGTTCCAGTGGGGTAGAATGGTATTTTAAAAGGTTCACAACTGCAAGTATGCAGTTAGCAATGAAAATCCTGCTCATTTGGTCCTTATAGGAACACCGCTAGGTATGACAGCAAACACTACCAGGCCTGTGGACCAGATGATTCTGCAGAAAAATGAATGACTTGCCCAAAGTCATTAAGAAGCAAGAATAATGTTCCAAACTCTATTCTCTTACACACTAACATTATATGACACAGCCTATAATATGGAAATAGATGTCTTTCTATGTTAAGTGTAGGCAAAGTGGGACAGGAAAAAAACATTCAAAAGCCTCAAATATTTACCAAACGGAAATGAAAGTGAATGTCAGACTCTGAATTAGGCAACTCTGTGACAAAAGCTGAAACTAAATGAAGCCGACCATTCATTCCACTGGACAAGCTTTCTTCTGACTACAGCAGAGTAAAGGTGATATTCAGAACAAAAGTTAGGGGATTTTTATTGTGGGGAAAAGTATATGAGATGTAAATAAACAATGTATGAACCCACAGAAGAAGACTGAGGCATCAGTAAATGAGAAAATAAATCTTAAGGAATGTGAATCTAAAGGTGAAATTAAATTATGAATCAACAGGGATAAATGTCCCTTAAAAAATTACGAACCCATATTAAAAAAACGTTATGAACCCATAGGAGACGTAATAGTAGAATAAGGGGGAATCAACAGGAAAGTGAACAGACCAGAGCTCTGGGCTATGTCTCTACTGCTACGTTTACCTCTTAATCACCTCTTCCTCAAATACTCCTATTTTCTCCCTCAATATGGAAAACACTGTAACTTCATGAGACAAGTCTCATAAACGTGAGCAGTACAAGCAGGGTAATTTGTAAAATCTTCCACATTTTGGTTCATTCCAGTAATGTGACAGGCCAAAGGAGTTGGTCACAAGTTATACTACTATAGCTAATTTAACCCAAAACAATTTTTATTCATTTCTTCTCTTTCTCCCTCTCTATTCGCTTTGCCTTTTGTCAGTGGATATCATACTTGTTTGTGAAAGGCATTTGTTGAATGTCTGCCTAGAATTCTGGCTTTAAGGAAGATCACATTCCAGATAAGAACCTGTAATTACAGACTAAAGTAGAAGGGATCCTTTTGAAAATGGTCTCCTCTAACAATCTCCCCCAATTAATCACAAAAATATCTAATGAAGGAAAAGACAAAATTCAGAACAGTTGGCCTTATAGTCAATCTTCTGCAGTCCTGGACGATTTCTCATGAACTCTAGGCCCGAACCACGGAAAGTATGTGATATGTTTTATTGCTTAAAGTAAAGAAAACGTACCCTCACAAAGCAGTAAGAAAGGTGTGTATTCTTCTCCAATTGAGCATCGAGTTATATTATTTGCCAACCGGGAAACTGGGCGACAGCCCATCTGATATAGAGTAACCGTGCATGAGGTGGCCAGAGTGCCAAGACAACCCCCCAGGAAGGACTTCCCTTGAAATGGCTTCCAGCTTCCAAACAGCAATGGGTAGAGTAGGAAGAGGAATGAATATGAAAGTAGCCATTCCATTGAGGGTGGTCGCTGAAGAGACCCTCACAGAGGAGATTGCCAGTTTTCATTTCCTCCACCCATAAAGAGTGTCAGAGACTCAGGAGAGGTGACAGCAGAGGCTCCCACATCACTGGGGGTGCTGCCTTCACTGATTACCTCTGGGCAGAGGAATTCAAGCTCATTAGCAGGACCCCTGTGCGGAGCTGAGAAGGTGATTTCCACAACACCCAAAATGGTAACAGGCAGGGCCAAGAGCAATCAGACATAGAATGTGTTTGCTAGCCCAGATTCAGAAAGAGCCCTTCTCCTTGATCTGGAATGGATAAACAAGCAACAAAAAATGTATACAAGGTCTATAAAAAGGATACTGCAGAGCACAATTCTGATAACTTGGAGGGAGAAAAAGCATGCTTTTAAAAATGTTTACTGGTAAGCGGATAAGAAAGAAAACTAGAAAACTGTTCAGTGACTTCACTAAGATGAAAAGACCTCCATGAGTCTAGAGCAGAAAGATAGCCTGATGATGCTAGTAAATACAATGTTTCTTTAGTTCCTCATACTATTCCAAACAATTTACAAATATTAATTCATTTACTTCTAATAATTAAGGAGGCAGACACTATCATTATCCCCATTCTATAGAAGAGGAAACCGACTGAGGCACACAGCGACAGGAATAATGAACCTGACATCATACAGCCAAAATGTGGCAGGACAATTCTACTCCTAATCTTGACACTGTACTGTCTGGCATTTTAAGACATACAGAAAGCTGTAAAACTTTAATTAAATATACTATCTGGCTAATATGCAAATAGAACTCGAGGGATGCCTGGGTGGCTTAGCAGTTAAGCATCTGCCTTTGGCTCAGGACATGATTCTGGGGTCCTTGGATCGAGTCCCACATCAGATTCCCTACAGGGAGCCTGCTTCTCTCTCTCTCTGCCTCTGTCTCTGCCTCTCTCTCTCTCTCTGTGTCTCTCATGAATAAACAAATAAAATCTTTAAAAAAAAAAAGAAAAGAAAAAAGAAAGAAGAAAAGAAAAGAAAAGAAAAGAAAAGAAAAGAAAAGAAAAAAGAAAAGAAAAAAAAGAAAAGAGAAAAGAAAAGAAAAGAAAAGAAAAGAAAAGAAAAGAAAAGAAAAGAAAGCTCAGAGCAACAGAAAGATTTCAGGAAAATTACAAATCCAAGATGGAATAAAACTCTATTCCATAAGGCAAAACTGACATTGGGAGGAAAGCAAATCAGCAAAGGGAACAAACCAGAAACTCTCCGTGACTACATAGAAATGAGGAGGACAAAAACATTGAGAAAGAAAAACACATACGTGTGTGTTGGTGTGTGTGCTTGTCTGTGTGTCATGCACACAGTATGACCAATTTTCTTAACAATATACCTATTTTCAAAAATAGATAAGTACCATTCACCCTCTCGCCTTGAAAAGTTTAGGTACAATAATGCAGCTGGGAGAAAGGCCAGTCTGCAATGGGTTAAGAAGTGAATGGCTAGCTGGAAAAACAGTTAACATACACCCAGAGGGCTCACCATACACCCAACATCTGGCAACAGGCAGGCCCCCCCAGTGTGTCCACTGCCCAGCAGCAGAGGCAGAGGCACTGGGAGGCCAAGGGGGAGCCCCCAGCCTAAGACAGGGGAGCGGAAATCCCGCCCAGGCAGGCGGAATACAGAGCCAGCTCTTAGCCTCTGCACTGGAACTGCCTCCAGCCTAAGTATTATTGGGTTTCTTTGAAGAAATGAAAATAAATGGAACTGAAGCAATAATCAAAATCAGAACTGAAGTAAACTTTCCCAAAATGAAAACAATACTTCAGTATATGGATCAAAAGGACTTACTGTGTTCCAGACAAAATTAATGAAAATAGACCCGAACAAGACATAACTTAGCAAACTGAACTACAAGGGCCGTATATTGTTGTTTTATTGTTGTTATTATTATTAGTCTAAGCTCCAAGGCAGGACAGAAAAAAAAAATTAAAAACGTTTTGTGAAGGAACAAAAGTATGCTAGCCTCAGACATGTCCGCAAAAATAAAGGTCAGACAAAAGGGAGCAACAGCTCCAAAGTTTTTAAGAGAAAATATCTCCACCCTGAACTCTACACTAAATTGATCCTACTTTATGTATGAAGGCGACATATTTTATCTAAGAAAAATCACAACAGCCACTTAAAGATGCATTGCGTCTAGATATCTAGGGGGGTTTATCTGTGTAATAATCTTTATGTTTTTAGCATTACTAACTACTTTGCCAGATCATTCTATACTAGATACTCAATTTCCTCAATAGTGGCTGGCTTACAGGCATACGTACACATGCACATACATGCGCAATACCAGCTAGCTTACATAAATTATGTGCACCAAAAGATTTGTTTTCAGTTCTATCAATGCTACTAAAATATACGTGAAAACTATTTTTAAAAATGTATCATGGGTCTACACCAAATATGGCATTTATAAATCTATCTAAATTGGAAAACAGGTATTTGCCGAGAAGTATACCAGGTGATATCTTAAGGTCATTAACCACTAGCCACAGTAAAATATCCCACTTTGCCATATCAAATAATTATTCAACAATGAAAGCTTTGAGAATTCCTTGATGAAGTATTTTAGTAAAAATTCTTTTCCAATATGAAAAACAAATATTCTCTTTCAACAATTTAGTTCAACTAAATTGGTTGTCAGCCCAGAAGGAATTCCTTATCTTTAAGAAAACAAAATAAAGATGATCTTTCCTTTACAAATACATGACTAAAAAAACGTTTCATTTGTTTGGGTTAATTCTAAATTTCATTACATACCAACTCCTCCCTCAACTCCCTGACAGTCTGGTCCTCCTCAGAATTTTAGAAAGCACTATAAAACTTGACAGTGCTCTTTGGAAAACACAGTGTTCCAATGACCATTTCAAAGGACCTTTTGGGCCACATTAAGCTTAGATATATAAAATGTATTCTTGTGTTTCAAGAGGACTTTATTTTTCTTTTGCTGATAGATTAAATGGGTATAAATCTTTTACATGGAGTACATTATTTTTCATTTACTCATCTTAATGACCCACTGAATTTAGATCATGTAAAAATGCAAAATTAGATTAGGAAATGTGCTCTATTCAGTCAGGAATATGTAAGACTGTGTAATGATTCTAAATGCACTTTCTTCTCAAGCTGTTATTTTAGAAAAGTAGCTTAAATACACTGTGCATTAGAATTTTATCATTGCAAACCAACATTAGAAAAGACTTCCATCGACTGGAAAACAAAAAAGACATTCTTATAAGTGGAAAATCAATCACCACAACCACTAAATGTCACAGCTCAACATCAGCAAGAAGCACTGATAATTGTTAGTTATACACTGCACAAATGATGTATGTCCTCGGTAGAGGAAGTGGGTGCCAGGTTTTTAGAAAACTGTACATATATTGATTTTACATTTATTTAATGTGGCCATTGTAAGACACTTTATTCTTCTGATAAACTATGATTGCTTATCAAAAGATTCTATAATTCAAGAGAAACATTCATAACTTGTGTGAAAATGAAAACCACCGGCCCACAGAAATCAGGCCCACAAAATCCAATTTTGTGGATTTATGGCAGAAAGGCATTAAACTACTGTCTTGCAGGAACTGCAGACTAGTCACTGAAGTATAAGTGGCACAGCAGTAATGATTAAGGTGACACGTCCCCCTGCCACAGCTGTTAATCAGCTTAATACTAGTTACATTATTGACATTCTTGTAATTACTTTTCCTAAGGCACATTTGTGCAAAATATATTTTACTTTAATTATGAGCAATCGGAAGCAAGTCCAATACCCAAAAAGAATAATCAAGATTCTCCTAGGGCAGGTATACAGTAAGCAGAGGTGTTTCCAAGCCCCTAGAGTGGGAGAATATTCCAGTCCTCAGAGCCAGACGGTGCTTTCCACCTGCCCCAGTCATTGCCATACCTTGCCATCCTCTGAACACACGCCCATGTGCTCTCCACTTTCATCCAGGCTAATCTGATTTATCTTCACAGGACTCTATTAAAATAAACAAATAAACATGTAAAACTTCAGGAAAATATATATCAACAACCAAATGCTTTGGCTCTTTGTAATATTTAAGTGATATAAACTGTCTATTAAGTTTAGATGTGTGAGTCCAAGACATACTTGGCATTTTGCAAATGCAAATGGTAAAGCACAGCTTTGTTCTCACATGTGTAATAAACCCAGAAACCTAGATTTCTTGAAATTACATATTTCATATGCTTCAAGTCCCAGCTAAAATGTTTTTTGTTACAGGTTATATGGCTTTTTATTAACTCTGTTCTATTTATTCCACATTCCTAAAATTCCTTCCCAACCAAATCCATTAAAAGAACATAACAAACACCAATGTAAAAATCATGATGTAAAGAGAAATTTTCACTGTTTTAGCTTGGTATGTCAGCCACGCTATCTGTTCTTCTCTCTTAAATCACAAGTCAACTTTGTATTTGCACTTTATTCTTCGTACTTTCTGGGGGGAAATCCATAGGGTCTAGTTGATATTCACTAATTTGTTATCCCTATTCTTTTTTTTTTTTTTTTTTTGTTATCCCTATTCTTTTGAGTAATCTCAAATTTTAAAAATCTGTCAAGACCGAAATCAGGCATTCTATTTTGGATGTATTTTCCCAAGTATAAATACACAACAGAACTTTTACAACTGTTCATGGCTTTCTAGTTTTCTATGTAGTCAACTGTTTACTTACTTAAACATTCATATAGGTGGATTTTCCAATAGAAGTTAAAACTGGTAAATGTTGACATTAAGAAATGGCAACCTTTTTTCCCCTTCTTAAATAATGGCAGCTTCCTGCTATTTTACACAAACATGATAGAACAAACTAAGCATGGAAAGAAAAGTAAGCCTTTATCAGTTATGACATGAGTCTGCAAATTAGTTTCTTAAAGTTTCTAACCTTAAAGTAATCTGGCTTATTGATAAGAATAAATGAAAAAATAGAAAATGGAATGTTCCTTTCTCAGAGAAAGTATCTTAGAACTAATAAGCAAAGGTGAGAGCAGATCCAGACTCCCAGACCTTGGAAGGCCACTCAATGACTAATGCTGCGGAGACAAATTCCTCAGTCGCAGGTTAAGACGGCTGGCCTCAGAATCCTTCCTCATGTTGATTCTCGCACAAGCAACATTCCTGAAATGCAGTCTATGAAAAGCAACCTATCTCCTTAAAAGTTCCTAGAATGTTGGGGTGCCTGGGTGGCTTAGTCGGTTATGTGTCTGCCTTTAGCTTGGCTCATGATACTGGGATCCTGGAATCAAGTCCTGCGTCAGGCTCCCTGCTCAATGGGAAGCCTGCTTTTCCCTCTGCCCCTCTTGTGCTCTCTCTCTCTCTCAAATAAATATATTTTTTTTAAAAAGTTCCTAGAATGTTAAAAAGAGGAAAGGATCTTGTAGATAGATATTTGATCCCTTTTATAGAAAAATAAACCAAAGTCCACGGATGAGAATCACAATAAAGAACAAGGGATCTAAACCTGAGAGCACTGGACAGGCGTCCTGCACAGGGAGTGTTGTGATGAATGGCAAGGAATATGCAACACAAAATACATGCTGAACTGGGACACAGTGAGGCCAGCATGTCTGGACTTCTGGCTGACAAGCCTGACTCGGCACAGCTTCTACAGTCTTCTCTGGATAAATGCTTTCCTCATCAAATATCTTCTGTCACCACCCTCCCAATGCTCATCATTTTGCTCATCGCACATTTTAATACCCATTTACTCTCGGCAAATATAGACCTCACATACCCCTGACTGTAATTTAACCAGGATGTGATATAATCTATCTCAAATTATAATTTAATAGGTGCATGGGAGCCTGAACAACGTTGAGCTTTTCTCTCCTGTCCTGTCCAATTCGGTGGTATCCACACGTGACCATATAGGTTAAATTAGTAAAAACTAAACAAAATCACAAATTTCATTCCTCAATTGCACCAACATCTGCCAAGTGCTCAACCACCACACAGACCAGCAGCTATCGTATTAGTACACCAATCAGAATATTTTCCTCACTGCAGAAACTTCTACTGGACGGTGCTGTTCCAGGCCTACAAAACTGAGCCCTGACACGGACTGCAGTCCTTCTTTATAGGCCTTTCTTTACAACAACTCACAGTAAGAAGTGTATTTCCTTCCCATATGCATGTCACAATTTATGTGATCTTTTTTCTTGGGCTCTGGCATCTTGCCAGTATTCTCCAGGTCACACTGTATCATTTTCCAAAGACTCGGCATACACAGTAGCTGGTCCTCAGGATCTCAGGGGAAACAGTCGGCATAGGATGAGCATACGATGGGCATAGGATGGTCATCGCTACCTCACAATAAGGAAAAGGAAACTTCCAGAGTTTCTCAGAGCTGTCTGGAACCACAGGACTTCTCACTGGCTAGTCATAAGAAAAGCAAACTTTTAATCACAATGTGTTTCATCCTGAGTAGAATATGTACTGGCATATTAGCAATCTAACAGGGAAAAGCACATCTACAAAATTTGAGAATCTTCTTTTCCTCACATCTCTGTTAGCAACAGAAATTTTTTTAACCTTATTTTTCTGCCAATGATCATTGATTTACTTCCCTACTTGTAAACAAGCATTTTTTTAAAGATTTTATTTATTTACTCATGAGAGGCGGCGGGGGGGGGGGGGGGCGGCGAGGGGCAGAGACACAGGCAGAAGGAGAAGTAGGCACCATGCCGGGAGCCCCATGCGGGACTTGATCCCGGGACTCCAGGATCACGCCCTGGGCTGAAGGCAGTGCTAAACCGCTGAGCCACTTGGGCTGCCCAACATAAGCATTCTTAAGTCTGTTGGCCAATTAATTTGCTCAAGCACTTGAGCTTGTTCACAGACAGCTTTTACTCATTTTTCTATGGATATGTGTGTTGCTATTTTTTTTAATTTCCTTTTTATTTTTAGGGTATGAGACCTTGGTACAATCTCTCACCCAGACGCTGTATGCAGTCTGTTTTTGTTTTTGTTTTTGCTTTTAATTGCAAGATGGTTATTACTTTTTTTCTAATGTTTACGTCTTCAATACTTTTGGGACTCATTTTTTTTCCAAAAGGATATCCAGTTGGGGTAGCCCCATTTATTAAATAATCCATCCTTCTTCTGAAGAGAACTATGTCATATAATAAATATTCACATACACTCAGATAACCTTCTGGGTTTTTAGTTGTGGTCTCTTTGATCATTGCTATATCAATTCATCACTGACTTAATTACAATACACATAGTATGTTCTGCTATCTGGTAAAAAGGCAAGACCCAGCCACAATTCTCCATATTTTCCTTGGCTTTTCTCAAGGATTTTTATGCTTCTCCTGTGAAGTTTAAAATCAAATGACCCTCACTTTGCTAAACACAGTGGTCAGTGGTCAAGCCTAACTTACCTTAACTGATACGAGGATGCTAATAACTCTCTCCTTCTCTTTGCTTCCAGGATACTAAACTTATCTGGTTTTTCTTTTAAATTTCCAGCTTCCCTCTCTGTGTCTATGGCTAGATTCTCACAATCTTCTGATTTCTCTGTTTCATGGTTCAGTCCTTGTAGCTCTTCTCTCTGGCGTCTATATTTGCTCCTTTGGCTATTTTCTCCCAAGCCATGAACTGACTCTTCTATTTCATCTCTAGATTGGGCCTCTTCCTCTTTCAGACCAATACACACAGAATTGCCTGTTTCACAGATGTACTTGGATGCCTCACAGGCATTCAACTGAAGTGTATCCCAGCCCAAGATCCTGATGCTCCCTTATGTAAGGGCCCTTTTTTTTTGGGGGGGGGGGGGAGTTCAATTTGCCAACATATAGCATAACACCCAGTGCTCATCCCACCAAGTGCCCCGCTCATTGCCCATTACCCAGTCACCCCAACCCCCCGCCCTCCTCCCCTTCCACTACCCCTTGTTCATTTCCCAGATTAGGAGTCTCTCATGTTTTGTCACCCTCACTGATATTTTCACTCATTTTCTCTCCTTTCCCTTTATTCCTTTTCACTAATTTTTATATTCCCCAAATGAATGAGACCATATAATGTTTGTCCTTCTCCGATTGATTTATTTCACTCAGCATAATACCCTCCAGGTCCATCCACGTCGAAGCAAATAGTGAGTATTTGTCGTTTCTAATGGCTGAGTAATATTCCATTGTATACAGAGACCGCATCTTCTTTATCCATTCATCTTTCAATGGACACCGAGGATCCTCCCAGTTTCGCTATTGTGGACATTGCTGCTATAAACAGTGGGGTGCAGGTGTCCCGGCGTTTCACTGCATCTGTATCTTTGGGGTAAATCCCCAGCAGTGCAATTGCTGGGTCGTAGGGCAGATCTATTTTTAACTCTTTGAGGAACCTCCACATAGTTTTCCCTTTTGAATGTTTTCCTCATCCCAGTTAAGGACGACTACATTCTTCTGGCTGCTCAGGGAAAAAAAAACCTTTGAGCTATTCTTGACTTCTGTTTTTCTTTCACACTCTACTGTGTATCTGTCAGCAATTCTGATCATCTCATAAACCAAAGTTATCCAGGCTGTGACCACTTTCACCAGCCCTACAACAGCCATCATGCCATCATCATTCTTGTCTGGACCATCCTAATATTCTCTTAACTAGTGGACCTGCTTCTGCCATACTCTCCCAGAAGTCTGTTCTCAAAAAACCAGCAGAGAGATATTGTTAACAAGTTGATCAGATAATGTCATTCCTTTTAAATCCTCCAATGGCCTCCTATCTCAGGATAAAACCCAAAGTTTTTACTATGAGCTGAGAGTCCTCAACAGTCTGGTTCCAGTCCTCCCGCCAATCTCTCCCCTCACCTATTCTCTGCCTTGTTCTCTCTCCTCCAGCCACGACGACCTTCCTGCTGTCTTCCTGCCTTAGAGCCTCTGCACCTGTCTGCCCATGCCCAAAATGCGTTCTTGCCAGATCTTTACTGGTCACCTTCTCAGGGACGTGCTCTGGCTACTGATCTAAAATTTCAACATTCACCAAAACAC
This sequence comes from Canis aureus, assembly GCF_053574225.1. Lineage (NCBI taxonomy): Eukaryota > Metazoa > Chordata > Mammalia > Carnivora > Canidae > Canis > Canis aureus. The sequence goes on from NC_135631.1 coordinate 45,517,423, forward strand.
TGCAACTGCTTCACTGCTTCATTTTCCCTTGTAGCACTTCTCACTACCTACCTTATTTTACTTATTTATCTATTCTCTGTCAAACTCACTCGCTATATTAAATTCACGAGAGACAGTTCAAAGAGTAAGAAATTCAAATTGCACAAAAATTCTTCCAGAGAAGAGAAAGGTTTCCCAAATCATTTTAGGAAGCCAGCATAACCTTATAATAACAAAATTCAACAAGGTTATTTTAAGAAAGAAAAGATACAAGTGAATCTCAGTCATGAACATAAATTGAAACATCCTAAAGAAAATATTAATAAAGTCGGCATATGTACAAAAGCCAAGTTTATTCCAGGAACACTAAGACTGGTACAATACAGGGAAATGAATGAATGTAGTATAATCTTCTGCATTAAGAAAATAAATGAAGACTATCAAAAGATCATTTCAGTAAATGCGGAGAGTGATCAAACTCAACACCCATTCATGGTAAAAACTCTTGGCATAGTGGGAGAGAAATTCCTCATTCTCACTTAATGGCAAAATGTTGAAAATTTTCCCTCTGATATATTTACAATATTAACTCTTCTAATCCATAAACCTGGAGCATTTCTCCATTTACTAGACAGTCTTTAATGTCTCTAAACAAAAATTTTGATATTTTTCTCCTTAGAGATCTTGCATTTTATTTTATTCTGGGAGTGGCAATGCCTGTAAGCACCCTTTTCTCATTCCTGGTATGTGTAATAGGATTGTTTACACAACATACAAAAATAGGCAAAATTCTATGACAGTGCACAGGGGGTACACATAGAGGGTATAAAATGAAAAAGAAAAACTAAGCATTTTCAATTACGAAGATCAGGGCAGTAGGGTCCCTCTAAGGGTACCGCAAGCAGGGCGAGAGAGCTGTCACATGGTCTATTCTTAACAGAGTGCTAGTTACATGATGTTTTGCTTTATAACTCTTGCTTTTCACTGCATATTTTATGTGCTTTGTCAAGTTGTATTTCACAAAGATAAACATTAAAATGTTAAAATAAAATTAAGGGATCCCTGGGTGGCGCAGCGGTTTGGCGCCTGCCGTTGGCCCAGGGCGTGATCCTGGAGACCCGGGATCGAATCCCACGTCAGGCTCCAGGTGCATGGAGCCTGCTTCTCCCTCTGCCTATGTCTCTGCCTCTCTCTCTCCCTCTATATGACTATCATAAATAAATTTAAAAAAATAAATAAAATAAAATAAAATTAAGAAGAACTTGCTCATGAAAATGTCTGTGGTCAATACCTTCATTGGCTTATTTCTTAAATCATCGTTTTGTTTTGTTTTGTTTTGTTTCCCAATGACTGTCAAATAACTCAAATGTTCTCATTCTATTCTGGTCATTTGATTTTCCCAGAAAATACTGCATTTCATATCCTTAAGAGATGAAAATTTCTTTTTCTTTTTTTTTTTTTTTAAAGATTTTATTTATTTACTCATGAGAGACACAGAGAGAGAGAGAGGCAGAGACATAGGCAGAGGGAGAAGCAGGCCCCGTGCAGGGAGCCTGATGTGGGACTCGATCCCGGGACTCCAGAATCACACCCTGGGCCGAAGGTAGACGCTAAAACGCTGAGCCACCCAGGGATCCCCTCTTTTAATATTTTTAATATTAAAATAATACTTTTAATATTTTCTTCTAATATTTTAATAATACTAATGATATTACTATACTACTACTATTACTACTACTACTACTACTACTACTACTACTACTACTACTGAGCTAACATGTCCTATTGTGGCTTATTGTGCACCAGTCTCTAAGAGTTTTACACATGTACCATTTGGTCCTCATGGCAACTCTAGGTGACAGGTACTATTATTTTTCCTATTTCCCATTTGCAAATATGAGAATGTAATTTTAACGTGTTTTATTTTATTAATTTCTAATTACATATTAATTTTCCCTTTTTTGCCTTTGGACATTTTGTTGACCTTACTGAACTTCCTGACATTAATATATTCCACGTTAGTTGTTAATGCTCATCTGTTAATCATAAAATAATCAAATGTCTGGCATTTGCCTTTGAGTATACCAACTGGCCACAAATCAGAGGCCAAAAAATAATGTGTAATTGCAATAATTATTTCCTCTTTGAGAAAAGTAACATTTTATTTTATTTTGTTTCATTTCTAAGGATGGTGACAGTATTAATTGGTTACTTACCTAGTTATTAATAAATTCTACTGTAACTACAACTGTGGTCAGAAATGTGTTTTGTGTAACATTTTTTTTTTAAATCGTTGCTCTTTGAAACCTAAGATACTCATTTCAAACTAACACATATTCTCTGGTTCAAAATACATTTTTTTTAAAGATTTTATTTATTTTTTCATGAGAGACACAGAGAGAGGCAGAGACACAGGCAGAGGGAGAAGCAGGCTCCACGCAGGTAGCCCGATGTGGGACTCAATCCAGGGTCTCCAGGATCATGCCCTGGGCTGAAGGTAGCACTAAACCTCTGAGCCACCCAGGCTGCCCCCAATACATATATTTTTAATATATGTATATTTATATTATCTAATTTTTACATATCCTTATTTACTTTTTCTTCTTGATCTACTGAAGACTGATAAAAGCATGTTTCAAAAACTTCCCATCACAACTGCAGTTTTGTCCATTCTTGGTTTTGGCTCAAGGAAAAAAAAAAGATTACTTTGCAAAGCTGTGTTCTACAGCAGATTTCTTTTATAAGACACTAAGAAATGGAAATTATCTACATTTCTAAAAGCAAGGAATATAAATGATGAAAATTAAAAGAACAAATTAAGTCAAAAAATGTATATGTACATTAGGGTGACTTTAGGGTGTCTAAATGGCTTAGTTGGTTGGGCATCAACTTTAGGGTGACTTTAGGGTGTCTAAATGGCTTAGCTGGTTGGGCATCCAACTCTTGATGTCAGCTCAGGTCATGGTCTCAGGGTCATGGGATGGAGCCCTGAGTTGGGCTCCACATTCTGCAGGGAGTCTGCTTGAGATTCTTTTCCTGTCCTTCTGCCCCTCTCTCACTGTTCACATGTGTGCACCCTCCCTCCCCCTCTCTTTTAAATAAGTAAATAAACCTTTAAAAATACAAAAAGACTCTGACTTTATCCGAGAGAAGTCAGGTCTTTGCCCTTGGTTTCCGGTAGATAACCTGTGTCATACCTACAGATCCGATAGGAATGTCTTTGTTAAAGGCAAAAGACCTCATAGTCTTTCAATGGGCCATGCCAGAAAGATTAACTTTGTGATTTTAGGTGAGGGCTTTGGATCACAGGGTATCAACCAACCCAGAAGCTGAATTCAACCATGTGGACAACCCATCAACCAATCATGCCTACATAATAAAATCCCAATAAAAATCCTGAACACCAAAGGGAGCTTCCCTGGTTGTCACACATCTATGCCCGGGGTAACATGCCCTGAGGACAATGGAATCTTGTATCCCAGGGTCTGCCCTATGAGACTCTTCTTTCAGCTGATTTTTTTGACTATATCCTTTCCTTACAATAAACTGTAATTGTGGGTATAGTAACTTTCAGTGAGTTCTGTGAGGCCTCTAACTAATTATCAATCATGAGAGTGCATCTGGGAACTTTCTACATCTTGTAGTTGGTGTCAGAAGTCTTCAGCAAATTCACTCATCTGGAAGACTGTGCCTTCAACTCTCACAATTCAGCTAACTCTGGGTAAAGATGATCCCGTGTTTATAAACACAACTGTATTTACAGGTATTTTCACATAGCATATGTGACTGGAAGTAGATACTCCAAAATATTAGCACTGGTTTTATCTAGGTGCTGAGATACTATTACTGTTTAGATTATCCTCTATTTTTTGCTAATTTCTAGGATATATATCTGATTGTAATACAAACATAAATATTTTTAAATGATTATGTAGTCAGTTCTCTAATTTAAAACCAAAAAGATAGCAAAATTTATCTTCGTTGTTAAAGCCGTCACTCTGAGGACCTGCAGCACCTATTTTTACCTAAAGCGACGACTGGGTATCATCACTATGCACATTGGTTTCTATTACTAGTTCCACAATATTTGATAGAGAACAAATAAATAACAGGATTTCAGCATTACAGCTGTCAATGGTACAGGTAGTGGGTCTGGCACCTATAATCATTCCTCACAGAAATAGGAACAAACACCTAATGCGTTTCTGCCATTTCTTCACACCTGAAGTAAACAGTGGGAAAAGGAGAAAAAGGGTACAGAAGGGAAAGTGGAGTGAAGAGTCTTTCTGCAATACTGCCTGTTTTACACACAGAATGTAGAGGGTATGTTTGCAAAGCTAGGACACTGGAGTAGATGTAAACAAGGAGAGGGACCCGAGGAAAAAAGACCAGAGAAAAATGGCCTCAGCTGTATTTTCCATTAGCTACAATTTTATTCCTAATGGAGACATGTTTGGAATTCTGGACAATATAAGTGAGTTTGTTCAAAAATCAATAATGTCAAGCTGACACTATAGAACATATAAAAATGTTTCCTTAATGGAACAAAAAGAGAGGCCTGAGTAAGCAGGAGGGGGTGAGGACTGGCACATACCTTCTAAGCCCAAGTCCACTACAGGTGGTCTCAGGTTCTTAAATTTAAAGAAAAGGCAAAATTACTAACATGTACACCTCATGTGATAATCAATTACCTAATGTAAAAATGCCTGAAATAAATACACTTAGTATGGATTATGTCAGCTCTTCAATTAGGAATAAATTCACGGTCATGGCAAAAGCTGCTCTTAATGGTGTTCTCTGTGGCAACTTCTTTTCCCTCGACACTCCTCATCATCCCACCTTAAGCTATCGGTCCCCCAACAGTGAACCTAAGAAATCAATCTGCTAATGTATAATTTGTAAGGCTCCTCTGACTAACAAATGGATAATTGATTCCTTCACAAATGCTGCATCCCCATGGACACAGAGTGGAATGAATAAGAAACAGAAGATGGATTTCATTTTCGTTCTCTGAGATCCACTAGTTAGCAATCCCAACATCCACATGGTTGCCCAGGCAGCTTCATGCTCTTTAGTCACACTTAGCAAGCAAGCCACACTTACATTACACGTGTGAAAAGCAAACGCCTGTTCTTTCATACTTGGGAAAAGCTCTTTTTACTGCTTATTTTACTCTCTCCTGATGATACACCCTGAGGTGAGCAAGACCTCCACCTGGATTTAAGAAGTCTCTGACAAATACACCTACTCATGAGTTTTCTACAAATCTACAAAACAAACATTTATTTTCTCACTGACTTATTCTATGGGCAGAACAACCTAACCTTTAACTACAAACTCCCAAATTTTCTCTGTGGCTCTAAGTTCATCTCAGGTTTTTAATACTCAGTATCAGGCTTGAATAGCTGAAGAAGTGCCGATGGTTCACATCTGGCAAACAGTCCCCCATGATACCAACTAGAATCATTCCATCATTAAAATGAGTACGCAGGAAAAGTATTCTTGTGAAGTTTGGAAGATGATACTACCTCCCTAAGCCTTAACAACTATGTTAATTTGAAGTTTATGATGTGATAATCCAGCTTTTAACAGAAGCTGCTGTTTCTGCAGATGAAAGAAAAATGCTTTGTTAGTATCCATTCATTCCAACTTGAGAAATAATTAGTATATTTAAAAAGCTACAAGGTCATTATTTTCCACTATGAATAAAAGAAAAATAGTGGTGAAAGGAGGCACAACTACATAGCAGTTACGTTTCAAATTTTGCCTGATAATGTGGCTGAAATATTATTTATTCTACAAACAACTACTGAGCACCAATTACAAATTGATACTATCAAAAACAGTCCTTTCCACAGAAATAGAAAAAAAAATCCTAAAATGTATATAAAACCACAAGACTCCAAATAGCCAAAGTAATCTTAAGAAAGAAGACTGGCTGGTAGTCAAGCGTCTGCCTTTAGCTCAGGGCATGGTTCCCAAGTCCAGGGATTGAGTCCCACATTGGGCTCCCCTCAAGGAGCCTGCTTCTCCGCCTCTCTCTCTGTGTCTCATGAATAAATTTTAAAAATCTTAAGAAAAAAAAAAAAAAAGAAAAGAAAAAGCTAAGTCATCACACTTCCTGATTTCAAACTATATCACAAAACTATATTGATCAAAACAGCACAGTACTGACATAAACACACACAGAGCAATGGAACAGGATCTAGGGCCCAGGAGTAAACCCACGCATATATGATCACCTTGTATTTCAAGAATACTCATTGGTGAAAGGACAATCCCCTTAATAAGTGGTGGGTAAATTCGATATTCCTTGAAAATGATGGAACTGAACCTTATCTTCTACCAACTGCAAAAAGTAACTCAAAATGCATTAAGAACTTAAAAGTAAGATATGAAACCATAAAAACTCCTAGAAGAAATTATAGGGGGGGAAAAGCTCCCGGATTGTCTTGGTTTTCTGGATTTGACACCAAAAGTTCAAGTAAGAAAACCAAAAATCAACAAGTGGAACTACAGCAAACTGAAAAGCTCTGTACAGCAGACATAATCAACAAAATGAAAAGGCAGTCTACAGAATGGAAAGCAGTATGTGCAAACCATGTATCTGATGCAGGGTTAATATGTAAAATCGACAAGGAATTCATACAATTCAAAAGCAAGGAAACAATCTGATTTAAAAATGGGCAGAAGCCTTCAAATGACATTTCTCCAAAGACATACAAATGGCCAACAAGTACAGGAAAGGGGTTCTATATCACTAATCACCCTGGAAATGCAAATCAAAACCATGATGAGCTATCGTGCCATATCCTAAGAGGACAGCTATTATAACAGATAACAGATGCTGGCAAGGATACGGAGAAAAGGGAACCCTGGTGCACTGCTGGCGTGAATATAAGTTGGTACAGCTACTATGGAAAACAGTGTGGGGATTCCTCAAAAAATCAACACCAGAACTACCACATGATCCAGCAATCTCACTTCTGGGTATATATCCATAGAAATGATTCATGATCTCAAAGAGATCTATACTCCCCTGTGTTCACTAGCATTTTTCTTAATAGCCAAGACATGAACACAACTTTAGTGTCCACTGATAGAGGAGTGGATAAAGAAAATGTGGTTATGTATATTTATATAGAATATTCTTCAGCCATTTAAAAAAAAAAAAAAACTGCCATTTACAACACCACAGATGGACCGTGAGGGCGTGATGCTAAGTGAAATAAGTCAGACAGAGAAAGACAAATACTTTATGATCTCACTTATATGTAGAATCTGAATCCAATTCCCAGAACCTGAGTAAGATGGTGGTTTAGGGGTTAGGGAGTGAGGAAATAGGGAAATGCCGGTCAAAGACACAAAGTAATAAGATGAGGAAGGTCAGGGGATGACGTAAGGCACAGCCTAGTGACTGCAGTAAACAACACTGTATGCTATAACCTGAAAGTTAGCTATGAGGGAAGAGCTGTAAAGTTCTCACCATAACGCCATCACCACCAAATGGTAATTACAGGAGGTGAAAGTTAACCTCATTGTGGTAAACGTTTTGAAACAGACAAGTATCAGATCATAACACGGTATACCTTTAAGTTATATAACATTATATGTCAGTTATATTGCAACAATGCTTGAAAAAATAAAATTGCATATTCTAAAAAAGAAGTACTAACCTATTACATAAACAAAGCTGATTTCTAAGTGAAAAGTATTTAAAATAACTTATGTATTAGTTAAAACATTAAGCATAGTTATTTTAAAGTCGAACAATTACATGTCTGCTATTTGAGGTAATGGCCATTATATTCCTAATGCAAGAATTCCAAAATACCCTTCCCGCATCACAAGCTGCTGAACTACAGAGCATTCCCGTAATTCAAGTAGCTTTGTGGTTCACCAAAGCTTTCCACTGATGCTGCAAAACTGTGAGTAAATATAAAATGATTACCTGAAGATACAGAGTACACTGTCTCCATCTCCCAATAGCCTTAATATTCTATAACTTCCACACACAAAAAAAAAAATTTGCCACTTAAATTTAACTTGCAGTTTAAAGATCAAAAACTGAAATTATCCTATTAGAAAATAAACGTCCCAAGAAAACGATTTAAACTCTAACTAGTGTCTTGAAAATAATCTAAAAGAAGTAAAAACCACTTGGGAACGAGAAGAGAGGAAAGAAGTTCTCCAGAAGAGTCACCTTGTTGGGAAAGAAAAGCATTTTGTCCATTCATTGCGTCATGGCTGTTTTAACACTTGAGCTTAAATTTCCTGCAGTTATAAGAACACTTCTAAATCAGTCTCTGCAAGCCGCTGAAACATTCCTAAGTACTTCAACCTTTCGAGAGTATCATCTAGGGGCGCCTGGGTGGCTCAGTAGGTTAAGCGAGGGACTCTTGGTTTTGGCTCAAGCCATGATCTCAGAGTCCTGGAATTGAGCCCTGCATCGGGCTCCCTGATGCAGAGTAGGCTTGTCCCTCTCCCTGTTTCTCCCCTACTCCCTTTCCCTCTCTCTCAACTCTCGCTCTCAAATAAATAGAGAGCATAGTGTGCCTTGGATGCTCTAAGCTGATGGCAGCACTTGGCCACTGCATCCGACTCATCAAAGCCGGGACAGGGGCCCCTCCCAGCATCGGAGGCCCCCAGTCCCTGGACACGGCTGGCCAGCTGGCCAGGGAGGAGGCCCCCAGTGAGGAGCTGAGGCCCCCACCCCGCTGCCGCTCCCATCAGGGTGAGTACAAGCTCCCAGAAGCAGGAGCGCCGAACGGCCTTCCAGCCTGCAGAAGACTTATTACATCAACATTCGTCCTCTAAATCCTAACCACCTTTAAAAGCACAGGGAGGATTTGAAGGGATTGCCTCTGAAGGAGCCGGCACGCTGCTGATTCCCAGAGCGGTTTTCCTTTCGTTCGACTGCATCTCCCGCCTCTGCCTGCCACATCCCCGCAGGCAGCAGGGGAGGCAGGCTTGCATACGACACGCACACAACACAATCCCTCGCAACCTGGGCACCGATTAAAACACTGCCTCAGTCAGAGGTGAAGTCAGGCTCCTGGTCTACTTTTATTTGTCTTTATTTGGTCCTCTTTCATTTACATGCTGGGGACTGTGCCGGCTGCCAGGTGAACACGGTAAATGTGGTCCTTGCCCTTAGGAGGCGTGCAGGCCACTGAAGCGCGCTGTTCACATTCAAGACCGTGACCTTCCAGGGACGCCACAGACCTGCAGCCATCCTCTGCAGGGAGATGGATGAATGGCAAATTGCAGTCAGAGCTCACTCTCCCCTGAGCGTGCAATGTCCGTTTGCCGAACAGAGCAGACATTCCAGAGAAGCCTCCCTACGACGCCTTGGATAGCTGTCTATAATACTAAATTTGGCAGCTGAGGGAGGAAAATGTTAATAGGAAATCAGTTCTGAGCAACAGCATAAGGAGCCAGCAAAGTTTCTCTTTCTCAGATCCACACCAGAAGAATTGCTGAGCCCAGGCCAGCTACCAGACACTGTACCCAGTCTGTGGTGCTGTTGTAAATCAATCAGCTTTCCTGGAAAACCACTCTTCAAAGCATAAACATTTTCTTATATACATAAATAACCTGTAAAGAAATACAATTGACAGTTTTCAAAATGGTGAAATATACTGTATGAAGTATGATAAAAATTATGTTCTCAAGCCGAGTTAGTATCTTCCTGACTTATACATGTATCCAGCAAAAACATAGAAGAAGGAGGGACAGAGAAAGGAAAGCAGAGCCACCAAAGAAACGCAGTCATCAGGGTATCGCGAGGGAACCGCATATTGGAAAATCTACCCATGAATGCATTTAACTAAAGAGCAACAAATATTACCAAAACCCCTCTGTGATAAAAGAGTATTAAATGAAAAGTGGACACACAGTGCCTGCTTTCAAGGTGTTTGTGTACACAGTCTGTGATTCCAGCACTTTGTGACACTTGTATTTTATAAGTTAACACATGAAACCACAGAGCATTTATATGACTAGTCCACAACCTATTTGACCTGAGAACAGGGGTTGTGTGTTATCATTCTTCATATCCTTTGCACATACTCAGAAATGTTTACTAAGGGAATAAGAAGCAATCAGTGAATGAATATGTGAAAAAGGCACTCTTTCATGTGGGGCCATCAAGAAAGTTGTCACAAAAGAGGTAGGACACTGAGCATTTCCACAGGCAAAGACAGGGGAGCACATTCCAGCAAGAGCCAAAGGACAAAGTCTGGATAGAGCATGGGCCACGATGAGGGAAAGAAATACTGTAGCAGAGACAGGGGAAGCCTGAGAGCTGCAGAGAGAAGCTCTGTTTTATTCCACAGGCATCAGGAGGCACCCAGGTGTTTTCAGGGAGGGGAGTAACAAAATCCCAGCGTTCCCCTGGGAAGACTGTGTGGACAGCTGTGCAAGGGATGGATTGGGGGCGGGGGGCACGAGGCAGGGAGATCGGCTGGGTTTCAGTGTAATAACCCAGGTGAGATTCAATAAAGACTTGACCAATAGTGGTGGCAGTATAAAGAATGAGCAAAAGAAAGAACAAGCTCAGAGAAGAATCTAGGGGATATACAAGGTAATGGAGGCACATGATGGAGGATAAACGTCACATGGTTGGAAGTAAATCCCGAGGAGAAGACAGGGCCTTCTAAAGACATGATATCTAACGGGCCTGGAAAAGCCTTGTCTCTGCAGTAAAGCAAAGATGGGCTTTTTCTTGGCTATAGTATTTAGATTCGTAAAGAGACTATTATCTTGTCTAGCCCACTCGATCCTACTGATAAAGAAACAAGGACTTCCAAAAGATAGATGGTCTAATTCAAGGGCAGAACCTTGCTGGGGCCAGTGTAAGTGCTGTCAGGCCAGGGAGCCAGGCCTCAGCAGAGAAGGGGCAGAGCAGTCCCTTCTGTCCCTATGGTAATTCACAACACAGATGTCTCCATGCATGCACAACCCAAATTATCTAAATTATTTCAAATAGTACTTTAGCATAGAAATAAGTACTAGTGTTTTAACCCAAATATGCTTGGCTGAAAGGGGACATCATGAACAGAGTATCCTCTACAGGTGGCCATGGCCCTGAAGTTCCTAGCCTACAGGCTTCTAATGCTACAACTTCAGAAAATAAAATTCAGTTTCCCCCAGAGAACGTTGCCCTAGAGCATATAAGTTTTTTCTTTAAGAATTAATGCAACAGGGCAGCCCGGGTGGCTCAGCGGTTTAGTGCTGCCTTCAGCCCAGGGCGTGACCCTGGAGACCCAGGATTGAGTCTCACGTCAGGCTTCCCGCATGGAGCCTGCTTCTCCCTCTGCCTGTGTCTCTGCCTCTCTCTCTCTCGCTCTCTCCTCTCTGCCTGTGTTTCTCATGAATAAATAAAATCTTAAAAAAAAAAAAAAAAAGAATTAAGGTAACAGAAATGGGATTGTCATCCCTGCAACCACATAACTAGAAAAGAAACAGGCACATTACTAGTCTTTAGAATTAAGGCTTGGAGGGCTACCCCCTAGACAGCCCAAGTCCTAAGCATCTGCTATGCCATACTTTGAAGGACAAACTTCATCACCAAAAGCAGGTCCAGAAAACCCAACAAAATGCAAATCCATGACGACTGCAGAGCTGATATGAACATCTCACCAGGGCCCACGGATAACCTTGTATAATTCTCGATATGTACATTAATGATAACATCAATGATTAAGAAAAATTCTCTTAGGAGTAAAGATGTTCTTACTTTCTCTTTCATTTATAACTGAATAATAACAGCAACAATGCTGTTGGACAATGCATTCTACTTACCTTAAAACAACATCTGAGAAAGTAAAGACTTTGTGTTTCCACAGGTTGAGGGAAAAAAAAAAAAAAAACCCACTTCTCTAAAAAGGCCAGCACATATGGTTTAACTAACAGAGACCAAGTTATTAATCACATAGAAAATGCCTTATTTTTCAGACATAAGATAAAGAAGGACCGTTTAAAATTTCACCAATGCAGCTGTACTTTCATCATAGAAATTGTGATAACACTCTCTAGCACAAAAACTTTATCAATTCTCCATTAAGGCATTTCCCAAGTAGACTGTCATCTCTCAACAGTTCTCAAAAGAAGCACCCTGTAAATGAAGTTGCAATGCCTCTGCACTAAAAAGAAACTCTTAAAGTCAACTCACAAGACCTGCACTGGGGACATTTCACAGAGCATCATTATAGAAGTAAGCGTGTTCCTACACCACCATAGAAAATAAACCTACTGGTGACATGCTATAAAAGGGACCCACGCCCCAAATAAACAAAGGATCGGATGGAGCAGGCTGCAAAATCAGTAAAAAATGAGTGTGCTGTGGAAGTTTCTCTTTCTTCTCTCCTTTTTCCTATTTTTCCTTTCCTTCATCCCTCCCTCTTCTAACTTTGTATGCCCTAGATACAAGAAACAGCATTAAAGTGAATCACATAAATGAACTAAACAAATAACAGTTCTTTCAGCAAGCGTCATAAATGGCAGAAACCAGATGCTTGGCTTGATGTGGTTCCTCATGATAGGTAACACTGAGCCTTGCACTAATATTTGACATGTGTATCTTAAAAGATCCTCAAATTAATCACAAGCTCAGGGGTGGGATATGCTGCACGTTTCACACAGAAAGAGTGAAAAAGAGATTTAAGTAGCCTGCCTGAACCAATGAACATGGGGAGACTGACCCCCAGCTCAGCTGGCCGCCACAGCACCACATTACCTAACCCCTGCCTTGGGACCACAATCTGCCAACTCCAGAACCTGGCCAGCCTCCCTTCTGCTGGGCATCACTGCCCTGTCAGCCTTCACCTCCAAAAATCCCATCAGCACTTCTCTTCCCACATCTGTTCCAGGGCAGCTGCGTTTCCAGTAATGCAACCGAGTCAAGGCCTAAAGGGAAAGAAAATGTGAAGCCAGCAGGTTCAGGGGGTGGCAAATCTTTGTGTAATTTTTCTTTTCCCTGGCAAAGCAAGAACTGCAGACTCCATCTTGATACCAAGGAATAAATCCTCCTCTTCACAGAAGTGAGGGTTTTTTTTTTCTTGAGGAAGAACGAAGAATTAAATGTAAAAAAGGAAAACTTTATACAGAGTATATCTTTATGACTTAGTAGGGGCAAAATAGTTTTCCCTCAGAAGACATAAAAAAGTACAAACTATAAATGAATTGATTAATATGTATTTATTGCATCCAAAGTTTCTGAACTGAAAACATCACAAATGTGGAATTAAAAGATAAACCAATGACTAGAAGGCATATGTCACTCATCTGACAAAATGTGTCCAGACTCTTTCATCTGCCACCTGAAGAGAGTGCCCAATTCCCTGGCCGCCACCACCATCTAGTGTCTGGTACTCATCAGACTTTTAAATGTTTGGTCATACTGATGAGTGTAAAATGGTATCTATTAGTTAAGAAAATTTCACATTTTCTCAACTATTCCATCAGTACTAGAGAAATTGGGCTCCTTTTCACATGGTTATTAGAGACATTTAGGGTTCTCCATCTGAGAACTTCCTGTTTATCTCTCTGCCCAGCTTCTTTCTGGGTTGTTTGTATTTTCCTTATTGATTAGAGTTCGTGGTAGAAGTAATATTTTAACAAAAATATGCAGTTAAAATTTGCTACAAACACCCTGTGATTACAGCTTTTACAGAACTTAAAAGTATCAAGACAAGTGTATGAACAAAAACAATAAAGTTCAGATTTAAAGTATTAATTTAGTGTGAAAATGGATGTTATCCTAAAAGCAAATCATCAGTGTTTCATTTAATAGAAAGATTTATCGGCAACTGTTAAATGTGACTTGCAGTGACTTCTGATTTTGAGCCTTCTTCACACAATCCACCCTGATCAATGTTGTTATTTTTCCTTGTAAACAGTGAACTTTTTAATTACAAATCAATTTAGAACTTTATACACATACCAATGAAGTATACAAACTAACAATTCTCAAAAGAGTAAACAGCCTCATTAGTAACAAGAAAAATACAAAGTAATCAATAAATTCCCATTTTCTAGAAATCTAAGTGGCAAAGAACTTTTGAATAACAGCTAATGCTGGTGACAAGATACAGTGAGGTATTCTCATGTGGGGCTGGTGGGAGTACAACTAGGTAAAATCTAAGTATATTGAAAGGCAGCAGCTGTAGCAAAACCTTATGAGCATTCACAGCATCTGAACCAGTGATTTTTTTTACCTCAAAGATGTGTTCAAAGGAAAGACTCAGTCACCAGATTCCTCAGCCCACCCAAGGACGTTCACCCTGGTATCACTTCTAGGTTGAGCATCATTCAGTTACTGTATAAGGCACTAGAAAGTTGGCTCCTGGAGAGTAACAGACCAGCTTTTTACTCTAAGAAATTCTATTAAAGTGGGGCTCCCTCCTTCCCACATCCAATACCTACTCCTAACTCAAGCCTGGCCAGAGTATCTTACTAAGCCACCTGTAGCCACTGCTTCAGGTACAAGCATAAACCCCATTAGGCCCATGAAAGCCCTTCCTGGTAGGTTTTTGCCAGTTACTGAAGAAGTCCTATGTCGCTTATGAGGATGACAGTGCTGTGACATCAGTGTTGGGCTGTGGGCCAACCATGGTGCCTGCTAGATAGTGAGCCTATTCCAGAGATGGATACTGTGAGACAGTGTTGAGCCTGGTATCCCCACTTCAACTTGATTTACAACAGAAGCCAGTATTTCCCACTGTTAAACCTGGCCAAGCTGGGTTTCCATCCCTGGGCAAACAAAGTGCCCTAATGTATTAATTTGTTTCCACTAATGTAAAACGGAATTAGATGATTAGACTACCTCACCACCCAATAGGGCATTTAATCCTGAGATAAAACTCTATTTTAAAAGTAGAAAAACTCTGGTAGACTTTCTGCCAAAAAGGTAGCTAGACCCCAACAAGATACTTAGCACAGAAGCTACTCATTCCATTATTTCAGACAAGCCCATTTTTACACCATCTGAGAGTACCCATGCTATGGAGAAATGGAAAACAAATACTCATTGATCCACTGACTGCACTCTCAGTCACTGTATCATTTCTATAAAAGGTCATTCTCCTCCCAAAAAGGGATATGCAATACAGAGCATATTACTTATGTAAACAGAACCTAAACAGGAAAAATATATTGATATATTGGCAAAATTCTTCCACCTGTCACAGAAGCTAAAATTTTGGTATTTTCTCCAGCCATATATTTCATTGGTCAGAAACAAGGAAGTTATGCAAAAACTTATAGAAGACAATATTTTTCTTTTGACTCATAATTTAAAGAAAAGCCAAAGAAGAAGCCAGTAATTAGATAATCTAGATCCCATTCTGTATGGTGCTGTTTATAATGTCAGGCACTTTAAAGAATACCCAACAATTTGGGCTTCCATAAATGGAAATAACAAATATTTTGATATATAAATGTCACCTCTTAAAACACATTATTCCATTTTTTCTGTAGCTTGTCTTTTCATAGTTATTAATTTTAACAGCTTTACTCAGATACAATTGAAACACAATAAACTGCCATATTTAAAGTGTAAATTTGAGAAGTCCTGACATACATATGGACTTGTGAAATCTTCCCCAAAATCAATATAATGAATATATCTATCAGCCCTGAAAGTTTCCTCATGCCACTTTATAAGCCCTCTGCCTCTCTCAATGCAATCACTTATCTGCTTTTTGTCACTATAGATTTGATTGCATTTTCCAGTGTTTTATATAAATGCAACCATACAGTAGGTAAGCTTTTCAGTCTGACTTCTTTCACTTAACATGACAGATCTGAGATTCATGCATGTTGTAGCACGTTATCAGTAGCTCATTAATTAAATTTAATTAAAATAAATTTTAATTAATAAAAATTAATCCTTTTTATTAATAAGTAGAATGCCACTGTATGGATATACCACATTTTGTTTATCCATTCCTCTGTAGACGGACATATCGATGGTTTCCACGCTGGGGGCTGTGACAAAATAAAACTGACATGAACATATATGTGCAAGCCATTGTACAAGCATATGCTTTCATTTCCTCAGGGTAAAAAGAAGAGAGCATAGGGTGGGTATTATGTTTAATGCTTCTGAAAACCACTAAACTGCTTTTCCAAAATCGTTCTACCACTTTTCATTTCCACAGCAGTGTATGCGAGTTCCAGTTTTTCCACATGCTTACGGACACCTAGTATGGTCAGTCTTTGTCACATTAGCCATTCTAAGAGGTTGTTGGTGGTATATATTCTTCCATTTTACTTAGTTTTTAATATGAATTTTTCCCTTGCTATCAATTTACACTAACAAAACCTAATTGGTACTCCCAGAAGTATTAAGTTCCTCCTTACTAGAAGTATAAAAAAAAAGGACTCATCAGGCAAATGACAAGAATGCTTTTCAAAAATTTCATGTCTTGGGTGGAGAGATGACAAAATACCCTGCAGATTCCCAATTATCATAACATATCATGATTCTATTAAATAAAAAATACTTGTGAATTTCAGCCAAATAATTTCTAGAGAAGGCTAATAAAGCAAAGCTATTCGAATGGAAAATGAGAGCTTGTTTAAGGAAAAAGTAATATACTACTAATTCAAGGTATAAATTATTTGTTATCAAGCTATACACAGACACTCATATGTTGCCCATATATAAAAACCCCTGCCTTCTGGGCCATGACGTATGATTTACCATCACACTTTAATGGTTTCATTTCACTTCTTAAACACTCCCAATCCCAAAGCCAGTCACCATGAAGACACTTCCCTTCTCTCTCCTTTGGCCCTTCTGCCAAACCTGCTGAAGTCTCTCATTACATCTCATCATTTTTTCCCTTTCCATTCCCCAACTCTCAAGCCACTAGTGGAAAAAACAAAATATATATATAGGTAAAAAGGCTGTGATAAATGTTCCCTGCCCTTTCAGATTCCCTGTTTCGTAAGAAGAATGCATCACCCTGTCCAGACTCACTCCAACAATCGAAAAATGCTCACTTGAAATTTTCAGCTTCTCCCACTTGCAAAGTTAATCACACCTCCTGAGCCTCCACACGGTTTATAATCCTTTCGATGTGCTCACTTTTTGATAGGCACCTGACTCCCAAGAAGCAGCACCAGAATGGAGGACCCACTCTACTACAGAATGGAATCCACAGGTTCTCTGCCAGGCCCCCAGTTGACTACCCAGTTCAGAGTCATATTCCAAAAAGTTAAAATCATTACAACTCTGACTTTGAAATGTGTGGAATTCCAGGATGATACCATTCAGTGAAGAAATACTTTAAATTTCAGCTATTTAAGGGGTATTTGCCCAAATGCAGTTACCACCAAAAAGTCCTATATTACAACATTTTGCAAGCATAACACTGTAAATGTTCTAAGTGAGAGAAGAATCCTTAAAGTTGAATATGTTTTCTTAGACCTCTGTGCATAGATGCTACCAAAGTTATCAAGCTACCTATAAAAAATCCACAAACTGGAGATGATTTAATACAAAAATGCATAAAATTGAAAATAAGATTTTCCTTGGCATCAGTTAGAATGATTTCCACTTAAGTAATTCTCAACTCATTTGACACATTTCTTATCTCTCAAAATACAGAGTCCAAATATAGAAGAAGTCCAAATATAGAAGGTGTTCTTTCAACACCTAAGACTCTGAGACCTGTCAATCAGCCTTAGACAGGTATTACAGACACTAGCACATTTGAGTCAACAATGTACCACTTTGATAATATCAAAAGATACATGCCATGCTTCCCAAGTAATGATGCCACATCTGGCAGAGCATACTATAGATGGGATTTACTTCAGGTTGATAAGTAAGTGCCATGAGACCAAGAGGAGAGCAGAATTTCTTTGTTAAATGCTTACATTTTTAGATCTGCTCTAAGGGTTCTTTTAATGAAGAAGTCACCCCAATATTATTCTGACCCCATTAGGAGCCCAAAATAGATGGGCTCCTCAGGGCAATAACAAATGCATGGTATCTGTATTCACTCTCAAATAAATGGTCATGTCCATATGATTTCCCATAATGTAGACACAACAATCCAGATATGGCAAAGAAAGGTATAAAGCAGTCCAGGTATAAGGAAGTTTACAGATTTGAAATTATTAGAGCTCAGCCAACTTGTATCAATTCCTCATTATTTGTCAGTTTTTATGCTGAGCACCAAGGATGCAGAGATAAATTACTCACAGAAACTGCCCTCAGGAAGCTCACATTCTATGGGAAGAATGACAGATGCTAAATAATCTCAACAAAACTACCACATGATCGAGATGCGGCAATAACACAAAGGAGGAAGAGATCAAATCATGCTGAGGATAAAAGGTATTTGTGAATATTATAAATGCAGTCTAAGAAGCTTAAGAGAACACTAAGTTTTTCAGGATTACCTTAGCCAAGAGATAAAAGGGCAGATAAGCCCTTTTCCCTGAAACATGAAAAAAAGATGGATGATCCTACAAACAACATTTACGTCTCAGTAACACAGGAAAGAGGAGCTGATCTATATCAGAAATGAACTCCTCTAAGCCAAAGAGAGCAGAAGGGCAGGAGCGCAATCTGAAAGATGGCCAAGTTCCAAAGGCCAGAGATAGAAATGACACCATGGTCATTCACAGGCCAGGAACCAATCACACGAACACCCCTTCACACTCAGGTAGGGGAAATAACCTGATCAGAATGTCTAGGTATGTGAAGGAGGTCTCGAATACACAGGGCAAGCAGGCATGTAGAGAGCAACGGAATACAGACCGGAAGCAGCTCCAGTCCTACTTCCTTCAGGCTTCCGTACCTGGCATCTTTTATATCTAGAATGATCTAAGTCTCCTGAGCTTCTAAACTCTGATGACTTTCTGCATTATCCAGAGTGACTAGGAAAAATCTACACACATGTTAAACACTTAATAAATACTACTGAATAAAAGGGTTAATTTCCAAAAGTAGAAGTTTAGGTTCAAATCTCAGAAGAAAGAATGGAACTAACAGAAAGAAAGATGAAAGGCATTCCAGAAAGATGTGATGAAAAGCATGGAAGCAAACATGCATGTCTGAGGCAATACTCAGAAAATGGTGAGCGTATCAGAATGATTGGAGGACAAAGAAACTAAAAGGAAGATCACAAAGGTAGGTTTGGCCACTTGACCAACCAGGGTCCTGAGTGCTGAGCTAGATAGAGTAACAACTCCACCTGGGAAGTCACCCAGTGTTTTTGGAGACAGGAACTAGACTGATGGGGGCGAGAGCAGGGGATAAACAGAAACTAGGACCCTCTAGGAAAGGGATGTTAAGTTACTGTCCTGCAAATCTACTTTAAATTCTGCTAGAGATCAGAGATTTTATTAGCATATGAACATGAGGAAGTATGAAAGATTAGCAGTAAGAAATACAGTATGTTAGTTTAATCCTAAATTTAAAAAAAAAAATAAAACAACAGGAATAGAAACATCAATAGACTCTGCTATCTGTGGAGTTCAAGGAGAATCCTGAACCTACCTCTTAAGAGATTTAGTTAAAAAAAATTGGTATTTATCTTAATACAAAATGCCCAATAAGCCCCTGTTCTGTTTTATTTTGTTTTCTTATCCCTTTCCTTTTGTAACCATCCATTTTATAGGTATTTATCTGATATCTCCTGCCACGGCACCGAGACAGCAAAGCCGTATCATTTTCCATTTCAAGCAAAAGAAGAAAAACACATGAAGGTAAACAGCAAAAATTTATGTTTGGTCAGTGGAGTTCTCTACTCTCCCTCTAGTGCACTTAAAAGAACAAAGATTTAAAACATATGGAATAATGCTCCAAAATAACTTGTTCATTGCTTCCAAGTAAGCACTCCTAATCAGTAAGCCATAAGTTAATATGCTTAGGAAAGTGGAAGGTATTTAAGAGAAAGTAACTACAATGATTTAATGGCATTATACGGGCACAAATACTATGTGGACATTTAAAAGATATTCGCAATCCCCTAAGAATTTTGAAGTCCTATGTTATACACCGTGTAAGCATTAAGACAGCCATTATTCGGGGGAATATGGCCTGATCTATATTAAAGGCAATTCTCTTAGCAACATGAGCACTTAATTTGAAAAGCTAGGCCTTTCATTTGACTCTGTGAGTTAAGGAGAAGTGAACTTTATCAATTAAGTCTGCATTAATATAAACTGATATCTAGCAATGACCTCTAAAAAAAACCCACCTCTGTCATTAAAACATTAACATATCTGGATATTTCTTTTAAGTATCCTGAAATATGACTATCGACATGCAAAAATAAGGCAACATTTCAGTGGTTTTCACTCTCAAGCAACAAAATAACAGTCAGAGATAGCTGGGTAACACAGAATCCTCTCTATCTATATTTTTAATGTAATTGTAGAAGAATATACAGGTGTAGGAATAATCTCAGTGACGTGATCCATTCATATAAAGATTCCTGTACAGGAGACCAACTTACCAATTTGCTCATATTTAGAAGTGAGGAGAAGAGTTGCTTCAACAGACAAAGGATAATTTGAATTCTGAATTTTGCTCAAGGTCAGATACATACAAGTGTACAGGTACTTCTGTGTATATATTATTGAGGCAAAATACAGACTAAAGAGCACAAATCTCTAATATACAGTTCAGTGAGTTTTACATATGTATATATAGGGGAAGCTATACAGTTCAGTGAGTTTTACATATGTATATATAGGGGAAGCTATCACAATAGAAATTATTACCACCACTCCAGAAGATTCTCCTGTGCTCTCTCCCAGGTCAAATAATAATATCTGACTTCTACTGCTATAGTTTAGTGTCACCTTTTCTTGACCATCATATAAAAGGAAGCATACAGCATGTACACATTTGTGTCTGGCTTCTTTGGTTGACCATTAAGTCTGTGAAATTCATCTGTGTCGTTACACGTACAATCTGTTCTTTTTAATTGCTCAGAATATACCACAATTTACTTATCCATTTTATGAATGATTAATATCCGAGTGGTTTCTAGTTTGGAGCTATTATGAATTAATCAATATAACACTCTTTTATATGTATGTTTTGTGTGTGAGTGTGTGTGTGTGTGCGTACATACACATTGCACTCATTTGTCTTGAATGTATACCTACAAGTGGAACTGCAGGCCACATAGTATTTCTCCTGAAATATTAATGAGAAAACAAATATCTTTCTTCAACATGCTGAATGATCTGTTTATTTCTTTTACCTCATATGTATTTAAAGTAAAGTCAGACCGCCTCTAGTGCAATAATGATTCCATCTCAGCTCAAATAGCAGAATCCCTTGGGAAACTTTGTTAGAGATTCCTGCATGCCCCCACCCTTGTGCCAAACAAAACTACCACGATCAAAACTATAAATGCAGTGACTGGGGTGAAGAGATATTGCGTGTGGGAATAAACATTATGCAAACATAAGGTATTATTATCTTATCTAATTTTCATTTGTTTCAATTATTCCCACTTAGAAGTGAAAACTAAAGTTGAAAGTGTTTATTCATTAATTTTTAAAAATATGTGTTCACTCTCACTGCATTTCTAATGAAGAATAAAGTTTTGGATTAAAATGGCAACCATTATATTCAAAGAAAAGCAGCAAATTCAAGTCATACTAGTATTTTTAGAATCGAAAGAATCCTTTTTTAAAAGGAGTGATACTGAGCCCCACAAAGCAATCAGATCATCAGATACAGGAAAATAATATGGTAAAAAAACTCGGAGATGAGAAGCTGTAGACTATGGTTTCTTTTCAACAGAGGGCAATATGAAACTTGTCACATGAAAGCCATAAGCCTACTATGGTAATAATGGTCATGAAGAAGCTAGGGTCTCATGGAAAACTTCTGTAGAAGACTATCAAATTCTTTGATAAGGTAAACATAATACCATCAAACCAACTTCCTCTCCTGCCAGGAAAAGAAAGGAAAGGAAAAAAAAAAGGGGGGGGCAGGTTGACAGGCAAGGTTCTAAAGAACTTCACTTTCAAGATGCCATACAGATAGACTGGAAAAAAAAAAAGGGGGAAAAACAATGTGGGCAAATTTAGAGATGATACCATAAATTACCTAAAAGAGGATACAGGATATACTTGACATAAAATTGACATCAAAAAGGATAAGGGAAGGCTCACACTGAGTAGACACAAAGACTGAATGAATGAGTGAACAAACACAGGAATAAACTCCTCTAGCATTTTTCTTGGCCTCCCTTTTGGCAATGGACCCAGCAGGTATACCCATGAACCTCAACAATCAAGCACTGTAATTTCTACACAATATTTAAAGGACGTCTTTAGAAGCAGAGCATCACATAATCCTCTACCTAGAGCAGAAAGTTCAAGAGACCAGTTGGGTGAGATTTTTTTGGTTGTTCCTTTTTGCTTTTTGTTTGTGTTTGTTTTTATGGTGAGGAGATACAGATAACACCCCAAAAAAGAGTTCTTCCCAGCATCAGCTACACGTTCTTGAATGGATGGCGACTGAAAGAACAAACGTTTAAGTCACTAAGATGGGTGTCTAGGAGGTACAGGGAGGTTCCAACATTTATTCCTCTTGTCTGAAAGATGCTGAAGCAAAACAAGAACCCACAATTTGCCTAAGGTAGTAGTATGATTAGCGGGCCTGAGTCCCTTCCTGGACTATTATTCCCAAGATTCTGTCAACATTCAGTGGTTCAATTTCTTTTAAGGAAAATGAAGCAACCTATTCCTTTCATATACAATGTGCCAACTTCAGAAACTGTGGTCTCCTTTATAAACTGCACCAATGCCTTATAATAGATCAGTCTTTCAACAAGTGCTCATGCTGTCTTTGAAAAAGTATTGCCTGCCCCTCAAATGAGCACCCTGTTCACTCCGAATGTTCACACGCACACAACCACAGACGCTCTTGAAACTTTCAAGGTACATCTTAAACACCAGGGTCAAGCTTCAAATTCCACCTTTCCTTCATCCTCGATTATTCCAAATCACAATTAAAAAATTAAAAAGCCTAGCTCTTTAATCGATATAATCCCCTAAGTATCCAAGCACCAAAACATTCACATAAAATATTAGCCTTCTATATTTAGAAGAAATAAACTGAACCAGCAAGGTGATCAATCAATCTTCAATTACCTTTGGCATCTACAGAAGATGGTGAGACATGTACTGACAATTGACCAAATGAGGGGGCTTCACACTTTAAGGATTTCACAACTTCCCCTGTATATAAATTAGGGCCAGTATTCACTAATAAAAGCAGTTTTTCTTCTTTTAATAACAATTCGCCTAGAGATTCCACACTGTTCTAATTTAAAAGAACACATATAGAAGCATTTTAATATTCCATTTAAGGCAAAATGACTATAATTAAAGAATTACAATTCAATGGATTTATAAAAATAAATTTTTAAATGGGGTTTACATAGAAAGATATGCAGTTAAAATATTAAATGTATAGACCTCTTTCACTTTTCGTTCACCTTTATAAATTTTTAGCATATACTATAAAATTCAGAGTTACTCTGATTCTAAGTACTCTGATTTAATTGACAAAGGCACTTTCTTTAGATTATTACCACAAACTGCTAAAACCAATACTGTAAAGCACAAATTTTCAGCACAAAGTCTAGTTCATACATTATTTCATACTGTATACTTACTACATCAAACTTCTGAGTGATGTTCCCCTGGACATCAAGTAAATACACCTTGCCATAATGTGTGCCCAGTGCCAAAAACTGCAAGAAGGACAGAGAGGTCAGTTTGTTAATGTGCCATTAGTATACATTTAGTAAATCAAACCATTTTCAAAGTCAAGACTCTGAATGTGTAAGTGATCTGCAATGCCTTGGAAGATATGCACTCCTTGGAGAAGGCTTGTTTCCAGCTGCAGGGAAATAACAGAACAGGGCCTATTTTATTGTGAGAGTGCAAGCTGGCTGTCAGAATGACTCATGAGGACCCTCATCCACTGACAACTAACGGTGTGTATGCAGTCTGTACACAATGCCTGATGGAGTGAGGCCACAAATTCCACTGCAGCCAGGAAAGCACAATCAGCCTACAGTTGAGCTCAGAGTCAGAAGGGAATGATCAAACTCCCCTTAATTTATAGCAAAAATGTAAATCTGTGCTAGCATTTAAGTTTAACAAATATATACACATGACAAAGTATGACTGTTTTTTAGAAAAGAAAATCTAAGTTATGCCGAGAGATAAAAAAGCTTGGAAGTATTTACATTATCATTTAGCATTTAGATACCTCTATAAAAGTTAATGTAGAATACAGAGTGTAAATGTTTACATTCTAATGCAAGAAAAAAAATCCTTTCCTGCCACAAAATAACCAATGAGCTACATATTCATTTTATGATAAGAAATAGTTGAAATAGTTTGTAACTTCCACTGTTCCTTTAATTCTTTGAACTAACCCTAAACAAGCACGAAGAAACTTTAGGACTACCTGAAATATGACATGAGATTTTTTTTCTTCTTTACTTCTTTCAGCATTACTCAAATGGTTCCAAATTCTATGTATTTCATTGCAAGTGAGCATGCTTCATTGCAACCTATAATGAAATGCTCAAATTTACAGGCGCTACTAAGCGTTTCAGTCAAGCAGCACAATCTTTATAAAAATAACCTTACAGAAAGTCCAGATTTAAAAGGATTTTATCAAAATGGAATTGCTTAAAATGAAATTTCAGTTCAGGCACTTAAAATATGAAGCTACATTAAAGAGAAGTCACTAGAAGGGAAAGAAGGGGTTCATTAGAAATTCATCCCCTGCAATGCCTTTCACTCCTGCAAGGTTGCCTTTTTTCAGGAAGAAAAAAGTCCCCAGGGGAAAAAAATCAATACTGGTTAATAAAACATCAGGTGTGCAGACATAACTAGGTATGACGATTCCACCACACAGGCCTGCCTGAATGCACCGGGTGCCATGCCGATTACTCATCCAGGGCAGACAGCAAGCCTGCTGGAAACAGGATGCCTGGGCCCAGCAAAGGAAGGGGCAAGAGGTAATTCTAGGGGGAAATTAGTCTGAATATTTAAACCAAACTGGGACATTGCCTTCAAAGTGAAGGAACATTCTAATCAGAAACAGAGGACTCAGATGGCTCAGATGGTTGTAATTTTTTCTCCACGGTGACTCTGACAATATTTGAATAATAATTTAAAAAAACCATGCATAATACTAACTAAAAACAAACATCTGCCTCTCTCCAAGGCTATGATAAAAAAAATGAACCTTAAAAGCTCACTGCACCCCAAATATTCAACAGTATTGATTCTTCTCATAAAAAGAAAAGGGGCTTGGATCCTAAAAATGCTTCAGTACTGGGTGATTCTCTAATACCTCTGTGAAGGCCATTCTTGAACTTCCAATGATACTTACAATGATTCTATCAAAAGTTTTAAAAGTTCTATGCAGAGTACCCAAATATTATTAATTCCTTTCCTTTTTCCTTTTTTGAAATTACTAGCTTGATTCATTTAATATTTAAGATAGAAAACAAAGTAATTATTTCGATTTTATAGTTTCAATCTGAAACTGTAATTACTGTACTTCTGAACAAAAATGCAGTTGTTTGGGGGTGCCTGGGTGGCTCAGTTGGTTAAGCATCCAACTCTTGATTTTGGCTCAGGTCACGATCTCAGAGTAGTGGGATCCATGCCTGGGGCATGGAGCCTGCTTAAGATCCTCTTTCCCTCTGCTCTTCCCCTCCCCATCGCTTTAGCTAAAAAAAAAAAAAAAATTAAAAAAAAATTTTAAATGCAGTGGTTTCTACGACAAGCTACCTTTTGTTTACTAAAACATTTCATCATTTGGATTCAATAAATTATGGCTGCCTTTTAAAAATAAACAACTTTACTGCTTTTAAAGAAAAAACCCAAGTTTGATAAGATAACTGTATAGGTCTTAGAAAATGTATTCAGGTCCTGATATTACTGATGAGTCATACTTTCACTTACTAAGGCTTTTGATTATTCAAAAATATAACAAAAATGCAAAACTGGCCACAAATCACAAAAGTAAATTCAAATCCTTTCAATGTGACTCTTTCTAGGCATTAAAACCTTCATTGAGCTCTTGTAACTATTAGTAACTATTAATTTTTTTTTAACCTGAGAACACTTAAAATCCAGGATGGGCAAAGAATAAGCATAATTTAATTAGCTCCCTTCCCGTTTAAATACAGAATCTTGACTCCTTTTGTAAACTATCAGATGGACGTCCATTCTGACCCATCCCATTCACTAGCATAACTGCTTCTACTCTGAATGAGTGGACTTTGTGCAAAGTAAACAAGCAGAAGAAATGACAAGCAGTCCTTTGGACACCATAAAGGAGCCCATTTCATATGTGATCAGCTGTATAGTATCATCTAAGTTCCCCACAGCAGTTAAAGTATTCAAAACATTAGAGCAGGGAGGGCTTTAACTACACAGGAGAACCTAAATCCTGGGAGCTGGTGTGACTTCCTGTAAACAGTCAATCGGGTGGCAGGGCTAGGGCCTGAATTAAGAGCCAAGATTCTCTCAATTGGATCAGAAGCCTCATAAATAGAAACATGGGCATCAGATTAAGAGTATGTGTTCTAAAAGTCAGCACTGATTACAGTTCCCACTGTCAGAAGACTCCTTGACCAAGCTGGTTTAATTATGGTGTTAACAAAGTTTGATCTCTGGGCAGGCAAACTGTGTTCTCCATTTCATCCATTCAGATTCAACCATATATGCTTAGGTAATAAGTAGGTGTAACCTAAAAGGGTCATAAAGGAGATAGATTAAAAAGATTGATGAACTGAATTTAAATTAAAGGGTACGCCTAAAATGGCAGCATCTCCAAAACCCTATGGAACATGGCAGGTATCAGATGCACTTAAATGAAGGAGGAGTTACACAGTAGAACCTGAGGCAGATGGAACAGGCTAGTGGAAAGAACATTTTAGGCAGAATGGATACAACTTGCTCAGAGGCATGGAGTCACATAAAAAGTAGAACAAAGTCAAGAAACTACAAGTGGTTATATATGGCAAGAGTATCCACTTTGTGCCCAGTGGAAGAGACTGGTGATAAGTCTGGAAAGGTTGGTTCATAGGAAGCACCTGAATATTTATGGAGATGAAAGCAGAAGAGGAAAGGAAAGGGTGTCGAAATCATGAAGACATCAGGAAACCAATACAGAATTCTAGGGAGGATTACATGATCAGATTCGAATTTCCGGAAGACTACTTTAGTGGAAAGGAGTGTTGTGGATGGACCAGAGTCAAAGCAAATCTGCAAGAAAGTAGACTGGCTAGCGGTGTGTGTGTGTGTGTGTGTGTGTGTGTGTGTGTGTGTGTGTTCTGGGAGAAATGACAGATGCCTAAAGTGAAAGACAAGGGCTCAGGATGGGAGTGGGCTCAAGCAGGTGGGATGGAGGAGAATCCAGGCAGAAGGGATGGAGTAAAAACAGCCAAGTGTTGCAACCAGACCACCACCCACATAGCAGAGAGTGGTAAGACATAAAGTCAGTTACAGAAGAAGGCAAGATCTCAGAGGGCCTTACTGCATTAAGAGCTGAGACTTTATGTAGCAGGTGGTGAAAATCACATGAGAGCTTTAAACCTCTATTTTCAACAGATCATCATGGCAACCAGGCAGCAGAGGGGTTTAGATAGGAAAGTGAGAAGTCTGATTCCAGGCGAGGGGAGGAGGGGCAGGGGGATCACCAGGACTTGGGGGGAGGGGGACTGCATAGAAGCAAGGGAGGAGTCAGCTTTGGCTTAGATGACGAAAGAGACTGTGATGCCGCCAAATAGGGCAAAGAACACAAAATAGATGTGAGATTACGGAGGGAAAAGAACATGAGTTTGTTATGGGTGTGCGAAAAGAACAAAAGGAAGAAGTCTTTAAGAGGCACCTGGATAAAGCAGCACACTACTCTGGGGAGGCGTCAGTGGATGGGTGGTCAGAGAAGTCTGGAAATTTAAAATCAAGAAAAGTACAAACTACAAAGAAATGTGGGCAGTGGACCAAATCCTAGCAAAACCAACATGTGAGGGAAAGGTGGAGGTAAGGAGAAAGTGAAAGAACCAGAAGGGAATCACAGAAGTGATCAAGAGAATAATAAAAGAATGGCTTAAGAAAGCTTCTCCCAAAGCTTTTGTATAGAAGAAAGGGGAGATCCACACTTTTAAAAGCAGCAAAAGATCTGTCAGCTGGTGAATGGACAGACAAAACGTGGTCTGTCTGCCCCATACAATGGAATACTGTTCAGCAGCAAAAAGGAGCAAAGGACTGATCCAGACTACATGGCAGGTGAACCTCAAAACTGTTACGCCAAGTCAAAGCCATATACACAAAAGTAAACAAGGTAGGAGTCCATCTCTAGGCAATACCCAAGACAGGAAAACCTACAGACCCTGAAAGAGGTTAGCAGTGACATGGGGCTAGGGTGAGCACCACTAAGAGGGAAGGGGGTATATGAAGTTCAGTGCAGAACAAGAGTGGGCAGGAAGCCTCCGAGGGGGAAGGATGGGCATGAATTCCATGGGCTGGGAAAGGGGTCAGGGGCTGAGGCACGTCAGGCCTGAGAGATTGGATTTTCTTACTTATGTAGAAATGGCATCATCAGAGACAAGGGACAGAGGCTGAGAAGACAGGCTGAGGACTAACAGGGCCAACGAAGAACAAATCCATAACAGGGTTTGCAGTGGCTTGAGGGGGGAGACAAAGGACGGGGCTGTAAAAGAACTGGAGACACTGGTAAAGCGAGAGGAGAGCTAACCATTTGGTAGAGGCAGGGAATTAAGCAAGGAATGGATTCAAGATCAGAGCTCCTGAAAGTCACAGAACAGGGTAGTCAGAAAATTAATACCAAAGCTTGAGGGATAAAAGGGGTCAAGAGTGAGGACATGGAAAGATCCTCAAGTTCCAGGCACAAGTGCCATCCACGTGGCCTTACTGGGAGGGAGAGATGAAGCGAGACGGAAGGAGAGGTTTACAAGAACTACAAGGCCGGTCTTCAGGGGATGAAACAAAGTGAAGAGGAATCTGGGACGTGGCCACAATGGGAAGGCCAAATGAGAGGTGCCCCAAACGAGGGCATTTCTGCTAAAGAGAGAACAAACATTCTATCAATGTGTTGAGTCCAGGAATCTGTTTAGCAGGATGGAGTAAAAAAAGAAGGGTAGGCACAGGCACTGCTGATAACACAGGGCAAAGCCAGGAGATGGATCACACTTGAGGAGTCTGCCTCACTCTTGGGGCCCATCAGGAAGAGGGCAATGGTTCGCACTGTGTGGCCTCCAGTACTCTTCTCACAACACATTTTGTTTTGGTCCAAGAACAGGCTAAGGGTGCTACACAGTACGGAAATTGGACTCGAACCTGATTTGTTACAACAAAGATTCAAATGTGGAATATTTTAATTCACTCATACGACACATGAGTAATCATTTGGGGTCTTTCTACTGATTCCTAACACCTTCAATGTAATCTCTTCTGCTCTTATGAAAGTACTGAGCACTACACCATTTCCAATCTTAACACTTCTCAACTCTACTACTTAGGGTTTGAGGAATTTAAAGTGATAGAGTTGCCAAGAACTACTTGCTATAAATCTTTCATATCTAAATTCTACTTTATACACTCTTGCAATGTGGTGCGTGCGTGTGTGTATGTGTGTGTGTGTGTACACAAATACATACTACAATGTCTTTGGTTGTTGTTTTCATTTTTTTGTTGGAGAGGACGAAGAAAGGAAGAGAGGGCGGAAGACACAATTACTGGAAAAAGCCACCACCAAGAGCATCAAGACTCCAAAGTATAAACAAACTTGCAAGAGAAACAACTTAACAGAAGAATCCTCTAGAAGGGCTACCTTACCTTGTCATGGACTGTCATGCAGCTAGCTGCATCCTTCTGAAGGATTTCAGTTACCCCATTGGAAAGCCTTTCATACTTCAGTTTGGGTTCCTCTTCACTTTCTTCTTCCTGCACAAAAAGCAGAGAAAATGACAGCCATCACAGATTCATTTGAAATAGTCAGACTCAAAACATATTTCTTAAGGGGGACCCAGAGATGGCTTCCTCACTGATTGTCAATAACTACAACTACAGCTCAAGGGTAAGATCTTCATGTTTCCTTTTTCCAACTGGGTGTATCAACTGCTACAACTTCACCAGCAGAAAACATTCAAAAGTTGAAAACAGGAGTATACATACCTAGTGCCGACAGTATTCAACTTTGGCATCTAAGGGTAAATACAAAACTATGTGGCCACATATGCCAATAAAAGATGTGTGGGCAAAAATACTTGTCAATTTGACCTCGTGGATCTAAAATGCTCACAGCAGCTGAGACAGTAATACAATAAACCTCCAAAGACTTTGTGTTTCAAGATTAAATATTTTTTGTCAGATTTGAAAATATTTCATTTTAGTTAGAATAATATAATTACAAAAAATCAAAGAAAGGAAACTAGAAATTTTATATCCAACAAAATATATTTATACCCTCAGATAAAAATATTTTGATATTTTTAAAAACTGCTACTCCATGATCATTCCTGTTTGTGAGAAAACATATTGTTTACCTTCAGCTGAATAAATTTAATGTTAAAAAATTTTCTTAAATGCATTAAAATGTCTTAACCATTTTGTATGCATTATTACTAACTATATGTTTAACCTCACTATTGATACAGCGTATCTTAGGATATCTTTAATCCGCACAGTTATGGAGTAAAGTTAGGAACCTATATTGACTATGATGGCTCTGAATTAAATCAAGGATAATAATAAAAATTATTACAATGATTCAGAAAAAGATGTTATTTTGCTGTATCAATTCATAATGAGAAACTATAAAATGTGCATGTACCAACAACTGTGACAGGATAAAGCTCACCAAAACAGAAGTTCATAAAAATAATCTACTCATGGACATTCCCTTCAAAATTATTGTAGCATCTTCACTTCCCAGCTAACACTTGAACAGAGAGAGGCACGCCAATGCTCCCACCCAGCAACTAGAAAGCCTTAATGAAATATATAGCAACAGTTGAGGCGTCAGTGAAAAGGGCTGCTGAAGCTACCTGAGCTAGAAGGGCCAAGATTCCAGGATGGTGGAAAAACTGGAGAAAGCATGGGGGAGGGGAGTTGCCATGCACCAGTCATTCTCCCTGGAAGTAAAGACCAATTCGGGGTGCAGGACAAGAGGCTGAGAACCCAAGCTCTGCCTCAGAAGAAGACACTGCTAAGGGAAGGAAAAGCAGCAAACCTTCCAGTACTTGTTGGGCTTGAGTAACAAAACTGGAGGCTTGAGGAGCTAAGATTCTAGTGAAGGAGAAAGGCAAAGAAGGGAGCTTGTTACACAGCCACTTTTCCCAAAGGAATACGGGGCATGAGGCTAGAAACACTAAACAGAAAGCCTGAAAAATGCAAACCAACTGCCTTGATGTGCTCGAAGAGACAAAAAACAGAGTTCAGGAATTACCAACAAATGAGGTCCTGATGAATACTACAGGCTAACTAGAACTCCTGGTCTCCAGGGGATACAAAAAAAAAAAAAAAAGTGCTTCCTAAAACTTCAATCTGTCTTTGACTCAGTTCAAACCCCGACTGGATTAAGGTAGTATGTATATAACCCCCAACCTACCTGTCCAGTAAAAGGGTGACTCCTGGGAGAAAGAAAATTATTTGGAGTATGAAAACTACTGGGGCCTCTAACCTTTTCACTTACAATACTGAGAATAAAAAATAATAAAATCAATTTTAAAAAATCACCCGGTATGCCATAGGACAGGACCAACTAACTAAAAATCAAGGAGAAAAAAAAGACCATAAAAACAGACCCATGGGTGACCTGGAGTTAGCAAAAACTCCTTGACATACTATGATTCACATGTTCAAAGAAACAATGGAGGAAACGGAGAAAATAGACGAAAAGATAGAAATTTTCAACAAGGAACTGTAATCCACAAAAAAGAAAAAAATGGAAATTTTAAGAGTGAGAAATGTCACTGAAACTAAGAACACAACAGATGGCTTGGCAGAAGACAGGATTAGTGAAGTGTAAAACAGGTCAAAAAATATCCCAAAGAAAGCCAGAGTAGAAAAATGAACAAAAAATGCAGAAAAGAATAGGAAATATGTGGAACACAGGGAAATGGGCTAACAATTATGGTCCCAGAAAAATAAGGAAAATGGAGAGGAAAGGCAAGATCAACAGTTAAAGAGGGTAAGAATGGAGAATTCCCTAAAACTGACATACCTCAACCCACGAATTCAAGAAGCTCTAATCCCAAGCAGGATAAATATGAAGAAAATCACACTGAGGCATGTCAGAGTAAAAAAAAAATAAAAAAATAAGTAACAAAAAAAAAATGACCCGTAGAGTAGGCCTAGTTCACATGATGACTGGCAGGACATACCAGGCAGAAATGCAAACTCAAATGCCACAAGAAATCTTTACCTCTGGGGCACAGAACCACATCATCACATAGAAAGGATGATATTCATCAAACATCATGAAACAGACTTAACATCAGACACCTCATTCTCTTGACTTAAAAAAATAAATACTGGAATTATATGTAATATAACATTTTATAGATGTTCGGTACACAGAAATGAGTGGAAATTTTAATTTCATAAAGAACATACACAAAGCCGAAATTCAAATTGTTATGAATACTCTACAGTATAACACACTACCCAAATGCCTAGGAAAATGATGTTAAAATCACAAACAGAAACCTCCACAATTTCTATGCCTACAAGTAACTATGAACGATGCGATCAATAGGAAATGTTTAAAAATGTATTTAGCAGGTGCATTAGTTATCTATTTCTGCATACCATATTATGCCAAAGTTTACTAACTTAAAACAATAAAGGTGTATTATTTTAAGTATTTAAAGATGAATTTAATAGTTTTGTGGCTAAGTAATACAAGACTGGCATAGCTAGGTGGTTCAGACTTAAGGTCTCTCACAGGGTTGCAAGCAAGATGTCCACTGAGGCTGCAACCATCTGAAGGCTTGACTGGGGTTAGGGTATGCTTCCACAATGGCTCACTCAAATAATGGGCAAGTTGGTGTTGGTTGTTGGTAGGAGGCTTCAGTTCCTCACTTCACAGACCTCTTCCCCCTTAGGGTTACCAGGGAGTCCTCAGGACATGGAAAGTGACTTCCCCCACAGTGAGTGATCCAAGAGAAAGCAAAGTCATATATGACCTAGCCTAAGAGATCACACGTCTGCAGTATCCTATTGATCATACAGGTCAGCCACCATTCAGTGTGGGAGGGGAGGTCACAAGATCAGGAATAACAGGAGAGGATGACTGGGGGCCATTGTGCAGGCTAGCTATAAAAGTAATACAATTTTAAGAGCAATAAATCTGATTTTAAAAAATTGGTAGGGGCTCCTGGGTGGCTCAGTTGGTTAACCATCTTCCTTCAGCTCAGGTTATGATCCCAGGACCCTGGGATTAAGCATGGCTTCAGATTCCCTGCTCAGCTGAGGGTCTGCTTCTTCTTCCCCCTCACTCCCTGTTCATGCTTCCTCACTTTCTTGCTTTCTCAATCTCTTGCTCAATAAAATCTTCTTTAAAAATCAATATTCCATGTTTCTGATGAGGTGTCAAATTTTCTTTCCCCAGTATATACAAGCTATTAATTATTTAGTAAGAGTATTAAAAATCAAAGATGATATATACCCACTACTAACCTTCCAAAAATAACTTTAAGAATAGTGGCAAAAGTATAATAAGCATGGTTATCTATAAAGCCTAAAAAATAAAATACCTATACTTCTTTAAAAAAAATAAATGACAATAGTCAATCCAAGAAGCCATATGTCAAAAATGACTTGCTCTTAAAATAGCTAATTAACCAAGTGTAAAAAACCTATATAAAGGAAAATTGCAAAAAGCAACAAATAAACACTTCTACTTATGTACCTACAAGCAAGAAATCGAAATCCTTACAAAGTTAACATTAAATGTGGCAAAGATGACACGTGCCTTCTGAAGTAAATGTGTTAAATACAAATTGAATCCTGAATGCTAGTCTTTATAATAAGATGCCACATGTTGCTCAAGTTTAGACATCAAATGTGCATCCAATGTGAAAAGTTAATTCTAGCCTCTTGACTGTTTTGCATAAAAGCACTCATCCACGGACCATTAGATAAAGTTACTGTAAATAAGGTTTGCCGGTCTTATTTATAAGTGAAAACTAAATAATTTCTCTTGCATAAATATACAAAAATAAATACTTTCACAACACAGCTCACTGAAGCATTCGTGCTAGGCTTCAAAAATCATAAATAAAATGAAAACTCCAATATTAGGCACTTGATGTAGCATTTCATGCTTTTCTGACAGGTATCTTTTATGTTAAGTTAGAAAGCAGTCTAAAGGTGAAATTTTTAAGGTTTTTTTTTTTCTGCTTGCTGTAAACAAAGAAAATGGAAAATGATTCAAAAATACAATTCATGGAGGTTATTCTACTGCGGTAGACTATCACATTTTAAATAAAAACTTAAAAAAAAAATCAAGCAGATTTAATATAGTTTCACCTTTAAAGAAATTTAAGCAGAAAAAAAGGGTTTTGTGCAGTTTTAATTTCCATGGAAAACAACTCAGTGTTAATAAAAGGCAAATCAATAATTTTTGTTAAATTTTAATAATCTTGCAAACCTACAAATAAAACCATCAACAGTCTGAGTCGAGATGACAGTTAACTGCGTTTCTATGACAACCTAGCAGAATAGTACAAGTCTTGACTTGCATCTAAGCGAAGATATGAACAGAGTGACATTTACCCATACAAGAAAAATTTGCAGCTTTCCTTTAAAAAGAATCAATCCTTCAACTAACATGGATTTTCACTAAGTGTAGAGCACTTTTAATTAAAGACAAGTCCTTTAAGCCATCCTATGTAGGATTCTAGGACACTATCTGAAAATAAATTTCATATCAGTCATTCCCACAGAGTTCCAACTTAAAAGCAAAAAAAAAAAAAAAAAAATTACTTTTGTGGATAACAAATTAAGGCAATTAAAGACTTCTGCCTGAAAAACTATTTAGTAATTTGTTACTAACACCACAGGATAAATTTTCACGGCAGAAGTCCTATCACCTAATTTAGATGTATATACCCATAAGAATATTGCACTTTTCACCTGATAATTTAAAATTCATGTATAAGAAAAACTTTTTTGGCATTTATAACCAATTTTTCATCCTCTTTTAAATTTCTCCATATCTTTCACACATCAGTACATTTTATATACTGCTGTTACTGTCCAAAACAGGACTTGAATTTTACTTTTAAAAATAT
The DNA here is from genome assembly GCF_053574225.1 of Canis aureus. Classification (NCBI taxonomy): domain Eukaryota; kingdom Metazoa; phylum Chordata; class Mammalia; order Carnivora; family Canidae; genus Canis; species Canis aureus. The sequence continues at coordinate 45,552,750 of NC_135631.1, forward strand.
GTGTCACGGGATCCCTGGGTAGCGCAGCGGTTTGGCACCTGCCCTTGGCCCAGGGCGTGATCCCGGAGACCTGGGATCGAATCCCACATCGGGCTCCCGGTGCATGGAGCCTGCTTCTCCCTCTGCCTGTGTCTCTGCCTCCCCCCCCCCCCTCTGTAACTATCATAAATAAATAAAAATTAAAAAAAAAAAGAAAAGCAGGCATCCAAAAAAAAAAAATGTGTCACATGTATTCAGGGAGTTAACAGAAAGACTGTTACATTTTTTATATTGTTACTCAATACAGAACTTAAAATGTTATTTCTAGAAACTACTTTATTAAAATGCATTTTTTTTCTGTTTCTTTTTACTTCCAAAATAAAATACCAGAAATACTGAAAGGGAGAGGTGAGATATTTTCTAAGACACAAATTAAGCCAGTGGAAAATACCCCCAAGGTGAGCACTCCTTGACGAATCACAACCTCACTCTACAGAGATGGCCATTATCCCATCCAGTTTCAACAATGAGAAAGACCTCACTTGAACATTCAGAAATTATAAGATGAACGGTTTACCTGGCCACATGTCACCATTGCATCTGGTGAGGGGTAAATCTTTTTAATAAATACCCAAAATGCTTTAAAGCCGGATACAAGAACACTACCATCAAAAAAAAAAAAAAAAAAAATCACTGTTTAAAACAAAAATGCAAAGAGAGAGAGAGATAGGGAATCCCAAGCAGGCTCCACAACCAGCACAGAGCCCAATATGGAGCTTGATCTCAAAGCCCTGAGATCATGACCCGAGCCACAATCAAGACTGACTGTACCAACAGGTGCCTCCAAATAATTCACTTTGAAAGAAGTCTCATGTAATACTGAAATCTTTAGGATCACTATTTAATAAAGAAGACAGAGGGAGAACAGAATAATAAAACAGCTGAGCCAAATACAAATAATCTTTTAAAAAGCATAATTCACACTATTCTGTAAGTCAATCAAAACAGTATCAAAAACAACAAATTTTTAAGAAAGAGACCTATTCACTACAATAGGGTATTATCAACAAAGTCAAGAACTATACATTTTATTGTATCAATACAGCTAATAGAAATTACAATGTTATCAGTAAACATACATGCATATGCATGCACATTACAGGATATTTCCAAACATAGCATGTCAATCTTGAACTTTTTGGGAAAGAATAAAAGAGATCTACTCTTTGAGACTGCATAAAGGTCCTCAACATAAGATTCATAATTAATCAAGGACTAATGATTCCAATTAACCCTGTTTTGCCTACCAACCCATCCCCACAAATGAATGCTACCTCTCTAAAAGGGCAAGTGCAACCATTAATTATTGTAGATTAGAGTTCTATTACAGAAAATAATTTTCTTTACACATAAAGATGGCTGGTAGGAAAGTCGGCTTTATATATCCTTCCAAAATGTCAAAACATATCAAGAAAACTACATAAACAAGCTGAAAGAGTAACTTCCAGTTTCCATTAATAACACAAGGTATTATAGCTGCCTCAATGACCAAACTTTTTAAGAAAGTGACATGGAGATAATGGAATTCATCCACAATAAAACAACTGTGGTCAAAGCTCCCAGGATGCCTTTCCATCAGACTGGTGACAGATAAGCAATTACAGTCTTATATGAATGCAAATAATGTTGCTAAATTTTGACTTTCAAGCAATATTGCTATTACAGAAAACATATTAACCAAAGAAAGTAGCTGAAATTAGAGCTGATAAATGTAATCTAGATGACATGGATCTATTTTTTCATATAGATAATTCACAATGAGTCTATTCATATCCATATTTTTTTTTGAAAGGTAAATAGGAAGAGAGAAAAGTGTGGCAGGGAGAGGGAGAGAGAATCACAGACATGCTCCACACCCAGTGCAGAGCCTGACACAGGGCTCAATCTCACGACCCTGAGATCATGACCTGAGTCAAAAATCAAAACTTGGACGCTTAACCAATTGAGCCACCCAGGTACCCCATATCCATATTAAAACCATTAAGTATATATGGTTAAATAAGGGATTCTCAAACCAAGGGTAATTTTATCCCCACAAGACATTTATTTGGCAATGTCTGGAGACATTATTGTCATCACAACTGAGTGGGAGGAGAAAGTGCTGCTGGCATCTGTTAGTGGCCAGAGATGATGTTAAACATGCTACAATGCACAGGACAAATCTCTCAGGATAAAAAATTATCCCGCCAAAATTGCCAACAGTTCCAAGGTTAAAAAACTCTGAGTTAAATGAATTTCATAAAATTAAATGTTATGCAGACATTAAAATCTGTTTTCAAAAAAACAAAAACACAAAAACAAAAATGTTTTCAAAAACTTTTTAATAACAAAGGTGTTCTTAAAATGTCTTATTAGTTGAAAAAGTAGGTCATAAAACCTGCTTTTGCATGATCCAAATTTTAGTTTATGTAGGGGGAAAAAAATCAGAAGAATAAGCACCAAACACCTGTTTTTCAAATGGGGGAATGACAGCAGGACCCATATCACAGGGTTGCTGGGGCCATTACAGAAAATAGTAATCACTATTGTGAGCTATTACCAGTATTTTCTATACTAAGATAAACATGTATTACATTTATTAAAGAAATAAATGCTGCTTCTAAAGCTATTGTTCAACATCCTCTTCAAAACTCTACTAACCTAAGATTCTTATCTCTTAAAGCTGCTTTCCTTACCGTAACACTTTGAGTAGAAAAGTGAGAAAAAGTTGAGCCTCTAATAATTGAAGAGCTCTACTTAAGATTCACAAGCTATGCAGTCTTCATAAACCCTGGTCTCTCCTCTGCCCTGTAGCATCAGAATTTCATGTTCAATTCAAGGAGGAGAAAAATAAGGTGAAGGTTCCCATGCCCTGAGCCACATGCCATAAACAGGATCAACTCCCATCATTTATTTTATATTGGGAAAGCGATAAGAATATATAGAGGAGGGGGAAAAAAAAACGAAAAAAGCAAATAAGCTTTTCATTTCCTTCTGGCCATATAGAATAACCCCCCAATCTTCAAGGTATGCCATTCAGGTGGACAATTTCCGCCACTAAAGCCAACATAACCCTTTTTTCCTTTCTTCCCAATATCCCTTGGTGATCACAAGATCCTGAGAAGCAGGGTTTATGCCTTTTCATTGTTCTGAACTCACCTAACAAAACTGTGGGTACCTAATAAAGACCAGTGAAAACACAAGTATGTGGTACGAGCAGACCGAGGTTAGTAAGAAGCTTTTCTAAGACATTCTCATTTAGATTTCCACACAGGAAAATCCAAATCATAAGCTATCAGCCAAAAGGAACTGCAGAGATCACCTCAACTATGTGTTATTTTATAGCCGGGGGGTGGGGGGTAAGGGGAGGCTGAGAGGTGGAGACACTAAACACAGGAAAACGAGTAGCTATTCTGAAACAGCAAATTAAAGATAAATTTACAGAAATGAAGCTCTACCACCAAACCACAATAGCAGATAGAGACCTTACCAAATCCATTTTCATGAAAAACTTACATCTACAATTTATATGTCTATTGTTGTATGGACAAGGAAAATGCTCCAGTTCCTGAGATTGTATTATGTTTTAGAGGACATTAAATACTTCTCAAATGTCTTTCAATTGCACACTCCATATTGTAGATGCAAAGAAGCACCTTGCTGGCCACCCCCACCAAAGTCTCTGACAGCTTCTCAAAGATTTCCAGGAAGAAACAGATAAAGATGAAAAACCTAAAATAGCAATAACAATTAAGAGAAAGTGTTAACCAGAATCGAGGAGAAAATGATACGTATGCTGAATATGAATGTGAGTTTACGACCCACCTTGATTTGCTTCGTGAGAATACAATCTGAACAAAAGTAGGAAGATGGTTTAGCTCACCCACTAACCTCCCAGAGCCTGTCCTGCTCAACCAAACAGATGCTTCACCCACCCCTTAGGGACGGTTTTCTCCAGAAGGAGGTGACTGTCGGCAACCTCTGCCCAGTATTTCTCCATGCCTGCAATTTCAGTCCTGGCCACTGTCTCCATCTTTCTCCTACCAGCAGAGACCAAGAGCTGCTAACATGTGGCAGGGCATTATTGATGGTCTGAGAGCCCCAGCCGTTAAGTACTGCAGGACCAAGAGAAAGCTGCTAGCAGGAAAGGGGGACACTGCAGGGAACCAGAGAATGCTCAAAAAGGTAAAAGAATGCATTAGTAAACCAGGAAACTGAATCATTAATAAGTCCAAGGGCTGGGACTTTTAAAAGGCAAATAGAATATGATAACCACATCATAAACCGAGAAAGTAAGTCATCCATCCCAGTTCTACCCATCTTCTGCAGAACAGCATCTGGCCTAGACTGTTTTTACATGTTCTATTAAGAACCCTCAAACAGAAAGTCCCTAAGTTTTTTAAACTGTCCCAACATAGGGAAATAATAAAAACTTCACAATTCATTTCAAAAAGATGGCAGGGGCACCTGGGTGGTTCAGTCAGTTAAGCATCTGACCCTTGATTTCAGCTCAGGTCATGATCTCAGGTTCACAAGATCAAGCCCCAAGCCCTGCATCGGGTTGTGTAGTACAGTAAAGAGTCAGCTCGAGGATTCTCTCTCTCCCCCTCTCACTCTACCCCTCCACCCCGCTCGAATGCATGTGCATGCTCTCTCTAGTAAATAAATAAAATCTTTAAAAAAAAAAAAAAAGTGGCATAATCCTCATACCAAAACTTCCAAACACCACAGTAGGAGAAAACACAGTTCTGTCATCTCATGTTAGAATTTAAATATAAAAATTTGAACTATCACAAATTAAACCCCAACATATATATACATATATATTTTTAAAATATTTTATTTATTCATGAGAGAGGCAGAGACACAGAGGGAGAAGCAGGTTCCCCAGAGGGAGTCCAATGCGGGACTCAACCCTGAGATCATGCCCTGAACCGAAGGCAGACACTCAACACTGAGCCACCCAGGTATCCTGAAACCCCAGCATATATTAATAGAAAACTTTTTAGATAAAATATTGCAGAAATACAAAGACTGGATATTAACAAATCCAATTTCATCATTTGATAGGCCAAAGAAGAAAAACTGTAGGACCACACTTATAAATACTGAAATAGTAATTATAAAGTTCAGCCCTCATTTCTGATTCTAAACAACAACTTTCAGTAAATAAAAAGGCTTCTCTCTTGAAAAGCTGAGAATGAACATTTGAAATCAAAAGCCAACATGACACTCAACAATAAAGAGAAGCAACAGGAAACTCAGAGGTGTCTATTATCATTTTATTTTTCAAAACTGATTTATAAGTTTTAGTCAAGGTAAAAGACAAGAAAATGGAAAACAATAAATAAATCATTGTTGATGGTCTTAATTAAAGATTATATGACCATAGGAAAAGAACAAAACTCTTAAGGCTTGTGATGATTAATTTTATGTCAACCTGACCGGATCATGGAATGCCCAGATATTTGATCAATCATTATTCTGAGTGTTTCTATAAGAGTCGTTTTGGATGACATTCACATTTAAATTGGTAAAGCAGACTGTCCTTCCCAATATAGGTGGGGCTCATCCAATCAGTTGAAGGCCTGGACAGAACAAAGACAGACCCTCTAGAACAGTAAAGTTCTTTCTGCCTAACTGCTTTCAAACTGGGCAGCTTTTTTCCCCTATATTTGAATCTGAACTGAAACATTGGCTCTTTCTTGGTGTTGAGTCTGTGAAATCCCTGGCTCTCCTAGGTCTCCAGCATGCTGACTCACCCCACAGATCTGAGGACTTGCCAGCTCCATAATCACACAAACCAGTTCTTTATAATAAATCTCTTTCTCTCCCTCTCTTTCAGATCCCATTGATCTCTCTCAGATTTTCTCTCTTTCAGAACCTATTGGTTCTGTTTCTCTATAGAATGCTGACTACTACCCAGCTCCTGCCAAGACAGAGAGCTTGTCTGGGCTGCTGGCCTCTTCCCCCAAATCAGCCCTGAAGACACTATAAAAGGAAAGAGGGATTCCTGAACTTAACATCCCCAAGTGAGAAACTCTGGAGGCAACTGGAGTCATCCAGAAGTGGGAGTTATTTTGACCCAGCACTCACCTCTCCCCAAATTTGCCTCTGGGATTTTGCTACTCCATTCACTAGAGAAATGGACAGCAATAGCTCCACCCTTGCGGGGGTAAGGATGGACCACTCCATACCATCTACACAAAAATTTATTCAAACTGATGGAGTAATCAGGCAGACAGAAAAATGATCCAGGGCACTGCATTCCTATTCTCTGCCCCTATTCTCCACCAAGCCTGGACCTCAACCCACAGTTTTTATATAGCAAGGGGCATGGTGGTGAGATCACAGGGTAGTTATCTAAAGTGTACCTGTGTGCCAGAGGCTCTGTACCAGTTATCTAGAGTGACACCAACTGTGTGCCAGAGGGGGAAACAAGATGGAGTCAAGGCTGTCAGTACTCCTATGCCATCATGAACCAAATACATCAAAGGTGCCCAATAACCGATGGAAATGATGACAACAGACTAAAATCTAAAACTAAAGATAAAACTAAATCAAAGGTTTCCCCCTCTCTCATCCCTTCTGATACTATTTTGAAAGATTTATTTCATTCACTGGGTTTTTTGGAGAAAGCAACCACATTCTAAGGGAAAGAGTGATGGTAGCACAGATGCCTGCCTTTATACTTAAAATAGTTGCACTAAAACTCAAGTAACTCATGGATGAAAAGAAATCTGTAGATTTTAGAAATTAGATTTGTTACAGCATTTCTTGAGTCTTCAGAGAAAAGGAATGTTTTCAACTCCTGACAGAGTAGAACCAGACTCTAATTGTCAAGTGCAATCATTATTTAAACAACATTCTTGGACATATATTAGAAAAGAGAGGCACACGTTTTTATAAATATAGCTCCCAAAAGTATTAGCAGTTTCATTACAAGTGTATTATGTGCTGAATGAAAAGTGCTAAGGGAATAAGATCATCCAATCACATTACTTACTGTATTCATTTCCTATGGATGCTGTAACAAATTGTCACACTCAGTGGCTTGGAACAACTCAAATTTGTTGTCTTACAGTCCAATACAGATACCAGTGGGCAAAAATCAAGATGCCAGAAGGGCTGCATTCCTCTGGAGGCTTTAGTGGAGTGTTTCCTCATCTTTTCCAGCTTCTAGAGGCCACCTGCTATCCGTGGCTGTAGGTACCCTCCTTCCTGTACTAGCAAAGCCAGCAAAAGTGGGTTAAGTCTTTCCCACATCATATCACTCTGACCACCTCTACCTTTTCTCATCCACTTGTAGAGACTCTTGTGATTACACTGGTCCTGCTTGGATCATCCAGAACAATCTCCCTATTTTATAGTCAGTTGATTAGCAATCTTAATTTCTCTTGCCATAACATATTCATAGGTTCCAGAGATTAGGACACAGACATCTTTGGGGGACCATTATTTTGCCTACCATGATTCTGCCTGTGACTGAGAGAGGATAAAAATAACAGTGGGTATGGAGCTGGATGCCCCCAAGCCAAAGTTAAAAGACAGTTCTCACTTGCTTGTCCTTAAATGAAATCACAATCCTTCTGAGGACACAGCATGGGATAAACAGTTCTCAGCCTGAGTCAGGAGGTCCTTGATATCTGTTTTTGACTAAAGGACCTCTCAAAGTTCTGGTTTGAGAACCAGATCATCTCCAAAATAAGAACAAAATGCCAGTTTCATATAGCTGTTGTAAGGATTTGTGCAATCAATTCATTTATTCATTCACAAGGAGCTCTGCTAAGTGAGACCCCAGGAATAGGGGCCCAGCCCTCATGAGAGTCCCCGGCACAGAAGTGGATAAAAATAACAAAGTAGCAGCAGCAGCATGTTTAATGAATACTTCATGACAGGCCAAGTGCTAAATACACATTATCTCCCTTAACACCCACTCAACAAACATGTCCTTCATAAGCATCTAGATATTACCATTTTGAGACAGACAGGACAAGAACTTCTGAGGGCATCAAAGACATTCTGCCAACCGATCTCTTGAGCCCATTCCAGTTGGGCCCCTCACCATCACCACTGCCATGAGGCACCGCAAGTGCTTCTATGCGGATGGCCAGTGGCCTCACCTTTGCAGACTCAAGGGGGAGTCCCTACAGTTCCTTTTACTACTCCTCTCTATGGGCATTTGGCACAGCTGGTCATGCCCTTCTTCCTGAGATGCATTCCCCCCTTGGTCCTCGGATACCACTCTCATATGGCTTGCTTTCTACCTCACTGGCTACTCCTTCTCAATGCACTGGCTGATTTCTCATCATCTACCAGAGCTCAAAAATACTATAGTACCCCTCAGGTCCAGGCATCAGGCTTCTCATTTATCTGACCTCAGGCCCTAGGTGATCTCATCCAGTTCCATGGTTTTAAATACCATCTAAAAGCTGAGTCAAAAGTTCTTATCTCATGGGGCACCAAGGTGGTCTGCCTTCTGCTCAGGTCATGATCTCAGGGTTCTAGGATCAAGCCCAGTCAGCTTCTCCCTCTGCCCCTCCCCTCTTTAAAATAATTTTTAGGGGGATCCCTGGGTGGCCCAGCGGTCTGGCGCCTGCCTTTGGCCCAGGGTGCGATCCTGGAGACCCGGGATCAAATCCCACGTCGGGCTCCCGGTGCATGGAGCCTGCTTCTCCCTCTGCCTATGTCTCTGCCTCTCTCTCTCTCTGTGACTATCATAAATAAATAAATAAATAAATAAATAAATAAATAAATAAATAATTTAAAATAATAATAATAATAATAATAATAATTTTTATCTCCAGCCCAGACCTGCATTAGTCTTATCCAACTATCTACTTGACATTTCCACTTGGATGCCTAATTGACATCTCCAACTTAAAAGAGCCAAAATGGAACTTCTGGTTTACCTCACCACCATCACCTTACCCTGAACACCAAACCAGTGCTAGCTAGAGTCATCCTATCTCAGTTCACAGCTCCACCTTTCTAGTTGCTCACTTTCATTTACATCTCCATGTCCTAGTCAAGAGGTTTACTGGCTCTACTACAAAAACTACCCTAAATCCTTCAACACCTCTAGCTAGAGCTCTGCCAAAGCCTCCTAACTGGTCTTGCTGCTTCCTAGTTGCTGTCTCCAAGACTTTTTCAAACAGCATCCAGAAAACTCTCACTAAAGCAGTGCCTTCCAATGGTTTCCCATCTTATTCAAGTAAAAACCAAGTCCATAAACTGGTTTATAAGCTCTTTGTTCTGGCCACTGACTACCTCCACTTCCTAACACTCAGCCCCACTGGCATCCTCAAGGACATCTAGTGCAACCCTACTCAAAGGTATTGTGTTTGTTCTTCGTTTTAGCCACAAGACCTTTCTCCCATATACTTATCAAATGTCACCTTCTTAGAGAGGCTCTCCCTGACCACCCAGGATAAAACAGCACCTCAGTCCACTCCAAAGTCCCTTAATCCAATGTTATTTTTATATCCACACATTTATTATATCACCAAATATGTAAGTTTTTGCTGTCTGCCTCCTTCATAAATACTGATGTAAGCCTAGAGCCCAGAAGATAAAAGTACTCAATAAAAATCTGCTGAATAAAAAAAAAATAATCAGCCCATCTTGGCCTGCCTAAAATGATTTTTCTCCCAGGTAATGAAATTATAAATTCTGTTCAAAGAAGTATCAAACCAGAGTCATGTTCATCTTTTCAATCTCTAACAAATGATAGAAATACAGGCTCACAAATCTGAATTTGCATCTGGCAGGTTTCTACTAAGTTTCCAAACATATAATTTTTATAATATATGCTTCAGAGGGAATGTTTATCCATGCCTGAGTGATACAATAATCAGCAAAACCTGTTAATATTAATAGCTCATTAAATGAAAGAGCAAATTTTTGATGCAAAGGCTATTTGAAAGGATGTATTATAACCCCATGCTCCATTTTTCTCAGCAATCAATCTCATAACAAGGTACATTACCATCTTAGTTACTAGTTGCTCTAAATTTGTTTATTAAAATTAATACATGTAAAGAATCAATTTAAGTTTCAATAAATGATTCACAATGTCCTACCCATGAGGTAAGATAAATAAATTATTTTTGTGTGATGCATTTTCTGATTTAAAAAAGCTATCCCCTGATTTCTCACAATGACTGGTTTTCATTTGAACAAAATTGAAAAAGAATAATCCTGGTGGCTGATGCATCTAGAAGCTGCATTTTAATACTCATTTCTCATTCACATAAAATTGCATGTAGGTTTATTTTAAATAGGTTGAGCTATTTGTCAATCCACTTGGTTTATTAAAATTAATATATCTAACATATTCAAGACATTCTGATCATAGTATCTGCAAAATCTGAGCCAGATTCAAACAGGCATCTCTCTAGGAGGCACGTTTATTAATAATGGTAGCAAAAATAAAGACAGTGATGACACTAATTAATTAACCCTCTGTTACTATAGGCCAGGCCCAAGCCCAGGCCCAGGGTAAGGTTATTTCCATGCAGTCTTCACCTCAAAAGAACATACCATAGGCAGAATAAGCTTTAGTTTAGCTACAGAGTTGCATGGCTAGAACCCTCACATGGTACAAAGCCGACCCACTATACTATATATGTTTCATTAGGTGCTCTTTTCTCTCCTTGCCACCCCTCCTTAGCCTGATGGTTTCCCTTGTCATTTTTCTCTTTGCTGTGCAACTTTTATCTTGAAATGTTAGGCTAACAATTTGATGCTTCTACTGCAAATTTCTTTGTATAGCACACTAAACTCTTTGAAGAAAAGGTGGAATATGCTTTTAAATAAATAATACACCAAGAACCTGTCTGAAGAAAGCCAGGTTTAGGAAAATACGTCTCTCCACAAAGCAGAGCTGCTTCAGTTTCCAGCTCTATGGCCAAGCTACTCCACAGTGCATTGTGTCTGGTCTATTAACAGGAAAGACCCTATGGAAAATGATGACATTTCTCTATTGCTGATGCCACAGTTTCCTCTCCCTGCACCACTGATTCTACTCAGAAATAAATGTGTTGTGTTAAACTGTTAAGAGTTTCAGAATTGTTTATTATTGCAGCATAGCCAACCTCTCCTGCCTACTACAGTACCTGTTAGGATTGGTTCATATTAAATGAAATAATCCATGCAAAGCACTCAGCACAACACATGGCACATAGTAAATGGACCTGAAAAAAATTAAATTAATGATTCTTCATGATTTAAATACTGTCTTCGTTAAAATACACTTTATATGAAATGAAACAGATGTTAGAATTATCTGGCAAGGATTTTAAACCAGCATCATAAAAGTGCTTCAACAAACAATTACTAAATTCTCTTGAGACAAAAGAAATACTAGGATATCTCAGCAAAGAAATAGAAGTTAAGAAACAAAACAAAACATGTAAACTTTAGAACTGGCAAGTAAAATAACCAAAAGAAAGAATTTAGTGGATGAGCTAAACAGTAAAGTGGATATGAGAGAGAACATAACCAATGAACTTGAGAACAAATCCACAGAATTTACCCAATTTGAACAAGACAGAAAACTGACTGAAAAACATGAACGGAGTCTCAGGGACCTGTGGAACAATAACAAAAGGACCAACATTCAAATTACTCAACTCCCAGAAGGAGAAAAGAGTGTGGAACTGAAAAATTAATTAAGGAAATAATGCTGAAAACTTTCCAAATTTGGTGAAGGACATAACCCTACAGATTTAAGAAGCTGAGCAAATTCCAGCTAAGATAAATTAAAGAAATCCACACCAAGAGACACACCTTAATCAAACTGAACTACTGGAAACTAAGGCACCACCACCAAAAAAATCTTGAAAGCAGCCAGAGAAACAGGACACGGTACTTATGGGGAAGCATCAGTGAAACACATCTGTCAATTGAAATGACAGAGGCCAGAGGAAAGTGGCAGAGCATTTTTCAAGCTCTGAAAGAAGAGAACTGTCAAACACAAATGCTATATTTAGTGAAAATATCCCTCAAAAATGGGAAATAAAGACATTCTCAGATAAAGAAACATAAGAGAATTTGCAGCTTGCAAACTTACCCCTAAAGAATGGCTGAAGAAGTAGTTTCTAAACAGAAAGTACCAAAAAACAGATAACAGAAGGCTTGAAACATTAAAATGAACATAGGAATGGGTGAAAATAGGGGTAAATATAGTAAATTATGAGTTTTTAATATTTGATAGTTGAAGCAAAGAGTTTAATACCAAGTCTGCTGTGGTGCTCAATGAATGTAAATATTTAGACAACTGTGCTTAAAAAGTGAGAACAATAGGGGCATCTGGGTGGCTGCTCAGTGGTTGAGTGTCTGCCTTTGGCTCAGTGATCCCAGGGTTCTGGGATGGAGTCCTACATCAGGCTCCCCAAAGGGAGCCTGCTTCTTCCCCTGCCTGTGTGTCTCTCATGAATTAAAAAAAAAAAAAAAAAAGTGGGAACAACAGAGGAACATAAATGGAAGTAAGGCTTTTATACTTGACCAGAAGTGGTAAAATATCATGGATACCAGTAGACTGACATGTTACATATGCATATTTTAATGCTTAGAGCAACATTAAGAAAACCATACAAAGTAATACATTAAAATCAATCAATCAATAACTTTAAAGATAGAACTTTAAAAAAAAAAAAAACTTCACTCACAGAATGGAATGAGAAACAAGAGAAATGAAAATCAGAGAAATAGAAAAACAAAAAATGGCAGACTTAAGCCCTAACGCCAATAATTACCTTAAACGTGAATGATCTAACACACCAATTAAAAGACAAATTGGCAGAGTGGAAAAAGTCAATTTGACAAAATCACATATTGTACGGTTCGGTTCATATAACGTGCTTGAAATGACAAAATTACGGCGAGAGAGGAGATGGTGGTGCCAGGAGCGAGCTGGAGAGGGAGTGGCTGTGATGATACAAAAGAACCTAGTGGTGAACAGTTCTGCATTTTGATGGCAGTCATGGTCACATCATTCTTCACATGTGACAGAAAAGCATAGAGCCAACACATGGACACACATATGCACAAATGAATCAGGTCTCTGGATTGTGAAATCTGCATCAGGTCTCTGGGTTATCAATATTGACTTCCTGGAGATGATGTTGCACCAGAATTATGCAAGATGTTAGCCTTTGGGAACTGGGTGAAGGGTATAGAAAGTGTTACTTCTTACAACTGCATGTGATTCTACACTTATCTCAAAATTTAAAAGTTTAAAAAAACATCTTAAGAAAAAAATGTATACTAGAGTCAAAAACAATTTTTATGTAAAATCTTGGATGAGATGAAAAGAATAAACCAAACATTTTCCCTAACTCTCTCATTTGAGTTTGAGGTAAGGAAGGAAGGACATGTAGTTTCATTTTGAATCCTATTACTTTGCAACCCAAAACTTCTGTTACACACAGAAAACTACAAGAATTTGACACAAGAAACTACAAGAATACGTATAAAAAAATACGTTAAAAAATTGTATTGTTTTGCTAAGTATATAAGTAATGCATTTTAAAAACTTTGAAAATGATAGCAGATAATGATAGTAAATAAAATAAGAATCACATGACCCAGTGATACCATGTTCCTGTGGTCTTTTTTTCTATGATTTCATGTGGATTTTGGAGTGGAAAAAAACTGGATTATTCTCAGAATCAGGTATCAGTAAACTACAACCAGCCCATCTAGCTAGATGCCTGTTTTTATACAGCTTTCAAGCAGGTTTTTACATTTTTAGATGGTTACATACCTATATAATATCCTCAATACTGTCTTTTTGTCTGCAAAGCTTTAAATATTTACAATCTAGACCTTCACAGAAAAAGCTTGCCAGCCTGTGATCTAAATGATATTTTTGTAAAATGCTTTTATCAATTATAAAGGCAATAAAATTCCTTTCTGGATAGTTAGCCAAATTTTTATATTATAAACAAAGTTACAATGAACACTCTTGCAGCTAAATTTCAGCACACAAAGATGGGTGTGCTTTTTGACGTTGAGAATGGGGTGTATTTAAACTTGCCATGCACAGTCAGGCGCTATACTCTGCAGCTGTTAGGGTGTGAGGATGCTGGGGGCCAAGCCTGGTGTACAGAGGTAGTTCCAGATGCGTAGACGGGGAACAGCCAAGGAAGGGGTCACAGGCTCTACCCTTGTGCTATCCCTGTAATTCTGTGATCCAAACCTAATAAATTATTTTTAAAGAAAAAAAAAAAAAACCTATATAACTAACATTTACTTTATAAATATTTTATAAATATTTATAATTCTTTTCTAAATAAGTAACATTATTTTATGATAAAACATGAGTTTCTATAATTATTAATGTTATGTATAAATTAGCAAGCCAATTCTCTATCCTCCAGAGAAGGAGACAAAGTTCAGAGATTCTGAAATTGATATTTTCCTACCAGTTGAATAAGCCAAAATCTGTAACATCAACCAAAATATCATTTTATACACAGGCAGGAGTTCCAAGGGAGATTTTTTTTTTAAATCATGTCCAATTCTACAAAGGTACCAGAGGAAGAGCTAGAATAAGATTAGAGAGGTCACAGGGAAGTCGGAATCAGTGTAACTACAGAGTACAACGCCAGGATTCAGAGTCAACTGCAGGATTCAAATCCATTTACCAGCGGGTGACCCTGGGCAGTTAACTAAACCCTGTAAGTGTTTCTTCATCTATAAAATAGAAGCAATAATCATGGCTAAAACTTGGGCTAGTGAATATATCCAAAGATCTTACCAGAGTGCCAACTGCTATGTCCTACACTAAATGTGTTTTTGTAATAATCTTCATCATCAAAATAGATTCTGAACACTGCTCATTCCACTTACACCATCTTTGCTCCAAGAGAGCTCAGAACCTTCCTCTAAGCAGTAACTTGAAGGATTTTAAAAATAAAAACCCAGATATTAGCTTGCTCACTTACTTTTTTTTTACAAACATATTTAATATGAAAGGATATTATTTGTTTCAGCCTGAACAAAACAATGATAAGTTTTGGAGTCACCAATGGATGAGAAAAGTACCACTTCAGAGAAAAAAAACTGAATGCAAGTTATTAACTCCAGGTTTAAAACATCTTTTTCCTTCAACTGCTTAACAATGGAGTTTTCTCTATTTCTTACAACACAGCTGAGCTAGATGCTTTGGAACCTTCTTGACTCCCCACCGAGTTGTCTCCCACATACTATTCCACATTTGCTCTTGACTGAACTTGAGAAACATTTCCACTTTGTCTTCTGCTCCTGCCTAACCCATACCCATACATCCCTATTACCTCTTCTGGGGCTTATACTAATAGAACTCCCTGCCACAGGTCTCTCCTTCCAGTTCATCTGTCACACCTACCCCTATCCTCATCCCCTACAATCGGGCTTTGGCTGGCTCCCCAGTTTCCAACAGATCAAGCCCAGACTGTCTGGTTTGACATATTGGCAGCTCTACAACTTCACCCTAGTTTCCGTGTCCAGCCTCATTTCCCTAACTTCCTCCACCTTCTAGCCACACGGAATTGCCTCACAGCTGACTGGCTGAACATGCAAGTGCTTTCAACACTCAGTATCTCCCCAAAGACCTGCCCAGCCTCTGCCTAGATTCATCTTCCATATTTAACTCTTAAAGACTCCAAATGAAGAAGCCATTCCCTACTGATCATCCACTATTCTGCGCCATTGTAGCACCATGCCACCACCCATACCACAGCAATTGTTCCTAAGGATTGACAAGAGCTTAGAGCTTCAAAATGGGAATGAAGTTCTTCTGAACACATACTTCACAGCTAGGCACCATACAAGGTGCTTCACAAACAGCAATCATATCTAATCCTCACGGCAACCACACAGGAACCACATGAGGGGACTGAGGAAAAGATGAGCTGAGTGCTATGCCCAAGACCACACAGCAGGTACAAAGTATAGTTGAGAAATGAATCCAAGGCCTGACTCGGTGGTCCCTCAGTCCCGGTGGATGTAGAAGACACCAGAGCTAGAAGGTAAAAATGACAGAAAGAGCCCAGACCTGAGTTTGAACTCATTTCTCCCCTGCACCAGCTATATGACATTAGACAGGTTACCTTTTAGGTCTTGGTTTCTTCAACTTTAATGGAATGACCTTTCCTTCCATTTCTTTGCTGAGTGTTCAACCTTATTCCCTTCTTTCCTAGTTTTTGTCCATTTCTATTCTGAGTTTTAAAGTTTCTGGTTTAAGATAGTTTTGCATATCTGCAAATGCTTGTTTAAAAACATGATGGAGTGTTATTCTACTGCTTGTTTTGGCTGAACACTTTTGACTCTCATTTGATTTTCTTAATATAGTTATATAGATAGATATTTGGGGGGGGGGGGGGGAGTATGGATGCTCCCTGCCATTTCAGTTCACTTTTACAAGTCTTAGATTGCCAGGACAGCAACAATACGTGTTCCTATGGAGGGAATGAGATATTTGAATGGTTTATTAGGGCTCTTAGTTACACTGGTAATCAAAGTGCATTTTCTTTAATAAGGGGCACTTTTTTTTTTGGTACTGGGGATAGGGGAGTAGGTAAGTATCCTGATTTTCTACTGTTTATAGGTACCCTTAGTCCCCGCCCCTTTTCCTTTAATATCACCACCAAGCTTCCAAGGGACATGCCCCCTTCTCTCCAAGAGCAGCCTTAACCCAACACTGTCCCCCCAGTCCCACACAGCGCCATTTAAATTCCTCAACACCCAGCACTGGGATCCAGCGGGTGTCAGATCTGTTCTCAGGACTGGCCCACTCAGGGTGGGACACTCTCCCTCCAGGGAGTGACTTTTGTGTGTACATCAACCCCGCTGGGGCTCAGCTACACTCTGTTTATCTCCAACTGGCCTCCATTGGACTCAGCTCCAGACTCCATCCACAGCTGGCTCTGCTGGTTTTGGATATGTGTTTCTCCACTTATACTGAAGTTTATAGCATACCCTGTTTCCTGATTATGTTGGAGGCATGAGTTGTGTGTGTGTGTGTGTGTGTGTGTGTGTGTGTGTTGTTTGCTCTCCTTGTGGATATGTTTAGTATCTGAGGGATACTAAATAAAAGATTTATTTAGGAAGCTGCCAACATCCTCCTCACCTCTGAAATGAAATTCTTGGACAGGACTCTAACACTGCAGAATTCTATACCAGTGAGTCTTGAGAACATGGCAACCAGAGGTCTCCAAAAATGAAAATGGTAACCTAAATTGCTTTTCAGTATTTTATTAAAAACCAACAAGTATTATACCATACCTATAAGCAAACTCTGTAAAGCCTTATCAGGAGCCCCAAAGAGAGTATCAGAGATCCTTAGTAGTACAAATATTAGGAACCATGCCTCTACAGCCAAACTGCAAATGTATAACAGCATAATATATAAGATGTTCTCTAGATTAAAATGTTTAAGCCCACCTTTTCCCTGAAAAAGCAAACAAAATCCATATAAAATTATATGCAAAGCAACCTATATTTACAGACTATACTGGCTACAGTCACATTGGTGTGAATTTCCAGCAGGTTATCATAGATATTTTTCATTCCTCTAAGCTAAAAGAAATAGTTATAGGATATAATATAATAATTATTAGTAATCCATCCATAAAATTGGTTAAGTTCACTAATTTGTGTTATGCTTAAACTTTTATGCACAGACTTGAAAAGAAAATTTGGGGGGGGGGCATCTGGGTGGCTCAGTGGTTGAGCGTCTGTCTTTGGCTTAGGTCATGATCCCAGGATCCTCGGATCAAGTCTCTCATCAGGCTCCCCACGGAGAGCATGCTTCTCTCCCTGCCTATGTCTCTGCCTCTCTGTGTCTCTCATGAACAAATAAAATCTTAAAAAAATAAAAATAAAAATATAATTTTTTTAAAAGCCCACACTTAAATATTACTTTATTCTCCTTAAAATACAATCTTTAACACAATTTAGCTCCTTAACAGTTTTACATGTAGGTACTTTCTTTTTTATTTTATGAGAAGAACTATAATTTGAATGACTCAGGAATTACAGCAATAAGCATGTCATATTCACTGAACGAATGAGAAAAGAATATTGCAGAACCTATATTGGTTGTTTTAAAATTTATTTATTTATCTTTGAGAGAGAGAGGGAGAGAGAGTGCCTGAGAGTGGGGGTGGAAGGGGCAGAGAGAGGGAGGGAGAGAATCTTAAGCGGACTCCGCACCCAGTGCAGAGCCCAGCATGGGGCTTGATCTCACAACCCTGAGATTGTGAGCCAATCAAGAGTCGGATGCTTAACCAACTGAGCCACTCACAGGCCCCTAAAACACAGATTTTTTTAAAGTATCAATATTAACCTGCAAAACTTTGCATCAAATTTCCCACTACCAACACACTTCAGGTTAAACTACTCTTCACGATCAGGAGAAAGTGTTCCTTTTCCTGTTTATTTAAGTCAATCCATTTAATATTTTTAAAGACAATGGGCATGTTCTGCCCCAAGGCCCAATCAGCTGCGGCCCTACTTTACTACCCCAGTCCCCAGAACGTCGCACTTAACAAGGTAGAACAAGCTCAAGATAACATGGTGAGCAAGAAATCCTCAGGCTCCTGTACCACCGCCACCTTACCTCAGACTCATCTGTAGATTCTTCGAGAGACTCGGTTTCCTACAAAGCACAGAGGGAGAAAATGGTCAGAGGAGATGACACAAGAATAAAATAAGGGAGAAGAGTCATCGCATCCCCACCACCACCACCCACCTGCCGTTTCTGGGAAGAAATCTACAACTACAGTAGAAAGGACTCCACATGGTGTGACTCTCACAAGCCTCCACAACTTCCCACATCTAGCAGGACTGAGATGGTTACTCTGGGGTCACTCAGACCCGTGGCTCCTGCTGACCTCCCTCGAGTGGTCAGCAGGCTGATGAACAGCCCCAGGAGCTGTCACATGAGTACACAGAAGGCTCTTTCCTTCGCTAAAAATGCAAATGGGTCTGGCAAAGCAGCCCTACTGATCTTGGAA
Source organism: Canis aureus (assembly GCF_053574225.1). Classification (NCBI taxonomy): domain Eukaryota; kingdom Metazoa; phylum Chordata; class Mammalia; order Carnivora; family Canidae; genus Canis; species Canis aureus. Next base: position 45,571,772 of record NC_135631.1, read on the forward strand.
GGAAAGAGGAAACTGCCATCCTCAAGGTATCTCTACGCCAATTTTAATACTGAAAAGCCCTTGTGCTATTAATTATTATGCTATGAATCTGGTGAAGTCAAAGCGATTGTCTTGCTTTTAAACAGCTTTTTACAAAAGAATTCCCCTAGAGTGGTACCTATCAGACAAGAGCAAACAAGCTCTATAATTTACATCTACTCTTTAAACCATTAACTGGAAGACAAATTCTGCCATTTAACACAGTTTCCCTCTTGCTCGACAATGAATCTTGCTGCTCTGGAGAAAACAAAGCAAAAAGGGAAAAATTGACTTGATCCTGCTAATCTCTCACCTGTCCACTGAAAGAGAGAATCTGCTGATGCCACGCATCCTCAAAGAGGTCAGCAAAATGAAGATTTACTTAACGTACTTATAGATATCAATAGCAATAAAAGGTTACAACTAATATGCTGACACTGAATGTAAGCATTTTACAACAATCCATGAGATAAAGAAAGATCAAAAAAATGGGGCAAGGACATTTTAGATATAACTAATATTTTTCAAGAAAAAAAATAAACATTTTAAAGAAAGTTAGATGTAGATATTACTCAGGGCAGGTTGTATAGCAGGATATACACAAATCTGGCATTTGAAAACATTTTAATTTCACTTGGCAGGATGTGGAGCAGCCTTGTGAATAATACAGTTTCTGCTGAAAGGCCATCTGTAAAATGGGGACGAATGTGACTTGTAATTAAGAATTTTACTGCAGTTGTATCATTACCCACAATGAACATGAGTCTCCTCTAAATCTCAATGCAGCCTATTTAGTTTTCAAGTTCTTCTACATTAGAAAATTCTTACTGCTTTGGAGCTACAATCCCTCTGCAGTAACTTTTTGTACTGAGCACCAATAAGATACATAAAAAATCCAATTCTTCTACTACTTGACAGTTCTCCAGAAAGTTAATGACACGTATCATGCCTGCCCTTCTAAATTGTTTTTCCTCTGTGCTAACCATCCCCAGATCCTGGTTCTCGTCCACTTACCATCCTGATCCTTCTCTTCTGGACATACTCCATTTATTATTAACAGTCACTTTTCTGACATCTTTACTGAACATCTATTATATATATCCGCACAATGCTAAATGCTTTGCACCTAGCATCTCAGAATTTCCTAATGACCCTTGAGGTAAGAACATCCAGGCTCAAAGGCTAAACGTAAGGACTTCTGACACTCTTTCTGCCCCTGTCTATTCCTGAATATTAAGTTACTAACGTTAGCAAAACAAGGCTATGACCACCATGACAATGACCTGTACCTGGATACCTATTCCCCAACCCAAGAACTCTAAACTCTAAAAGGATACTGGATTCAGAATTCAGAAAAATTCCATTAAGCCTAAGGAAATTTTTTTTCTGATTTGAAATCCATTCAAATAGGCACATGGGGTAAAAGGGCAAATCTCTCATTTATGTTCTTCGTTAAAACAAAAGCATTTGGGATCCCTGGGTGGCGCAGCGGTTTGGCGCCTGCCTTTGGCCCAGGGCGCGATCCTGGAAACCCGGGATCGAATCCCACGTCGGGCTCCCGGTGCATGGAGCCTGCTTCTCCCTCTGCCTGTGTCTCTGCGCCTCTCTCTCTCTCTCTGTGGCTATCATAAATAAATAAAAATTTAAAAAAAAAAAACAAAAACAAAAGCATTTAAGTCCCCACCCAGCAATTTCAACCAAAAACTCAAAAATCAAATTATACTCTTGCTCTGAACCAAAAAGCATGCAGTGCCAGAATCTGACACCACGAGGCGTGTAGCTCTCAGAAACTGAGTCTTCAGGGAAAACCAGGCTCTCAGAGAAACTTCCTGAGGCCACTGGTATCAATGAGAACATTTGCTCCAGTACAGTCTTGAACTGACCCCCAGCACCAGCACAGACCTCCCAAAGGTAGCTGTGGCTTCAAAAAAAAAAAAAAAAAAAACCACACTTTTATCCACAACCCCACCAAAGCAATGTGTGAGTGACTTCAGGAATCATCCTGCCTGCTATTTCTTATCTTCATCCAAGCCCCTGTACTGAATACTCTAGAGACCAGGGGCAAACCAGAAGACAGGAGGTCAATGTCCCAGTGAAGGATCCAAGAAGCTAGGCTGAAAGGTGAGAAAGGTTACAATTCAGAAAGAGTCAGTGGTTTTCAAAACTGTTTTTAACTTCACACTCTAACTTTTAAAGAACTCCAAATCTGAAAACATAAGTCACAAAACTGTGCTGTTCTCTAGGTGAAATAAACTAGATATGTACTGTTCAATTCCACTTATATGAGGTGGCAAGTAGAACAGACTAGAGGAGAGGCGATGGGGGGTTGGTGTTGGTGGGTACAGAGTTCCAGTCTGTGATGACGAAAAGTTCTAGAGATGGATGGTAGTAATGGCTGCACAGCAATGCAAATGTATACTCAATGCCACTAATCATACGCTTAAAAATGGTTAAAGTGGTAAATACTATGTATATTTTACCACAATTTTTAAAAATTGTGTTGTTTGAAGCAAAAATAATGAGCTAGAAGGTGCAGAGTGATGCAAATGTAGAGCTGGACAAAAATATGGGCAACAGGAGAAGGTTACCCTCAACAACTGCTCCACCTTATCTTTCTTTTGCAAACCAATCCCTTAAACTCAATCACTTACCCAAACCTAACAATCGTTGTGCCTTGACATGAGACCTCTTGAATCTATACACATTGATGGGGGAGGGAGAGGGGAGGGGTACAGAATCTGGGGGAGAAACGGAGGCCGGAGCCTGAGGAAGGCCAGCTCCAACATCTGCAGGAGGAAGAAACAGAGCAGAAAAAAAAAAAAAAAAAAAGAAAGAAACAGAGCAGAGATCAGGCCCCAGGAAATCAGCCTGGCTTAAGGATAGACTTGAGACACTCAACGCTGCACTGCCACCTTCTCTCCTTCCCAACAGACTGTGTGACACAGCTAAACTTAATGGAAGACAGGGTGTGAGAGATCCCAATGTTGGATGTGGGCCAAGGCTAGAGGATCTATTTGTGCGATGTGTATCTATTTGTGTGATATTCCTGTATCATCAAAGCGCCAGTTTCTAAAAGTTCAAAGGAGCTGTGGCCAGTTTGGAGCACTCAAGCATTAATTAGGCTGGTTGAATAGCAAAGATGAAGGAGCATCTGGGAAGTGGGCACTATGGGCAGACTCAGGGTACCAACCCCACTGAGCCCAAAGGCTCAGCTACTGGCACCCATCATAGTCTGCAAAGGAGGGAAAACCTGGATGTCTGCCCAGCATAGACAAAGAGACCAGAGGTGACATAGTGACCCAGTCCCAAATCTAACTGCATTACAATCACATCAATTCAATTTGGGGAAACTGGCTAACACTCATGCAAACACTCCATCTTCAGATTCTGATTCAGGGAGTCTAAATACGAGCCTAGAATCACAAGCATTTGATAAAAACGACGACAACAACAACAAACACTGAGGAGGACCAAGTTCCCAGAAGAAACAAAGGCAAGGGTGACTGAACGGCAGAAAACAGGGAGCTGTATGAAACACAGAACCCCAGACTCAATGAGTGCTCCCTCTCCAAGGTGGTAATGTAGGTAGTCAGCGAGACCACTAATAATCAGCTGCTGACAGTGGCCTTCAGCCAGCCAGTCCAGACAAAGATGAGAGGAAAATCTTTTAAGGCAATAAGCATGTCCAGCTAAGCTAATTTTTGTGACTACATTTTAGTTATATGATGGTAAAGAGTGGATCCTCTAAAAATTTCTCTGACCCTGTGTTTTAGCAAACTCTTATTTGGGGCTTTGGGTTTCTTTCTTTAGTTATTAGTGAAGTTGCTTTTAAAAGATCTTGATCAAACTGTAAAAAAAGAGAGAGAGACAGAATTGTGCATATTTGAGCAAAGCCCAAGTTTGGACAATAAACTGTTGTCCTACACATAAGACGCTTCAATCTGAGTTAGGGACAAATGGGGCTAGGCAGGGAGAGGTAGGGGGCCAGGGAAACAGGCTCACAAGAATCCCCAAAATGCTGAAGTGTAAGAAAACCAGAGATAAGGAAACAAGCCAGACCACCCTGCCCTAGGTGTGGGTGGGGAGGATGTCTTTTTTTATGATAGTCATCTGTAACCAACAAAGAATAACCAGACCCCAAGAAGTAAACCATATAGGATGTTATCACTAGTCCTTATTCAATGGTGATATCAATGTTAAAAGGATTGAAGTTCCCTGGTTGTCTTTCAATAAAAGACCAACCCTACAAGCCCCCAGTGGGCAACCTTGTGGGGAAGCTCTCACTTCTAAGAGCTCTCTCAGTATCTTTGCTTGCTTCATAAACTTCTATCACTTTACTTCCTCTCCTTTGTCTGGGACTTCGATTCCAACCCAGCTCTCTCCCGTATCAAACCTGGCTCACATACTTTATCCCATTTCATACTCACAAGGGTTCTAGAGAGTACATGCCCCAGTTTACAGTCAAGAAAACTGAGGCAGTCAAATATTTGTACTCACATGGGAGTACACATGCTCATGAACTGCCATCTAATAATCAGTAACTGCTCTACAATAAGGATAAAATTCCCCCAAGTTTTAAAATGTAGAGGGAAAATTAAAAAGAAAGAAAGAAAGAAAGAAACTCTACTCTTTTGTAGGAATAGGTGGTCTGACTGATCAAATATTTTAATAGACTAGGTTCCCTGATGGTTGGTTGGAAAGATGAAAGGGGACCAGAGGGAGAGGAATGTAGAAAATGTAATCTACCAATATATTTGAATTAATAACTTTCAAAAGTTTCAAGTTAAGATAAAACAACACAAATTCTACTGCATCTAACTTACAAGTTGCCATTTTTAATTCAAAAAGCTAGTCTCTCCCTAATGAATTCATTTCAACATTTTATTAAGCACCTAGTACCTGTAAAGCACTACCCTTTGAGAGATACAGACATGAGTAAGCTCTGTCCTCATTCTTGAGGACTCAGCAATCTGCAGTAGAGAGAAGATAAATACACAAACAACCAGACTTCAAGCAGAATGTTATCCATAAAAGAGGTATGAACAAATACTGTTAGGCATCTGAGATAATGAAGGTCAACTATAAATCATTTTAGAGCTAAGTAAAACTGCTGGTTAGAAGATTTCCAGTCCTTTCTGTGACCTATATAATATATATGTAGTTACTTCTGCAAACTACCTTCACCATACTGAGCATAAACAAAGATTTCCCAATGACTTAAAAAAAATGTTCAATCATATCCAAAAAAAGTGATTTTTGAGTTTGAGAGCTTATGAACTACTTTACATTATGTTAATTCAGTACAGATCTTACTGTTTGGGATCTTTCTAAAATTAAAGAGGAAAACACTGCAATCACCAAAGAATACAATGCTCAGAAAAGTTAAGAGGAGAGATTTAGTTTTGTCTTGTTCATCATAAAGGGTTGTTTGCCTTTATAGTGCATGATGCCAAGGGGTAAAAAAGCTTTCTTTGCCCTAACCTGTCATCAGGTAATAGCTAATTTTAATACACATCTCAGTTCTTAAAGCATTCTAGGGTGAAAAATTATGTCAAGATTTTCTAAAAGGTTCAAAGTAGCAGAACAGAACAATTAGCAAATTTTTTTAACTCCACTTTTGTGCCCTTTAAGTGTTCAAAAAACTGTATACAAAAGGCCAGGGCAGGCGGGGTGGCTCGGCGGTGTAGCGCCGCCTTCAGCCCAGGGCCTGATCCTGGAGCCACAAGATCGAGTCCCGCATCAGGCTCCCTGCATGGAGCCTGCTTCTCCCTCTGCCTGTGTCTCTGCCCCTCTTTGTGTGTCTCTCGTGAATAAAAAAATAAAATCTTAAAAAAAGAAAAAAAAAAGCCAGATTTTAATGGCTTCTCTACTGTGAAATGCACAAATGAAGCAGGGTGAGAAAATTCTAACCATTTTTAATCTACAAAAGACTACTAACAAAATATTATTTATTAACTTTAATTTAGTAGCATTATTTATTAGTTTTAAAAAAATAACAATTTGTGAATGTCTGCTTCCTTCTGCAATTAACAAAATGCTGGACTTTTTGTGAGTGACATGGGTGGGGGGATGAATGTCCACTCTAACCGTATGCAAGCTATTCAAGTGTCAAAGGTGAAATTATGACTTGAAGGACATTTATTAAGGTGCTAAGGGCCCATTCTGCTTCATAAAAAAAAATATTTAAATACAAAAAAAAAAAAAAAAAAAAACAGACTTAGGGGATCCCTGGGTGGCTCAGTGGTTTGGCGCCTGCCTTTGGCCCAGGGCGCGATCCTGGAGTCCCGGGATCAAGTCCCACGTCAGGCTCCTGGCATGGAGCCTGCTTCTCCCTCTGCCTGTGTCTCTGCCTCTCTCTCTATGTCTATCATGAATAAATAAATAAATAAATCTTAAAAAAAAAAACAGAATTAGGTTTCTAAGTATTTTTTTAAAAGGTGGGGTATTCAAGTGAAAAATTGTGAGCCTTGGAGACTGACGACTGGAGGTTTAAAGCCTAAATTACTTTAGTTGTCTGAATTTCCATTTGCTTATGTATAAAACTCCATCATTTAACACATATTGTGGCACTAGGTGTCAAGCAAACAGCAGTGAACAAATCCTTACTATCATGAAGCTTACATTCTAATGGGGAGAATATACAGAAATGAACACAGAAACGTACAGAACAAATCAACAAATTTTAAAACACGCTGTGTTAGATGGTGATGAGTGTTAAGGAGGAAAATAATGCAAGAAAGAGGTTTCAAAGAATGATCAAAGAAAGTCTCACTGAAAAAGATAACACTTGGACAAAGACATAAAGGAACCGGGGCAGCGGGTTAGAAGGGCCTGTAGATATCTGGGGTAAAAAAGGGAGCAGTGTCGAGCAAAGGCCCTGATGTAGAAACACATCCGCCTATTGAAGGAACAGTAAGAAAACCAAGCATAGCTGATGCCGAGTGACAAAAGGGGAACAGAGAAAAGCAGTGGAAAATGAGGTCAGAAAAAGGAGAAGGAGATTCTGGGGCAAGTCCCACATGGCAACCTGTGTATCCTAAAGGCCCCTGGCTTTTCCTCCGAGTGCAATGAGAAGCCATTAGGTGTAAGACATAGAAGGTGCTCGTCCTGACATTTAACAGAATAAACGTTTACCACGCGAAAGTCTTTAGTGAGGACCAAATGTGACATTGTAGGGTTTGCACTGGAAAGTGCTATAAAAATCCAAAGCATTTGTATTATATCCCTAACTTTCTATGCGTGCTTTTTTACATCAGACGGCTTTGCCAAACGTCTCTGCCACACAAAACACTAGTAAATAGGAAGGGCAACTTTCTCCATTTCTACTACCTTTATATCTAAGATCTTGGCTTTCTGCCTTTAAGCCTAACTACAATATTTCAACCTGAAAGACCAACAGTGTGAAAAGCAATCTCACCACTACCATCAAACCTAGCAATGACTCATGAAATTACACGTGCTTAACGAGCATTTTTCCTTCGAAGTGACTGGATGGGAAAAGGCGGCTTCAGTGCTTGGTAGCAACACCCCTGTTGTCACAATGACCCCACAAACCCAGTTTCTACCTTATTTCTTAATTACTGATATATATCAAATGTACCTAAGGCAAATTTTCATCATGCGAATGAAGTACGTTACAAACGGTACAAATTATCAACCTGTTAAAACTTCCCTTTGTTACAGTACAGCTCATCATAAATCACTTTTTTGAGGCAATCAGGGAAACTGATGACCGTGTTAATTTGTAAGGAAAAACACTGCCAACCTGGAAGGGCCCTGGAAATGGAAAAGTAAGTTATTTCCCCCACTTTCTGACCTTTTGTCTGCGCTTTTTTTGTCTTCTTGATATTACTCCGTCATTTCAGCTAACATCTGGCTACCACCATTGCCTGCATGAAAGTGACTCTACTGGGATCCCTGGGTGGCTCAGTGGTTTGGCGCCTGCCTTTGGCCCAGGGTGCCATCCTGAGGTCCCGGGATCGAGTCCTGCGTCAGGCTCCCGGCATGGAGTCTGCTTCTCCCTCCTCCTGTGTCTCTGCCTCTCTCTCTATCATGAATAAATAAATAAATAAAATTAAAAAAAAGAAAGTGACTCTACTGCCATCCCTAACTACTACTTTAAAATCTTCTCTCTCTCTCTCTGCCATGAATAAATAAATAAAATATTTTAAAAAGGGGGTTGGGGGATCCCTGGGTGGCTCAGTGGTTTAGCACCTGTCTTCAGCCCAAGGCCTGATCCTGGAGTCCCGAAATCGAATCCCACATCCGGCTCCCTGCATGGAGCCTGCTTCTCTCTCTTTCTCTCTCTACCGCGAAAAAATAAATAAAATCTTTAAAAAAAAATAAAATAAAATCCAGTGCCACGTTGCCAAGTGTGGACTGGCATTGCCATCTGATGTCCACACAGCAACAAATCTCATGTAACTTTCACTGAGCCCAACTTTCACGAAGTACTTTAACTTGGTACTATTTTTTTTTAAAGATTTTATTTATTTACTCATGAGACACACACACACACACACACACACACAGAGGGAGAGGGGGAGGGAGAGAGAGAGAGAGAGAGAGGCAGAGACACAGGCGGAGGGAGAAGCAGGCCCATGCAGGGAGCCCGACATGAGACTCGATCCCGGGACCCCGGGGTCATGCCCTGGGCCGAAGGCAGGCACTAAACCGCTGAGCTCCCCAGGAATTCCCTAATTTTTAAATTAAAGATTTTATATATTTATTTACTCATGAGAGACACACAGAGACAGAGAGAGGCCGAGACCCAGGCGGAGGGAGAAGCAGGCCCCACGCGATGTGGGGAACCTGATGTGGGGGCTCGATCCCGGGCCCCGGGGTCACGCCGCGGGCGGAAGGCGGCGCTAACCCGCTGAGCCCCCGGCCGCCCCCGTGCTACTATCTTACTCTATCCTGAACCACCCTCAGAGAACGTTACCCCTCTATCTCCATTGTATATTTAAGGTTGAATAACCAGCCCCGGAGCGCCGGCGTTCCTGCCCCTGACGGCAGGCGCCCAAGCACCGCTGCACGCCGCGGCTGGCCTGGCAGGTGCGAGGCCACAGCCCCTCCGCTCTGCCCCGCAGAAGCAGCTCTGCTCTCACCGGGATGCAAAGGCCGTGGAGGCCACTGCGAACCCAGGCCGCGTCTTACGCCCCCAAGGGCAGCAGGCCCCCGGGCCAGCCGCGCTGCCTTCAGGCCACGATCCCACGGAGGGCAGCCCACAGGGCACGGCGAGCGAGGCCGCCCCGCGGGGGTGTGTCCGCCAGCCTTGCCCGCCGCCCGCCAGCAGCGGCCGCCCACCTGCCTCCCCGCCCCCCGACACGCACCTTCCCGCGGCGCGCCCCGCGGTCGGCCTGCCGCGCCCGCCGGCAGCCCCGCACGCCCGCCCGCTCCGCTCCAAGCCCCGACCGCCGGTCGCCCTCGCCTCTCACTCGCTCGCCTTAGCAGCTACAGCCCTCACCTGCTCCTCTGCTTCCGCCATGGTGCCGCCGGGGAGTCACATGACAGACCCGGAAATGAGAGAAACCGAGGCGCGAGGGCCCGGGGGCTGCTGGGAAATGTAGTTTCAGCCGCGTGTCGCCGCGGAGCCTTTTCCAGCTGGGGAGGCTCTTGGGCCTCATCCGTGCTTTGACTCTCCAAGCTCCGCGTGCCTGTGCTATGTAGAATCTGAACGGAACCGTCGTTAGTTCCATGACTTATTTTCTTGTTGTTCTTACTGGTCCCCTGATTATGATATTATCTATTGATACTTAATGTATATCAGGACCTAGGGTTATAGTTTTGCATGAATTTTCTTATTGAATTCTTCCAGCCGCCCCTACTGTTTTCATTTATAGAGGAGAACACCGTGGCTCAGAGGTCACACCGCTTGTGAGAAGCAGAACTACGATTAGAATTTGGACTTGTCTAATGCCAAAGACTCTGTGATTAGAAAATGCTGCTTAGTCTACAAGTGTTCTTGTCCTTTTTGAAAAACATATTAAGTGAATATGAGGCATAAGTCACTCTTTGCAGTGGAGAACCACATAAAAAGTTATACTTCAAAAAATATTGGGATAGCTTGTACTGCTTGCCCAGAGCCCCACGTTTTCTCATGTGAAATGAGAGTTTTTGGCTCCCTTGTCTAAGAGATCTTCTCACCCCCTGCTGCTGAAAGGGTGGTCCACAGACCAGTAGCATCAATATCACCTGGGAACTTGTTAGAAATGAGTTTACCGCCTCGCCAAACATCTAGAGCTGGGCTTTAATAATATCCTTAGGCAATATATATGTACATTAGAGCCTGAGAAGTGCTCAGTGCAACAGTCTTTCACACTATAGCAAGACACCTGCTTTTTCTTGTCCATCATCCATTCACCGTCCCACCTTTAAGCTATGGAGGTAGAGGTAAGAGTAAACACTTTCTCAAACTCACATGGAAAGTTCACCAAGATAGACCATATTCTTGCCATAAGACACCTTCACAAATTCAAAAGAATAGAAATCATAAAACCTCCTCACAGACAACAATGTAAACCAGAAATCAATAACAGAAAGATAACTGGAAAATCATAAATACATAGAGCTTAAATAACACACTTCCAAATAGCACATGGGTTAAAAAATAAGTCTTGAGAAATATTTTTAAATGTTTCAAAGTAAATAAAGATGAAAACACAATTTATCAAAATTTGTGGCATGCCGTAAAAGCAGTGTTTAGAGGGGAATTTATAGCACTAAATGCATACATTAGAAAAAAAGAGAGAGCTAAAATCAGCAGCCTAAGTTTCCACATTGGGAAAACAGCAAAAGATAAGCAAATTAAATCCAAAGTAACCAGAAGAAAAATAATAAGAATTAGAGCAGATCGATGAAATTGAAAACAAAAAAATCAATTGAGAAAGTCAACAAAACCAAAAGCCGATTCTATGATAAGATCAGTAAAATCAGTAAGGCAGGGTAACTAAGAAAGAGAGAGGACACATATTACTAATTCCTGAAATGAAAGAGGGAACATCAATACAGTTTCTGTGGACTTTAAAAGGATAATAAGGAATACTGTGAGTCACTTTATGCCCACAAATTTAATAATCTAGATGAAATCGACCAATTCCTTGAAAGACACAATCTACCAAAAGCACCCAAGAGGAAATACCTAACATTATATCTATACCTATTAAAAAAATCAAATCAGGGGCACCTGGGTGACTCAGTCAGTTAAATATCAGACTCTTGATTTCAGGTCAGGTCATGTCAGGATCAGGGGATTGAGCCCCTCACTGGGCTGTGCACTGGGTATGGAGCCTGCTTGGGATTCTCTCTCTCTCTCCTTCTCCCTCTGCCCCTTCCTTCTTTATCTCTATAAAAAATCAAATCAATAATTAATAACCTTTCAAAAGGCCAGATATTTTCACTAGTGAATTATGCCAAAAGTTTACAGGAGAAATTGTGCCAATTCTCTGCAGTCTCTTTCAGAGGATAGAAGCAGAAGGAATACTTCCTAACTCATTCTATGAGGCCAGCATTGTTCTAACACCAAATCAGATGAAAACATTACAAGAAAAACTACAGACCAACATCTCTCATGGCCACAAATTTCAAAATACTTCACAAAATAGTAACAAATGGAATTAAAAATGTATAAAAACATTATAGACCATGATCAAGTGGGATTTATCTCAGGTATGCAAGACTGGTTAACATTAAAAAATCAATTAATGTAATCCATCAAATCAACGAAAAAAATCACATAATCATATCAATAGATACAGAAACACCCATTCATGACGAAAAGTCTTGGTAAGCTAGAAATACAAGGGAAACTTCTCAGGTTGATAAAGACTATCTACAAAATACTTGCAGCTAACATAATACTTAAAAATGAGAAACTCAAAGTTTTCTAAGGTCAAGTACAAGGCAAGGATGTCCCCTTTCAATACTTTGATTCAACGACATTTTGGAAGTTCTTGCTAATGTAACAAGGCAAAAAAGGGGGTAGGGTAGTACAAGTATACAGACTGGGAAGGAAAACATAAAACTTTGTTTACAGTTGACAAGATTATCTATGTAGAAAATTTGAAAGACTTGAACAAACCTTCTGGAACTAATAAGCGATTATGGAAAGTTTGCAGGACACAGTTAGTATACATAAGCTGATTGCTTCCCTATATGCCAGCAATGAACAAGTAGAATTTGACATTAAAAATACAATACAGTTTACATTAGCATCCCTCAAATTGAAATACTTTTCTATAAATCTAACAAAATATGTAAAAGATCTATATGAGGAAACTATAAAATACTGATGAATAAAATAAAAAAGAACCAAATAAATGAAGAGACATTCCATGCACATAAGTTGGGAAACTCAATGTTGTCAAGGTGTCACTTCTTCCCAACTTAGTCTATATCTGCCATGCAATCTCAATCAAAATTCCAGCTAGTTATTTTATAGATATCCAATTCTAAAGTTTATAGGGGAGGAAAAACACCCAGAATAGCAAATATAAGATTGAAGGAAAAGAGCAAAGTTGGAAAACTGATGGTACTCAACTTCAAGACCTGTTATAAAACTATAGTAATCAACAATGTGGTATTGGTGAAAATGTAGACAAATAGATCAATGGAAGAAATAGAGAGCCCAGAAATAGACACACATCAATACAGCCAACCAATCTTTGACAAAGGAGCACAGGCAATACAATGGAGCAAAGATGGTCTCTTCAACAAATGGTACTGGAACCACTACACAGATATTTACATGGAAAAAAAAATCTAGACACAAACTTTACACACTTCAGAAAAATTAACTCAAAATGGATCATAGACCTAAATGTAAAATGAAAAAATATAAAACTCCTAGAAGATAATATAGAAGAAAACCTGAATGACTTTGGGTATGGTAATGCCTTTTTAATACAACACCAAAGACATGATCCATGAAAGAAATTGATGATAAGTTAGATTTTATTCAAATGTAACACTTGTGCTCTCAAAAAGACAACAACAAGAGAATGAGAAGACAAAACACAGACCGGGAGAAAATATTTGCAAAAGACTTATCTGAAAAAGGACTGTTACCCAAAATATTCAAAGAACTCATAAAACTCAACAATAAGAAAACAAAACAACAACAACAAAAAAAAAAACAAAACAAAAATAAAATCAATTAAAATATGGGCCAAAGACCTCAACAAACACCTGAACAAAAAAGATATACAGATAGCAGATGAAAAGATGCTCCACATCACAAGTCATTGGGGAAATTCAAATTAAAACAACAATGATAGGGACGCCTGGGTGGCTCAGGAGTTAAGCGTCTGCCTTGGGCTCAGGGCGTGATCATGGAATTCCAGGATCAAGTCTCACATCGGGTTCCCTTCATGGAGCCTGCTTCTCCCTCTGCCTATGTCTCTGCTTCTCTCTTTCTGTGTCTCTCATGAATAAATAAATAAAATCTTTTTAAATAAATAAATAAATAAATAAATAAATAAATAAATAAATAATAAAACCACAATGGCCTCAACACCAAAGAAACAAACAATCCAATTATGAAATGGGCAAAAGACATGAACAGAAATCTCACAGAGGAAGACATAGACATGGCCAACATGCACATGAGAAAATGCTCTGCATCACTTGCCATCAGGGAAATACAAATCAAAACCACAATGAGATACCACCTCACACCAGTGAGAATGGGGAAAATTAACAAGGCAGGAAACAACAAATGTTGGAGAGGATGTGGAGAAAAGGGAACCCTCATACACTGTTGGTGGGAATGTGAACTGGTGCAGCCACTCTGGAAAACTGTGTGGAGGTTCCTCAAACAGTTAAAAATATACCTGCCCTACGACCCAGCAATTGCACTGTTGGGGATTTACCCCAAAGATACAGATGCAGTGAAACGCCGGGACACCTGCACCCCTATGTTTATAGCAGCAATGGCCACGATAGCCAAACTGTGGAAGGAACCTCGGTGTCCAACGAAAGATAAATGGATAAAGAAGATGTGGTTTATGTATACAATGGAATATTACTCAGCGATTAGAAATGACAAATACCCACCATTTGCTTCAACGTGGATGGAACTGGAGGGTATTATGCTGAGTGAAGTAAGTCAGTCGGAGAAGGACAAACATTATATGTTCTCATTCATTTGGGGAATATAAATAATAGTGAAAGGGAAAATAAGGGAAGGGAGAAGAAATGTGTGGGAAATATCAGAAAGGGAGACAGAACGTAAAGACTGCTAACTCTGGGAAACGAACTAGGGGTGGTGGAAGGGGAGGAGGGCGGGAGGTGGGAGTGAATGGGTGACGGGCACTGGGGGTTATTCTGTATGTTAGTAAATTGAACACCAATAAAAAAAAAAAAAAGGAAAAAAAATAAAATAAAATAAAACCACAATGGCATACACCATTACACACCTACTAGAATGTCCAAACTCTGGAACACCCATAGTACCAAATGCAGGCAAGGATGTGCCATATATTGCTGCTAGTAATGCTAAATGGTACAGCCACTTTAGAATTTTTGTTAGTTTTTTTTTTTTTTACAAAAGTAAACATACGGGATCCCTGGGTGGCGCAGCGGTTTGGCGCCTGCCTTTGGCCCAGGGCGCGATCCTGGAGACCCGGGATCGAGTCCCACATCGGGCTCCCGGCGCATGGAGCCTGCTTCTCCCTCTGCCTCTCTCTTTCTCTCTCTCTCTCTCTGTGATGTGACTATCATAAATAAATAAAAATTTAAAAAAAAAACAAACAAAAGTAAACATACTCTTACTATACAACCTAGATATCATGCTCCTTGGTATTTATCCAAAAAAGTTGAAAACACATGTCCACACAAAAACCTGCATACAGACGTATTTCTGGCAGCTTTATTTATAATTGGCAAAACCTGGAAGCAAACCAGATGTCTTTCAGTAGACAAATAAGTAAATAAACTGCATGCCCAGTTTATTTACTGTATATAAATAAATTGTATGTCTGGGCAATGGGATATTATTCAGCACTGAAGGGAAATGAGCTATCAATAAATGAAAAGACATGGAACAAACCGAAGTACCTATTACTAAGTGAAAGAAGCCAATCTGAAAAGTTTACATACTATAGGATTCCAACTGTATAACATTCTGGAAAAGGTAAAACTATGGAGACAGTAAACTGATCAGTGGTTGTCAGGGGTAAGGAGCTAGGGGGTGGCCAAGAGGGGGACTTAGAATAAATAGAAGGAGCAATGAAAATACTCTGATGGTATCATAATGATGAATGTATGTCATTATACATTTGTCCAATCCAAAGAATGACCATCAAGAGTGAACTGTAATGTAAACTCTGGACTTTGGGTAACAATGATGTGTCACTGTAGGCTCATCAGTTGTTGCAGATGGACCACTCTGGTGGGAGAGGAGTTGATAGTTGGGGAGGTTATGCATGTAGAGGAGGCAGGGGATATATGGGAAATCTCTGTACCTTTTTCTCAGCTTTATTGTGAACCTAAAACTGCTTTTTTAAAAAAGTCTTTTGGTGGGTGTGGGGCACCTGGATGGCTCAGTCAGTTAAGTGCAACTCTTGATTTTGGCTCAGGTCATGATCTCAGGGTCATGAGATTGAGCTCTGCATCAGGCTCTGTGCTCAGGGGGACATCTACTTGAGGATTCTCTCTCTTTCTCTGCTCTTCCCCTGTTCAAGCACTTTCTATCACTAAAATAAGTAAACAAATCTTTTTTAAAAGTCTTTTTTTAAAGAAAATGTCATTTTTCTGTACAATTATACAGAACATAGAGTAGTATCTCACCCATTGTGAGGGTGGAAATACCTAGTGGTTACTCTTTCCATGATAATTTCCCATAAATGATCACCGTGTTATGTATGTTAATACTTTACATTTACAGATTACTAAAGGGAATGGTGAAGATTAATTTGTTTGTAAAAAGAAAAAGGTAATATGTAAGTGATCTGTCAAATATAACTCAGTAATGAATAAAAGAGAGAAGAGACTCTAGAAGGATTTTTTTTCTTATGTCCATTGCAATACTTTTGGGGAATATTTTTCCAGATTTTCTACATAAGAACACCTATATTTGAATTTTAAACATAACTTCAATTGTACTCTACAGTTCTGTGGCACATTTTTAAATTCTATTAGTATGTCAAAAACATAATTCCACATAAATAAATATATAGCTACAGAATTGTCAACACTTAGTCTTCTATTGAGTTGATTATTATAATTTATGTAGCTAACCCCTCACTTTTGAATATTTAGATTGCCTTCAATTTTCACTATTATATATAATATTGTGATAAACATTGTTTCTTTGAGCACTTGTCCACTTTATAAACATTTCCTTAGAAAACTGTGTAAAAAATGGAATGGCTTGGTCAAAAGTCTCTTGAAGTTGTTGTAAAAGTTCTTTGGAAATATCAAGAAATGCCTAAAAAACAATTTTTGAATACTCTAATGTGGTAATTTGAATAATTTATGAAGTCCTTTATTCACCCTTCGATTTCTTATTTTATGTCTTACTAAGAAATATTTCAAAGACCATCTGTTTGTATTTTCCCCAGACATAGACTGCTTATGTGCAATCCACTTACTGAACTTCTTTCATATTTTTGACAGAAAAGCACAAAACTAATTTTTTAACTTAAAGCATGAATTCAATCTGTTCAGAATCCAGGTGTTTAGCTGTGCCAAGGAAATGTATTATTTTATAGAGAATCTTTCGTTTTCAATCAAAATTTTGAAACAAAATACTTAAACACATCCTGCCATTGGATCCAAATATCATTTGTGAAACAAGGTCCATTTTTCAGCAAGAATCCAATTTCAAGGTATGTTTGTGGAGCAAGACCCTTTCTCTTCCATATATCTTGCATCCTTCAAACACAAGAGACACTAAAAATTGAAAAAGAAGAGGAAGATGAGAAAAAATGAGAAGGAGGAAGGTTTTATTGTCCTAGGTAAAAGTAATGGTTGTCCTCGACCACATTCCAAAATTTAACATAACTGGCATATTAATTTATTGGAGCTTAACAATCATTTTTAGTTTAAATAGTAATGTGTTTCTTGGCTAGAAAACACTACCGTTAAAGTCCCAGTGATTAAATTTAAAGAACCCTCTTTTTGGTTTTATAGTTTTGTATTTAATTTGGTTTTGTAGTTTTGTATTTACTTTGAACATTGGTTCGTGAGGAAAACCAAATTTAACCACCCTAGGGGTTTGTTTTTGTTTACCACATTGAGTTTCTACAGTACTCTGGTCATTTATTGGAATATGATAACCAAGTAGTTTATCCACCACTTCCAGCATTGTTATTACAAGATGGCACAAGCCTTAGCTACAAGCCCCTGAAATAGAGGAACCCCACCAACAACAACCCCAACTCCCTACCAACTGCCTCCTGAGGCCATCTGCAGTGCTCCCCCTTCATGCCTGTCCCTTACTCTGGTTCCTGCAGATCCTACTTCAAACTGGGATGTTTTATTCCTGCTATTCCCATAAACCAGTTCCTACCCCTTTCACTTATCCCATGCTACAGATCCTGCCCCCTCTTCTTTCCATTGTGCTTCAATGTCTGTTGATGGTGCAGGTGAATGGAAATGAGGGAAGGGAAAAGTCTTTATGATAGGATTGGCCATGGAGAAGAAAACCCTGCCCTACCATCAGTTGATACAGATGATGGGACTCTCTCTACCAAGTCTCGCCCTGGTTTTCTCCTATCTTGGGTTTGTTTCTTGCAATTGAGAAATCCTAATGACAGAAAAAGCCTGTTTTAAGTATTAATAATATGTGCAGTAGACATTGATTGGATTGGGACGTCTGGGTGGCTCACTGGTTGGGCACCTACCTTCCGCCGAGGTTGTGATCCTGGAGTCCTGGGATCGAGTCCCACATCGGGCTCCCTGCATGGAGCCTGCTTCTGTGTGTGTGTGTGTGTGTGTGTGTGTGTGCCTCTGTGTGTGTCTCTCATTAAAAAATACATAAAATCTTTTTTAAAAAGACATTTGTTGGATTATCTGTCCAGCGCCCTTTCCTAGGATTGGTCTCCCTACCAACCCATGCCCCTGGCCCATGGGTGCCTACGAAGTCCTTATACTTATTAGATTCAGTTTATCAATCTTTATCCCTTCCCTGGGATTTTTAGAATTAAGATTGAAATAGGCGAAACTATTGCCTGATTCTGTGAAGTATCCCAGTAATTTGTTGTTGTTGAAACAGGTTCAAATTCATGTTCTGATGTTTATTTACAGCCCAAAGAGCTCTAACTGATATGTACACACACACACACACACACACACACACACACACACACACGAGGAGGGCTTTCTCCTCTAAGCAAACTCTATAGCGTATCTTCTCTTCTTTTGCTCTAGTAAGAGGGCTTTGGTAACCAGGGAACCAGTCTTGATTCTCAGCCCTAAGGGATTAAGGGAGAGAATCAGAACAGAGACAGGACCAAATTCCCCTCTCTTTGAATGGTAAATGCAATTGCCACTCCCACTTCTTCTTGATATATTCCCTCATTTGCAAGAAGGACTATGCTGCTGTTCTAAGCTAGCTGAATTTCACCCAGTAACTGATTTTTACCATGCCTTCTTAGCTAGATTTCAGATGAGTAATCGCACATAAATATGGATATCAGGCTAGGAGCCACATTGAAAGGCAGTTTCAAGTTCAATAGAAACTGTAATATGAGCCCCTCAAAGATACTGGCTCAATTATCTGGTTCAGGAACTAGACCAGTAGGGTATTAGTCTTATGTGTCCATTCTTGGTTGATCTAGAGGTGGGATGCCTATGAAGAAGAGAATGTTCAGGAAAATCTTGAGGATACCAGGCAGCTGGCCCAAAACCTACCTGCAATTGCCACAAGAGTATTCTTACTGTGATAGGCATATTTGGAATTCAAAATAACACACCTCCTCTTGCAGAAGTGGCAGGTGGTTGGCCAGAAGGTTCCCTCTTGTTGATAGAAAGAAAAAAAGTACTTACTAAACAACCAAGACTTGAATGTGCCTTTTTGCAATAAAACCCTTCCTAAATAATAGTATACAGTCTACTCTTGGAGCACTGAATTTCCACCTTTTTTGAGTTCCCATCTTGTAATGCTTGGAAATCTTCCCTCTTCCACAAACAAGCTAAACTTAATTAACAGGTTTTTCTCTTTCTAATAATCTCAAGAATTGCTAAGTTTGCACCTGGTCCACAATTTGTAAATAAAATATTATCTAAGAAACTTCTTTTATGCCAAACTGCAGAATGGAAGAAAATATTCAAAGTATAATAATTTGCAAGCATGGTGTAATTTCTTTTCCTTTTTAAGATTTTATTTATTTATTTGACAGAGAGAGAGAGCAAGAGCATGAGTAGGGGGAGAAACAGAGGGAGAAGCAGACTCCCCCTAAACAGGGAGCCTGAAGTAGGGATCAATCCCAGGATCCTGAGATCATGACCTGAGCTGAAGGTAGATGCTTAACTGAGCCACCCAGAGGCCCCTAAACATGGTGTAATTTCAGTGTAATTTCATACCTGGAAAAGGATTCACTGGTGATAGTTATATGCTGTGCTCCAAGCACCACAGTGCTGCAAATGTCCAGAGGATCATTGGGTTTAGTGCATCTATAAACCCAAAGAATAATTTTTTTCCCACAATGGTGGCTCTTTTCTGTGTTTGCATTCCACGAATTGGGCTGGCCTTATTGAAACTCTTAGAAATCATTCCAGGGTGACTCCCAGATCTATGTAAGATCTATACTACCTTCCGGGGCAACAGGCATTTCAATCAGAAAACTTAACAGGATGAGGATTCTTGCAAGGCAAAGGGTCATTGGTTCCTCCCTTGGCACCACTCTCACTTTTGGTATAGGAAAGCTATTCATCACTCCATGCACCAGGTATTGGCATTTACAATATTCTAAATTGGGTGACATGTAGTTAATATTGTCAGAATAAAGTGTGCTTAAATGCTTCTTACATTGTTTATTGCAGGAAGGTATCTGGGAGGATTTTTATTCAGCCTATTCATAGGATTATATGGGGAAGTAGCTTGTTCTGGAGCTTCTAGGAGTTTGTTCTTAACTCATTTACCAGATCCTTTCATCCATGAAATGTGTCTAAGATCCCCATTTCCCTTTCAGAAATATTAATAGTATAATATCACTCTGTAACTTGTTTTGAAGCTTGAGCAAAAGGCGTGGTTTTCACCACTCATTTTACACAGATGACATCCATTCATTCAACAATTAGCATGTATTAAGGGCAGACACATGAACTCAAAGATTAGGGGACAGACACCGAAGAGTCACTAACAGTAGAGTTAAATTTACAAAATAAATAAATAAATAAATAAATAAATAAATAAATAAATAAATAAATTTACAGAGACTCAGATACAGTTATTTCCTAAGTTGTTCTCTTTTCCTGTCCTCTTTTTGAGGATATACCCTAATTCGTCGCCTGCTCTCTACCACCACCTCCTCCTCACAGGTCTTTTCTCGATGATTGGCATCATTCTACATGCACTTGCCCCATCATAGAGCGAGATATCTTCCCTGGTGCATCTCCCTCACTCACAGTGCCCGACTCCAACCAAGTTCTGTTAATTTATACTGTTACCATCTCTCTCTCTACTTAACATCCCTTCTCCCCATCCCCAGTTTGTCTTTTCTAGTTTAAGTCACCATCAACCTTCCCCTAGATGAGTATAACACCTCCTCCACTAGTCTCTTAGCCTCTTTTCTTCTCAGTCTATGTCCTTGTACTCACTGCCACTACAGTGATACTTTAGAAAGAAGACAGGGTGGATCGTTTCTCGGCCTTTTGGCTAGGATCAAGGGTAGTACCTGTTCTTATCAGTGTAATATCTGATACGTTCTCTATCTGAGGACAATATATTAAATGGAGTTTTGGAATTAGAAAATGGAATAGGAGCTCGCTCCATCCACTCCACACATTGACCTGGTATT
Source organism: Canis aureus (assembly GCF_053574225.1). Taxonomy (NCBI): domain Eukaryota; kingdom Metazoa; phylum Chordata; class Mammalia; order Carnivora; family Canidae; genus Canis; species Canis aureus. The sequence continues at coordinate 45,592,750 of NC_135631.1, forward strand.
GCAGTACTTCCAGGAACGGTGCACCCCCCTCAGGGGAAATAAAGGTTGCTTAAAAATGAAAGAAAGAAAGAAAGAAAGAAAGAAAGAAAGAAAGAAAGAAAGAAAGAAAGAAAGAAAGAAAGAAAGAAAGAAAGAAAGACATGGTGGGACAGTTGCTCTGCTTCAAATCCTTCATGGGCTCTCCAGTTCTCTTGGGATAAAATCCAGTGGCCTTGTACTCACCACCTCTTCAGCCTCATATGCCTCTCCTCTTTCACGCTCTTCTCTGGAATCACTTGCAGTGCCTTATGTGTCCCACTGCCTCCAATTTCTGGGCCTTCGGATGGGCCGTTCTCTTTTTAGAAGAATCTCCCTGTCCCCTGTCCCCTGACCCCACTTCCGTACTTGACCACTAAGGCCTCTGGTTTCAGAACTCATTGCTATTGCCCTAACAACAGCAAGAAAAACTATTAATAGTCTTTTCTCCAGGAAATATGCTTTCTATTTCTAGGTTGTACTTGCAGCACTTTTCCTAGAATTTTAGGCAGCTCTGTCTGCCTGTTTATCTGCGCCTGGCTATCATGAAGTTCTAACATCTTTTGCAGGGAAAGAGTGTGCTTTTATCCTAAGCAAGTGAATTAGGGGCCCTTGCAAACTAGTGCTCTTTCAAGCCACTAGGCTATTATTCCATAAACATATGACTATGTATTTTGACTCTGAGTTGAGTAAGTTTTCTTCAGTGTCTAATGTTGCCTACAATAACTTTTCCCACCCTTCCAGGCTATTACCTGATGATGAAAACAACTTGATATTTTACTTTGTATCTTCCACCCACTAAGCTATACAATGACTTCTAGAATAACTTAGCTTTCAAAACAACTTCTGACTCTTGGGACCTTAGCTTAGTTTTCTTGAATCTTTGCAGACTATTGTCCTGGCTCTATTTGTTGAGTGTAGAATATCAAGTCTGGAACATTCAAACCATGGACACTTATTACTAGGCTGATAGGAATGGTTTTGCTTTATCACTTTCATGGACCAAGCCTTTAGAAACATACTGGCATAAAGTGGGGCACCTGGGTGGCTCAGTTGGTTAAGCCTTGGGCTCAGGTCATGATCCCAGAGTCCAGGGATTGAGCCCGCATCGGTTCCCTGCTCGCCACTGAAGGAAAATCTGCTCCTCCCTCCCTCTCTGCCTGCCACTCTCCCTGCATGTGCATGCGCTCTCTCTCTGTCAAATAAATAAATAAAATCATAAAAAAGAAACATATTAGCATAATGTCATTAAATATGGAAGACAGATTTTGTTTCTTAATGGGAGAATTTAATCTTTACAAATGCTGAGCACAGTTAATTTTCATCTTCTAAAGAGTTAATTGTGTGCCTGAAAGTCTCACTGCTAGGTGGATTCATTCAGTGTATCTTAAACGTTTTAGTTTATTTGGGGTTTTATTTGTTTTGTTTGACCTACTGCAACTCGCAGTGAGAAACTCATCTTACATATATGTCAAGAGAAGAGAATACACACACACACACACACCACACACACATACACACACTCAACTGAAACAAAATTTCCATGAATAATATTTATCCTTGGTATATGTGGTTCACACTGACATCATTGATATTTTTCTATTCTATCCAACCCTATGCTATCCTACAGTACTCTGTTTACTATCCATTAAGTTGATTTCATTATGCAATGGAAAAGTACTGCCTTATAATTTTTGACAAGAAGAAAACAAGGCAAGTAAGGTGGACTGGAATAACTCTAGTTTTTTACTCTCCGGAACATTTCCCTATCCTTTTGTCCTTCCATGTTTAGGTGATCTGGGTGGAGCTCAAGCACTGTGGCTTCTTCACATTTTTAGCCTTTGAGATGAGCATGTGATTAAATTGGGTCCGTTATATTTTTTTAAAGATTTTATTTATTTATTCATGAGAAACACAGAGAGAGAGAGGCAGAACAACAGGCAGAGGGAGAAGCAGGCTCCTTGCAGGGAGCTCCATGTGTGACTCAGTCTTGGGACTCCAGGATCACACCCTGGGCTAAAGGCAGATGCTCAACCACTGAGCCACCCAGGCATCCCAGTTGGGTATATTATAACACATTTCCTCCTGGACACAAAACCTTTCCATGTAAGGATGTTTAACCCCATGTACACTGATCAAAACTTCTCTGCTAGAACGAGAGTGGAAGATGGCCTCTCTCTTCCGGGGCTGCTAAGCTGTGAAGAGGTGGGTGTAGACTGTCAGCAGCCATCTTTATCTTGCTTGTTTGGAGAAAGCCTGATTGAATAGTACAGCCAAGCTCTGCTGAGGGATGGAGAGAGAGAGAGAGAGAGAGAGAGAGAGAGAGACCAAGAGAGAGTGCCCTGGAAGCAATCTGTGAGGGACTGGATCAAGCTGTGAAGAATTCTAAATTTATCTTATATTTCCCAGGTATACGAGAAAATATTGTTTCCTTTTTCTTAAAGCTGTTTTGAATTGAGTTTTCTCACTTGCTGGGTGGAAGAGTCTTGATCATTTGGTTAAGCAGATGGATACGGAGGACTTAATATTTGTGATATGAATGCAAAGACCACAGACCCGTGTCCATATTGGAAATATTCATAAAAGATCCCCTCTACCTCCCTTCTACATCCATCGAGAAATGGGCTGTTTGGTGACTTACGCAGCAGGATGATATATTTTAAGAATAGTTTCAATATTAACTCACATGTCCTTGCCTGCTCTGTCCCCAGCTCTTCTTTTTTTTAAATTTTTTTTTGTATATTTTTTCTTGGAGTTTGATTTGCCACCATATAGCATAACACCTAGTGCTTATCCCGTCAAGTGCTCCCCTCAGTGTCCATCACCCAGTCACCCCATCCCCTCGCCCACTTCCCCTTCACTACCCCTTGTTCATTTCCCAGAGTTAGGAAGGAGTCTCTCATGTTCCATCACCCTCTCTGATATTTCCCACTCATTTTCTCTCCTTTCCCCTTTATTTCCTTTCACTATTTTTTATATTCCCCAAATGAACGAGACCATATAATGTTTGTCCTTCTCCAATTGACTTACTTCACTTAGTATAATAGCCTCCAGTTCCATCCACGTTGAAGAAAATGGTCAACAGCAAAGAAACAAACAATCCAATAATTAAATGGGCAAAAGACATGAACAGAAATTTCACAGAGGAAGACATAGACATGGCCAACAAGCACATGAGAAAATGTTCCCATCACTGGCCATCAGGGAAATACAAATCAAAACCACAATGAGATACCACCTCATACCAGTGAGAATGGGGAAAATTAACAAGACAGGAAACCACAAATGTTGGAGAGGATGTGGAGAAAGGGAAACCCTCTGCACTGTTGGTGGGAATGTGAACTGGTGCAGCCACTCTGGAAAACTGTGTGGAGGTTCCTTAAAGAGTTAAAAATAGACCTGTCCTATGACCCAGCAATGTCCCCAGCTCTTCTAGCCCTCGCCTTTTCCCCTCATTCAGCCAGCTTGGCATTCTTTATTCATTTCCTCAGAAAAAGGATGGCAACCCAGAAACACGAAGTCTGGGATTTTCACTTTCAAACTTTGGCTTCAGGAGAACATTAAAGAGGTGTGATGAATAAGACAAAGAGTTTTCTAGTTATAAAACCAGAAAGGAATTTCCAGGCTGAGATGAGTGACAAATGAAAGGCATATAATGTGCAAGAAAGCTGGGAGAGGCCCTAGGGAAAGCCACCCAGTTCTGCTCCAGCATGTGGTCCCATGAACAGCAGCCAACACCAATCACTGGGGGACTTGTTGGCTCCATTAAGGTGTGGACTACACAGTCCCTGTGCTGAGGAGTTTTGTTAGTTGTTCTTGCATGGAGGCTTCATGAGAATCTGTCTTCCACAGCAGTTACTATAAGGCCTGCTGGGCGTCAGGTAGGAAAATCGCCTTTCTCTGTCCCTATGTACCAATCCCACTAATGTGGTGTAGACAATCCCCACCTAGATACACAAAAGCTCCCTGAAATGGAGATTGGCCCTGGACACAGAGAGGTATTTGAGAAGAAAAGAAGACCCGTTGCACACGAACATGGATGAAGCGATTTCTTACCAACCTGAAATCTCTGTAGAGCTAGGAAGTAATAAAAAAGACAAATCTGACCTGACCCCCAAGCCTCCCACCTCCCAACACACACCATTACCACTCTACCACCATCACACTTGAATATTTCATGTTGTGCCGAACAGGAATACAGTCAATCAGTACTAAACTATTTTACACGTTTTTGTTGCATGGCTTCTTGTGAATGTGGACAAATGTTAATTAAGCCCAGAGCTAGGCACTGATAATATAAAGATGAATAATATAGAATTCCCTATCCTCATGTTGCTCACAGGGTGGGGGAGTGGGGGAGTGCAGAAATATATGTAACTGATCCCATCAAAAGGACTGATGGAGAGGGGATCCTCCTGAGTGGCCTCCCAAGGCCTCTTCCATTCTACCGTTTGGTCACCTTTCTTTCTTTCTTTCTTTCTTTCTTTCTTTCTTTCTTTCTTTCTTTCATTCATTCTTTCTCCTTTCTTTCTTTCTTTCTTTCTCCTTTCTTTCTTTCTTTCTTTCTTTCTTTCTTTCTTTCTTTCTCTTTCTTTCTTTCTTTCTTTCTTTCTTTCTTTCTTTCTTTCTTTCCTTTATTTCTTCTTTCTTTCTTCTTTCTTTCTTTCTTTCTTTCTTTCTTTCTTTCTTTCTTTCTTTCTTTCTTTCTTTCTTCTTCTTTCTTCTTGTCAAAAACTCCCCTACACTGGGACTCCTGGGTGCCTCAGTGGTTGAGCATCTGCCTTTGGCTCAGAGCATGATCCCAGGGTCCCAGGATCAAGTCCCACATCAGGCTCCCTGCAGGGAGCCTGCTTCTCCTTCTGCCCATGTCTCTACCTCTCTCTGTGTGTCTCTCATGAATAAATAAATAAAATCTTTAAAGACAAAACCAAAAACTACTCTACATAGTCATACTTTTCTTTTATTTTTTAAAATAAAATAAAATAATTTAAAATTATTTTTTTATAGTCATACTTTTCATTTCGGTTTAGCCATCAACATTCAACCTGTGAAGTTCAATAAAGGAGTTTTCCTGTATCTCCCGAGGGGAGAAATTTGACATTAATTAGAGTTTAAAAAGCCCAGAATAAACACGCATGCAACAGCCTCTGAGAGATCACGTTCCCTACCTGTATTGATAAACTCTGACCAAAGCATGTGGTGCCAGTACCACGTGCGACAAGTGCTTTCCATGGGGTCTGGCTCCTAATTATAGCCTTGTCAGTGGATGGCCTCCTCCTGGACTAGTTTCACTCAGCACTGCCTCACTTTTCTCCTCTTCATACAAATAGCCTGCCCTTCCTATTTCCTCTCTTCCTCCCCAGACTCCAATAATTGACGCCAACCCAGCACCCGGAGGCCCGGATGCCAACCCTTGGGCAGCATTTGATTAAGAAGCCACCGAGCTCCCACGTCTGAATCCTGATCTCTGTGCTCCTCTCCATGCCATTAAGTGGTGCTTGAAAGAAACTGCTTAAGTCCATGGCTTTGTGATGGTTTTCTTCCCCCCCTCTGCTTCTTATCAGTGAGGCTTACTGAAGAGAGACATTTTGAGCTAAGAGCCTCTTCCAGGGTGGAGAGTCTATCTTCAGGTTTCAAGAAATTAAAAACAAGCCACCCCCCTGCCACAATGGTAGAAATGGAGCCCAAAGGCTCCCCTGAAGGATGGGGCTGCCCCTCAGGAGGAAGTGAACCACCTTTCTAACACATGAGGAAAAGGAATTTTTCAGAAATGGAAGACATACAATTTCGAAAAGGCTATGTGGCATCCCAAATACCCACAACTTTAAGTAGAGCATTCTAATTGAGTGGCTGCATTACAGAATAATTTAATAAGAAGAGACCACATCTGAGGAACAGGCCAAGCATTTCCCTGAACAATAGTTTTTCTACATTCTTTTCATTCCATAGGCTCAGAGAAGGTATTTTGATGGATCATAAGCCTCTCATGAACCCATGCCCCGGATTTAGAAAAGCTGGAGTCCCTGCATGCCAACCTTTCAAAATAAGCACAGTTCACCTCCTCCTGGCTCCCAAAATGAACTTTAAAGGAAAAAAAAATCAGAAGTCAGGAACTACCTGCACTAGGAATTACAGCCAAAGTTTTTAACCTGACCCTGTCACATTTTGGCAATAAATTAGATGTCATATTAGATGTGACATATTCCTACTTATTGTCAAGGATGAGATATTGAACATAAGTGCCAGTGTTGGTTTCTATTTGCATTAAAGCAACACCAGAATGGGTGTCTCTCTTTAAGAAAACAGAATTAGCTGGATTCATGCTCTTCCCATATGTGGCAGCAAGTTCATCACATCAATATGTTCCAAGGTTGGCATTAGAGAGACAACTTTCAGATGGGAAGGAGTGGCTGCCCAGGCCTGGCTGCCTCCTTGGCAGAGGCCATTTTTTCCCCACATCAATGTGCACATTATTCTCAAGTTTTTCTCAGAATTCAAACCGAAGGACAAAATGACTGGAGACGGGAAGTGTTTGCCTTTGGCCACTCATTAAGGCTCAGTTCCCAATTTCTAATTTCCTGTCTGGGAATATGCTTTCCATTATGACTTAAACTTAGAAAGTTTCCTCCTCTGGGAGAAAATATCTATCAACTATAGGGGAGAGGGCTTACTTTATCCTTATAGGATATCATGTTAGCATCCTGGGACCCTGGGTGACTTAGGGGTTGAGTGTCTGCCTTCAGCTCAGGGCATGATCCCGGGATCCTGGAATCGAGTCCCACATCGGGCTCGCCACAGGGAGCCTGATTCTCCCTCTACCTGTGTCTCTGCCTCTCTCTCTCTGTGTGTCTCTCATGCATAAATAAATTTAAAAAATTGTTTTAAAAGAATACCATTTAGCACCCATAGTAACCAACATCAGGATAAGAGAATGTGTGGGTATTTTCTGTACAGGATCACCTATAATAAATAGAATCATGATTACACAAATGTATTCCATTCATATATAGATGCTCCTTAAATTTTCTCAACATCCTGGTGAATATATCGTGATCGTGATTTACTCCTGACTCAAAATATTCCACAAACTTTCCTTTATGACAATATAGAGTCTAAACTCTTTAGCATGACATTCAGGGCCCTTCAAGTAGTAGAATGAAAAATAAAGGAACAAAGTTTCAGAGCACTACAGTGTTTTAGTCGTGACCAATTCCGTTCTAGACTGTGGTTCCTCCAGGGCATGATTGCATTATAATTCCGTCTCTGCCATTTCCATGTGACTTTGAAGACACAATTCAACGTGCCCATATAAAGACACTCAGTTTCAGATACATTACCTATTTTCTCCAAGGCTATTTGGATGGAAGATGGCAGAGGTGAGATTGGGAATAAGTCCGTTTAGTTCTAGAGCTGAGCTCCTATGAGTTCCTGTAAGTCAAGTCAGTGATGGTTATAGTGATTGGGACGCAGCAGAAGCTCTATACGCAACTCTAAGTCCCTTGCCCATGTGGCATCCAGAGTTAAGCACCTGACAATATCTCTGGTAATTGGCTTCTCATGTGTTTTGAGTTACTGATCAGATTAATGACTTCCATTTCTCAAATTAGGAAATTTAAACTCAGGAAGGTTAAACAGCCAGCACAGTTCTGGGGATAGAAAGTGGCAAAGTCAGGCTCTTTGATTCTTCATCTAATGTTTTTGCCAAGCCACTCACTAATCATATATTTAAAATATATAATTAGAGAGAAATGTAATTGACAATAAAAGAAGGAATATTTAAACTTCCTAAAAGAAGAGATTTTTTTTTTTTTTGGAGAAAAATTCATGCTACTCTATCGGCAAGATTGTCAAAATACCTATTGTTTAAAAGTAACCCATTATTGTTCTTTTGAAACAGAATTTTAAAGAAAATCTATGCTCTTCTGTAGATGAATAAAATCAGATTTTAGGAAGGAAGCTTGAAGGGGCTAGAAGCATATTTATGATAAATAGAAAGGAAATCTATTTTTATTGACTCAGTCCTTAGGACATCAGAATGAAAATATATGTATATGCTTAGGTATTATTCTTCTAAACATTTTTCCTCTCTTCAACTCCCGCATCGTCCTGCTTGAAAATACGAGGGAAATCTAGGATTTACGGTAGATTTCTTAGCCCTTGATGTACCTGGAATAGAGGAAAGCAGAACCTAAAAAGCCAGACGTGGCCTGAGCAAAAACAAATACATTTGTTAGGTTTTCTGCTCATTGTTCTTTTCAGAAACGCACTCATCTAACAGTGAAAGTGAATATAGATTTAAGCTTAAAAAAAAGAAAAGAGAATTTTTCCCTTCCTAACGTTGAAACACCTTATTAAAAGCTTGAGAATAAAATTTCCTTCCCTGTCAATGTTTTCCTTTTCTATTAAGCAAATAGTGATTTCCCTTCCCCCGCTTTTGATACAAGAGTTGAAATGACCATGGCCCTTTTGGTCTGCTTCCTTTGTGCATTGACGACCAGGAGGCAGTGTTTGTAACCGGCCTGCTGCTAGGCAGCCAACAGGGGGTGCTCAGTGCATATTTGGATGAAGGGGGAAAAAAAAAGATTTGATTCCAAACAATCTTCAGTTTTATTTTTCTCTACTTTCAGTGCAAAAGTAAAGACTATAATTCTCACACACACAAAGGTTTTGCAAATACATTGAGAAGCAACGGGAGGGAATGCATAGGTTAGTGAAGGGGACCTTGGGGAGAGGCAGTATTTATACATGAGGCAGGATTGAGGTTTGGGGGATTGGGTCCCTGAAGGATCTAGGTCATTGATCTATCAATTACACCTGAATTTTCTCGGCTATAATGACAAAATTTATTGGATAATTTATCAACTGCTTACTTTGTGTATATAGAAACAGAGTGAGTGGTGGAGAAGATACATTCTAATTTTGCTTTTCCTTGTTACTCTTTAGCACATAACTAAGAATTCTGACTTGGCTCCCCCATGAATGGAATCAGACGTTCCCACTGACAGTTTCTGTCACGAATAAACTTCTTGGCGTTCAAATGGCGAATGGAAATAATAAAGACATTTTGGTATATAAAATTTGGAGGACAGCCATACATTATAAGATTAAGGGGGAAAAAACGGAGAGGTGTTAAGATTCGAAGTAGCTCTCACCTACTTAGATTCAGATTCAGCTCAAATTTATAAAACCCCTAAAAATAAAAGTACATGTGACATATTCAAATATTGTCTGATCGTAATGTTTAAAAGATCAAGCTTAAACTGGGAAGGAAATTAAAAAGAAGTTGCCTGAATACCGGACAAATGCTGATAGAAACAAGTTATTTTGAATCATTTGCCTCTGAAGACAGATGAAAAAGATCAGAAGTCAAAAGCTCTTATTAGAAGAAAATATAGTGTGTGGCAAGCTGTGTAAAATTTATCTGGCTATCTCATCAAGAAATACCAAAAGTCACAGGTACATATTGAAATATTTTAAAAATAATTAATACTGCTTCCTTTTTATCCAACTAGTAAATAAGGTTTCCTGTAGAATCATTAAAGCCTTTATTTTGATTTACACGGCAAAGACTTCAAAAAGACTGATGGCCTTGCTCATTATTCAACAAAAACCACAAGGAAAAATGTACATCTTAGAAACATACTTTGTTTTCTCTTTCTGGAGCCCAAACAACTTCTAGCTAAAAGACATATTTTGATTAAGATAATATTTTTCCCTAATCAATATTTTTTACCTCTGGGTTATTACTTCCTTGAAGGCTTCTCTGCCTCTTTTTTTTTTCTTTCTAAATTAGTCCATGTAGTTTATGAGAAATCATCAGCACTGCCATATGCTGCCGGTTACATTAAATCTTTCCCCTAGTATTTACTGCTGGGGTGGCAAGGCTTGTCTCTAGCCTTTATGGTTTGGCATCAAATCTTGAAATGTGTATTTTATATTTAATTGGAATGGGGATAGGAGCACTGGAGCAGAATTAACCATTAACAAAATAAGACTCCTCTCGACCAACATTCTCCAGTTTCCAACTTGGTTGGTAAAATGCTTGAACATTCCTTGGTGTGAAACCATGTCAATTGTGGTACAGATCCTTTGTCCCTGTGCCTAGAATTATGTGCTGCTGAGTAAGGGACAGCGGAGGCTAGGTAGGGGGTTACATGACTAGGGTCACTCAGGGGGCTACAAACCAGGCTCACAGAAATCCCAATATGGAGAAATAGACATGGTATCTACAAGATACCTTGTTTGTCCTTATTATAGCTACTAGTCCACCATGTTTGTTCTAAATATAGACATGATATTCACAAATCCATCATGATGTTGACAAGAAATTTACCAGGTTCCCTAGTCAGTTTCTTATAAAAGATGAACCATAAGAGCCCTCAGTGGCAAGGGGTCTGGACCCTCTCATTCTAGAGAGCCTCTTTTCTTTCCTTTCTTTTCTCTTTCTTTTCTCACTTTCACTTAATAAACTTTCACTTCACTTGATCCTTTTGTGTGGTAGATTCATTCTTCAACTCCCTGACACAAGACAAGAACGGAGCATCCCTGCAACTGTTAGACTTGTGTCAAATTGCCATCAAAGTGTTTAAATACTTACTCTGGATTTTTGTACCTATCTCAATTGCAGATGGGTGGCAAATGGTTTACAGACCAGCTCCAGTCTGTGGACCACAGTTTGAGGAGCATTGGTCTGAGGATGAGGAGGAAAAGGACACATATGTTCCCTCTGTTTTTGTTGGCTCCTTCTCTCCAGTGTCTTCCTTACCCCAACACTCTCCACTCCCAACCTCACTCCCAACACATGTGCACCCGCACATATATACACGCACACACAGTGGTTGAAGGCCTCAAATTAAGGCTCAGTGTAATGTGCTGCCTTGATATCTGGTAAAATTTGGGGGGCCTTAAATGATCACTTGGCTCCTGTGGATAAAGACCTTACCTAAATAACTTTCCTTATCAAAGGGCCAAGCACAGTTCCTGCTTATTCCTTAATTCCCTGTTAGCACGGGGAATTATGCAAATGAACCAATCACATGTTCCCATAGGCACCTCATCCTCTTGATACTACAAAGACAGCCTCTCACAGTTCAGCCTGTTCCTAAGCACAAACCCCATGTGGCACAGCGTGGCACCTGTGGTATTCCCTTCTCTGGAGTGTGAGTATATGTAAATAATAAACTGCTGTCTCTTCCATCCAATGTTGGTATCAGGTTCAACCACCCTCCAACCTCAGGGTTGGAGAGTCCCCCCTCACCAATGGGCAAATAAGAAGCAGATAAAAGATATACACATGCAAACACACACATGCACAAACACACTCATGCACACACACAGCTCCTGAGGAAAGAAAGGTTTACACTAAGCCTGTCCTCTCTAAGGGCAATGTTTAAAATTATATTCCTGCCCCTGTACTATTGCTCTAAAATACAGTTTGCTCTATAAAATAAGCAGGGAGGAATAGGAAGAGGACGATGTGGATCTCCAGGTTTGGAATCAGAAGATCTCAGGTGGAAAGGAATAGCATCAAAATGTCCTGGCATACAGTAAGCTTTAAAAAGAAATATGCATTATTTCCCACTCCTTCTACAGGAGCATTGTGTGGTCCAGTGTGATACCAGACATGAGTATTTTGTAATATGTCATACGTGTATTTTTTAAAAGAGAGATCTTAAAATGGTGGCTAGCTAACAGCTACTCATTCTGTCCCATTTTCCCCGAAGTATCCTGGAAAGGTAGCTTTGCAGCTGCACTAGACTTGGAGAAAGCTGGTGTCCTCTTAGGAAGAGAGGTTTTTGGTGATTGAAATCAGGCAATTCTCCTCTGTCCCCCATTCTCTCCACCCCTATTTGCCTTCCATATATCCAACTAAATTTTTTTTTAATTATGGTAAAAAACACATAACACAAAATGTACCATTCAACCATTCTTAAGGGTGTAGTTGAGCAGTAGTAGGTAGTTCACAGTGTTGTTCAGTCAATCTCATGAATTCTTTTCATCTTGCAAAACTGAAACTTTGTACCCATTAAACAACAACTTCCCATTTCTCCCTTTCTTAGCTCATGGCAACCATCTTTCTACTTTCTATGTCTATGAATTTTACTTCTCGAGGTACTTTATGTAAGTGGGATTATGCAGTATTTTTCTTTCTTGTGACTGGCTTATTTCACTTAGTGTAATGTCCTCAAAGTTCGTCTATTTTGTTGTGTGTGTCAGAATTTCTTTCCTTTGAAGGCTGAACAATACTCCATTGTACATACATGCCACATTTTGTTTATCCTTCTACCTTTTGGCTATTGTGAATAATGCTGCTGCAAACATGGCTGTATAAATATCTCTTTGAGACCTTGCTTTCAGTTCTGTTGAATATATACCCAGGAGTGGAATTGCTGAATCACATGGTAATTCTATTTTTTATTTTCTGAGGAACCTCCATACTGTTTTCCATTGTGGCTGCACATTTTTACATTCTCACCAAGAGTGTATTTTCTTTTCTCCTCATCCTCATCAATGTTTGTTATTTTTCTGTTTTTTTTTTTTTTTGATAGTAGCCAGCCTGATGGGTGTGAGGTGCTATATCTTTATGATTTTGATTGGTATTTACCTAACTATTAATGATGCTTAGCATCTTCTCCTGTGCTTATTGGCCGTGTGTATGTCTTCTTTTGAGGAATGTCTATTCAAGCCCTTTGCTCCTTTTTTAAATAAGGTTTTTAAAATTGTTGCTGAATTCTAGGAGTTCTTCATATATTCTGGATATTAACCCCTTATCAGAAATATAATTTACAAATTTATCTCTCTCTTTTCTTTTGTTGCCTATGTTTTTGGTGCCATTTACAAGAAATTGCCAAATCCAAAGTCATAAAGTTTTTCTTCCAATATTTTTTACTTAAAATTTGTATTGTTTTAGCTCTTATATTTGGCTATTTAATCCATTTTGAGTTGATTTTTGTATATTATACCAGGTAAGAATATAACTTATTCCTTTGCATGTGGGTATCCAGTTTTCCCAACACCATTTGTTGAAACATTGATCTATTTTAAAATTTATTTATTTATTTATTTATTTATTTATTTAGATCTTGGAACAAGTGTGCTTCCTTGTTTGTATGCTCAAAGGTACAAGCCTAGCAGAAAGAATGAAAGCAGGGGAATAGAAAAATGTGGCTGAGCTTAATGGCTGGAAGGGTTGTTTTGACCTTTAAGAAAGATTTGGGGAGCTGAAATGGAAGGAGATGTATTTGTGAAATGCCCTGTGTGACTATGGATCTTTTTAAGTTATTTCCTGTAAGGGTACCTGGGTGGCTCAGTGGTTGAGCATCTCTGCCTTTGGCTAAGGTCATGATCGCGGCGTCCTGGGATCAAGTCTGGCATCTGACTCTCTGCTCAGTGGGAAGCCTGCTTCTCCCTCAGCCTATGTCTCTACCTCTCTGTGTCTCTCATGAATAATTAGATACTCTCTTTTTTTTAAAGGTATGTCCTTTAGTGTAACAAATTACCACGAAACTTGGTGGCTTAAAACAATGAGTGTTTATTATATGGTCAAGAATCTGGTTTTCATGTGCCCCTGACTCAATGTCTCTCATAAGATTGTAGTCCCAGTGTCAGCCTGAGCTGTGGTCTTATCTTTGGGTTTGACCAGGGAAGGCTCCCTACCAAACTGGTAGTTCACAGGATTTAGGTCCTTGTGGGCTTCAGTTTAATGCTGACTATTAGCTTGGGGCTTCCCTCAGTTGGATAAAACATATGTGTACATGGTTGTGCACCATTAGAAAGAAAAATTTTACTAAGAATTATATGCTTTTTTTGAGCCCAAATTAGTTTGCCCAAGAGACATTCTGTGAGTGAAGAATCTTATAATATCCATCTTGCCTGATAGAATCATCCATTGTGACTTTCAGGGCAAATTGATAGAGATCTACAGGAACCCAGTAAGACCGGGTAGCTCCATCAGAACCACTTTCTAGTTCATTGTTGGCTGTAAAATTCAGCATGGCCAGAAGAAAAAGGGCTGTACTTAAAGGCTTACTTATTCACCCCCATCTCATTCTCCTCTCCCTGCAGGTACCCATGAGCATTATACATCCACACCTCCTTGCCACATGGAGAGACTTATGCCTGTAAGCAGAAGTGACATGAGCGTGTTTAGTTATCAGTGTGATCACACTTGCCCACCATGGAGTTCACTATGGAGAAGGTCTTGGGTTGAGAGGAAAGTGAAGGAAGACTAAGGCAGCCTGGATCCCCTTCACATAGAGGACAGTTGTCCTCTTAGTAGACAGGAGACGTGGATGAGCAAGAAATGGATTCACATAGTGTGAAGCCTCTGAGTTTTGGGGTCATTTATTACTGCAGCACACCTTGGCCTGCCCTGACTAGGTCACTAAGTTTCCTCCTTTACTGTTGACCTTGGAGGCAGCAATGTGGGGTTATGGAGGGCTTCTTCACTCAAGTAACTCTCGAGGTGGCTCAGACCAGCTAGTGTGAACACATTAATGGGGGTGGGACCTCTGTGGAGCTGCCTGGAACCAAAAGCTACAGTCTGGTCTTCAGAGATGCCACTAGGTTCTCGCTCTGTCTGAAGGTGTAAAGGAAGACTATACTAATTCAGTCAGACTCCCAATGGTCTTCATTTTTTATTCTTCTAATGCTGAATTTGAGAAAAAATTGAGTAAACATCTGCAGGATCTGAGGGAGAAAAGATGTGACTCTAGAATTTTACAACCACCCATATTTCCTTTGTATGGACAACAGAAATATGTAATTAAATAAATAACAAAATACAATTCTCTAGTCAGAACAAAGCAAAGGAATAAAACCCTAAATTCAGCATGGATTAGAATAACCATTAGCAAATGCTGAATAATAAAAATTGAAAAGTGTTTTATTTTATATATATTCATATATGTATGCATATATATTACTATATATTATTAACATATAACAAAGTTACAACAACTAAAACTGTGTAAATACATATTAGTGAAGTGGAATAAAGGGCCTAAAATAAATTCTACTTATTATTTGATGAAAAAAGTCACCACAGCTATATGGTTAGGATGAAATATTCAACAAATGGTGTCCAAGATGTTAGCTATTTGAAAAGACAATAATAGCACCTTTACCTCACATCTAATACACCAAAATAAATGGCAAGTGAAAGTAAGTGAAATACCTAACATTTAAAAAATAAAATACCACACAGGTGAATATATTTAACTAATCTTAGCATGGAGAAAGCCTTCCTGATTAGAAACACAATGAAAAAAAATTGAAAGAGAAACGATAAATTTCATAAAAATTGTGTGCGTCCAAAACATTTTAAAAGGAAACAACAAATCTATCAGGAAGCGTTAAATGTTAGAGCTCGCATATCAATTGGTAAGAAACAGTTCCAGAAAAAAAGAGGGAAAAGACCATCAATCCACCAAAGAGACATCGAAAATGCTGATAAGCGCATAAGAAATTAACATGTTTTGTGTCTAAAAATGCAGGATTAAAATAAAAATGAAATACTCATATTTTGTTTGACAGATAGAAAGCAGACTTTAAGAAAATGTTAACACTCAACACTGGAGAGAATCCAAGGAAACTCTTGGGAATGGCTGAGAGTTAAACATTGCTCAGAGTTTGCCCATACTCGCAGGAGAGAAGCCCAGTGGTAGAGGTGCGTTTCAAGTGAGGGAGCAGGGGACAGCTGAGGGGTGCAGTTGCAGTGACGTCACGGCGTGGTGCAGGGGAGTAGCTAAGCACAATGTTAGGCCACACGCGCACACACACACTGCCTGTGAGGGGTCTCAAAGCAGAAGATGACTAGCTCCTCATTATAAAACAGATTTACTTATCTCAAACGTGTCAATCAATACACGTTTCTTTCTTAGACTTAATACATTCCTTTCTTAGACTATAATTATATGAATACCTGTCCATATGAAAAATGTGGGGTGGTGCTGAAAAAAGGGATCATTCTTTTATCACGGAATGAGACTACAGGTGATTTTATAGTTGTCAACCCCAAATGCAAGGAATTCTCTTTGTGAAATGGCTTGCATAGCACCAGATTTGATTAGATGATAAAATAGGCTTTTTAATCGTGAAAAGAAAATTAATGAGTCTCCTTACCAAAAACACTGGACTAGAACGTACACTCAAAGTTTTTTGAAAACTCTTGCATTATGGCAATTTCTGCATTTTATACCACCCGCTTTAGGAAGAAAATGTAATATCTCATGTCTTTTGAAGTCCATTTAAGATCAGTGGAACAATTTGGTACAATCTCAAAATAAAAGTCACAAACTTTTCTGTTCAGAGGCTAACAATGGTTAAAACAATACTGGAATGCCAGACACACCAAGCCTCTAATCACCAAATCTCCTGTTTCCATGACATAAGTGAGATTCGGCCCACTTGCTTGTAATTAAGATTTACTGTTGGCATCTTCCTGCCTCCCTGCATGGGCATGCATGAGTATAACAGACATGGGCTATTTAGGATTTGTATAGATTGAGTTTGTAAGAACTTTGTAAGTCCATCAAAGCTCATTTGCATTGTCTTCGCAGAAGTCTGTCAGAATGGTTTGGTTTTGGGATAGATATTTCTCGAGGTTTTGGGACAGGCATTTCCCTATATCTCAACAATGTAGGGAATGGACAACATTATACAAGTTTTCCAGAACTAAGCAGACTTGTAAGACAATCAGAACTTGTCAATGAAGAGCTGTCAAGCATGTGATTTGTTGGTTGATTTACTTAACACCCATGTTCACCTGGTAACTTTCTTATTTTGACTTGTCTTTCTATTGAAGTCTTAAATGGGACTTTTCTCTGTCATCTCGATCCCAGACATTTAGCCCACACGACCTTTATTTCTCATTTTGAATCAACAAACTGGTAGTTCTGGTGCTCACCTTAGTTTTTCAAACAATTTAGTTTTGTAAAAGTTTCTTGGGCTTGATCACTCTTTCATAGTGACAGGTGTCTAATTCAGATATTTCTTGGGAGGCCCTCCTATTCTAGTCAGCCTGTCTGATTTCACCTCTATCACATTCATATTCACATTTCTCCATGATATGCCAAAACGACAAAGTGAGGCAATGTAATCCCTTCTCCTCTGCATTCTTATCTCCTGAGAGATTTATGGTATACCCTTGCTATTCATTCATACAACACATATTGAGAAAATGTCACATGTCCTACCCTGTGCAGTGTGCTGTGGGAGCAGATATTCACCCTGGCGCAGTGAAACTGTGGTTTTGAACCCACCTGAGTCAGTTGGGCACGCATAGCTATTTGGTTCTTTCTGGTAGATATTAGTAGCTACTAATATCGATACTCGAATAGTTAACTAATCTCTCACAATCTGGTTTTAAAGGAAAACAAGGTCACAGGACACACTCTGCCACACATGCAAACATTTATTAGATAAACAGTTTTAGTAAGCAGGCCCAGAAACCATCAAACAACTCATTCTGTGAGTTCAATGGAGACCTACCTCTCTGTACTTTAGGTGATCTGCAAACACCTTGAATGGAAGGTTCACTTGAAGCAATTGTAGCCACAATCCAGAGGTGTAGTTTACCTGATAATTGGCAGCAATCATGAGCTTTTGAAATTGAGCCTGGAATCTTATCCCAGATGCCATCTTGAGGACTTGCTGGCATGTATAAGGTAAGAGCATGCCTAATTTACTGAATTTTCATATCTCAAATGCCACTTGTTTAACTAATTTAAACAATTCTAACATTTTTTTATGCTAAGGATCAAGCCAGTAATGTGACCAACACAAATCCATTTCAATCCTCAGTATGTAAATTAGCAAAGTGTCTAGTTTTGATTGAAGATTAAGATAGCTGTGGTCTCTGCATAGCTGTGGCCTTTCTGATTAAATGCTAGCTGACCCCCCTTTGAGTGTAAATTCCTGATTAGGATAAGTGACAGCCCCTAGGGTATAAGTTAAAGTTAACACGCAACATCCCTTTACATCATGCTGTCTGTACTGAAGCATTTTTAAGCAAATTATAGACATTATAAAGCAGGGTTTTAAGATATATACAGTTTTAATACCATTTCAGTTTCTTCCAAATAGCATTAAAGCATGGAAAGAAGGGACTTTTGGCCCCTTCCCTGGCAATAATTTGTATTAAATATAATCCTTGATGACAACTTTACCTAGGAAAGGAAAAATGCTATTTTAAATGTATCTATCTATCTAAATATCTATCTACCTATCTCCTTACTTTACAGCTTAAGCTGGCTGACCTAGGATAAATGGAGAATTCTTCTTAAGGTAAAAACTTCCCTTTTGTAGGGTAAAATCATCTATTTGACACTAAAACCCTGTAGGGCATAGCCCAGAAAGTTAAGATGGAGGCCAATAAATCCTGAATTTAGAACTGATAAATGAATTCAATAAAGTCTCAGGATACAAAATCAACATACAGAAATCTGTTGCATTTCTATACACTAATAATGAAACAGCAAAAAGTGAAAGTAAGAAAACAATCTCTATGCACCAAAAATAATAAAATATCCAGGAATAAACTTAACTAAGGAGATGAAAGACCTGTACTTTGAAAACTATTGAACACTGATGAAAGATATCAAGACAATGCAAATAAATGGAAGAACATTCCATGTTCATGGGTTGGAAAAACAAATATTAAAATCTCTATGCTACCCAAGGCAATCTGCAGATTTAATGCACTCTCTGTCAAAATGCCAACAGCATTTTTCACAAAACTGGAACAAACAATTCTAAAATTTGTATGGAACTACAAAAGATCCCTTGAAAAAGAAAAGAAAAACTAGAGATATCATAATCCCAGATTTCAAGTTATGTTACAAAATGGTAGTAATTAGAACAGTATGGTATTGGCATAAAAATAGACGCATAGATCAGTGGAAAAGAACAGAAAACCCAGAAACAAACCCACAATTCAGTTAATTTTCAACAAAGGAACAATGAATTATACAATGGGAAAAAAACAGTTTTCAACAGATGGAGTTGGGAAAACTAGTCAGCAACATGCAAAAGAATGGAACTGGACCAGTTTCTTTTGCCATACACAAAAATAAACTCAAAATGGATTAAAGATCTAAATGTGAGACCAGAAACCATAAAAATCCTAGAAGAAAGCACCAGCAGTAATTTCTCTGACATTTGCCGTAGAAACATTTTTCTAGATTTGTCTCCTGAGACAAGGGAAATAAAATAAAAAACAAACAGTTGGGACTGCATCAAAATAAAAAGTTTTTGCACAGCAAAGGAAACAATCAACAAAACTAAAAGACAACCTACTGAGTGAGAAGATATTTGCAAATGACATATCTGATAAAGGGATAGTGTATAAAATATATAAAGAGCTGACACAACTCAACATCCGAAAAAAAAAGAAAAACCAATTTAAAAATGGGCAGAGACATGAAAAGACATTTCTCCAAAGAAGACATCCAGATAGCAAACAGACACATGAAAATATGCTCAACATCACTCATCATCAGGGACGTGCAAATCAAAACTGTAATGAGGTATCACCTCACATCTGTCAGAACGGCTAAAATCAAAAACACAGGAAACAACAGGTATTGACTTGATGAGGATGTGGAGAAAAAGGAGCCCTCTTATACTGTTGGTGGGAATGCAAACTGAAGTAGACACTGTTGAAAACAGTACAGAAGTTCTTTAAAAAATTAAAAATAGAACTACCCTACAATCCAGTAATTGCACCACTGGATACTAAACTCCCAAAATGCAAGAATACTAATTCAAAGAGATACATGAATCCCTGTTTGTTGAAGCATTATTTACAATAGCCAAATTATGGAAGCAGCCGAAACATCCACTGATAGATGAATGGGTAAAGAAGATGTGAGATAGATATATATATATATATATATATATATATATATATACACACACACAATGGAATATTACTCAGCCATAAAAGGAATGAAATCTTGCCATTTGCACAACATGGATAGAGCTAGAGAGTATTATGCTAAGCAAATAAGTCAATCAGAGAAAGACAAATGTCGTATGATCTCACTCATGTGTGGAATTTAAGAAACAAAAGGAATGAGCAAAAGGGAAAAAAGAGAGACAAACCAAGAAACAGTCTCTTAACTATCGAGAACAAACTGATGGTTACCAGAGGCGGGGTGGGTAGGGGATGAGTGAAACAGGTGATGGAGATTACCATGATGAAAAAAATAATAAAATAAAATAAAGAATTAAGCCTGGTGTAGTAGGGCACTTGCAGTTCCCTGAATTTGAGTCCTCCTGATTGATGAATGCCATGGTCATTGCCTGTGATGTACATGAATGGTTAAACACAGTCTCGCCCTGTAAGCAGCAAAAACCTCAAAAAATTTATTGAGTTAAATTTTAATGTAACAACAACAAAAGAACTGAATGACTCTGCATGACAAGGTAACTGGAGTTTTTTCCCTCTTGGATGAAGGGAGTCTTTAGGAGGCTCCCAGCTTGAGTGGGAAAGGATCAGAGAAGCAAAGATGCAGAAGACATGTGATAGCTGAGGGAAGGGAATCAAGTGGAGTCTGAAGAAGAGGAAGGACTCAGAAAATAATATCTGCAGTAAAGATCACCCCCAGATCTTAGCACAGTGACGTCTAATACCCAATTTTATGCTGTGGCCAATTCTAACCTATCTGTATGTAATTCATTTCTGATAGCCTAAGCCTTCAATAAAATGTCTGCTACACAGAACAGTTGTGGTTATTGGTCCTTTGAGAGAATGATGGAAGAGAGGTGGGGTAGAGCATGGACTACAGGGGTTCAGAGAGAAGACGGCAGCCCAGGCATTAACCAATGAATATTGGTCTCTCTCTGAACTCAGCTGACTAATTGAGAATTCAGGAAGATTACACATTAGAGCAGGGGGTGACCATGAACTTGTAAGGTCCTCCTGGGAATCCTCTAAAATCTTGGGGAAGGTTTGAACTTCCCTCAATACATGTAGCAAAGGTTGGGGCCATACTATTTCAGATATAAAGTTAAGGATAGTCTCAGGAGATTACAGACACCTAGACCTAGAAGCTGGTATACAACAAAAGATCTAAATCTAGAATGCATCCCTTGATATTTATTTGACCCATTTGCTGCATTTTGTCTTAGATAACCAAGTAAGTTGAACTTGAAGGAGAATAATGAGAAAAGCTTCATCCAATATTGACTCTCTCCAGATGAACAGAGGTTTCAAGACATTTTTACTCATGTAACTGAGAAAATGAATTGTTTTCTTACATAGGAATATTTTTTAGGGGCAATATTCTTTCTATGATTAAAAATACGTTCTCATTCAAAAAATTTTTTGATGCCAGAATGGTTTGGTGTTTAAAGCAAGATCATGACATAAATCTTAGCTGCTGTGCCCATAGATTGTTCCCAGTACCATGGGTCTGGCATGGGACTAAGCGTTGGAGAGATACAGAGAAAAAGAAGTTTGCGGCCATATTCAAGCTCCTGCTGGCGGAAAGATAGATACGATTGACTTTAACAAAATGAGCTTACTCTTTATTCACCCTGAGCAGCCTTCCAAACTTAACATGACGACTTCAGGATCATAAAATAGACATTCCTCTAAAATGTTTCCCATTGAGCTTCTTAGAGCTGTGGATATTGTGGGAAGGCTCAACTTTAGACTCTAATTCTGAAGAGGCCACATTTGCCTTTTAGACTACAATTTATTAATAAATAATTTCTTTGCATCTTCCCCATTCGCCATCCAAGCTGTTGTGATGATTCTCAAGGTCACTGATCATTTAGAGCTTTCCATTGACCTGATTTGGATTTTAACATGTCTAAAAACCATTAGGCTCCATTTGTTTGTTTGGAAAATCTGTTTTTATTTTATAGGTACACTCACAGATTGTTACTACACAGTTGGCATCCAGGCAACATTAAAAAAGAGGCTTATTTGGCTTTCTGAGGTGGGAGTGATATAATCCACAGAATGCCAGGGGAGTCTGTGGTGTTGGGCATACTGAGTGGGATGGGTATTACTTGCAACATAGAGGAAGGTTTAATATACTAAATCTGAGTGGTTAGAGTTGTGATCTTTATTTTTTTTAAGATTTTATTTATTTATTCATGAAGGCAGAGAGAGAGAGAGAGAGAGAGGCAGAGACACAGGCAGAGGGAGAAGCAGGCTCCATGGAGGGAGCCCAACCTGGGACTCGATCCTGGGTCTCCAGGATCACGCCTGGGGCTGAAGGCGGTGCTAAACCGCTGAGCCACCCGGGCTGCTGAGTTGTGATCTTTAGAAAGAAAATGGAAAGACGTGAAATAACCAGAGGAAGGAAAAAGGTTTACAGTTGGATATACAAAGGGGTGTGTTGGGGCATAGGGTGCAGGTGAGGAGGCTGCTAAGATGATTCACGTTCTGGCCCATCACCTAAGGTTCTGTGTGTAGACCAACTTTGATGGCCTCTTTCCTTCCCACACCAGCTGGCCACCCTGGATGGGCACCCCGGCTATTAATAATGGTTCAGGAATCAGGTTTCAAACACAGGATTCCCTACTACCTATGTATAAACCTTCGTCAAAACATTACCCCTTTTAGCATCAGTTTCTCCTTAGTAAAATTAGTATGATAATATCAAATGGAAGATTTTGGTTGGAATTACTATATTTCATGGAATCTCACTGATTGTGAGACATAATTATTTTATGTACAATTAAGGGAAAAGATGCCAATCGAACTATAGCACCATCAACTACAAGATGGACTCTGGGGGTGCCCAGGGCCCAGTGGGGTCAGTCAGTTAAGTGTCTGACTTCAACTGAGGTCATGATCTCAGGGTCCTGGGATCAAGTCCCACGCTCAGTGGAGAGTCTGCTTCTCCCTCTCCATCTGCCCCTCCCTCAGCTTGTGCTCTCTCTCTCTCAAAAAAAAAAAAAAAAAAAAAAAAGAAAGAAAAAAGAAAGATACACTCTCATGTTGGAAATGCTGAAATGTGAAATCTTGGAATCAAAGAGATACCACACAAATGAAATATTTAATGTTAAGGCGTATTGCAAAACATAAAGTACTACACAAATATTATTTATTATTGTTCTTATATTGAAATATATAATGACATGAACCTGACGGATACACAAAAATGATTAACTTCCATCAAGTCCTGGCACAAGAGAATGAGGAGCCAGCCCTTGAAACTTGAGAAGGCAGAGACTTTGTGAAATATTACATTGAGGTTTGCATCATAAACATAGAAACAGATTCCAAAGATAATCATATTCTCACAGAGCCATTATGTGCCACAAGTGAAAATTATATATGTGTTAGAACATAAATATCTGAGGTCTATTACATATGAAATCATGTCATTCTTTCGTAGCTCTCCCCGAAAGGAAATTCAAGAGGTCAGATTTGGAACACCAGCTCCTGTTACCTTCATCTTTAAAGTTCACCTTACAATGGATGGTGCAATTAGTAAACGAACAATCTTTGGGAGGTGTTGGCAAAATTCTAGGTTATTTTTCAGGTCGCAGACCATTGACACAGCTTCACATGGGAAATATTCTGTAACCTTTCTCTTGCTAGGGAAAGGGAAAACAAACTTGGGCAATGAAACTAGGAAATCTAAGTGGCAGGTGGCTTTGGGGCATGGGAGAGCCCTATTTTTAGTGATGATTACCGTTTAAGGACTTGCTGTAGTCAAACCAGAGAGGAAATTTTTTTAAAAGAGGTATTTGGAGGACAGAAGACTCACTGAACAGTTCCCCAATTCCCTAAATTTATAATTGTGTATTTATTTTTTGAGCATTGGCGAGAATGGATTCTAGTTTTCTTGGGGATCCCTGGGTGGCTCAGTGGTTTAGCACCAGCCTTCGGCCCAGGGCATGGTCCTGGAGTCCCGGGGTCAGTCCCTCATCAGGCTCCCTGCATGGAGCCTGCTTCTCCCTCTGCCTGTGTCTCTGCCTCTCTCTCTCTCTCTCTCTGTCTCTGTGTCTCTCATGAGTAAATAAATAAAATCTTAAAAAAGAGAAAGAGAGAGACAATGGATTCCATTTCTAGAATATCCAAATCTAGATGACCTCTACTGACAGAGTACAAAAGAACCATGGCACAAAGTGATTTTTATTTATGCATTAGTTTTTAAAAATGGAAGTGTAGTTGACATGCAATGTTACATTAATTTCAGGTGTACAACACCATGATTCCACAACTCTGTATGTTATGCTGTGCTCCTACCCACTATAAGAACTACCATCTGTCACTACACAACACAGTTGCTGTACCATTGGCTAATATTCTAATATTCCTTGTGTTGTACCTTTTGTCTTTCTACTTGCTCATTTCAGAACTAGTAGCCTGTACCTCTCACTCCCCTTCTCTCATTCTGTCCATCTTCTATCAGGACCTCTGGCAACCACCAGTTTGTTCTCTGTATTTATGGGTTTCTGTTTCTGTTTTTTTGTTTGTTTCTTTTGATTTGTAGAGCTCACAGATAAGTGAAACCACATGAGATTTGTATTTCCCTCTCTGATTTACAACAGCATAATAACTTCTAGGTCCATCCATGTTATTGCAAATGGCAAGATCTCATTCTTTTTTATGGGTAAGTAATAGTCCATTACATGTATGTACCACCTGCTTTTTATCCATTCACCCACCAGTGGACATATACATTGCTTCTATATCTTGGCTACTATAAATAATGCTGCAATAAACATGGGGGGGGGGCGCGGGGCTGGGTGGCTCAGTGGTTGAGCATCTGCCTTTGGCTCAGGTCATGATCTCCACCATGATTATCTGAAAAAAATGAAAACCCATAAACTCAGAAAAATATGCATCTCTATGTTTATTTTATTTATTTATTTATTTATTTATTTATTTATTTATTTATTTATTTATTTTAAAAGATTTTGTTTATTCATGAGACACACACACAGAGGTAGAGGGAGAAGCAGGCTCCCTGTTCCTGATGTGGGACTCAGTCCCAGGACCCCCAGGATCATTACCTGAGCCGAAGACAGATGCTCAACCATTGAGCCACTCAGGTGCCCCAAGATATAACAGATTTGAACACTACTATCAACCAATGTAACCTAATTGTCAAAGAACATGACATTCAACAATTGCAAAATCCTTATTACTTTTCAGCACATGTGGAATGCTCATTATGACGGACTATATGCTGGGCCATAAAATAAGTCTGAGCACATTAAAGAATTGAAATCATACAAGGAATGTTTTTTTAACTACAACCAAATTAAATTAGAACTGGGAGAAAAAGATACCTGGGAAAATCTTCAAATGCTTGGAAGTTAAGCAACCCAGTCCAAACAGTGCATGGGTCAAGGAAGAAATAAAAGAGGAATTAGAAAATATTTTTAATGAATATGAAAACATAACATGTAAAATTTTGTGAGATGTACCTAATGCAGTTAGAAATTTTATATCTGTAAATTCTATATTCGAATAAAAGGAATAGAGCAGCTTGGGTGGCTCGGCGGTTTAGCACTGCCTTCAGCCCAGGGCCTGATTCTGGAGACCCAGGATCGAGTCCCATGTCGGGCTCCCTGCATGGAGCCTGCTTTTCCCTCCGCCTGTGTCTCTGCCCCTCTCTGTCTCTCTGTTTCTCATGAGTCAATAAATAAAATCTTAAAAAAGAAAAAAAGGAAGATTAAAGTCAATGATCTAAGCTGGCATTTTAAAAAATTCAAGAAGAAGAGCAAATTAACCCCAAAAATAAGCAGAAAAAGGGAATTAAAGATAATTAGATAAATTTCCATTAAGTGGAAGGTACACTAAAAAAAAAAAATCAGTGAAACCAAAATGTTAAAGGATCAAAACCAGATCAATTTCTAAATAGACTGATAAAGAATGAAGACAGAAAAGACAAATGATCAGTATCAGGAATGAAAGAGGGATGTGACTACAGATCCTACAGATATAAAAAGAATAATCAGGAAATAGTGTGAATAGGCCAGAAATTGAAAAAGAATAATCAGGAAATAGTGTGAATAGGCCAGAAATTTGATAACCTAGATGAAATGGACAAAATCCTTTAGAGATACAAATACCAAAACTGACACAAGGTAAATGCCAATACATTTGATCACATGAAAGACATAGTGTACGTAATATGATACCTTTACTTATGATTCAAAATAGCTTACCTATTCCATCAGAGAGGTCTTTTTGCTTCCATATTTCAATTTAAAATATTGAGTAGATAAAACATTTATCAGTGTGTTGATAGTTGTATTGGTCTGCCCGGGCTGCCATTGCAAAATGCCACAAGACCATGTGGCTCAGACAACAGATGTTTATTTCCTTACTGTCCTGGAGGCTAGAGGTCCATGATTAAGTGCCAGCAAATTGGATTTCCAGTGAGGAGTCCCTTCCTGACTTGTAGAGTGCCACCTTCTTGTTGTGTTCTCATGTGGCCTTGCCTCTGTGCATGTGCCAAGAGAGAGGGAGCGCCCTCCTTCCTCTTTTTACCAAGACACCAGCTCTGAGCTAGTGGCCTCATTTAACCTTAATTATCTCTGTAAATGTCTTATCTCCAAATACAGTCGCACTGGGGGTTGGTACTTCAACATCTTGATATTGGGGGACATACTTCAGCCCATAACAATAGGGGGTAAAGAAAAAAAATATAAAGAACACTAGCTATGTCCGCCAAGTTTAAGAGGGAAATCATTACCTACCTTAACGGTGAGAACCCCTCCTTACCCTTTTACAACCCCAACCCTTCTTATCCTCATGCAGGGCTCACCATTATCTTGACTTCTGAGCCTATCATTGTCTTGCTTTTATTAATAATATTATCACCTGTTTGTGTACCTGAGCAATAAGGCGCTGCACTAAAATTTATGTAAACAGAAGCATATCACATGTATTTTTTCTACGACTTGCTTCTTTTACTCAACATTAAGCTTCTGATAATCAGCCTGCTGTTGTGTGAGACTACAGCTAACTCATGACTTTGTGTTGCATGAAATTTATTTTGGTGGACATCTGCATTTCTTCTAGTTTCTTGCTGCTAAAATTTGTGCTGCTCTAAATATCCTTATAGATATCTTTTAGTGGACAAATGCAAGAATTCTCTAGGTCAGGGGTTGGCAAGCTTTTCTGTTAAGGGCTGAAGAGTAAATATTTTAGATTTTGAGGGCCACATGCTCTGTGTCTTGACCATTCAACTCTGCCCATATATTGTGAAAGCAGTCGTAGACAGTATGTAAACACACGGACATGTTTGTATTACAATAAAATTTTACTTACAAAAACAGGAGTTGGGCTGGATTCGGCCACCAGGGCATGGTTTCCCGACCCCTGCTCCTGGTTATTAAGTAGGAGTGAAACTGCTGAGTCATAGTAGATATTTACTTTTAACCTGGCTTAATAATGCCAAGTTGTTTTCCAGAGTGATTGTATCAATTTACATTCCCACCAGCTTTTTAGATTTCCAGGAACTTTACAGCCTTGCCAAGACTTGAAAAGATCAGATTTTGTTTTTCTTTTTGCTAATTTGAGGGGAATGAAATGACATCTAACCGTGATTTAAAATGCATGTTTTTTTATTACTAATGTGAAGGAACATCTTCTCCTGCGTTTTGTCTTTAATAAATTATTTGTTGAAATGATATCCCCATTTCCTATGGAAGGGTTTGTCTCGTCATTGATTTGAAGAAGTTTTTTATATGTTACAAATTCTAATTCTTTTCCAGTTGTAGTCTTGAAAATATCTTTTTCTGTTTTGTGGCTTGTCACCTCACTCTTTTATTTTTTAAAGATTTATTTATTTATTTATTTATTTATTTATTTATTTATTTATTTATGATAGACATAGGGAGAGAGAGAGGCAGAGACACAGGAGGAGGGAGAAGCAGGCTCCATGCTGGGAGCCTGATGTGGGACTTGATCCAGGGACTCCAGGATGGCGCCCTGGGCCAAAGGCAGGGACTAAACCGCTAAGCCACCCAGGGATCCCCCACCTCACTCTTTTAGTGGTGAATTTTGAGAAATGGAAGGTCGCAATTCTGATGTTATAAAATGTGCCAGTTGTAAAAGATTGGTTTTACTCTTTGTGTTTAAACTATGTTTAGTCTGGTGCTAATGTGGACACATCAGTTTTCTTTTGATTATAATTTGCATGGATTATCTTTGTTTTTATTTTGAAGCTTATGTTTCTTATAGATAACACAGAGCTGGATTTTGGTCTTTGTAGCCAATCTGACAATGTTTCCCACTTTCTTGGATTATGTGGTCTGTTTTACCTTGAGGATGGTTACTTACACATACAGATACAGGTCTATCATCTTATTTTTAGCCGATGTTTTTCTAAATAGCATGGCCATACAGAGCAGTTTGGAGAATTGTTGCAGAAAAGATCTCAGTCATTAAAGAAAAGGCTAATAGGATTGCAGATTAATAAGCAAGAGGGAGGATTGCAAGGGAGATTTTAACACTTGGCAGGGTAAGTTTTTGAGTACGGAACCGTTACAGGCTGAATTGTTTCCCTCCCAAAGCTCACATGTTGAAGTATTAACTCCTTGTAGGGAATATGATTTATATTTAAAGACAGGGCTTGAAAGGGTAGTAATTAAGGTAAATGAGATCACGTGGGTAGGGTCCCAATCTGCCATGAGTGGTATTTTTATCAGAAGAGGAGATTAGGACCCAGACACATACAGGGGAAGACCAAGTGAAGACACAAGGACAAGGCAGCCTGTCGGCAAGCTGCAGGGAGAGGTCTTAAAAGAAACCAGCCCCACTGATGCTTCGATCTTGGACTTCTGGCCTCTGGAGCTGTGAGAAAAATAGATTTCTGTTGTTTAAATCATCCAGTGTGTGTTACTTTGTTAGGGCAGCCCTAACAAACTTGGGCAGGGACTGGCATTAAATGTTGGTTGCTTTCAGGTAGTCATGCCGATATTTATGTGTGTGTCAAGCAAACCTTCAGGATTTATCATGTAGAGGAACTACTGGCAGATAGTCCATAGTTGGCTTTTTAATACGCAACCACTACATACCACATGAAAATATTTCTCTCTGCTGTTTAGAATGGCTGAGATTGGTAAGAAAAATATGCATCCGTGGCATTTAATTGCTTATGCCCTGGGCTATTTATTTCAAGTATATTCTATGAAACAGTCCATGGTTGGAGAAGTTACAGGATCAGGTATTCTACTGGGTAGCTAAGTTCTAGTTGATATCTGTGGGTCGGTTTCAGCCTAAGGTACTGGCTGGCTACCATCCTTAAAAAGACATCCTTAGATCACACCTGACTTTGGGAAGAGTTAGGCTGGGTGGTCTTTCCAATTTCATTTCTTTCTAATTTAATATTATTTAGTGTTATTTAATACTTTCTGAGGATTTTCAATCTTCTCTATTTACCATGCCTAACGTGAAGGCTGCAGGATACTCGAAGGTGCGTGTATTTTCTTAGGCAGGAAATATTAACCTTCAGATACTCATACACAGTGGAGCCTGCCTAAGATTCTCTCTCCCTTTCTGCCCCTCCCTGCATGCCCTCCCCCACCTTGCAGATATGCTTTCTCTAAAAAAAAAAAAAAAAAAAAAAAAAGAAGAAGAAGAAGAAAAGAAAAAGAATAAAATGGGGAGCTTGGATGACTTCATATATTGAAGACATCAATGATTTGCAAATTAATGCAATTCTAATAGCTACATTTGTGATATATATCTGGTGATTTATATTCCCTTGGTTATGCTTTCCTGGAGATGCTAAATTTTATTTAAAAGAGTGTTGTTTTAATCAGGAAAATAAAGTATTAAAATTATACTCTGTTCATAATTACAGTAAAATTGTCTTTCCTTGAGATAGACAAGTTTCCTTGGCCACTGTACTGTGCCAGTCTGAGAGTACCATTCTCATCATGGTCTATGTGAATAACACTCTCTGGAATTGTACAGTCCACAGCCTGAGCTATTGTACAGGATGACCTGACCCTGCACACTGAGTGATTTTTGTTCTTGCTTTTTCCCTAACTCCAAGGAAAGTCTTCTATTCTCTTTAAAACAAAAACAAAACACCCTGCTTATTTTAAATGTATTTTTAAAGATTTATTTATTTATTCATGATATA
Source organism: Canis aureus (assembly GCF_053574225.1). Lineage (NCBI taxonomy): Eukaryota > Metazoa > Chordata > Mammalia > Carnivora > Canidae > Canis > Canis aureus. The sequence continues at coordinate 45,622,842 of NC_135631.1, forward strand.
TAGAGAGAGACAGAGAGAGAGAGAGAGACACAGGAGGAGGGAGAAGCAGGCTCCATGCTGGGAGCTCAATGTGGGACTCGATCCCCGGGACTCCAGGATCGCCCCTGGGCCAAAGGCAGGCACTAAACCGCTGAGCCACCCAGGGATCCCCCACCCTGCTTATTTTTAATAGATAATTGACCATACCTGAGAAGTCACATCACTACGTTATAGAAATTTTACCAGACTAAAAACAGGACTGTAGTAAAGTTCTGAAGTTATTTGAAATCTTTCCATTGTTTTAATGAAAAAGCAGCACATCTCATCAAGAACTTTCTGAACCCTAGCCAGACAGAACTCTTCATCTGGAGGGAATTTAAGTGCTGGTGTGTTGGAAAGCCCATCATTAGCTGCCCATCATTTAGCCGACTGGTAGCAGCAACGATGCCAACATTGATTACAGATGGTGCTGTATAGAAAGGATGGATTTTGGTTTTAGGAAACCCACTGAATGACGAACTTTTGTGAGTGAGTATGTAATTCCATAATTCTTTGCAAAATCTAAATATCCATCAAAGTGTATTTTTTTTGTTTTTCTCTTAAGTTTTAAACAATGTTTGTTTCGTGGGTCCTTCAAACAGCAACGATGAATCTACTGTCCACATTGCACATGCCACCTAGATTTCACAGAGACTGCAGGTACTTTCTGTGATAAGATCAGAGCTTTAATTTAATGGACATACTGTTTCCTTAAAAATTCAATAAGGAAACAGACATAGCCCAGAAAGCATGTGTTACACAACAATGGATTTAAGTAATGTCATCAGCAGAAAAAAGAAAGATTAAGTAAAATGTTGCAATAAATAAAGCTGACCAAAAAAACTGATAGGAAAAGAGAGAGAAAGAGATTTTAATTTCCCAAATTTTTCTGCCGAACGTTTAGATTTGAAGACAAGGATGAGATTAATTTTGAAAATGAGATGTTTTTATTTTGTTTTAATTTAATGATGAAAATGAATAGTTTTTCAAATTAATTTCAATTTTAATCACAGTAATATAGGTTCATAGTTAACAAGTCAAATAGTAATAAAAGGAAAAAAATAAAAATGGAAAACAGCCGTGCCTTTCTAGTCTTGTCCCTGGAAGCAACAGGTTTCAAACTTAGTTTTCTTTTTTGCTGTATAGCTGGGGATCCCTTTCTCTTCTTTTCCTAAAATAGTTGCAAACCATAATTGCTGGCATCGTCTGTTATCAGACCTTTATTATTATGACTATATCAGTTAGGGTCCATCAGAAGAGTACCCAGTTGGAATGGCCATGCGCACTGCTATAGGCACAGCTATAGAATCTTCTCTGTTAAGGGCTCTATTCTTAATGAGTGACTTTTCAGATTCCCTGGTTAAGGGGTCAAAGCATAGCACCTTAAAATCAGTATCTAACATTGAAAGAATCCCATACAGTTTTCTGACTCTTCTTATGGGTAGGAGATGAAAGTTGCATGATTTGTTGCTAACATTGGGAGAAGTATCCTGACAAGTCCCAAAACACTTGAACCCTCAGAAACATCAGAGACAGAGTCCTGAGACTCTGAGATTTACCCACATCTTTCAGTATGTTGATGTGTCACCAAGGTATCTAGGGTTCCTGATTTTTCTAGCTCTCCACACTATCACCAGGATGTCATTACAACAGTGGACAAGTCTGATGTCTTGTCTTGTGGGAATAAACTTGAGTTTCTATATTAATGCAGAGCATGAAATAGTACCTATTGGCTTCGGAGGATGTGCTTAGTGTGTTTTGCTTTCTCTCTTTTCCCAAGCCCACATTTTTGGGGGAGAATAAGCAAAGGTTTTTAGATCCACCTTATGCTTATTTATTATGTAATCTATCTCTTTTTAAAAAAGATTCTACTTATTTATTCATGAGAGACAGAGATATAGGGAGAGGGAGAAGCAGGCTCCATGCAGGAGCCCAATGTGGGACTTGATCCTGGAACCCCGAGGTCACACCCTGAGCCGAAGGCAGACACTCAACCACTGAGCCACCCAGGTGTCCCTCACTCAAAGAATAATAATATTATTAACTGTGTACTTTGCTGCATTATATAGATCGTCACTCACCACGCTTGCAACTCTGTGAGGTGGGACCAATCGTCCCCATTGTGCAAGTGAGAAACTGTAGAGAAAGACTCAGTAAATTGACCTGAGATACACATTTTATAATTATATTTACTTGCTATCTCGGCATGCTTACTAAGACATGGTTGTAAACAAAAGTATCTACTTTAGGAGAAGTCTAGCATTAGCTGGTAAAATATGACTATTTACTCACCCGCCATGTACTTAGCCAATACTTCACATTCTACAGGTTTCATCGTTCTCTGTCTCTTCCTTTGGATCTCTTAGTGCCAATACTTGAATTCCTTACCTTGGTTACTTTTACTGATTAAAAATATTTATTTAGGTCACTTAGTGGTGTGTGTAAGACTTAATTTTTTAGAGCAGTTCAAAGTTCAAAGCAAAACTGAGAGGAAGGGAGGTACAGAGACTTCTTATATACCTTCTGCCCCCACCCATGCTTAGCAACCCCACTATCAACAAGCCCCACCAGAGGGGGTACATTTGTAACAATTGATGAACCTATACTGACATGTCATTATCACCCAGAGTCCATAGTTCACTTTGGGGTTCACTCTTGGGGGTACATTCTCTGGGTTTAGACAAATGTAAAATGACATGTACTCATCATTATTTTATCATACAGAATATTTTCACTGCCCCCAAAATGCTCTGTGTTCCATCTATTCATTCCAATATCCCACTCCCTCCCTGATCCTGGCAACCACTGATCTTTTTCTGTCTCCATAGCTTTGCCTTTTCGAGAATGTCACGCATTTGGAATCATACAATATGTAGCTTTTCCAGATTGGCTTCTTTCACTGAACTAGATGCATTTAAGTTTCTTCCATGTCTTCTTATAAATTCATAGCTCTTTTTTTTTTTGTAGTGGGTGTGGGTACTAAACAATATTTCACTGTCTGGATAAACATGGTTATCCATTCATCTACTGAAGGACATCTTGGTTGTTTCCAAGTTTTGGCAATTATGAAAAAACAGCTGTGTGCAGGGCTTTGTGTGGACATGTTTTCAACTACATTGAGTAAATACCGAGAAGAAAGATCACCAGATCATATGGGAAGAGCATGCTTGCTTTTGAAAGAAACCACCAAGCTGTCTTTCAAAGTAGCTGTTCCATTTTGGATTCCCACCAGCAATACATGAGAATTCCTGTGGCTACACATCCACACCAGCGTTTGCTGATGGCAGCGTTCTGGATTTTGGTCATTGTCATAGGTGTGCGGTAGTGTGTCATTGTTGTTTTAATTTGCATTTTCCTAATCATAAATGATGTGGAGTATCTTTTCATATGCTTATTTGCCAGCTGTATATTTTCTTTGGTGAAGTGTCTGTTGAGGTCTTCCCACCATTTTAAAATCTGGTTTGTTTGATTTTTATTGTTTTTTGGGGGGGTAACTTTTTGATCAAGAGTATAGTAATAAAATAGATCCTAAAATTTTATATTCCTGAGAATATCTCTCTGCTTCTCCCACAGAAAAAACATACATTGGCTGAATGTGGAAATGCCGTAGACATTACTTTAATAGGATCCCTTCATTTTGGATAAAAGTCTGACGACAATCTGAATTCAAAATACCTTCAAATATCACTACTAACAAAGAGATGGGAAGATGAGTGAGAAATCAGATACGATGAATTAATCAAGGCATTGCACTGTCTTCCAGAAGAAAATAAAGCAAACTGATAAGAAGGAAAATGTATTAGACTTATATAAGAAAGATTTTAGATTTGAAAGACCCAAGATAGAAGATTAAGCACACTAACCATGTGCCAAAAAAAATTAACTGTGAAAGAATAAGAAACATCCAGCTTGGAGACTATTTTCTACCGAACAGTGGGACGATTCTGAGAGGCCACATGCTATTTTTATTTTCAATTACTTGATGAACTTCCTAAGGGAGTGGTAGCCGACAGAAGAACTGGAATTGGAAAGGAAACAGGAAGCTCACAGCCAATTTTATAGCTACTGAAAATTATCTATTGAGGAAAGAAAATAATGCATTAAAGAGAGAGCTAAAATGCAGTGAAACAGATATTCCACACAGGAGATTTAGAATAAAAAGGGAATAATGTTTCTGGGTGATGGATGTTCATTGTCCCAACTCTCTCCCCACAGACCCAAAAGTACCCAAGTGGTTAAACAAAGGAACCCAAACTGTCAACATCCAGCTCCCACACCACTCATTTTTAAAGGGAAAGATTCAATCAGTGTACAAATATACAAAAATATGAGTCAAGAAGGACTTAGCCATTACTATTCTTGACAAAAGCATGGATGTGGATGGCAGGGCCTCTTTCCAACGTGAGGAAACAAAAACCAAAGCTAAATCAGCATAGAACCCACATAGAAACGCAAGAAATAAATAAGAAAAATGTAGACTGCCAACCACAGATTAAGGGTACTTTTTTGAGGAATTAGAAAAGATCATTTTTATACTGTAATAGTAACTTAAGAAAATTTCTAAGAACATGAGTGCTGTGAAAGCATCAAAGAATATGTGATAGAGTAAGAAGTGAAAATGGAACCATTAGAGCTATAAAAAATTGAAGAGAGAAATAAAATTCATTGCATTTTTGTTTCAAATATCTTTTACAGTAAAAGAAGTATAACAGGATAAATACAGCTAAAACTAACTCCCTTTTCTTTCTAATCCTTCCATCCCCAAACATAATCACACTCTAATTTGGTCTGTTTCCTTTATACCTTTACTATGAATATATGTGATCATAATAAATAAGGAATAACGTTATTTTATGCTTTTGGAATTCACACAACCCATATCATTATATATATATTACATATTACTATTGTAATCTGTAAGCTGTATTTCTAAATACTACATTTAAAAAGTTTTTTTTCCCGTTGCTCTGTTTCAGTCAAATATTTGTCTAGCATTTCATTGCATGAATAAACCTCAGCTTATGTGTTCTCCTATTGATTTTAGGATTTTCTTTAATTACCTTTTGTTATTACAAATAGCTCTGAAATAAACATCCCTTTATGTCTCCTTAAGCTCATATAGATGCAAAATCTCATCTAGTGTAGATTCCTAAAAGAGGATCAAAACTATGTACAACTTTGACTTGATGAGGTATTGTCAGTTTTTTTTCTAAATTATGTTTCTTATCAGAATGTAAATAGTTCTAATTTCCTCCTGTCCTTGCCAAACACTTGATAATTTATAGCATGAAATGGTAACTCAGAGTGATTTTAATTTGCAGTCACTGATTGCTACGTAGTTGAACAAATTTTCTTAGGTTTCATAGCCCATCATGAGTCCACTTATATGAAGTGTTCATATATTTTAAAATTGGGTTAATTGGCTTTTTCTTATTGATTTATAAGAGTTCTTTATGTATTCTGGATATCAATCCTTCATGGGCGAAAGGCATTGCAAATATTTTCTTGAAAAGAATGACTTTTCTTTTAATGTTTAACATGGTTTATTTTGTTAGAGAGAAATTTATAATTTTAAAATGCGTTAATTTTACCATTTGTGATTTGTGGTTTTGTGTCTAGAGATGCTGTTTTTTCCCTTGTGTAATAAAATAATCTCATACGTCTTCTTCTAAAAGTTTAAACTTTTTCCTTTTCATATTTAGATCTGAGAATTTTTTTGAAAAAAATTCATAAATGGTTGTTAAATTTTATCAAATGCCATTTCTATACCTATTGAGATGTTCAAATGGTTTTTCTGTTAATCTGCCTATATAATTCAATACATTAATAGATTTTCCAACGTATTGGGAATGCAAGCCTTCTTTGCATTTCACAAAAAACACTATGATATTTTGATTACTAGTACTAATACCATAAGAAAAAGAGATAAGCCCCAGATGATCTGTATTCCCAAATACCAACCCAAGTGAATGGGACAATCTAGATGGAGACTTTGAAGTTAAGGAGCTGTCCTAGCAAAAGTTATTTTGTAAACAAGATAAAATTAACTGTACAATACAATGTACAGTAAATCACCTCATATTTCTCCAATGCACTGACGGATTTGGTTCCTAATATATTATTAGAACTTTGTTACTTTGGTTAAGTGAGACTGACTCATCATTTTCCTTTATTGTAAGTCCCTGTAAAGGCTTGTCATCAAGATTGTAACATGTTATAAGTGAGTTATAATAATTACATTTTATTCATTCCTTGAATATTTGTTAGGAGCGTAAAACTGCCTGGGTCTGATACCTACTTATGTTGGGTAGATATTAAACTATTGATTTTTAAGAGTTTAAATTTTTTTGATAACTTAAGATTTTTACACTATATTGTTCATTTCAATTATTTTCAAAAGCATTGGCATGAAGTGTTATAAATTATCATTGTAGGGTTGCAGGGTTTTTCTCTTGTGGGGTCAAAGAATGAATTTCAATGACACAAAAGGGTGAAGTGAAGTGAAAGTTTATTATGGGAAGGTGAGAATAGAAAGGAAAAAAGCTTTCTAGAGTGAGAGGGGTTCTGCATGGGTTGCCACTGATGGCTTTTACAGTCAGTCTTTTATAAAAAGCTGACCAGGGAACTTGGTAAATATCTTGTCCATAACATTTAAGACAAACAAGGTGGATTGGTAAATATCTCATCTATATTTAGAACAAACATGGTGGATTTGTTCTGTTCCCTTCTCTCTGGTTAATGTCTCGTCTATAACATTTCTCCACACTTGGGATTTCTGTGAGCCTGCTTACATAGCTCCCCCCACCTGTCTCTCCCTACCCAGCCTTACCTGTCCGTTACTCATTATGATTCTAAAATCTGTCTTGCATCTCTAATAATCTTCACATTTTTTCACCCTAAGATTATTCACTTGTGTATTTTCATTTTTGAGATAATCATTATGGTCCAAATATTGTTCATTTTATTAGTTTTGTCAAGACAACAAAAGAGCTCCTTGTGGAAGGAAAGGGGCATCTCTTCCTTAGAGAAGATTTTCGACTAACAAATGAAGGGGTGATAAAACAGACCATCACCATTCAGTAAGCACCACAGTAATAAACTTGCAGGCAAGAATCACTAGTAGATGCTAAAATTAATAGGTCAAAGTTTGATTCAAAAAATGGGATATTTGTGAAGCTTAAAGTATCTCCCCACAAGATATGTGTTAATTACAGATTGTGAAAATCACACACAGGGTTTCCATATATTCTTTACCCAATTGGCCTAATGTTAACAATTTACGTAACCATAGGAAAATTATTGAAACCGGGATGCCTGGGTGGTTCAGTGGTGGAGCATCTGCCTTTGGCTCAGGTCATGATCCTGATGATCCTGGGGTCCTGGGATCAAGTGCTGCATTGGGCTCCCCGCATGGAGCCTGCTTCTCCCTCTGCCTGTGTCTCTGCCTCTCTCTGTGTCTCTCATGAATAAATAAAAATTTTTTAAAAACCCAACAAAACAAAACAAAGAGGAAAAAAATGGAGCCTTCCATTGAAGAAACCTAGCAGATACTGCCTTAACCAGGTGGTCAAAATTAACATCATCAGTAATGAACAATACCGGTATCATGCACCTTCTGTCATAATGAAGGCAGCATATTTTGTTTCTTTCTGTGGACCTTTTGCCAAAACATGCGTAACTTATATTTAAATATAAGGAACATCAGGTAAATCCAAATTGGAAGACGTTCTACAATATAGCTCTTCAAAATTCTCAAGTTTATGAAAAACAAAGAAAGAATACCAGCTTTCCCAGATGAGACATACTCAGGGAGAAAAAGAACTGAATGCAACCCAGAACCTGGATTGAATCCTGAGCTTGATAAGGAGCAAGAAAAGACAGCCTGCAGATTAGTTAATGGTATCATATTAATTGTGTTAATTTCTTGGTTTCAATAATTTTTTTAAAGATTATTTATTTGACAGCGAGAGGAAGCACAAGTAGGCAGAGTGGCAGGCGGAGGGAGAGGGAAAAGCAGACTCCCCACTGAACAGGGAGCCAGACATGAGACTCAATCCCAGGACCCTGAGATCATGACCTGAGCCAAAAGCAGATGCTTAAATGACTGAGCCACACAGGCGTCCCAGTTTCAATAATTTTACTATGGTTATGTAAGTTGTTAACATTAGGCCAATTGGGTAAAGGATATATGGAAACCCTGTGATATTTTTGTGACTTTCTTGAGTCTGAAATTACATTACATACAAAGTGAAAAACAAACAGTAAAACTGCAGCTATTGGATTTTGTTGCTTCTCCCTAATGTCCGTGATAACTTTTATTTTTTCCTTCCTTTAATTAATTTATTTTTTTGCTCTCTCTTTTTTCCTTTTTTCGTTTTTATCTTCTTCAGTTGGATGCTTAGCTTGTAGTGTTTCTTTGTCACATCCTGCAAGTGTTTCTGTGTCAGTTATGTGGTTTCTGCATAAAAAATGATCCCCAAAGTTGGTAGTTTAAGACAACAATCTATAGGAGCTTCACAAGCACAGTGGATCAGGGATCTGGGCTCAGCTTAGCCAGTTCCTTAGGCTCTGCAGCTTTCCAGAGGCTTCAGGGAACGTGCCAGGTGGGACTGCGGTCAACTAGAGGGTTGAGTGGGGAAGGATCTACTTCCAAGCTCACCCAAGTGGTTGTTTGCAGATTTTATTTCACTTGCTGTTGCACCAAAGGGCTCAGTTCCTTGCTGGCTCTTGGTTGGAGGCTGCCCCAATTTCTTACTACATGGGCCTCTTCACATGGCAGCTCACCACACCACATGGCAGCTTCAACAGGGAACAAGGGAGAAGAGCTAGCAGAGCAAGCAAGATAGAAGTAACCATCTCCTACATTTCTGTTCTTTGAAAACAAGTCTTAGGTCCAGCTCTCTATCAACTGGAGGGGTTACAAAAGGGTCAAAATGCCAGGATATAGGAATTAAGAGGAACCATTTAGAAGCTGCTAACCACAGTATTCAAGGCTATCCATTTTGCATTCTTATTACATTTCATACATTGATGTCATTGTGAGTGATCTCACTGTTAACTCTAAATATTTTATAATTTCCAATATAATCATATCTTTGATCCACAATTATTTTGTAAAAAAAACTTTCCAATCTACATTTATTTCTACCATCAAATGTTTTGCCTTATGCTCACAATGTATTCCTTTCATATTTTTTTTCTGTTCTTGCCTTCCATTAAGTGGATTATACTTTATTTACTTTTATCTCTCTATTGGCTAAGAAGTCATATTACTATTTATTAGGGATCGCCCATAAAAATTTAACATGCATATGAGATATCCAGAGATGATCAATATTTATACCTTTCTTCTGAATAATAAAAGACCTTTCAATATTTTAACTCCAATTTCCATTTCTCCCATTTTATAAATTTTTTTTTCCATTTTATAAATTGCTGTTATTTAGTACTCTAATTCCACTTTATTTTTATATCTAATCCACCATTAATGATATCTTACTCTTTCCCTCACAGTCTTTGCTTATTTATTCATCCATGGTCTTGTTTTAGATTGTTTTAAAAATTGTGGTTGTTGTTTATTTTCGGGACCTTTTGAGGGTTTATCATTAATTCTTGGATCCTTCTATCTGAGTCCAGTTTTCTTTTTCCTAAAATATAATTCTTTCAGCCACACTTCTCACATGTTGGACATATGTTGAACCCCTTTTGGCTCCCATTTCTTAAGCCCTCTCGCTTAATTGTCATCTTGTGTTTGAGCTCACTCCTCACTTCACTGTCTGCACTTACATTCTGCTATTTAGCTCATCCCTCAAGCTTTGAGTGAAGTTTTTCATTACTAGAAGATCTGATTCTGTGACCCTCTTCTTTTCCATTGGATTTCTTCGTTCTTTGAGATCTAGTACCTTCTTTCATTTAGTGATTACAATCATACCCATTTAATCGTTTTTTTTTTTTTTTTTATAGAGAGAGATGGGGAGGGGCAGAAGAAGGAAGATCTTAAGCAGACTTCACACTATGTGTGGAGCCTGATACAGGGCTTGATCTTATGGCCCTGAAATCACAACCTGAGCGAAAATCAAGAGCCGGTCGCTTAACAAACTGAACCATCCAGGCATACCCCCCCACACACACCATTTAATCATTTTTTAATCTAAAGAATGCGACCTGTTTATTCTCCTGTTTGTTGTTTCTGATTTTTTCTGTTGGTGTGTTGTTTGCTCATATATTTTTATTTTTTTTTTAAGTTAGAAGGTCAATATTAAGGGTTTTTTTCCCCAGTGGGATTTCTATATGCAAAAAAAAAAATTATGATAGCATCTTCTAGAATAGTTTTGCATTTGTTTTTATTGGATAACCCAGGTAAATCACAAAGCTTTGGATGAATTTTCATTATAATATAATGTAAACGAGCGGGAAAAGTAAATTCATGCTTCAAACTAGTTCTAGTTGCTACTAGCTTTGGGTTTCAACCAACTGGAAAAATGAACTACATAAAAGGGCTTGATTCCATTTTCATATCTATCATTACCCAGAGGGCTCAATACCTGTCCTTAAGGGGCAATAAAATCTCAGTCCCTCTACATTACCAGATAGAAAAAAGCTCATTCCTTTAAAAAACAAAACAAAACAAAACAAAAAACAAAGAACATGGGGGACAAAAAGAGAGGGGAAGAGAAAGAAACCGAGAAACAGACTTTTAACTATAGAGAAGAAACTAATGATACCAGAGAAGTCGGGGGGTGGGGGTTTGGACAGGTGATGGGGATTAAGGAGAACACTTGTGATGACTGGGTGTTGTATGGAAGTGATGAATCACTAAATTCTACATCTGAAACTAATGTTGCACTGTATGTTAACTAAACTGGGATTTAAATAAAAACTTGAGAAAAACCCTCTCATTCTTGGTTTTGTCTTGTCAACCTGATTGCTTAGTCTGATTTTCTACTTTCTTTTTATTTGTGTCTCAAACACTTCCCTTCCTTCTGATCAGACCAGCTTTCTAAAAATGTATTGTTATAGGATATTGTAACGTGTGACTGTGCTTCCTTCTATAGTTTGAAGTGGGCCCAGCAAGGACAGATCCCCACAAGTTGGCATCGGCTAGCGTGTTCCCAATGGGAGACATTGCATTCAAACCCAAACTCTCATGTGGATGGGGACTCCCAGCTTTTCCAGGTACTCATACCCAAATGCAGACTGTTTGGCACTAAAGCAGCTTGTTTATCCTCAAATCTGACAAGACCACTCCTACTGACACGAACAGTAACCATGACAACAGGAAGGGGGCTCTCTCCGGAAACAAGGCCCTGTGTTGTCCACGTGGGCCTCACCCAACCCTGCAGAAAATCATAGAAATGGAAAGGACTAATAGATTTAAGTGATTACACTTAAAACTTAAAAATGCTAAATACGTATAACAGAGAAAGAAGGTTCAAATGTCATACATAATTGGTAATAAATAGAGCAAAAAAATACTCACTTCCTATAAATGAAAGACTGAGTATGTTCATAAAAATGGCTTGTTTCTGAAACATAAATCAATAGACATATAGACATAAAATGACCAAGAATAAGTTTTATTTTATAAGTTTCATTTCAACTATTTTACTTATATTCTAGAGTAAAATAAGCACATAATTACATTAATATTATCTTGAACCAAAATATTTATTATAAAAGCAAACAACAGATGAACGTATAAACTAAGTTATGACAAATCTCTAATATTAAATATTGAATTAGAAATATCAGTGTGAACTCAGGATTTTTCTCCCTTAGAACATTTTTTTTTCTGGTTTTGACCTCTGAAACAATGTATAATCAGTCCTTCTGCATACTATTCTTTTCTAAACAGAACCTAGAGCTGCTGTAGGAAATGTACAGGAATATTCTGGAACATCTTGGCACAAAAAACAAAAAACAAAAAACCAAGGAGCCTACCAAAGGCTAATGGATCGTGTCAAAAGTACATACAGCCAGCTTGACGGGCTCTTCACGGCAAAAGATGTGACAATTTGAGCATCAATGAGAATAATGATTGCAATTGTTTAAAACTCACTAAAAATATAAAATTCTATGAGTTATTAGGGGTATTAAAAAAAGAATAAAAAAAGAAAGTATAACTCATTGCACAATATCGAAGGTTACTAGGGCACAAAATCATTTTGAAAATTGATAACAAAAGGAAAAGAACAGCATATATCCTGCCTTTGCAGTATGAACTGTGTTTCAGAGGAATCAAATATCTTCAGTGGATGGGGGCATGCTTTGGGCTGTACAAAAATTGCTAATAAGTGCAGATGGAGTTCCAGAATTCAAAAAAATAAACATTTTACAGTTTCTAAAAAAATAACAACTTCAGCCAATTTTCATTAATGGGCTGTAAAACTGCTAGATGAGATGTCAGTGGACATTTTAATAATGGAGGAAATGAGGTTTTGGCACCTGAACCCCTGAACCCAAGTAACTCTTAAAAGTAAGACAAACAGACTTGAAATGCCTTCTAATAAGATGCAGTGTGAAACTCTAGCACCATCCATGATGAAATTTGAACCTGAATATCAGTAACCTTCCAGATCCAACTCCCAGTCTATAGGAAATACAGGAGAGGGGCACCTGGGGGGCTCAGTGGTTGAGCATCTGCCTTTGGCTCAGGTCATGATCCCCGGGGTCCTGGGATCGAGTCCTGCATCAGGCTCCCTGCACAGAGCCTGCTTCTCCCCCTGCCTATATCTCTGCCTCTGTGTGTCTCTCATGAATAAATAAATAAAACCTTAAAAAAGAAAAGGAAATATGGGAGAAACAAGTTAAATCATATCAGGATAGAATAGTCAGCAAAATTCAGAACATGGAACAGACTCACTTTTTTCAACATTTAAAGCAAAAAAGAAAGAAAGAAAATTTTAAAACAAAGTGTTTTATAATAAAAAAAGAGAAACTTAGAGATATAAGAAAATACAAATATTATGACTCTTATTTGAACCAAACCAATAGTAAAAAGACATTTTTGGACAATATGTCAATTTTGAAAGTTTGAATATAGACTGAATATCCTAATATTGAATATTAGATAATATTAAACATTAAGTAATTAAATGAAGTGGGAATATAACTGGTTTTTATAATGTAATAAAATGGCCTATATTTTTTTTAAATTCACATTGAAATGTTTAGGGGTAAAAGAACATGACATGGATTTCCTTTAGAATATTTTCCCCAAGAAAGCAAAGAGCAGGTAACAAAACAAGTCTGGCTGTTGAGGCCAGATGGTAGTTATAGATCGTACTCTTTTGTGTATTCTGGAAGCTTTTTAAATAAAACTAACAAAAGAGAATGATGATGTCTCTTAGCAAAGCACTAAATTTGAAGAATAAAAACTAAAAATTTTCTAGTAGTTATGCATATGAAGCTGGTCACCTAGAACATTTTTCTTCCTCTGATAAATTAAACAGCAGGAAATCATGGAGAAATGTCTCTAAGGTTGCAGATGATTTAATGTAACCTGAGAACACTTTATCCAACCAGGAATTTATTTACAATTAAGGCAACAGAGAATAATACTTTTAAATATGCACTAGTTCAGAATTGCAATAGCCTGAAAATCCTGTTTGGAAAAATAATCCAGTCTACTTCAAGATTAATCAAAGTCTGGAATCTATGAATGGGAAATTTGTGTTATGGAAGAACCTGTGAAAGCATGGAGTTCAATCAATCATGAGGTCATTCGAAATAATAGTGCTAATTATGTTTATACAACATGATGGAGTTTTGAAAATTAATCATAGAAGAGGCCAATATTCTTTAATATCCCCTTGTCTGTTTTACTTTATAGTACTTATCATAATTATTTATATGTTTATTTCATTAAGATCTGATTCCAATCATGTGTCTGTAAACGGGTTAAGGGTGGGGGCCACTTTTTAAAAGTGTGTTTAATTTTTATCACAGTGGGCTCCCACCATCTAACATAATGCCCCCTATATTATAGGAATTTAGGAATGTTTTGAATAGTTAAATAAATCCCCAAAGGTGACTATAACATCTTAGAGTTGGGGAAGTTTTACTTTTTTAACAGCCATATGGAGGTATAATAGAAACACAACAAACTGCCATATTTAAACTGTACACTTTGGTACAGTTTGACATATGAAACATGATTCACGGAACAACGGAACACGGAACAATCACAATCAAGGTGAACATATCCGTCATCCCCAAACGTTCCCTGGCGATCCTTTTAATTCCTCCTTGCTCTTCCTCATTCTGTTCCCTGCTCCATGTACAGGTCAAAAGTTAAGGAGCACATTTTATATATGGAAGTTTGTTGTGTATCAATTATACCCTTATCTACTCTCTGTTGCTATAGATTAGTTTGCATTTTCTGGAAATTTATATAAATGGAATCATACAATATGATTTTTTGTACTCTTTCTTGGGGAAGTTCTGGCATCTTCTACTCATGATGATTATACTGAGAATCATTCATGTTGTCATGTGTATCAAAAGTTTAATTCTTTTTTTTATTGCTGCCTAGCCTTCCATTGTATGGATATACACAATTTGTCCGTTCATCTATTGATGAACATTTGGATCATTTTCAGTTTGGGGTTACTACAAATAAAGGGGGTATGAACATTTGTGTACAAGTCATAGAATGGACATATGCTTTCATTTTCTCATGAATAAACACCCAGGAGTGGAAAGGCTGCACCATGTGATAGATCTGCTTTTAACTCTTTAGGATATCCAAACTTTTATCAAGGGTTGTTGCATTTGACATTCCTGCCAGCAGTGTAGGGGAGTTCCAGTTCCTCTCCACATCTTAGCCCTTCTTGGTATGGTTCTAGCCATTCTAGTTAGGAGTATAGCAGTATCTTATTGTGCCTTCAAGTTGTATTTCCCTAGCGAACAATGGACATCTTTCCATGCCTCTATTTACCATCTGTAGAATTCTTTGGTGGAGTGTCTGGTCAAATCTTTTGCCCTTTATATTATTGAGTTTTATTGAGTTCCGAGAGTGATTCATATATTCTGGATGCAAGTGCTTTATCAGATGTATGACTTGTTGATATTTTATTCCATTCTGTTGTCTTTTCATTCTCAGTGTCTTTTGAAAAGTAACCTTTTTAATTTTGATGAAGTCAGGCTTCTCATTTGGAACTTTTTTTTTTTTGATCTGTGTTTTTGGCATCCTATTAAGACATCTTTGCCTAACCCGCAATCACAGCGGTTTTTCTTCTATTTCTCCAGGGGGTTTTATGTTTCTGGTCTAACATTAGGTCTCTGATCCACTTTGAGTCACATTTTGCATATTGTGTGAGGCATGGCCCAAAATGCATTTTTTTAAAACATGGGGCTGTCCAGTTGTTTTAGCACCATTTGTTGAGATTACCCTCTGAATTGTTTTGCATTTTAAAAAAGATTTTATTTATTTATTCATGAGAGACACAGAGAGGCAGAGACATAGGCAGAAGGAGAAGCAGGCTCCATGGGGAAGTCTAATTGTGGGACTTGATCCCAGGACCCTAGGGTCATGACCTGAACCGAAGGCAGACGCTCAACCACTGAGCCACCAGGTGTCCCACTTTTGCATTTTAATAAAAACTCAGTTGTTTATGTATATGCCAGTCTATGTCTGGTCTGTCTAATCTGTTCCATTCATCTATTTGTCTGTCCTCCAACATTTTCTTCTCTTTCAAAATGGCTTTGGCTATTCCAGATTTTTTGCCATTCATACCAGTCTTATAATCAGCTTGCTAGTTGCCACAGGAAAGTCTGCTATGGTTTTGGTTGTCATTACATTGACTCTATAGATCAATTTTGGCAGAACAGATACCTTTAAGAATATTGAGTCTTAAAAAAAAAAAATATTGAGTCTTCCAAACTATAAACATAATAAATCTCTCATTCATTTAGGTCTTTAACTTCTCTCAAGCAACATTTGATAGTCCTCAGGGTATAAGTCTTTCACATCTTTTGTCATATTTATCCCTAAAAATGTTTCTATTTTTTTAAAAAGATTTTATTTATTTATTCATGAGAAACACAGAAAGGCAGAGACATAGGCAGAGGGAGAAGCAGGTTCCCTGCGGGGAGCCTGATGCGGGACTCGATCCCAGGACCCCAGGATCACACCCTGAGCCAAAGGCAGACAGATGCTCAACCACTGAGCATCCCAAGAATTTCCTATTTTAATGCTATTGTTTCTTCATTTCAATTTCTGGTGGCTTCTTGCTGTATTTAGCATTGCAACTGATTCTTGGATATTGCTCTTGAATCTAGCAACCTTTCTAATCTCACCAGCTCTAGGAGCTTTATTGGGGTAGATTTCATTAGCTTTTCTACATCAAGTTTTAAAAGGATAGCTTTCATACGGTAGTAGTATAATTTCCCTTATCTTTAATGGGAATGGGAGGAGATAGGACTAGAGACAACTACTCTGAACTCTTTTTCTATAAACAAAGCAGGGAAATGAAGATGATACCTGAAAGAGATTCTGGGGGCAGGTGCTTTAAGAGATGATCTAGTATGTTCTTTATGCTAATGGGAATAATCTTCCGGAGAGAGGAGTTTTATTGATGCAGGAGAGAGAAGAGAAAACTGTGAGGATCATTGAGAGGGAATGAGATCTTGTCCACAAGCAGCAGGGTTCTTACTCAGAAGCAAGGACACATCAACCATTGCAGCATGGTGGAAGGGAGAGCATTTGGTAGAAACACACACAGATTGGCTGTTTGGGTTGCAGCAGTGGATGGATGTTCCCTGCTTCCATGACTTTGGTGAAAGCAGAAGGAAGGGGACACCTGGGTGGCTCAGCGGTTGAGCGTCTGCCTTTGGCTCAGGGAGTGATCCAGGAGTGCCAGGATCGAGTCCCACATCGGGCTTCCTGCATGGAGCCTGCTTCTTCCTCTGCCTGTGTCTCTGCCTCTCTCTCTCAGTCTCTGTCTCAAATAAAAAAAATAAAAATAAAAATAAAAATCTTTAAAAAAAAAAAAGAAAGAAAGAAAGCAAAAGGAAGGTAGTCACGTAGAGGAAGACGGGGCCCAGAATTGCTGCAGGTTTAAGGAGGGAGGAGGAAATGTGGAATTGTCGCTTGGAAAGTGAAAAGAAACTTGACCAGAAAATGGAATTGAACTGCATGCAGCACCAAAGGCCCCTGTAAGATAAATGAGTGTGAAGTTAGACTAGTGGGCATGATTCTGTGTCTTACAGCTATACTCTTCTGCGTGTGTGCAAGATGAGAGTACAGCAAGCATTGTATTTAACGTGGGCTGGGTTCTGTTGTTGGCGTGACTGGTGAAGGGGAAGTGAGATTGCACTCATTGCCATGGCCTCTCTGCTCACCAGCAGTGGGACTCGGGTTCAGATGGTCAGTCAAAGCCATGAAACACAATAGGCTTCACTTGGATTTAAGAAAGAATGAGTGCTGGGCAACACAACATGCAGAGTGACAGCACAGAAGACGTGTGTGACTCCTCTATGAGCACCATGATTTCCCAGTCATCCTGTACTTGGGAGGGACCTAGTCATCAGATGGCATCAGCTCAGGGAAGCCCGTGCCCGGGATCTCTCCTGTTTTTATACCTAGCTGGCCACGAAGCCCCCTCAGGAGCAAGTTTCCAGTTTATAGCTCCCAAGAGCGTAGTCCTTTGCCTAGTCATCAACCAGACTTTCATTCTTCCATCTGATATAAGGTGAACTCCTAACAATGCCTTGTTTTAAAGTCACAAGTAGATTCAACTACTAGTCAAATTCTCTGTCCCTGAGGCTAGAGAACACTTAGAACTCAGGACTAACACTCAGTTAGTCCTTTCCTTCCAAGAAGAAAATGATGGTAATTATGAACCAGGAAATTTAAACTTTTTTTTTGAAATTTAAACTTTTTAAGGAGAAAATGATGTCAAGGACAATAAAGGTCAGTGGCTTGGGGTCCCTGTGGGATTAAAGGAATGATAGAACCAAAGAATTCTGCAGATGAGCAGCTCAAGGGATAAGTGCTAGGAGGGTCATCTACTGGTGGGTAAACAATACAGATGAAAGTAGATCAAAATGCTACTTTTTTGACTACTTGGGTTTTGCTGATGCTTCTAGAAACAACTCAAGAAAATGGCCAATTCAATGAGTATTTGATAAGATCTATCAATTTGTTTTGTTGCCTTCAGAATAATCTGCCCCTTTCAGTGTGATTTTTGTGTTTTAAGCTACAGTCTCATCTTATTGCCGGATCAACTTTCTTCTTCACACTAGGCCCAGCCAAAGGCTAACCTTTGTTGGACTGTTTCTTGCTACCAGCATCCCTTCTTCTAGTAGATCCCACCATTGCTGGCTCCGTCATGTCTCCACCAACAGCATCTGCAAATGTGAATTCATTCACTAATGGGATGTGTGAAACGAAACAAGCACTTTGCAATGTTTTATTGATGTGCTTCTCATTTCTATTTATGTCCTCAAATTTCTGCATGTGGCAATAAACACAACTACCTTCCTTCTTCGTTATGCCAAGATGACCACCCATCCTTTTTATGTTGTTTTATGGCCTACAAGTGTTCTTTCTCATTTAGGAACAGTGTTTCCAAAAATCAATGCTGTCACCAAAAGTCCAAGGCATATGCATTATATTCTGTAGGAGGAAAGAAGAAAGAAAGTGTAAATGGAAATTACAATTTGCAAGTTGTAAGAGCGTCCCATTATTCCAGGCACTGGGACAGACATTTATGAATTAAAACTCTATACAACCAGGGTGCCTGGGTGGGTCATTCGGTTAAGGGGGGTGCTCTTGATTTCAGCTCAGGTTGTGATCTCACCAGCCTGGGGTCAAGCCCCTTGTTGGGCTCCATGCTCACCATCAATTTTGTCTGTCTCTGCCACTGTGTGTGGTGTGCTCTTTCTCTCAAATAAATAAGTCTTGGAAAAAAAATAAAACTCCATACAACCATCAGGTCAGCTGATGTCAGCCTGTCCTTTGCCATGTAGACAAAACGGATGCAAACCTCCTTTATCATGCATTTCTCAGGGATTCATGAAATAGCTGTGAATTTTCAGGGGCTGCTGTAGTAGACTTTTTTGTTTTGCCCCTCTTTCTATCCAGCACTAATTCTCTTTTTCCTACAACTCTTAATTGGTGTTTATAGATTCATCTGTGTTCAGGGCCACTGATTCTGTCTCCAGTGGAAGATCACCACAGTGGGTCATATCTTGTAGGCTAAGCCAGGCAGTGTGTTTTGCCATGGAGGGTTGGGTGTGTAATCTAGTATGGTCTAATCATGGAGAATCTCTGGTCTTTTGTTTGGGTATCTGAAGCAAATGACCTCTCTCCTGTTCCAGATGATATGGCTAACGGTGCAGTGTGAGGGCTGGAGCTGTTAGAGCCGTTTGTCCTCCTGAAGCCAGTGTGAGCCAAACCAACGCTCAGATTGAAATGGGGGTCAAGAGACTTAATGGAAAGATGTAGCTCTATCAACATTATAAACCATTCGATCAAGCCAGATCTGAAGCTGACCCCCTTTGTACTTTCCAGGTTTGTGAGCCAGCAAATTCCTTTTGTTATTCAAGCAAGTTGGAGTCTAGTTCTGCATTTCTGACATGAAAATAGATAGTGGCTTACAGTCAGTCACTCATTCAGGCTCCACCTGAACTCATTGTGTCTCACATCTCTAATGTCTGCTTGTTGCTACTGACTCAGATGTGGCATTAAGCTCTTCCTTCTCCCGAAAAAAAACTCTCTCATGCAGGAGTTTGTATGTGTGTGGCAGGGTTTGCTGCAGGTTTGGGAGTCAGAGTATAGGCAGCACAGGGAAAAACAAGAGTGGCAACGACATACTTAAAACTATTGAAAAAAAAAACTATTGGGTGTTAGCTGTTCTTATTTGCAAGAGGCTCTGATGCACCTCATGGGGTCTGGTGGGGAGTTTCTCACCCACTCCCATGCTCTCAGGCTCTTCATCCTTCCTTTCTGTTCTTCCTGATATCTAATTTAACTTTATTTAGCTATGTCTTTGTCACATGGTCTTCTTCTACTTTGCCCTTAGACATTCCTGGCTAAGCGGTTAATCAAATATTCCCCGGAAATAAAATTCCCTCCCTAAAAGGATAATGCTTTTAGGATTTGGAATAGTGTGGCCAGATCATTATGCAATTAGACACGTTAGGCTCTGTTTCATGAGTGTCACTTTTCTTTTTTTTTTTTTGGTCCAGTACTTCATTCAACTATAGCATATAATCAAATGGGATGTCTAAGAATCATAGACTGTATTTTTTATGTTCTACGTGGATTTGTCTCTTTGACTTGGGGATTTGGCAGATACAAAATGTTGTCACTGGAAACGGTGTTAAAAGTCCAACACCTTTGTTCAGGCACAATGTCCTAAAGGTGCTAGTGTCAGAGATGGCAGAGGAACCAGATGGTTTGGCTCTTTTGGGCTATACTTTGGAGCATGTGGCGGTCACTTAGGGACACTCTTGAATTACTGATCATAAGTTTGAAACTGATCGCACATTCGATTCGGTATAAAACTTCTAAAGACTCTACTGATTTTTATGACACTCCCATCCAGGAGGTATTGCATATCTCAGTTTACCCATATATAAAAAGATTGTTTGGGGTGGGCTCATCTCTTTGCATTCAAAAAAGTCAAGATACTGCAATTTGTCCTCATTTGTAAAATCAAGATTAAAAAAAATCTGCCTCCTGGGGCCTATGCAAAGATGAGATGTAGACATATAGATATAGATGTATATATGTATGTATATGTGTATATGAAATGCTTAGGATATTAGGTGGCATGTAGTAAACAGTATGTCTGCAATTCTCAAACTTCTTGGCCTTAGGATCTCTTTACACAATTATAAAATTATTTAGCACCCCGAAATGCTTTTGTGTTGTGGGTTAAACTTATCAATACTTACTACATAGAAATTAAAACCAAGAAAATTTAATAATATTTATGAAGTCATTTAAAGTAATTACATAATAATAATTTTTTAAAATTTTTATTTATTCATGATAGTCACAGAGAGAGAGAGAGAGAGAGAGGCAGAGACACAGGCAGAGGGAGAAGCAGGCTCCATGCACCGGGAGCCCGATGTGGGATTCGATCCCGGGTCTCCAGGATCGTGCCCTGGGCCAAAGACAGGCGCTAAACTGCTGCACCACCCAGGGATCCCCATAATAATAATTTTTAAATGAAAAATAACCATATTTTCCCCAAAACAAAATAATTAATTAGAAAAATGACATTGTTTTACATTTTTTTGCAAATCTTGGTAGTGTCTGACTTACTAGAAGATACTTGGAACCAGACCTGCTTATGCATCCAATCTGCTTTGAAATCACATTGTTAGGAAGCTTTAGGAAAGTCTATTGTACTCTCCATAGAAACTGAGAGTGGAAAAAAGGAAAATCTCATTTTAACATTATTTTGAACAAGTTCTGACCTCATGGACCCCCTAAAGGGGTCTCAGGGACCATTAGGAGTCCTCAAATTCAACTAAACCTTGAGAACCACACCTATATTTTCAGTTATTATTGTTAGGATTATTGATAATAATGATGAGGACAGGAAAAAACAAGGAGAGGAATTAATGTTCCAAAGTTGGAGCTTTGACTTGTGACGTTCTCTTCATTAAGAGAACCTGGTTTGTTGCAGACACTCATTAAGAAATGCTTGTCTTTTAAAAGACTGGAACACATTTAGGTGGAAGTGCTGTCAACCTATTGATATGAAGAGTAAAAAGACAGTGGTATTTAGCTTTTTCAGGCATGTAGAGCTATTGCCATGAAATAAAGAGGGAAAAGTCTCCCCAGTGTACAGTAAGGAGACAGAGGATAGGTTTGTACCACCATGGAGAATTTTCATGAGAAGTTATGTGTTAGCATTTGGGCTGGAGCACCAGCACTGAGGCTAGTACAGTGAAACCCAGGAGCATTTCAAAGCCCTTTTCCATGGATGTGCAGACAGAAGAAATACATTCTGGAAGAACAAAATGTATCACCATCACCAAAGCACTTCATGAAAGGAGCAAATGGAAATGAAGGGAGAATTGGCTACTTAGGCTGGCTTTTTCTGTTTCCAGTCTCCTGGTAGAAAAGATGTCGAAGTCTGAGGTCTGATAATGCAGGAGTATGTTCACAGGCTGTCCTTGGCCCAAGTCAACACGTTCTTGGACTCTCAGTCATTTGAAAGGTTAAATCCTCTCCCTGTCTCTCAGGGGGAAAGCAGCGCTCCCAATTCTCGTGGTAGATGAAAACTACGGAACAGGTGCACACGGTCAGTAACACCGGCTGGGCATCACCAAGCCACTCCCCAACCTGTATCCTGGGTGTTGGCCTGTCGGAATTTCCCTCCTCCCACTCCTCTCTTTTAAAAATAATCATTCAGGGCTCCTGGGTGGTTCAGCGGTTGAGCGTCTGCCTTTGGCTCAGGTCATGATCCTGGGGTCCTGGGATTGAGTCCCGCATTGAGTTCCCTGCATGGAGCCTGCTTCTCCCTCTGCCTGTGTCTCTGCCTCTCTCTGTCTCTTCTGAGTGAATAAATAAAATCTTTAAAAAAAAATCATTCTGCTTTGGGTCCTTTTCCTGTGCTAATTTCCCTAGAAATGTGAAAGTAATGACAACAGGGGATCCCAGGGTACAGATTAGTTGTAGCTGCAGCTGCTCTGGGCCTGTGGAAGGAAAAGCCATCTAATGTTGCTTAAGGAAACTGATGGCATTTGAAAAGACCATTCCAGAGAAAATCTGCAAAACTTGAAAGTATAGATAAAAATGTGGCATTGAGGGGGGTGCAAAGGAAGAAAGCAAAGGATGATTCCAGAAACAGATGGCACCAAGTGAAATTCCAGAAAAAAGAACAGACCTTGAAGAAAGAGGGCAAGAGACGTGTCAAACAGTTGCAAACTGAAGACTAAGAGGTGAAGCCACCCAGAGGTCTTGACTCTATTCTGTGCCCCCTGTACTGTCTCCTGTCCACCTGCTACCTGGTTCCCGCATCAGCCTGGAAATCATGTGGCGGCAGCGTGGTGGGCACGCTCTAGAAAGTGCTCTGCCATGATTCATGTTTTAGGAAGAAGCCTGAAGTTATGAGGACACAGAAAAAGAATGGGTGGGGGTGGGAGACCTGGGGAAAAACATAAACAAACGAGCTGCAGGAAGGGTGAGCTTCATCTTCCAGCGACCAGCAGGCAGAAGAATGAAAAGCAAAGAGTAGTAGAGAAACAAGAAAATAAAACCAGAAGGAAAGAACAAACAATACACATGAGAAAGATAGATTTTAACAGAGAAAAAGAACAGGAGTACAGAATTGAAATAGCCCCACATGTTGTGATAGAGCAGAAAAATACTAAGTCTCATTGCTTTTGGCAACTTTCGTTGAACCTTTTGTTCTTTTGGTCCTTGAGTTCTAGCAGCACTCAGCTACATGGTCTCTTCTTCTTCTTCTTTTTATTTTTTATTTTTTAAAAAAGATTTTATTTAAAAAAATAAAATAAAATAAAAGATTTTATTTATTTATTCATAGACACAGAATGAGAAAGAGGCAGAGACACGGGCAGAGGGAGAAGCAGGCTCCATGCAGGGAGCCCGACCCACGTCCTAGGTCTCCAGGATCACACCCCAGGCTGCAGGCGGCACCAAACCGCTGCGCCACCAGGGCTGCCCCTTCTTTTTTTTTTTTTTAATATTTTATTTTACTTTTTAAAAAATGTATTCGTGAGAGACACAGAGAGAGAGACAGAGACATAGGCAGAGGGAGAAGCAGGCTCCATGCAGGGAGCCCCTGGGATCAGGACCTGAACCAAAGACAGATGCTTAGCTGCTGAGCCACCCAGGCTGTGGAAGGAAAAGGCATCCTACGTGATCTCTTCTCACCATAAGTGTTGGCAAGGGGTTCTTGAATAACAAAGATGATCAACACTTCTACTTTCTCCTGGTCTGCTGTGTAGCATTGGCCTCTCAGTATCCTTTGAGGTTTTGTGATTTTTTTAAAAAGATTTTATTTATTTGAAAGAGAGGGAGGGAGGGAGGGAGAGAGAGAGAGAGAGAGGGAGAGAAAGAGAAAGAGAGAGAGAGAAAATGAACTGAAAATGAACTGAGCAGGGAGCCAGATGCTGGGCTGAATCCCAGAACCCTGGGATCATGACCTGAGCTGAAGACAGACGCTTAACCGATTGAGCCACCCAGGCACCCCTGTAGTTTGATGATTAAGAAATTAAAGGCATCCTATCCTGAGAAGTTGGGGACTTGGTCTGATTTGTGGTGACCCATTGCTTCTTTTTTTTTGGGGGGGGGGTTATAAAGTTTGTTTAATATCAAACATTTTTTTTCAAAATTAGTATTAGTGAAAGAATAAACAGTAGTAAAGTTCTTCCTTATGGACAAAAGCTCCCTGGAACATTAAAGACCCCAGCCATACCCACCTCCTACAGAACACTATGAAAAAGCAGAACCAAAAAAAAAAAAAAAAAAAAAGAAAGAAAGAAACAGAAAAAGCAGAACCAACCATTTGTTAATTCTTAGCATTTTCCCATCTTGGAGCATGCAAAAGCAAGAGTGCCTTCCTTGACACTACTAATCTATATCTATGTATATATCTATGTTTTTTAAAGTTTATTTTTTATTGTAACTCACATTTGAATCGTTAAACAACTATCTATGAAGGAGAAAGGTGGGTAGGCCACTGACGATACTTGTTTCTCCTTAGCCACAGGAACAAAGGCAGAGTTCAGACCAGGCCTCTGGGGGTGAGGCTCCTGACCCAAACCGACCCCCCCCCTGCACTGAGGTCCTAATCACAAAAATTACACAGTTTTGGTAACAGGTTCCTGGACAGTCTCCTGACCTACTTCCAGGGACTGCAGGGCTTCATCCAGGCTGCTCATCACTGTGGTGGAGAGGAAATCACCAGAATGAACAGTCTCTCTTTCAAAAGACTTCATGGTTTCCAGGTTGAGCATCGTTGTGCCTCCACAGCGTTTCCCTCAGGGCTTTGTGGCCAAAATGCGAATCAGCCTTTTGGCACGCTTCGGGTACCCCATGATGAAGATTTCAACCTCTCCCTCGGAGTTGGGCTCTCTCATCTGGAGCAGGACCTTGAACTCCCCTTCAGACCCCGGGAGGAGGGCCCTGCTTGGTCTGAAAATCTTCTCCAGCAGGCGGGCATCCACGTGAAGCACGATGGCTTCAGAAAGTGCTTAACCCACACCAGTACCGTTGAGTGTGCATAAGGAGCCAATTCTTGGAGTGAGAATACTTCCTGCTGGCTCCTGAGCTGTGCGACCCGTGCAGGGTCTTCATCACGAAGGCGCCAAAGCTCGTACCCTGGACGGAATCCCGACCTGTTGCTTCCTAAATTCAAGATCATCAACTGTTGAGAAAGGGCATGTATGTAGGTCTAAGCTGCGAGGCAAAGAGAGAGCCTCAAAGGGCTGGAAAGGGCACCATTTTATGGCAATTTGGTGATAGGAAGGGCAGATATTTCACTTAATGTATTTTCCTCTCTAAATTCTATTATGGAAGTAATAGAGTACAGGTTAGTAGAGATACTACTTCTTGCCCTTCTCCATTGGATTTTGATTGCTCTTATCTTAAAAGAGGCTGCCACTCACACTGATGGAGGAACAGGAGCTTTTGTGAGGCTCTTCCCTTTGCCCTAAATAGAAGATTCCTCTGTTTACATCACAGCCCAAATCCTACCACCCATCTTCTTCCATTCCTCAGTGGAATTCATCTTTCCTGCCCCTCTAGACTCCTCCCATATGGGAAAATAATGAACATTTCCCAGGTAACTTACAAAGTATAACTCAACAGCTCCTGGAAAATATATCTCTCCGAATTCTGACAGTAGCACTCAGGAGTTATAAGATGAGAAACTCGGGATGCAGAGAAGTTGCCAGTTTCCTGAGGCCACACCTAGTCAAACGTAAGGACGGGATCCAGTAGATCCTAACTTGAGCCTGTATATCCTGGTACCTAAAAATATAAGCATCTTTCACGAGAGAAAACAGAATAATCCTCTCAGATAACTCTTGTATATATTCGGTTTGTTTTTTGAAAGCAGTCTATGCCAAATTTAAGTCATTTATCTGTGTTTGTGTTTCCTAATAGATTATGAACCTTTGAATGTCAGGATGTTGGTCTTATTCAAGTCTCTGTGTTACCCAGAAAACCAATCAGGAGCTTTTACTCACCATAAATATATAAGTTGTTAGTTGGATAATTCAAAACCATCTTTGTGTTTTTATCTTTACATCCGTCCTCCCATTGCCATTCTAGACCTAGAACAGAGTCCCTCCAATTTATTTGGGCAGGGGCTTAGGGTCCCAACCAAATTTTCATGCTGAAGGAGGTGCCTTAATCTGTGCCATCCGGAGACTTTTCATTACAAGGACTGATTCTTAGGAGAAGGTCATTAATTTTACTTGGCTTCCTGGTAGGAAGATTTTAATCAACTGAAAACCCCCAAAACCAACAACATCTCATTTCCAAGCCATCTAATGCCAAGGGTCAAGAAGCTTGATTTTCCCTCAGATGAACCTTCTCTGCTACTCTCCGGTCATGGCCAAGTTGTTTTCTCTCTTAGACTCCTAGAATTTTTTTTCATCCAAAAAAGGGGGGAATTATCATTCTTACCCTGAGGATTGTAGTGAAAATAAGCCTCAAACCAAAATTCTGATCCCTCCTGCCCTTCCTCAGCCTGGCTTTCGTCCTGACCCCCTAGCCTGGTGAGTGGTATCACTAATGGGATGTTGGTGCAAATGAGAAGGACACCTCCCTCTCTTTCAAGTTCCACTGCCAGTCAGCCACCGGTCCTGTGCATCACACCTCCTGTCCTGAAACCATCCAGTTCCCAGCACCACCAGTCCCACCGCCCTATAACTAAATGGGCTCACCACATCCACTTTTATTACCCACCCTCCAACACACTACTGACTTTTCACTATATAGCCAGAGACATCTTTCAAAATCAAAGTGTGAGACTACATGCTTATTGTGAGACTTCACAGTTCTAGCTCTTAGATTGAGACCCTGTGTGCTCTTGTCTTTGCCCCCCGCCTTGCTGTCCGTGCTCGGAACAGGCACAAGGCTTCCTCTGAGCTCCTTTCATCAATGGTGGACCTCCCCCACCCCTTTTGCACATCTCTTGTGGAGAATGTTTATCTCTGAAACCTTTTCCCCCCTTTCTCCTACCATGTTCCCATTCTAGTTTATTTCAAGCAAAACTCAAAACTCAGTGAAGTTTTGCTAATTTCCTTTTGCTCAGATATACCCCCCCGCACCCAGGTCAATTCCTTTTCTTCTGTTACTCTTTTCCTTTCCTCTATAGCTTTAAGAATAGTTTAGCATTTTACATTTCTGTGATTATTCCACAAGTATCTGGCCAAACGGCTCCTCTGTAGGGCCTCGAGGAACTACGTCAGCATTGCTGTACCTACAGGGCTTCACACAGTACCTAGGCCTAGTACAGTATCCATAAGTATTTGTTGAATGAGTCTGTACTTTATATATGGTAGCCATTTTTTTTTAAAAAAAGATCATATTTATTTATTCATGAGAAAGAGTGAAGCAGAGGCACAGGCAGAGGGAGACGCAGGCTCCCTTTGGGGATCCGGATGCGGGACTCAATCCCAGGACCCCGGGGTCACACCCTGAGCCAAAGGCAGATGCTCAACCCTTGCGTCCCTGTATTCTGGCCATTGTTCTGAATGTTGCCTGACTCCTGAGTTTCCTATGAAAAGCTCCCTCTTCAGATTCAGAGCAAGTTCAAAACACGACCCTGCTCCTCTTAAGCAGCTACCTTCTTGTGCGTCTCGTGTGAAAAATGGAAATAATCGCGCCCGCCTTGCCTAGCTGTTGGGCGGACTTGGCGGAGCTGGTGTAGCCTCGAGTGCCCGCCCCGGGGCCTGCCCTGGCCCGGCTCCAGGCTGTGGCCCAGCAGGACTGTGACGCCCGGAGGCCAGAGGCTCCAGGGAACCGGGAGGCCGTGGTCCCCGCGCCGACCCGGGCGCCGGCCTCTGGGGGGCGGAGCTTCCCGGGGTCTTCGGCCTCCCCCCCTCACCCCCGCAACCTGCCCCTCCACGCCCCTCCCGGGGAGGCGCCCGCGAAGCGCAGATCCCCGAGATCTCCGGGCGGGGGGTGGGGGGCGAGCTGCGGAGGCTGCCGGCAGGCTGCCGGGAGGCGGCGGCCCGGCCTGGACCCCGGCCCCAGCCCCAGCCCCAGCCGCAGGCCGGGCTCCCGCGGGGGGCGCAGGGGGGCCGCAGGGGCGCGGGGTCGCAGGGGTGCGGAGGGTGCAAGGGCTCGGGGGTAGCGGGGGGAGCAGGGGGCGCGGGGGGCTCCGGGGGCGCGGGGGGTGCAAGGGCTCGGGGGGCGCGGGGGGCTCCGGGGGCGCAGGGGCGCGGGGTGGGGAGCGCGCTGCAGGCCGCCCGGCGCGTCCCTCCTCCCAACTTTCCCGGTCCCGCCACTCCGTCTGTCCGTCTGTCCGTCTGTCCGCGGTGCGCCCGCGCGGGCAGCGGTCGCATCTTCTCCCCCCACACCTCCCGCTAGCGTGCAGGCCTCGGGCAAGTTGGCGTCCCCGCCCCCTCCCCGTGTCCCGGGCCCGGCCGCACCTGCCCCTCCTACCCACCCCCCCGTGGCTGCAGAGCCCCCTCCGTCGGCCTGTGCCCCCAGGGGGACCGACGCCTGGGGTCGCCGCGCGAGCTGGGCATTTGAATCCCGGGAGGGGGACCTGTGCAGCCGTCGGCTCCCGGGAGGCTACGCAGCAGGTGCACGGGGTCCCTGTGTTGGGGACCCACTAGGGCGTGTGTGTGTGTGTGTGTGTGTGTGTGTGTGAGAATCTGTTTATACTGGCAACTTAACGAGAAGTCGAAGACTTCAGCCCTTTTCCGTTCTTTTCTCCTATAGCGGGCTCTAGAAATGGTGAAAAAAAAATTTTTTTTTTGGCCTTGGAGTTCCTTCTAATGAACCTCGGAGCGATGCGGTGATGCGGGGCCGCCGTCCCGCGCACCCTCTCTGCCTCCCAGGCTCACCCGTACTCTTGGACCTGGGAAAGCGCTCCCGGGGTAACACCCCAAGGCTCGCCCGCAGAATTTTCTTGACAAGCCCCAAAGCGCAGGCCAGCTGATGAGCTTCAGTTTAAAAAGTGGGCACAGCAAACGTCATTAACTGCGCAAAGCCACCAAAACTAAGAGTTAGCAGTTAATGGCTTTGGACGCCAGAGCCCTGTATCTGTCAGGCTGTGTAGGACATCAGGCTGTGATCTCAATCCTGAAAGGGTTAAAGAGCTCATCCTTCCATTCGCCTGGCCCTTCTAATAGCTGACCCATGACCCACCCAACCGTCTACCCTAAAGTGTGTGGGATCAAATAGCTTAAATTAGATGAAAAAAAAAAAGTTGAAATCTTCGTCACCACCTTACATCAGTTTAGATGAGCTGCAAGTAAATAATTTCCTAACCTTTTAGAAAATGGAAAGTTTAGTGACTACTATTTACACGCTCTGAATATTTTATACTGGAGTGGTCATCACAGTTTACACAAATGATTGTATATATCCATTTCCAATCAACAAATATCAGGGTATCTGTGTTGGGCGACGGTTAACATTTCAAGCTTTTCCGTAAAGGTGACTGTTATATAAAACTGCGAAAGATTACTGCATCCTGTCCAAGGGTCATTTAGAGAATCTGAAAATAAAATCATTAGGGTCAGCTCCGCAGAAGTACGGGGATGACTTATAATTGGAAAGAATTTGAGTGGTGGCGTAGAAATCAAAGCCTCAATGATCCCATGAAATAGTTAATTTTGTTTTGATTTTTTTTGTTTTGTTTTAAACACAGGTTTCTAGAGCATTAAAAAAAAAAAATCCTCAGAGATTTGTTAAACCTTTAGCGGAAGATTACAGCCAATGTTTTGTCTTTGGTGAATAGCTGTTTGTCTCACTTTATTTACTTGGTATTGGATATTTGTCAATGTCATTTCATATCTACAGAAAATTCTTACGCTCTATGGAGGTAGTGAATGTGTGTGTGCGTGTCTGCCGGAGGTCACATGACGGTTTCATCCTATTTGGTGGAGCAGCTTGACTTTTTTTTCCCCTTGCTTTTGGTGATGGTTGTGAGTGCAGAAGTTGATTGACAGATGCATACCAGAAAGCCCCATTCTCCTTTTCAAAGACAACATATGATGGATTGCGATCTCTCAGCCCAGCAG
The DNA here is from genome assembly GCF_053574225.1 of Canis aureus. NCBI lineage: Eukaryota > Metazoa > Chordata > Mammalia > Carnivora > Canidae > Canis > Canis aureus. The sequence continues at coordinate 45,653,055 of NC_135631.1, forward strand.
GATACGGGGACCATGCAAGCTGTAATTGGTCAGGTATGGAGTCAGCCATTTCCCAGCTCCCCTTTTTTTCCACAAGGGTCTCACCATATGATTCACATAATTCATATTTACAGTACCATCTTTCTATCTGTATCTTCAGCGGCCTGCCAGCGGAGTGCTGCAAGTGCGAGAGGCAAAAGGCACCCAGTAAATGGAGCCAGGGAACCTCAGCCCTCAAACTTCCACGCGAGGCTTCACAGCAAAAATCGAAACCACCACCACCACCACCACAAAAATCCAAGGGCGAATCTCATTTCTAATTTGGTCTGGATGGGGTGGGTTTTGTTTTGTTTTGTTTTGGTGATTTGATGTTTCAGAGTTTATTTTCTGCCGAGATGGTGATCTCTGAAGGAAAGTGTGAGGGGGGAATAAAGTGCCATGTTTCCTAGGTGGTAGTTAAAATTGTTGTGTTCCGTATTTTTTATTTTGGCTATATTCTCTCTCTCTTTCCCTCTCCCTCTCCCTCCCTCTCCCTCTCCATATGGAAAATCGGAATCCAGCAATACACGTGCCTTCACTTCTAACCCAGATAATGTGTGATTGAGCCCTGGTAAATGTAGTAGTGGTCTTGGCTGCTGCAGAGAGGCAGGCAGCAAATTAAACATTGCCACACTCTGAAAGGTCCAGGTGGTCTGCTCGGCTTCCTAATGCAATCCAGCACCAGGGCTTTAATAAACAGCTCTATTTAGTTCCTCCTCCCTGGATCCAGGGAGGTGAACTGGTCTGGGGCTGCTGTGATGAAATGCCAGAAGAATATCTCTCTGAGGCCTCCCAAGCTGATTTTTAGAGCTTTGCTGTTCTGTCGTCTTTGTCTTCCAAATGGGTCAGTGAGTCTTGCTCTTTCTGTTTGGCGCTTTCTCTGTTAAATCGGGACTTTATGTTTGTGTTTAAATGTTTGCGTTGGGAGCTCAATCAGAAGAGGAAGGGATCGTTGTATTTTCATTTGCCTTCCGATAACCGAGGAGGTGAAAGGAATGATCCTGCCCTGCTGCAAGGGAAGGGTGATTTTTCTATGATGGGGGTGGGGTGTGGAAAATGAGAATATAGGTGGTTTCCGTCTTTCTTTGCTTCTCCTGGTAATGTAGTTTTGATCCAATTTTTTTCTAAGTTATCTAGGCTTACTTATGAACTGTTAAGTCATCAGTCAGAATGTGGTTACGAATATTGATAAACTCCTAAAAGTTTTTTTTTTTTTTCTTGCACACTTTCCAATCAAGACAAGCTGCCAGGGTGATGATGTGGAATTTGTTGGCTGTATGTTAATAGCGTGGTGGAAAATATACCATTTTATTCTGTTTTCAACCAAATTATAGCAAAGCACTTTCGGGTTCTGAAGGCACATGGTTTATTAATACCAGCATGCTTCATAATGTATTTTTAGATGGGAAATGTCAGATACATAATACCATGTTTCCACAGGCTCACACTATTCTAAAAGCAGTAGATATCTGCTTCGGTGGAACAATATTTTTTTTTAAACTTCCAAGTTGGCTTTTGTTATACAGGCAGATATAAAGTGAAGTCTCTGGGCATGCATTTGGCAGGAGAAAATAAGTAAAGACTGATTTTATAGATTAATAATACCCATTTCAGTGTAAGTGTTCACTGACGAGCAAGGAAGTATATCAAATTTAGCTAAAATAATCGTGGCATATAGTAAATAAATAACCTGTTAAAAAAGATGACCTTTTCATAGATAAATAAAACTTGAGCTCCTGATAACAGTTTTGTCCTGTTTAATAAAACTTTTCTTGGGTTGCAAACACATTCTCTCTTCCCTATGTCATAATATGGTAGTAATCCTATGCAAAATTACTGTATTTCAGTCCCAAATAAGAAATAGGATTTCCTTCCATGTATATTTCCTCAGTTGGGAAAAGAAACTTGGTTTAAAAAAAATGACAAGAGAGAGATTTCTAATTTGTCATTCAATATTGTTTATTGGAAATAATTGCAAAGGCATATACTTTTAAAAGGTTCAAATATGTACTTTAAAGAAGGGAATTGGTGTGCATTTTACAGATACTAGACTTAAACATCTAATTTGTCAGGAGTTAAAATTGGTGGTTATTATTACTTAGCTTGGTATTTTGTATGTACTCTAATTTTTAAAGACTCAATATGTCCTGGAATGATACATGTTAATGATTTGTTACAGATACTTTCTAAATAGTTGCACCAAAGAAGCCACATGTTTTCTGAAGATTCCATTTGTCATAAATTATTTGCTTTTGGAAAAACCCAGATACTTTTGGCAAGATAGCAAATTATCAAAGCAGTTGTTCTGAAGGTTGTACACATTTTCTGTATTAAAAATGTGCAAACTAAAACGCTTACTCCTTCTGAAACTGAAACACTGGTCTGCAAAAAGGAAAGAGAAGTAGTAGCTTACTGCCCTATATGCATATCATAAAAGTCGGAAAACCTCAGTGGAGCCCCTATCTATAGATATAAAACAGAAGATGGCATGGGTATTTGAAATGATTTCTTTTAAACTGTTTTAGCACAGATAAAAATATTTACCCGAATGACTACTTCTAACAATGATGAGAATGTGAAAATAATTTTTACTGCTTTCAATCATAATCGAAAGTAAATGGTTGGGTTTTTTGGTGTGTGTGTGTGTGTGTGTTTGCAGCTGGTAATTTCAGTATCCTTTTATACCTACTTAGCCTGTGTGAACAACCCCATTTGATAATGCAAATGTTAGTTTGTGTTCCTCCTCATATACATATTGGAATGATAATTATTTCTGTCCTCCACCCCCACAACTCCTCCTTCTTAGTTTTGTTCCTAAGTGGATTTGGGTTAGAGGAGCAAATAACCAATTTTCAGTGATATTTTCCATTCAGAATACTGAAAGATTCCCACGAAATATGATCTTTAGGTTTTTCATTCATCTCTAAGATCAAATATCCACTTGCTTCCACTGGAGGGGAAGAGTAGACTTTTCTGTATTGCTGGCCATGATCCAGCTCGGGAGAGTGTACTGGCTCCATAGAGCAGATATTACTCATAAATGTCTTTCCCCCAGGATTTTCTCTCCCCCAAGCAAGCAATTAAGCAGTCTAGTACTTAAGAACAAACTCCCTGCCTAGGATATCGAGATCAAGAAACTTGGTTCATTCATATAATTCTTGGAAATCAACTGGATTTTTGATAGTTATTTGTAGCACGCTTCCTAGCCCTTTGAACTATAGGGTGGATTCTTGCCTTCTGATGATTTTTCAAATCAACTCAAATTAAACAGTTAAGCAGGTTCTGAGCCATGGGTTTTCATATCATGTAAAAATGAAGACTCTTATTTCCATCTCTCATGGTCATTAAATGTTTACTACATTTTTTTTTTCTTTTTTGCAGACCTGAGCTGGTGAGTGACAGATTAGTTCATCAGTATTACAGACCTCCTGGTTGTTGGTTGTTGTTGTTTTTTTCCTCATCTCATGCAGACGGGTCACCGTGTCCAATCCTCCTTCTGGCGCTGCTGTCCCCAGAGGACCCTTGGCCAGCCTGCCATCTTGATGCGCAGGCCTGAGGGTCTGGGCTGGCTGCACGTTTCCTTATACTAGCTTCTGCAGATATTACAGAAGAGAGGATATTAAATTAGTTGTTAATAAAAACAACAGATGAGGCAAATTAGATAAAAATATTTATCAAGCATATCTAAGAATTTGCTAGGAATGGGAGAGACATAGCTGGGTAAAAGTGCTCATGGATACACTTCCAGTGGACATGGCTAAGAGATCAGTGGAAGAGTGGAGAAACCATGCTTAGTAGGAATGGAAGTGCATCCAAAAGCTTTTACAATTTTCCTTATCAGTAAAATGGGTCTTTTTTTTTTTTGAGGTAAATTTAGACAATTTAAAGTGTTGAAAAGTGACATGTTAGAAGGTGAATGTAGTTGTTTGAGATAGGGCTCGAGTGTGTGCGCTAATGGCTCAGAGGGCAAGTGCCAAGAACTTGGTGCATTTGGCTTGGTGCATTTGGCGTGTTTTCTCCTATGAAGATTTTATTTATTTGTTAAAAGATTTTATTTATTTATTCATGAGAGACACAGAGAGAGAGGCAAAGGCATAGGCAGAGGGAGAAGCAGGCCCTGTGCGGGGAGCCCAATTTGGGACTCGATCCCAGGACCCCAGGATCACACCCTGAGCTGAAGGCAGACGGTCCACCACTGAGCCATCCAGGTGCCCCTCATATGAAGATTTTAAAATACAAAAAGATTTCGTTGTTCTGGTAGTAAAATAATTTTGCATGTGACTTTATTTGTACCCTTCCTGTTCCCCAAAGTACTCAACATGGCTCTAAGGACAATATGTTTAACTAGTACATACATACTCAGGCTGATGTGAAATGGAGGTGGCCCAGAGAAAAGGGGTGCCAGTGGTGTGTAAATAGTACACTTGCCTATTGTTCTCAGCCCCTTTTGACTGATTTTCATGCCCTTTATAGAAAACTTAAACTTGAGGCTAATCCAACCTTGTTTTACACATGCCAAGCATAACTTATATATTGCTCTAAGTGTGCTCTGGGAACTCATTTTTGGAGGTGTGGATGCCCTTTTCCTACGAAGCCAGCACACCACTTCAACGAATTGATACGCTTTAGGACTGTGAGATTGTTGTTTGGGTTTAATTGCAAATACTTTTTTTCCGGGGTATTCCAGGTGAAGAGTAAACTAGAAAAATACAAAATAATGAAGGATTATTCTTTCTGAAATTCAAAATGGTGCCAGTATTCCTTTTGTATGGAATTGAATCTGTACTATGTATTTCCAACTGAGCCAATACTCCACTCATACTTAGAGGAGAGTTGGTCTTAGCTTTTTATATTCTTTGGATTAACTCAATTTTTATAACCTTTCAAATATTTTTGCATTGAAATTCGGTGTGTTACCTGAGCAGTGTTTAAATTGTAAAGCCAGTTTTGTCCAGCAAAGTAACAATGCCTCAATATAGTAGTGATGCTATACAATCATGCCCATACTAATACTAAACCACCTGAAAGCTGGTCTGGAAACCACTTTCTTTTCTATTTCTAAGATGACTTAATGAAACTCTCTCTCTCTTCAAGTATAGACTTGGTGTTTAAGAATTTAGAGTTGGGACACCTGGGTGGCTCAGTGGTTGCGCCTTTGGCTCAGGGCATGATCCCAGAGTCCTGGGATGGAGTCCCACATCCATCTCCCTGCACAGAGCCTGCTTCTCCGTCTGTCTGTGTCTCTGCCTCTCTCTCTACGTCTCTCATGATAAATAAATAAAATCTTTAAAAAAATTTATTTAAAAGAAAATTTTTTGAATTCACATCTCTAGGATATGGAGAGAGGTTGCTAGAATATTCCAGTACAAATACTTATGAAAGCAAAGTTTGAATGTAATGTTTCCTGAGTATCAGATCCGTAGTACTTGTTTGGGAGGTGAGTGAAAGAAGGCATCCTGTCGTTGACGGTCAACGGTGTCACGCAAACTGCATTTTACCATCCAGTTGAAAGCCTCTTTCTGTTTTCCTCTTTGTTGTTTGCCAGAATTAGAATTTAATAACGTGTCTGCAAATACTGAGAAGCTCCGCCTTCCCTTGCACTGTGGTATTGCGTAAGCTGTTGCTTTTTTTCCCCTAACGCTTGATGGAGTAAAAAAAGTCAGGTTGTGAAATAAAATGCAAATATCAAAGGATCAGACCTGAAGAAAAATGGGCCACAAGATAAATAGTGGCTATAATATGAACAGTAACAGAAAATTTAAATATACAGCGTTTAGATTCATTTGTATGTTGTGACTGGACTTTTACCTGGGAGACAGTAGCTGTTCTCGCCATAATTTCACTGCCTTCATTCACATTCTTGCTTTGCTTTCTCGGTCCCTCCCTTCCTTTTTTTTTTTTTTTTTTTTTTTCCTGGGAGACTGGGGCCAATGAAACATATGTACAAGAAAGTAAAGTACCCGGTCAAACCTTGTTCTGGGATCACATGTCAATACTCTGTTGAGCCATGTCTTGAGCTGGTCCAAAATTATAGTCAAAATTTGTACCAGTGGTACTTTCTACACACTCTTCGGAACCCTGGATGGAGGAAGGAGCTCTGAGAAGCTGTCATTACATTTCACTGGGATTCATTTTGCTTTTCTAATATTGTCTTGCTCTTCCCAGTTCTACAATGGGAGCCAATTATGGTGAAAACTGCCTAATTTTCATCTGATGAATTCCTTCCTGGTTTGCCCTACGTTTGTGTTCTTTTCTTTACTCTAGCTATAGGGCTATAAATGACCATATTATTATTTCAGGGCTACCACTTCTGATTATAAAACTATTGTACATCAGGAAGAGCGAAATCATTGAAAACATCCCTAATTATGTCTACTAAAGGTTTGAAGTCTCGAGGTTTGAAAACAGGTATTTTTCAATTTGGTTGGTTTCAGAAAATAGCTTTTTGTTTTATCACTAGCTTTAAAAAACCCCATGATAGGAAGGACTCTTTCTTTAAAAGACAAGAGGTTAGCTATTGATACTTGGTACTGATTCCGGGTGAACTGCAACCCTGTTCCCTTCAGCCACATTTTTTTTCTAACCAGAAGCACAAGGAGAAAAAAAAAATCAAAGATCAGCAGAATATACGAAATTTCACCAATTTTCAGCCCCACTGCTGGGCCAGGAGGTGGATTCTTTCAGTGGGAAGAGATGCCCAAACCATTTCCATCCTGCTCCCACCCCCTAAGGTCAGAGATGCAAATAAATGTGTCCAGGCCTTGAGTAAACGAAAAGGCAATGAGAACTCAGAGGCATCGCGCTGGTATTTTGCTTTCTTCCTTCATCTGTCGTTTCTGCCTTCAGCTTTTGCTCTTTCCCACTGTAATCCAGCGTCAGTTTGATGAGTAATAAGTGCAAAGTGAAGCCTTGTGGGCTGCCCAGGCAGCAAAGGGCACTGGAAAGAGAGGCGAGACCTGCAGCAAAACAAAAACAAAAACAAAAAAACAACAAAAAACCCCCAAAAAACCGAAGCAGAATCATAGCAGGAAAACTGTCCAACACACCGGGTTCTGTAGTCAGGATTTTGGTGAAGTTATTTTACAAGCTGATTTCATCTCACCTGGAGATTTCAGATCACAGAAATAAGAGTGAAACAATTACTTTAGGATGAGACAAATACAATTTTAAAATAAAGCCTAAAGGGGCGGGGTGGGGGGAGGAAGAAAAGAAAAAGAAAAGCTCCCCACTGCTTGTGCCATGGAACACGAATTTTGAAATCAAGGAGCACTTGATCTTGGGAACTTGCTACAAGAGTTGAAGCAGGGCTTTGGTGCTGAGGAACAGCGGCCTTACACAAATGGGTGTTTCGTTTGCTTCACACGATGTTGACTCTGCATGGTTTACTACTTTGATTTTTTAGGAATAATCATAACCAGAAAGTATTTTAAGAAGAAAACACCTATGTCTGGCACCTAAAACCTTACAGAAACAGACCTACATTAAAAAGATTAAATTAAAAGATAATTGTAAAATGGTGTTTTTTTTGTTTTTGTTTTTGTTTTTTTTTTTTGCATTGACCAGAACTCAGACAAACTCCTCTTAATAAGAACAAAGTAAACCATTTACAGAGAAGTTAGTTTTCGGTACAGGATTCATGTATGGATTTTTTTTTAATACAATATTTTATTGTTGAGAGTGAGAGGCACATCACTGACGGAGAAGTGTGGATATCAGAAATCCTAATTGATATTGAAGGTATGTGGGGGAAAAAGTAGATATTCCTTAAATGGTCACTTGTATTTTTTCAAAATTGGATGCCAGCGTAGGCAAGGATGGGGCCAGGTACACAGTCCTGGGCTCCAGCAGACCAGACCTGCTTTAGATAAAGCCAGTTAATTTTGTAAACCTTAAATAATACTAGCCAACAAGGCACTCTCAACCTTTTGGAGAAAAGGTTGAGAGTCGGGGCAAATGTAAAACCCTGCTTAACGTGCACGAATAAAGCCAAGAACTTCAAACTCATTTCACTTAGTGTCAGCCCTGATGATTCATCATTATGGTCAGAGCAAACTGTGGTCTCTGGGCTGAAACAATTTTATCCATTTTTTTAAAAAACAGAATGTTCCAGCTTGGATCTTATATCCTTAGGGTTACAATATTGAATTCTGAATCGGGAAACTTAATCTTGCAGCCAGATTTGACAAGATGCTGGTTGAACGGGAGGCAGAAGTGATTGTAGGATGAAAGGCCCCAGGTCAGAATTTGGGGAAAGAGGAGATTTTGTGGAAATTTGGCTGTGTGGTAAGAACCCCAAGTTTGAAAAATTTTTCACTGTTCATATCAGCAGATGGTGTTCAAGGGTCTGAAAAGTATATCGCAGGCTGTATTCATTTTCTCTGTTTCAGAGCTCTCTTTAACAGAGTTAATTTTTATACCTTTGGAGGTGTTTTTCTTAGTGTATTACTAATGTTGCGAATGTAAAGGCATCTGTAATACTATTCAAAAGGTTTCTGGGAGCAAAGATGCACATTATTGCTCAAATCCAAGACAGTTATACTTTGTTTCTTGGCAAGATGGTAATACTTGTTTCGGGAACTAAAGTTTTTCTTTTTTGAAAACTTTTCCCATACAAATCCTATGTATAGATTTCCAGGGACTAAAGTATTTGGAAAAAAAATGAAAATGAGGCAATCTAATAAGTGCACATACACACACACACACACACACGCACGCACGCACAGGCACTCACATCCTAGACATATTAGGAATACTTGCTTATTTAACTTGCAATAATATAAAAATATTTTAACTTTTCAATTTGGGCACATGAAAAGATTATAGTAGGTGTTTGCTTAAAATACTCTTCCTTTCAACTAAGTTGTTCACGAGAATGGACAAATACTTTGTAACTTCTAGAAATCAGGATTACGGTACAAATTTGAATACATAGTTGATCACTAAACTGTAAAAGGATGATTATTATGATAATGGCATTACCATTACAGGGTAAGGTAATTGCCCTCCAGAAAACAAGGGCGTATTGTTTTGCGACATACTTCTATTTTATAGCTACTTTCTACAAGTGCTGAGATATATCAGCTGGATTTTCTCTCTCTTTCTACCATTCTCTGTCAAGTGGGAGTTAAATAGCTAGTTCAGGCCAAGAGTTGAGCATCTGCCTGAAATCTGCAGAACATGAACACAATTATTACATGCAGATGATTGAGGCGAGTTACATAGTAGACTCTTAGAGTCTTCTTAAATTTTTTATTAAACAAATTATAAAAGCAATATGTGCTTATGAGAAACAATTTCAAACAACGCAAGAGAATATGAAGTGAAAAGTCAAGTACCCATCCTCCCACTCCCCACAAATAACCATTATCAAAAATTCATTGTATCTTTCAGAAATTGTCTATGCATGTATAAGCATAGAAAGTCTTCAAACGGGACGCCTGGGTGGCTCAGTGGTTGAGTGCCTGCCTTCATGCTCAGGGCATGATCCTGGAGTCCCAGGATCGAGTCCCGCATCAGGCTCCCTCATGGAGCCTGCTTCTCCCTCTGCCATGTCTCTACCTCTCTCTGTGTGTCTCCCATGAACAAATAAATAAAATCTTAAAAAAAAAAAAAAGAAAATCTTCAAACAACCCAAGTAGATTCATACTATATACAGAATTCTACAACTTTCACTTTTAAAAAACATACATTGAACAGCTCTTATTATGAATAGATTGCCACCCTTTCCTAAAGTATTCCCTCTTATGGATGTATGCTAACCTGTTTAACCAGTTCCTTTCTTTATTGAGATATAATTGACATACAGCATTATATTAGTTTCAGGTGTATAACATAATGATTCAATATCTGCGTGCATTGCAAAATGATCACCGCAATACATAACCAGTTCTCTCGTGATGAGCATCTACTTTTCAGAAATAAGTTAGTCTCTATACTAACAAATAGAGATGTTTCATCTCTCTTAGCAAGAAAAAAAAATCCCAGAATCTTCCAAAGGGAGTTTGCTTTACCGAAAGAACTCATAAGTAGTTTCTCCTAAGAGAAGATGATGAGTAATGTCAAATGTGAAGGATAGCTTTATGCCACATTTATCATTTTTAAAAAGATTTTATCATTTTAATCATTTTTTAAAAGATTTTATTTATATATTCATGAGAGACACACACACAGAGAGAGAGAGGCAGAGACACAGGCAGGGGAAGCAGCAGGTTCCATGCAGAGAGCCCAATGGGGGACTCAACCCGGGACTCCAGGATCACGCCCTGAGCCAAAGGCAGTCACTCAACCACTGAGCCACCCAGGCATCCCTATATTTATCATCTCTAGGTTGAACACTCAAGCCAATGAAAATACCAGTAAAGATCACAACATTGTATTTAGTGATAAAGAAGTAAGAATATGAGATAATGACATAAGGAGCCAGTTCTCAATAGGATATATTATGACTTTAAAACTTCTATTTGTTTCACGCCACGCCACCAATTCAGCTGAACAAAATGCAGAACTTATTTTCTCACAAGGGTCTTAGTGCTATTTATTAAGATAATTGACAGAGATGTATGTTTCCAATGCATGATTCAGTTAGTATACCTAGATTAGTGAAAAAGAGACCAGAAGAAATTCATGGTAATTAATGTCAGTTAAATTCCTGTTTCCTATATTTCATATTGTCAGACTAATCCTTCAACCATGATTCATAGGTTAAGTAATGCAGTCAGGAGAAGGGTTGGATCAAAACTAATCAGACATAGCCCTTGAATTCAGTTAATTTAGAGGTTTGGTAAGGTGGGCTAAACGTATACCCCTCAAATATTTAAGAGAGTGTGAAAAGTTACGTTTTAGATTTCTTTTGGGAGAGGTCTCTGCTCATTCATCTTAACTGCATCACCTCTCATACTAATAAGAAAGTGAAGTGGGTAGTAAGGAAATCTTTATCTGTATAAGAGATGGAAGTGTGAACTAACTGTGACATCTTTCGGTGTCCAGATTCCCAGAACTGATTCCATGGAACTGCTGGTTGGGCAGGTGTACACGTCTTCCTTCTCCCTTCTTCTCTATAGACAGTGGGACAAGTAACCTGGATAAGAAACTATCATACTTCATTTATAAGTTTAAAAGTAGCTGGTTCCATGGACACCTGGGGAGTCAGTTGGTTAAATGTCTGCTTTCAGCTCAGGTCATGATCTGAGGGTTCTGGGATGGAGCCCCACATCCCGTTCCCTGCTCAGTGGGGAGTCTGCTTCTCCCTCTCCCTCTGCCTGCCACTCTGCCTACTTGTGCTCTCTCTCTTTCTCTGTCAAATAAATAAATAAAATCTTAAAAAAAAAAAAAAAACGAACAAACCCCAAAGTGGCTGGTTCCTTCCCATGAAGCCCAAAACTGGCTCCGAAGAACAAACTACAGATATTGCTGTCATCTGCAACCCACAGCTCTAAGAGGTTAGGTGCCAATCATCATTCCCATTTTATGGAAGCAGAAACTGGCTCAGAAAGGTTATATATCTTCTTCATAGCCATATTGCTAGTGCATAAAAGAAATTTGTTTTAAACCTAGAAATCCTAAGAGTTCACTGTTTTCCTCTATACCACTTCTTAACTCTGGCTACCTATTAGAACCACCTGAAACAACCTTTGAAAAATCTACAGGCATGCAGGACTCATCTCCAGAAATTCTTTTCTTTTTTTTAAGACTTATTTTATTTATTTTTTACAGTGAGTGAGAGACAGAGCGAGAGAAAGAAGGGTCAGCAGGAGAGGGGGAGAGACAATCTCAAGCAGATTCCCTGCTAGGTGTGGAACCCCATGTGGGGCTCCGTCCTAGGACCCCGAGATCATGACCTGAGCCAAAATCAAGAGTGCTGGTACTTAACTGACTGAGCCACTCACGTGCCCCACAGAAATTCTGATTCAATTTATCTGGGTGGGGTCTGGATATTTGTATTTGGAAGAAGCTTTACAGATAATTTCAATGCAGTCTATCACAGGGCCTCTTAAATTGAATGAATGTTATTTTATATATTTTTTGGAATGTTATCTTAAATAATAAAATGAGACAATGAAGATTACACAGTCACCCCAACTAATGCATGTACGTGCACATGTGCACACACACTCATAAATCCACAGCAAAGTTTGGAGTTAGTCTGGTATTCATGGTGTGTGTGTACGTATGTTTCAGTGGAAATCTTGGCTCTTGTAAGCTATGTTGAACATCTAAGTTAACGTTTAATAATGTTGTTTATCCAGAAGAGAGCTAGATATTTAGTCATCTTAAAAAATAATGACGCTGATAATAATCTACCAATTAATAAGCGCTTAACCAGGTGCTGGGAACATTATAAACCTACTTTAACCCTTGTGATATCTTTGTGAGGTAATTACTGTTATTATTTACAATTTACTGACTAGGTGACTGAGGAAGTGACACATGGACAGTAAATGACAAAGCTGGAATTTGAACTAAGGATGTTGAAGACTTTAATCACACACAAAATCACAGAAATGACTTGCTCGTTTCCTATACATGAACTTTATTGTTGCTATCATTACCTGTTGTAATTGGGCTGTACATGGTGGTTTGAGAAATAATCCTTTTATAATATATAGAACAGCAGAAGAGATGATGAATGGAAGGATGGAAGGGCAAATTGGTGCTCCCTGTAGGCTTCCATAGAAACAGTTGCTGCAACTAAACAAGAAGTCACCCTGGCCTCCATCTGTTTAGTGCTCCAGGAGATGTGCCTTCAGACCAGGGACTACACAGATCTTTTTTTTTTTTTTAAAGATTTTATTTATTTATTCATGAGAGACACACAGAGAGAGAGGCAGAGACACAGGCAGAGGGAGAAGCAGGCTCCAGGCAGAGACCCCGATGTGGGACTCGATCCCAGGACCCCAGGGTCACACCCTGAGCCGAAGGCAGATGCTCAACCACTGAGCCACCCAGGCACTCCCAGACCCAACAGATCTTAAACAGAGTGACAATGGGCACTGCTCTGTGTGTATGAGGAACTAGATTCCCATAGACAGTTTCAGGGAGGATTTGAAAATTTTAAAAACGAATTTGTATGATATGATACTATATCATATGTAAAATGTTATAAATATATAAACTAGAAAACAAGTTTACATTTTATAATAGTCCTGACAATTTTAGATTAATAATCTCAAAAACTCATGTTTTTATCTTTTAGCTGAATAACATTCTATTATCTATCTATCTATCTATCTGTTTTTTAACTGGTTAACATTCTTATTTGCATTTGAAATCAGTGAGCTAAATTTGTATGATGACCTTGCTTTCTCTGTTCATTCTTCATAAAAACTCAACTAAATTCTAGGGGTCCCTGGGTGGCTCAGTTGGTTAAGCATCCCACTGTTGATTTAGGCTCAGGTCATGATCTTAGGGTTGTGAAATAAAGCCCTGTGTTGGGCTCTTCACTGAGTGTGGAGCCTGCTTAAGATTAGGTCTCTCCCTCTCCTTTTGCCCTTCCTTGGCTTGCTCTCTCTCTCTCACAAAAAAACAAGAACAAAACCAAAAGGCACCTCCCCAAACATAAAAATAAAAACAAAACCCAGCTCAACTAAATTCCAGACAAATGTGCATTGGCTCTTCTAATCTAATTTTTATAAACTAATTATATTGCTATAATTAAGATTATGGTGGTGGGAAACCAGTGATTCTACTAAGGGGATGTTTCTTTTTTTAATTTTTAAAAATTTTGTTGACATTTAATATCATTAAAAAAAATTTTTTAATTGGAGTTCAATTTGCTAACATATAGCATAACACCCAGTGCTCATCCCGTCAAGTTAAGGGGATGTTTCTTAACTCAAATTCTGGAAAACTTTTAATGATATTGTGGCATTTCTCCTACATCAGTTTCATCTTTTTTGAAACTGAGGTAAATAAAGAGTATCTTCTACCCTGCCTATTTTCAATTACATTGCTTCCCATCAAGTGGCATTTTTCAATGTTTATGACCCTAGAGGCAGTAGTGGGGCTGGAAAGGAGAAATCTTTCCCTACCCAGTAGTTTAAAACTTTCACAAAACATTAATACTGTTTGCATTTGTGTGTTTTGGATGTAGGACCAAGTAGAGTTTATGCTTAAACATCTCTTTAACCTTTGTGCATGATTCAGTTAGGTTAGAACCCACAGATACATGGTTAGTATAGACAAGATGATGATTTGGTGGAATGAATGACCACGGTCTTCCACAAAGTACTCACTGCTTGGGAACAACAGAAGTGAACAGAACACTTGGTAAAGACAGTGGGTTTGCCTGGAGCTGGTAATCTCCTGTAGTGGAACATATCTTCTATCTTGACCCTCCACATCTTAGAGACCTACACCCCTCCTCTCCATGAACACTCAGAATCAAGGAGACATGGTCGTTGTTCAGACAGATGAGCCGAGCCTTGGTAACTCCTCCTACCAGGGCCCAGCAGTGGGAGACATTAGGTTAAGCTTGTGCAGAGGGAGTACAAGTGAGGGGTATGCCCAACAGTGGAGTCCACAAGATGCTGTGGGCTCACTTCTCATCCAAGCCTCATTTAGTGCAACTTTGAGGGACATGTCCATGTTTTAAAACTTCACTTCCTTGTCTATTTCTTAAACTGTGGACTACCCTTGGCTCTGGTGAGTTAGAAACAGGAACACCCAGTGCTGCCTGAAAAACAGCAACAAGAAGATGGTCCGGGGAGATGTTCCATCTTTTCCTGTGCCAAATTCAGAGCACACCAGCCTGGAGGGTGGTTTGGCCGTCACCATGATGTTGGTGACAAACTCACTTTCCTACATGCCTACATTAGGCTAATCAAATCGACCAGAGTTCTGAATATCAAGATGTTAACATTGTTAGGATGTTTCCCTTCCATGGACAGTGTCAGATAGAAGCCCTAATAGTAACTTAATTCTCTTGAATTAATATTCAAAAGAATATTAATGAATATTATGTATCTTTGGCTCTCACCCTTTCTCTCCTATTTTTACCCAGTGGATCTAGCACAGGATAAATCCACAAATCCATAATTGTTGCACATTCATCTTGGCAGGGTAAGATGATGGTGATGGCTACAAATAAGTCCAAGGCAAGTCAGATCTGACCATGGGTCACTCACAGAAAATGTGAGGTGTCTGCTGGAATTCGAGAAGGTAAAAAATAAATAAATAAACAAATTTTAAAAAAAGAGAAGGTAGATGAGGATTATGAGCTGAAGATTTTGTGCATGAACATTTTGGAAGACTTCTCACCTATTCATACCTCTCTTCCTTACATATTTCTTGAAGGCTTTTTTTTTTTTCTCTTTTCAGTTGGACCAAATTTTTATTAGAGAGTTCTAAGGGAAACATTGAAGGTGAGGGACCATGCTACCTCCTGGTTATTTGGTTAAAATCAGCCTGAAGGGGATCCCTGGGTGGCTCAGTGGTTTGGCACCTGCCTTTGGCCCGGGGCGCGATCCTAGAAACCCGGGATCGAATCCCACATCGGGCTCCCGGTGCATGGAGCCTGCTTCTCCCTCTGCCTGTGTCTCTCCCTCTCTCTCTGTCTGTCTGTCTGTCTGTCTATCATGAATGAATGAATGAATGAATAAATAAATAAATAAATAAATAAATAAATAAATAAATAATCTTTAAAAAAATAAAATAAAATCAGCCTGAAAAGTTAATACCACATCACAGAACAGGCGTTCAAATTATGTTTACGAGCAAATGAACAGAAGAGTATCCCTAAATCCACTAGCCATTATTTAAGATTAGGAAAAATTATGATTATATACTAATATGAATAGGTGCCTCATGTGCTCATTTCTTTCATTGGGGTTTTATTTTATTTATTTATTTATTTTTCATTGGGGTTTTAATGGGCATTAAATAAGATTCTTTAATTCTTATTTTCTCTTTATTAGTTACAGAGCTTGTTGAAAAATATGGTTTTACCTCTGCAGCCAGATGGGCCTGCTAATTGCCTGTAACCCTGCATTTTGATATTGGGACTGACAGCCCATCAAAGGAGAGTTTGGGACTGATGAAGAGACCCATTTATTCAGTATTTCTGCCTCCTACGGGGAGTGGGGTCTAGAGGGAAGAAAATCAAATTCCTTATGGATGTGGAGGACCATAGGTATCAGACTCCTGTCACCCACCAACATGATACGGGATTTCTCCCCTTGTGGGTGAGAAGTCCACTTACGTGAAAACACGAGGCGAGGGATCAGCGTCCCCCCCACCACATCCTTTTTTCTGGGAAATTGTCTTGCCTATTTTTGCAGAAAATGGGTGATATTGCTGTAATTTTATTGGAGGTCTTGTCAGACTGAGAAACCAAACAAAGGGGTTTGGAAAAAATAAGTTCCTAGGAGTTTGTATTTTCAGTTTAGACCCGTGCAGAAATGCCTCCTTTCCTTTCCTCCGCTGCTCTTCCATCCCTAACTCTTTCTCTCCCTCTCCCCCCTCCTTTCCTCCCTTCCTTCCTGGCTTCCATCTTTCTTTCTCTGAAATTGGCCCATCACCATGTTAGAACTGATTGATGGAGTTGCTAGAGACTCAGAGGTCTGTCCTCTTTATACTCACCATCCTATGCTCCCCTGCCCCTTACTGTCCACAACTCTTAAGTCTTTCTAGAGGTCTCTGCTGGCATGTCTGGGCACTAGGTACCTGCTTCAAAATGCTTCCTGTGCAGCAGCTGTCACCCTTTTTTCTATCTCAATGGAATGCACTTCTCAAATGGTTTTGAATTCTCGAGTTGCCTTTGCTCCATTTAGTTCCCTTTCAAAATTCCTTGTTTGGGGATTTTGTGTGTGTGGGGGTTGTGCTACTAGTATTATCTTAGAATATGTAAACGGGACTTGAAAATTATTATTTTCCATTTTCATATTGATGTCTAAAAGGAAAGTGGTTTCCTCTCCCGCAATTTCTTATCCAAATTTCATATTGTGTTCAACTTAAGCAAGCATCCCCATGATATCCAGTGAAGGCTTATTTTGGGCATATCTTAATGTTGAATCTTGAAAAAAAAAAAAAAAGGAGGGATGCAAGGTCTTACTTAGCAGACTTAAAAGACAAAGAGAAGGAGACAAACCATAAGAGACTCTTAATCATAGGAAACAAACTGATGGTTGCTGGAGGGGAGGGGTGGGGGATAGGGTGACTGGGTGATGGGCATTAAGGAAGGCACGTGATAAAATGAGCGCTGGGTGTTACACGCAACTGACGAATCAGGGACTCTACCCTGAAACGAATAATACACTATATGTTACTTTAAAAAAAAAAAAGACAAAGAGGAGTGAGAAAATGAGGACTTAGAATTTGTGTTTCAGAAGTTCATATTAACTGGCTGTGAGGTTGTATGTGGATCAAATAAATAAGACATGGCCAGAACAATACAGCTAAGGGACATCTCATAAATCTGATGTCATCATTTTCAGGGGTTTCATGAAAATATTCTTATATTTTTTTAGTGGTAAGAACAAATCTGTTCTAACACTTTGCCACCTCTAAACATGTCCCTTAAGATATTACTCTGGGTGGAAAGCTTGTATTCCTCCTCACTTTAGCAATGTTTTATGCAACACAAATCAATTGTGAATAATTTCCATCTCTCCACAGTGCAGGATATGGATTATTCAAATCGTGTTTTAAAACTTTTAATACAAAGAGTCACAGAATATCCTGTGAAATTGGCAGCTACATGTGTACTTAGAAATTGAAAAAGTTAATGAATAAGGGACATAATGAATGAAGAGATGATGATGGTACCTAGAAAACAGAGGCATGAATTTAGACTAGTCTAGTTGATTCTTGAATAAAATGTTCTCAAAATAATGCACAAGTACAGTTATGTTAATGAACTGTTTTATAATTTATATTTCTGTGAGATAAGCAAATAGCAATATCTGAACATTTGACATTTAATTTTTTCTTGGTTTTCATGCTGAATTTTAAACATCATAATGAAGGGAATATATATGTATCTATGTGTGTATATATATTCTTATTTTAATGAAATAAGTATTGGTATTCTGCATTTAAATTGAGGGAAAAGAAATATAGGCCTAGTTAGAGGGAGAAAAAAGAAAGAGTTTTACAAGATCAGGACAAAATGAAATGTTGATTGTTTGGATGAGTATGGTGCAAAAAACACTTACGAGTTTCAAATTAGAATTCTGTAATGTTATAAAATATGAATGATATCTAAAAAGAAAACCATGAAAATGTCAGGAATAATCTCAAAGGGCAAAATGGGGATTTTTCAGGGGCTGCAGGTTTAGGCTGATAGTTCCAAAAACAACCTAATGGAAAGTTTGCCCAGCATCTCAGGTGAGACTGAACAACACTGATATTTGAATTTCAGGACTTTACACACACCTAGGGACCCACCTATGAGTCAAGGGTCTTTCCACATAGAAAACCTTCCCACTGTTTTTCTCACAAGAGGTCAGAGCTTGTGAAACCTTCAGGTTTGATCTGAAAGCGTGGAATTCCATGAAAGAGGAAGAGTCGGGTGCTTGAGTGCATGTTTCGGAGCATCAGGCCTCTTCATGCACAAGAGGAGCAACATGCTCCTGGGGTGGGGGTGGGGGTAACATCTAACTCCGTTCTTTCTCTGGTAATATTCATCTTTTTTGTCTCTCCTAAAAATAATATGTCTGCTTGGCTGAACAAACGTTTTGGTCATCTGGAATTCAAAGTATCTGAGGCTAATAAACAGGCAGGCCCATCGAGTATGTTAGTGCCAGCTCTTCCTTAGTCTCCATTTTCCTTTATTGGTGGAGATTTGGAATCCATCGCCAAGTCATCCCTTCCTGAAAGAACGGGGGCTCTTGCAGAGCGCCCCCTGCAGGATGATCGGGGAACGACACCTGGAAATGGGAAAAGGTGGGGGCGGGGTACAGGGCCCCAGGGGGGTAGTGGGGAGGACTGGCAGCTGGCAGGTTGCAGGGAAGGGGGAGGAGAGGGTGGGGGAGAGAGAAGGGAGTGTAAACCAGGAGATGCAGCTGCCAGCAGCATCTGAGTGCAGAAGGGAGAGGACGGGGGGCCTGCCCCTCAGGGCCCAGGGCATCCCCAGCAGGCCTGGGAGGTGAGAGGGTCGGGTCACCTGCCCCCCTGGGGAAGAAGGATGCTGTGGTCAGAGAAGCAGGCTGGCCTCTCTTTTGCCCTTCGCCCAGCTATCCCCGCCCTGGCTGGGCCCCTCCATCCCGCTTCTCCTCTGCTCGCTGTGCCCCAGCGCCTGGCCCACCTGAGCCCCCAGAGAAGCCCTCCCAACTAGTGTGATCCCCTCACTCCTGGGCTCAGGCTCCCCTCCCTGCTGCTGACACCAGAGGCCAGATGGATCCCCTTGGGGAGCCCTCCACAGGGATTCCTCTCGGGAAATCCTTGGAAAGGCACAAACTAGCACAGATCTTAGTTACAGAATCTGAAGCTTAATTTATGAGATTCCTTCCCTGTAGCTCGTTGGGTAGCATCTTGATATCTTTGTGCCTCAATTACTTGTATTTAAAAAGGCATTGAAACTATCGAGTTGCTTCCCAGAGGTTCCTTGGGATTCCACGACTGTATTTGTTCTAGGTGTTACTAGAACATAGAAGCAAGAGCTATTTCATTAGAAAATTGAAACATTGGGCCTCAAGTGATTTTTTTCCTCCTACTCAAAAATACTAAAATATTATTTAAGAGGCGGCTGACTTCCAAGAATTTCGCCTCTGGAACTTGTCTCTCCCCGTGAAGCCATTTGTTTCTTCTCACGATATTGCCGAGTGGTTAGGAGAAAAGGCTGAGATATGGGAATGCAAGACTTGGAATGCGAGGCTCTTCACCCTTCACACCTTGGACAACTTTCTTGGCCTCTCTAGGAGTCAGCTTTTGAACAGTGGGGTGGGGGTGGTGAAAAGGCCACCCCAGAGAATCACTTGGAGGATTCAATAAGATCATTCATACGAAGAATGAAGCGCAGTGCCTGGTGCACAGAAAACATTACTGTGCCTTCACTGTTTTTACGATTGTCATCCATTGGCAACTTCTTGTCTGGTCCCTCTCTACTGGAAGTTTCCTTGGAGGAAATGGACGTGCCTCTTCACCTTTGTCTTTTGGGGGTGATATTGCTGACCACACTTCTTGAAGCTCCTTAGCTACTTGGCTTTCTTGACCCCAACCCGACACTGCTAACTTTCTTATCTCTCTTCTATTTAGCTTGCTGCTTATTGTCTCCTCTCCAGAAACAGGCATTCCCCAAGGTTCCATCCTGGGTTGTCTTCTGTCTTCTTCTGTATGCCCATCACCTTCAGTAACTTCTACTAGCATTTCTCTACATATCTACTCTCAAATCTGCTTCCAGCCCTGACCACCTTTTTGACCATATCTACCTGGATACTTGGTTTCCCCCCTTACCGGCATCATGTTGGATCCTAAACACATCTTTCCCACAAACCCATTCCACCTACAAGTGTAATGATGAGCACTTATTAAAATCCTACTGTGTGCCAGACAGTGTTCTTAACTTTACATGGGTATCGGTCTGAGCAGAAGCAAGTAGCAGAGCTGGGATTCAAACTCAAGCAGTCTGACTAGGTTTGGCCCTCTTGACCTGCTCATTTCCGCAAAGGATATCACAGCCTTCTATTCACCTCGGTTCCTCCCTCTCTTTCACCTCCCGCATTTAATGAATGGATGGAGCTCATGGGATCTACTTGGGTTGGAAATCTTTTTGTCTATTCTTGCTTCCACCCTCTCTTTCAGATTTTTGTTCCTCTCACCTGGACTACTGAACTAACAACCACCCTCCAGTCTCTCCGTTCCACATCAGTGGCCTTCAAACCTTTCTACTTTCAAATAAATTTTACATGAAAGCCCTAAATGTAGAGCAGACAAAGGTAGTGGAGCTCCTGCGGAAGTTGGGGAGGAACCCTGATTCCCACCTGCTCTGTGGCTGACTTTGCCCCCCATGGTGGCTCCTGGTGCCTCAGTGAAAGCCTTGAGGTGTGAAATCCACTATTAAGCCAGTTACTGGTTAATTTATTGATGACACAGCTCTGAGTGTACTCTTCTCCATCTGGAACATTCAATGGTTCAAAGGCTTGGTGATGAGGTCATGGGAACCCCACCCTGTTTTCAGGTTGATTGTGTTCCTTCCTGCTCCTATTCAGACTCTAACGTCTAGTCTAGGTGAACTAGACTATTCCCTTTCCTCAAATATCTTTCCTCCATGTCTTTGACTTTCCACTACAATTTCTGTTTATCAAAACTCCGAAAGACAACTCCTTCCAGGAAGCCTTTACCCATTGGCCTAAGTATCCAAACCTTCAGATCATGTTGTGCCTCCTTTTGGCATCCACCTCCTGCTTTGTATTGGAATTACTGTAAATGTTGTGTTCTATTTCCCCTTTGGTGATAACCTCAAAGGGTTTCTCCACTCCATATCACTTTGGTACCAGCACTAAGCTTAGAGCCTTAAACCTAGACCCATTGAACACAAATGTATTGCAGATAGTGAAAGCAATTCAGTCATCCAATAAATATTTTAGGGTATTTGTTAGGTGAGTTTTTAGGCTCTGGGGATACAAGGTTCCAGCTATTATGGCACTGACAACAGGTATGAATACATGTGAGCAGAATTAATAAGGTCTTCCTCTGGAGAAGTATACATTTCATATGGTTATAGAAGTTGTAGAGGAAAGAGGTCTTCGAGTCCAACTGACCCAAGACCCTTATGTTGCTCAAAGACATGAAATGATTGGACCAATACCAAGCAGCCAAACTGGGGTGAGAAAGACTCTATTCTCTAGGCATCATGTCACAGCTTTTAGGCTTCAGATTGGTCCCGAATCATATCTTATTGGTTTAGAAAAATGTGCAAAACAGAGATTGTTCTTTGCAAAATTACCTTCATATCCTATTTTCTCTGTCCATTTTTATAATGATTAAGTCTTTTCTTTTTTCCTCCTCCCTCTCCCTCTCCACCTCTGCCAACTCCTCACCCCCACCCCAAACAATCACGTGAGCAATGTATGTAGTTATTATTGCTCTACTACTCATCCCAGTTAATAAATTACCTGTGACATCGCGTAGACCCTGAAACTTCCTGAGGTTAGGAGTCAGGGAAGGAATCTTCTCCCATATTCTTCATGAGGTACATACTAGCTTGAGCTGTCTTAAGTGATTAGGGTGTGCTAGAGTGAATTTTAACAACTCAGGAAAATGGGGGTTGTAGCCAACTTCCAAGGAGAGAAGGAGCTTACATTATATATAATATGCCTTGTGTTTAAAAAGCATACCTGTATCTAGACATAGGGATATTATGATATTTAGTGAGATTTCATGGGATACATAGAAATACATTGGAAGATCTGAACATGTATAATGAACATTGATGCGCTCTGTAAAGTACTTTTAATGCAAGGGGAATGTGAGAAAAATTTAAGCAATACGTGTGTTTTGATGTTAATTGTGTTACATGCTTAAAGGTAAGCTAGAAGGGAGCAAGGGAAGAAAGGTAGACTATTAAGCTTAAAGAACCAATAGTAGAAAGCCAAGTAACGGGCATTAGAGGGTTAGCTATAGGAAACTTAGCTGGAGTTGAAGTAGTGGGCATTGGGGGGTCGATTCTAATAACATTTCTGCTTTACAGACTTCTCCACATGACATTTGAAGAATATTGTGAAAAGTTTCTGCTGTCTAGCCACAGGAAAGAATTCCCTGTTCTTTGTAGAACTGTATGTCCCAGTGGATATATTTCCTTATAAGCTATTTGAGGCAGGGGCCATATTTTGCCACAGCCTCTAACACAACACTTTACACATAGTAGGCGCTCAATAAAGATTTGTCAAGCGTGCGAATGCATAGGGTTTCCGTAAAGACATGATCCAAGGCTGTTCAGGTGGTTCTTACTTCATTTTTATGGCCGTTTGGAACTTACAGCTCCCCTAGCAACTATAACTTGTACCCCTTGAGCATATGTACTATTTAGTATTTCTGTATGTGGTGTCAACTTTCATGTCATAATATACTATATATGTTACTGGTTAGGTTACAGTTGTTTGGGGAACCACAGGCTTTCTCCCACCTAAAATAAGCCCTTGCCAGCCATCCTGGTCGACCAAGAGGTGACATTCACTGGATGGCCTTTTCATGTCTAACTCCCTGCTCCCTGACCTTTTACCCCCAATTTGGTAGACACATCCAGTTATAAGCATAGGTGCCCAGGATAACGACAATTGGGTGCTTAATTGCCTTTTTGCTATTAATATTTCTAATGGCCGCATTGATACTTACTCTTGCTTTGTCAGGGGTGCATTTATATTACACCCACGTTTTGAGATGAGGGATCAGTTCAAGAGTAGGTCTGCTTCTGTGAGATGCTCCTAAGGACAATGACGTAGGACAAAAAAGTTTCCTTCTCCTGCCTCGTGCAACCAAAAAATGAAGAGCATTGTGGCTGCGTTTTCCTAAAGTAGATACTAGAACTTTTCCTTTTCTGATCATAATCATGAAGTTTTAAAAGGGAGTTTCTTGAAGCCTAGAAAAAGAACTGAACCTCATCCTAGATCTTGTAATTCAGCATTGTGAACAGGAAGCCGAGGAAGGGAGGTGAGCAGCAAGCCGGTGAAGAGGCAGTTAGGGGAAGTATAGTGGAGTCCAACGCTCTCTTCTCTGCACCCCCCCGTCCCCCCGCCCCCAGCACGTGCTGGTGGACACTGGAGGAAACTGTTTAAGCAGACTGGCCTTGAGCCAGCAGATATTTCTGTTTGTGTTACTTGAAGCTTAGAGATCTATCTGGTGTACTCTCAAGGGAAAGCCTCAGTGTATCTATGTCTTTCTAAATTGAGGACACCTTATCGTTTAAGACTGATTTACTTATAAGGCTTTTAACCTTCTGATGATGACTTACACAGTTAACAAGACAAGTACGATGTTTCACCAACGCTTATCACACATCAGCAACTAGCATCAGACTCCTCTTCACTATAATTCTCCTACTAAATATTCTTAGGCCTTTCCCTGTCTCCTGGCCTCTCTAGTCTCTCAACACGCATGCGCACGTGCGCAACACACACACACACACACAGGCACACTGCCCTCTCCAGTTTACAACTAGACATTAACCTCTCTCTTTTACATTTAAGCCCTGGCCTGAAGACTGAATGCTTACGAGCTTTGTTTCTCTTTCATAAGTCACAAATGGGGACGCTCAAACATATTTGTCGCAACGGAATAAAAATGCTCTGAAATTTGACTTATAGACTAGAAAAGGCTGGACTTACAGGAGGCATTTGTTCCCACCCTTGTCCCTTGGTGTCTCCGTGGCCCCCACATGCAGGGTCTGCAGCAGTGTTTGTCCATCCTTCTTAACAACATGAACTTGCCTTTTCCTTATATCTTATTTTTTGATACCTGGCAAATCAAAAATGACCTGTTCCGTGTTCTTTGTTCAAGCAGACTGATAAATGGAGGTATGCCTCCATGTTAATAGTGAACTACCGCACAGTATTTATAATGTAAAAGAAGTTTCATGGCATTACAGTATATTAACCTTCAATATTAATGTAATGAGGGAGATTTCACATGGGGCAGGTGAGACAGTTGTTTCTGGGTGAATAGTTTACCCAACCTCTCAACCTATACCAGTTACAAGGCCACTTCCTCTGCCCTTATGCAATGCTTGTACTTGATTGTGCCTGTATGGTTTGCAGACAGCTTAAAAAAGCTTAGGGTCTAGTATCACTCAATTCTCATGCTGAACAAAATATGCTAGAAAGATCATTTTGCATCACACCCAATTTTGATTTTTTTTTCTTTTCCTTTTCCTTGTGTCTTTTTTTTTTTTTTCCATTGGGTTAAAGTTCACAATCAGAGTTGAGGACAAGTCAATGATGATTGATTAATTAATTCATGTGATTTTTATTAAGTACTGGCTATGAGCCAGGTACAACATAATGCATGGGAGATAGAATAATAACCAAGGTAATTGCAGTCATTGTCCTTATCTACATGAGAGTGTAGATAGGGAAAGAAATGAAAAACCAGTAAAAAAATAAAGAAAAATACTAAACAGTGATAATTATCAGCAAGGAGATAAAAGGTTTCGCTAAGATGGTGAATTATGATTGAAACTGTAACACTTACTTCAGATGGTGATATAAGGAAAGGCCATGTTTAAGCTAAATCCTAAAGGTTGAATGGTCAGCTTGTGGAGAATGGGGCTGGTGATGGAGTGGGAGAGTTGGGAATGATGATGGTGGTGGAAATGATGATGGAATTGGTAGTAGTGATGTGATGATGATGGTGATGGAGGTGGTGGTGGTGATATGATGGTGGTGATGTGATGATGATGAGGAGGAGGAGGATGGGGATGGAAGTGGTAATGGTGATTATAAGGAATAATGAAGACTAAAACTACTCTATGGTAAAAATGGCAGAGCTACATCAAATGTTACTCTCTGACATTTTATCCAAGAAGACCTAGAAATAACAATTAGAAAGATATTAAATAATTTATTTAATCTTAATTTTCCCTGGCAACAATTTACTCTTGAAACTATAAGTAGCAAAAGTGCAAAAAATATTTCCATAACTTCTGTATTTTCTTTTGTAGATAATGATACTAGAAAAATAGAAAGTGACTGCTATTATTTTGTTCTTCTTTAGGCAAAATCCAGGAGTTTTGAAAGCAGTTTCTTTACATAGTACTAGTTTTGCCTTGAGGTCAATGATTTACAAGTATCAGGGAGAAAAATAATATTTTGGGGGCAGTAAATTGATTACTGACATGCTGTTTTGGTAATTTGTTGACTTGATTAATTTTTTTCAAAGCAGTAAGTTTATTTTTCTCTTTAGAAAGAATTTCTGAATATTTCCTGATGGTTATCTCCTCCTCCCCTGCCATGCTCTTCCCTCTTTTCCTTCTCTTCCCGCTCCTGCCAAAACATCCTTAACCTAGAAACGTATTAATGTTAAATGACATTACAGAGATAATGTTTTGAAACTTGCTGAGTTGCTGTTAATTATATTTAGTCTTTCCCATTATCTATGGCAGAACACTGGAGGAAAAACCAGAACATTGTATTTATCTTTTGTTTTTGAATTTGAGATTTAAGGACATGGAAAGAATTTCAGTAATTTTGTTAAGTGAAAAATCAAGTTATAAAACATTATGTACTAAATGCTTCAATGTTATAAATACTAAGACAACATAAAACATCAAGATTATAATAAGATGCTAATCACCTATGAGTGGGATATTTTGAAAAAATTTGTTTTTTCTTTTCTTAAATTCTAAAATTTCAGTGATAAAAGGGATACTTTCAAAATAAACTACATACATAACATTGGCTTGTTTTGGCCTTTGGCCTGGTAATTCTGGTCATTTAGGAAATAATCAGAGACTTGGGTGAACAAATTGTGTCCCTCTTGTCACTTATATTACTACTCGCATACACAAAGGATCTGGTGTCTAAAAAAGTGGGGAGTGGTTAAATATATTAAGATAGATTCATAGATCATGTGACATTAAAAACATATTTTCAAAGCAGTTGAATGATCATTCCAATGTGTAATGTTAAGTGAGAAAAAAAATTCATTTATGTAGTGAGATACTAATTACATAAAAATGAAAATGTATCAGGTTAGGAGAAAAGACCATAAATAAATAAGCCCACTTTGGGCCATGGTAATTTCTAGGTGTGGGGAATCATGTTTCTTCAGTTTTCAAGGAATAAGCACCCCCCTTAAAATGAAGTATATAAGCATTATTATTCTTTTTTAAAAAGAATCAGAACAAGATGACCCAGAGAGGAACCATTCAGATATTTTGGTGAAAATAATCAGCCCTGGAACATGTTGCTTTTCTCTGTGTTCATTCAGTGGCCCCAGCAAACAGTAGCACATGATAGCCTTGAATTTCTCAGACACTATTGAAACTCTAGAAAGATTCAAAGCAATCCCCAGCTTCAGGTTTGGACTATTGACTTGTCTAACTGGTTACAGCATGGACATATTATTGCTAATATGACTATTAGACATGTTGCTAACTCTTTGCAATTGATCAGGAGAGTTCCAGCACATCACGAGGCCGCAGGAGGGTATATCTTCAAGGCTTTTGTGCATACTGGCCATACAGGATAAGAATGGGCTGTATTAACCTCAGTGCCCCTGTTAAACTACAGGACAAATCTGTCGTATGAACTGACCAATCGATGAGGCATCCTTGGACCTCTGACTTAGGGGAGGAAAATTGTGGCCTAGCCGTGCCCTGCACAGAGGAGACCCTCAATAAACAGGTGGACCGCTCGGGGTCAAAGCACATTTGATCCTGACTATATCCCATCCCACGGTTCTAACTGGAAAGTAGGTGCTTTATGTATGCTGTTGACATGAATGGTCCCAGTCTGGGGTTAAAAAAAAAAAGGAAAAACAGGAGGAGTAATGGTATTAAGAGTAATAAAAAGAAATTGAAAACCATGGCTGCCAATTATCGTGCACCTGCAGCGTTCCAGGCCCTGCAAGAGAGGCTGGCATTTGTCTTCACGTTTCCCAGCGGCGCCCACCCCTGAGCTGCCATGGGACTCGCCTTTTTCCTGATGGTTATGACATGTCAAGAAACACAATGGCCAGGCCCCCAGCATACATGATATCTGATGCCCTTCACCCCCCTCCCTCCACCTGCCCACCGTTCCTTTTTGGTCTGCACCCTGATGGTGTTCCATCCTTGTCCGAGGCAGATGAGATTCAAGGTGAGAGAAAGAACAAATCCTGTAAGGTAATTCTGACACTCACCTCATCTTCATAATCTTCCCTGAGCTTCCTCTGCGGCTCACCCTGGTATTGATCGAGGCCCAGGCTAGAGCCGACCGAGGCAGGGGGCTGAAAACCTTTCCGCGCCCCCCGCGCCACTGTGCCTGTTTCAGCTCCGAGAAGAAAAGCCTGCTGTGAAAACAATCAGTGCATTTGCTTTAGATCTAAGTGATTCCAACTAGGTCGATGCTTCATGCTGATGTGTTGAAAACATTTAAAAAATTTCTCAGAGTTTGACTTCCACGGGAACATTGCGGTGTGTGTCTGCAGTTGTGTTTTCACTGACGTGGCCACCACTGCTTTCTGCCACAGTGCACAAAAGCAGTAGGCAAGCGACGCTTTTGTCTGCCTGGAGGTTCCCTACGAATGCATTTTGGGGAAAGGGAGGGACATGTGCACAGGTTTGGCTGCTAGCCACGTGTGATCCTGACCTACGGTGGCAGGGGTTTTGGTTTTTGTTTGTTTTGCCCCTGAAGTGCATATGACGCAGTGTTGACCAAGTATAAATGTGAGTGGCTGGACAACCCTCCGGTTTGGTTTGGAGTTTTGAGATTTTTGTCTGTTCGGGCACAGACTTTTTGTAAGGCCAGTCATTTATAATGATGCCAAGAGTGGCTTTCTCCTCTAAAGGGTCCATCGGATCTCTGCAGCTTAGGTACATATTCAGAAAGAGCTGGAGCGCTTCATCACATCCTGGCATCAAGTGGTAAAAGAAGCATTACAGAAAGGAGCTCTCTTCACCCCAATGAATGGTTATTCAATCTCTAGTAGTGGGGTGGCGGGGCAGGGGGCGACTCAGGACAATATTTAGTGGTAAAAGCACAATAGCAAATTTCCCACCTGAAAAAGTAAGCCTCGAAGGACCGGAACCCTGTACCAGCATTTTTGTGGTGTTGGGGTACCCGATAAGAGATGAGATGTGCAAGCTTGGAGGGGTCGGGGCATTCATAAACTTATTAAATATGGTCATGTTTCCAAATTCTTCATCCTCGTTATTAATAGCAGGCCCCAGATTTGTAAAGAAGAATCTAAACCCTAAAACTAATCTCCAAACCATACCTTCCAAATTACTTTTCCTTCACTTGGAGGTGAGGACAGAGGATTGACATAAGGGCTTTTTTTTTTTTTTTTCTTCCCAGAGAGTTCCCTGGGAGATCTGTGGTTCAGTCAGTCAGAGTTAGAACTCAGTTGGTCAGTCGGCCAAGTCCTATAAAAACTATGCATGTCACTTTAGCTGTGTTTTCTTTGCAATGCCGTCACTTAAATCGAATGTTGGGATTTTCTCCTAGGCATGACCTGTCTGGGGTTGTGTTGCCCTGTGTGCTGTTTACTGGCAAGACGCTGAGAGAATGTTCTTGTAATGATCCAAGAGGAAGTGGCAAATGAATGCTCTTCTTCAGGTATTTTGTTGACTTTTAAAATGCCTACCAATAGGAAAATTTCCACAAAACCACAACTCTTGAGTTTACTGTATAAATCTGGGAGAAAGCCTCTTCGTGTTTCCTTTAGTGAAATGAGTATGACACGCTCTGATCTGCTGTTTCTCTCAAAGCTTAGATGATTTGTTTTTGTTGTTTGTTTGTTTTGTTTTTAGCCAGAATTATTCCTTAATTCATTGCCTGTTCTCACCTCTGGTTAGTGCTGTATCCATGGGTGATACTGTGGTTTATTTGCTGAGCACCTGCACTGAGTACATGTTGTTTATACACTCGACTATGAGAGCTTATGTTCTAAATACAAACTGCATATAGATGGCCCCCTGTGGAATTTTGTTTTTGCTATTTTATACCTCGTTTTAAAGAATAAGATAAAGAAGGTGTGGCTTTCGTGGGGAAAGATACTATAGATCTTTGTGTATTGCTTTACATTTGTATTTTGATAAATCTTTCTACCTGGAAAGCCCCAAATGTGTTCAGGGCATTAGGTCAGTGATCCTCATAGCTTCCTTAGGAAGAAGGTAGGATGAAAATTTCAACTGAATGTACTCCTTGAAGGCACACAAGACTGGTGCTTAAGGGGGACCTGGGTCAGTGCTCACGGGTCTGGGAATAGGACCTGTCTGTGGCTTTTTAGATTTCTTCTCTTTATATTAGATGTTTGCTTCTCTAAAATGAGACAACTCTTCAGAATGTCTTGGTCCATAGAGTTTTAGACATGGGAGATAATGTAATCAACAGAGTTTGCCATGATAATACTATTTCACAGTGGTCCCCAGCTTGAAAAAGGCAGCGTTTATGTAAAATCGTGTCTCCCCCCCCACCCTGCTTTTTTTCCAATAACACCATTTGGCTAAAAACATGAAGGATGTAGAGCTGCTGCAAGTCAACGAGTTGGGGCAATAATCTGAAATGTCATCTCTCCAGCACTGCTTCATTCATTTAAAAAACGAACTCCTTGGGTGTGCTGTAGAACTACTATTTGTACTTTAAATATGCTACCAAGAGCCCTATTTGTAGAGAATTTATGCACTTAATTTATGTACTCAGCTTGTCAAGTTACTTTGTTTCTGGATTTTTCCCCCCAGAGCAACAGGGAGAGTCTACATCGAGCTGCAAAGAGAAAAACTATCGGCTTATTATAAGCTTATACTGGCTCATGCGTGAAGCTTAGGCTACTATAGATTTTCCAGAAAATCAAATATGGATGTTGCGAAAATATCTTTTCTTGCCAGAAGAAGCGACTCATTATGGGACCGTTAACTGTCGATCTCTTGGGAGTGTCTTTAAGCGGTTATTTAAAAGCCAGAGTTTACCCGCAGAACTTTCAGAGAAGCATAACCTGATGCTGGCAGTTCAGCAAAGCTGCTTTAAATGAACATTTCCCCACAGGAGATTATTTCAGATGAGTCTGTGGAAATAGCAGGTGGCATGGAATTCTCTTTCAGCTCATTGGAAAAGCAAGTTTTCACGATGGTAGATGTTTTACATGTAAAAATGAAGGTGAACCTACTGAAAAATAATGGATAAAATTAGTTTTCCAGAAATAAGATTTTAGACATTGTTCAGCAACCTTCAATATTGAGAAAAATCCTTCTGTGCCTTGAGTAATATAAAGACAACATTATTGAGTACTTGCATGAGACGCCTATGAGTAGGGCAAGTCTTAATCCATCTGATGAATCCCATTAAAATATTGTTTGTGGAATCTCATGGATTCCGAGGAAGCTGAATTGTAAAGCTTTTCATGCTATTGTCAATTTTTTTTTTATTCTTTTGCAACCCTCTAATTGTCAGTATGGCCCAGTTCTGGAAAGGAAACTGCAGGCTTTTGTTTTTGTTTTTGTTTTGCTTGCTGGGCTTCCTCTAAACTTTGGGGATCATGTGGAGTACCATCTCACATATGCTGGAGAGCTCTTTTTCACAGAAGGCAATAAAAATATCCCT
This sequence comes from Canis aureus, assembly GCF_053574225.1. NCBI lineage: Eukaryota > Metazoa > Chordata > Mammalia > Carnivora > Canidae > Canis > Canis aureus. Next base: position 45,684,242 of record NC_135631.1, read on the forward strand.
GGTTTAATAAATGGTGGGCCCTCCCTCATTCTTAGTTTCCTTTTGGCGGAAGCTGAATTATTTCCATAAAGCTATTGCTTCTTTCTTTCTGGTGCTGTTGACTCCCCCCCCCCCATTTGTGGGGTTCAAGAGCCTTTTGGAAGAAGGGAGACATATGGGGATAGATTATTGGCTTCCTCTTTGTCGTTCCCATTCAGGTGACCACTGAGAATATTCAACATTTTTACTTATGGATATTTAAAAAACCCACAGAACTTAAACAATTATATCAGTAACATTGTCAGAATGTTCTATTTCATTAACAAGCAGAATTTTAAAAATATTTGGGTGCCTGTAGCTGTAATTATATCTATATCCCTTTTATCATGACATAAAGTGGAAAGATTTAATTTGGAGGTGGAAGTTGGTTTTAGGAAACAGATGAATTCGCTTATTCATTTGTTCATTCATTCATTCGCTTCATTCATTCATTTATTCACTGACTGATGGATATTTGTTCAGCTTTGTTACATGGTAGGCGTTTTGTTGAATGCTAAAGAAGAAAGTTAAAACATGTTTTTTGCAATCAAGGAGCATATGGTTTATTGAAAAAAAATAGTCAACACGTAATTACAATGTAATATTTGCCTTAGTTCACCCAACAAACAAATATTTATTAAATTCCTACTGTGAGCTGAGCAGAGTCCTAGGAATTGGGGTATGATGAGTAAGGTGTCTGCTGTCTTACAGTCCAGGAGACCTCATCTCCTGCCTCCTGCCACATGCCCCCTTAGCTGCTCTGGTGTGACTACACTGGGCATCCATCTGACTTCTTTCAGTTGCAAATAGCAGAAACCCAAATCAAGCTGTTATGCAAGAGAAGGTAATTCCCGGCTCACCTAAATGAGGAATCCAGGGATTAGGATTGCCTTTAGACCTAGGTAGACTCTGAGGTTCAAATAATTCTATCAGGGCTCTGTCTCTGTCTCCATGGCTCACCAGTATTTTCCTTTCTTTCTCCCATTACTTTCTCCTGTAGTAGGAAATATGTAATGATTCTGATTGCTCGTTCAATTTCTGTGTCAGTTGGCAGGAGTAACCACGCTTGAGGCAATGACCTGCACTTATTTGGGCACAAAACCTCACCTGAACTGGTAGGTTCAAATCATCCTCATATATTTTTCTTTCCTGTAGAAATGATAATTAGTGCAATGTTCCAGAATGTGCTGGAACTCTTGCTAAATATATATTCTAAGCATTGTGTGATGCTTGTAAAATCTCTACAATCCTGAGTTCTGATTCATATCTTGCTCCAGTGGAACTGTGTAGGGGACTGACTCTGAGGCCACATAATTTTTTTTTGTATTTATCCATAAGTTGAATCTAAAACTGGGGAAAAACCCCAATATTTGAACTAAATACTATAAAACACTATAAAAATAAAGTCTTTTTTTTTGTTAGAAAATAACAAAAAAAAGTGTATGTTAAGACAGACAATCTTATGTCTTCAAAGCAGTGTCACTAAAAGTAGAAATACAATTAATGTACGTTGGAAATGGGGAGGGAACTGGAGCAGGATATTTTTACTCTTACATTTTTTAATACAGTTTTGCTTTTTCATGAGGAAGATTCACTTCCCTCACCAAGAAAGTCATTACTTAGACTTCATTTGCTTTTGGAAGTAACACTTTCAGAGCTCGATGGCTCCAAGTTCTGTTGAGCCTGATTTCTGGATTTACTGCATGGCTATTTTCTGGAATTTCCTTTCATTTTGCTGTCTTATTTGGTCCCTGGTTTCTTAAATCCCAGATTTTCCTCACTTTTGAATTCCACTTTTTGTTGTTTTTTTGTTTTTGTTGTTTTGTTGTTTTGTTGTTTTGTTGTTTTTTTTCTTGGAGTGATTGGATCAAGTGATTCCTTAAGAACAAATCCGTAGATGGTAAATTTTGGGAGTCCCCACAAGTCTGAAAATGACTTTATTTTGTCATTACTCTTGATCAATAGCTAGAATTTAGACTCAAAATAATTTTCACTCAGAATTTACGAAGGCATATTACTCTACTGTTTTGGGCATCCAGCACTGCTTATGAAATGTCCAAAACCAATTTGGTCCTTCTTGCTTTGAAGGTAAATGTAATCTCTTTGGGAACTTTTGGGATCTTCTTGAGAATTCTGATGTTCTTGAAATTTTATAATAATGTGTTCAGATTCCCCCACCCCCACCCCGCTGCCACCACCCCATTCTTTCTGCATAGCACCAGGTGGGGTCTTCCAAAATGAAGATTTATTCTTTTTGTTGGATTGTTTAATCTTTGGATAATTTCATTATTTTATTCCTTTGATAAATTTCTCAAGTCCCTTTGGTTCATTGCCTCTTTCTGGAACTACTGGTAGACTGATGTGTGTCCTTGGATTGAGTGTGCTGAAATCCTTTGTATTTTCTGCTTATCTGTCATTTTTTTCTATATTCTGGAAAGTTTCCTTGACTTTTACATTTAGCATTCTATCAAGGTTTCAAATGTCAAGAATTACATTGTTGAATTTTCATAAACCCTGTTCCTTTTATCATTGCAACCTGTTCTTGTTTTATGAATGAAATAATTTTTTAAATCTCCCCCATAACCAACTGAAATTATTTTAAGATTCCCTGCTCTTGGGGATCCCTGGGTGGCGCAGCAGTTTAGCACCTGCCTTTGGCCCAGGGTGCGATCCTGGAGACCCAGGATCGAATCCCACATCAGGCTCCCGGTGCACGGAGCCTGCTTCTCCCTCTGCCTGTGTCTCTGCCATTCTCTCTCTCTCTGTGACTATCATACATAAATAAATAAAAAAAATTAAAAAAAAAAGATTCCCTGCTCTTCCCTGAATTATTTCTGTTTCCTCCAGCAACAGTGGATATTGCTGTTTATTTGGATTCTTTCGGTTACTTTTTGCTATGGTTTTTCTCAAGTATCTGACAATAGTTGATTGTCCGTTTGTATATTTCTGACTGAAACATAGGATAATTATTACATGTTGCTTTCATTTGCTACTTAACTATGTCAGCTCTCACCCTATGTTGTGTGGGACTAGGAGTAGTTGAGCAGCTTGGGTATGCCCTCTCAGATCCCCCAAAAAACTTGGCCTCCACTCTGGGGTCCCATCCTTCACTCTGGAAGCCAGTGCCTCCATTTTGAAAAATGTTGGCAAGGATCAGAGGGGACTGCCTCATTCAGGTCTTGATTAAATAATGCAGTCTTTTTATCAGGCTGTGAGATGAAATATTCAGAATGGTAAGAGAAAAGGAAAATGATTTTAATCAAGATACTCAAATATCTAATCAGGATATTATTACATAACAATCAGATGGCACCCATATTATTCTTTCGGTCTACTATTGATGTGATTTATTTCATTTCCAAAGTCTATGCAGAGGTGTTAATTTCCACAATTACAGCAGTGAGGACAGAGTGTGGGCTAACTGGTGTATCTGCTTGAGGAATTTGTTGAGATGGTCTGTATAGTCTTAGCCAGGACTCCTTTCATTACTGTTCCCTGGAAATTTGAAAAGAATATGTATTTAACATCTGTAAGATACGATGTTTCTCTCTTACTCTTTCTCCTCAATAAATCAAACTCGTAATTGTGTTATTCAAGTACTCTCTATATTTTTTTATCTACTTGATCTGTCACATTTTGAAAGAGGCATGTTATCTCCCTTAAGACTGCAGTTTCTGCCAATTTCTCATTGTATTTCTAAAAGTTCTTCTAATGTATTTTGCGATTAGTTTCTTTTTTCAATGTATAAAGTTTCTTGACATATCTGTTTGGCAGAGTGTACCTTTTATAAATATGAAATATCCCATTTAATGCATTTTGCTTCAGCTTCACTTTAATAGTAGTATTGCCACCTGCTTTCCGTTTGTTTCCATTTGCTTATCATTTGCTATTTTCAACCTTTATCATTTTATTTAAAGTGCTCTCTTAAACAGCCTCTGAACTAGGTTTTGCCTTTCTTTTTTTTTTTTTTTTTTTTTTTTTTTTTTTTTTAAATTTTTATTTATTTATGATAGTCACAGAGAGAGAGAGAGAGAGGCAGAGACACAGGCGGAGGGAGAAGCAGGCTCCATGCACCGGGAGCCTGATGTGAGATTCGATCCCGGGTCTCCGGGATCGCGCCCTGGGCCAAATGCAGGCGCCAAACCGCTGCGCCACCCAGGGATCCCAAGGTGGGAACACTTTTAAACTTATTTTACAAGGTCAGCATCATCCTGAGATAAAAACCAGACAAAGTTTTCACAAGAAAACAAAATTATAGGCCAATATTCCCAATTACAATGGATACAAAATCTTCAACAAAACATGAGCAAATCAATTTCAACAGTACATATAAGGATCACACACCATGATCAAGTGGGAATCATTCTAGGCATACAAGGAAGGTTCAATATTTCCAAATCAATCAATGTGATACATCAGACTAACAAAATGAAGGCTCAAAACCAACAGAATCAAATAAAATGAACAAAATAATGAAATAAAAAATCGTGACTATCTTAATAGAGGCAGTAAAAACATTTAATAAAATTCAATATCATTTATGGTAAAAACTCTCAAAATGCAGTATAGGGGGAAGTACTTTAGCATAATAAAGATTAGATGGTCAAGCTTTTTTTTTTTTTTTTTTTTTTTTTTTTTTTTTTCTTCTCTAATTTTAGACATTGTGTCTCATATAAAAATTTAGCTCATTCCATGCCTTACCTTAATTGATTTGTTTAGTCTCGGTCTTATTCTTACCTGATACCTTCTATGTTTTGTGGCTTTCTCTCCCTTCCTACCTTCCTTCTTTCCTTTCTTCCTTCCTTCCTTTCATCTTTCCTTAGAGTGATCAATTTGTTTTTCTTACTGATTTAGTTCTACACCTCATTTATCTTCTACTAGTGAGGAATATTCATTTTTGTAAGAAATGTACTTGACCAGCTTTTTTTAACAGCAAGATCTAAACTGTATTTGTAGCCTCTCTCCATAATCCCAGGAGAAAGATAAGAATTTTAGTATTCATTCACTCCATCCCAGTTATGCCATCGTTTATTAAAAGTATATGAAATTTTGGGGGCACCTGGATGGCTCAGTTGGTTAAGTGACCAACTCTTGATTTTGGCCTAGATCGCGCATGATCTCAGGATCATGAGGTTGAGTTCTGTGTCCAGCTCCACATAAGGGTGAAGCCTGCTTGGGATTTTCTCTCTCACTCCTTCTGTCCCTGCCCCCGACAACCCCGCTTGCATTCTCACTCTCTCTCTCTCTGTCTCTCTCTCTCTCTCTCGTTATCTCCTCCTCTAAAAAAAAAATATGAAGCTTTAGCTCCAAATTAATTAAAAATTAGTTTATTTTTCCTTTCAAAAATCCTTTCTTCAAAATTGATCTAAGCTTCAAAACATATTGTTAGCAATTTCTTATGCTTAGTTTTATTTTATTGGTTTTACTTCCAAAATATTTCCTGTGTAACACTACCAATTCCATCAACTATGTTGATTCCTATCTGCCTCAGTGATTTTTTTTTAATAGAAAGGACATGGAGGTCATATTATCTCAATTTTTGCATTAAAAAAAGGTGAAAATAGTGATTTATGTAAGAATAGAATTCCAGGAGAGTAGTTCATTTGCTAAATATTTCTGGAAATCTTAATGGCATTCCCTAGTGTTAGCTTGGAGGTCTGTATGAAAAAATACTTTGACTTATCTGTAAAGAATTGAGGAGATAAGGACAATGAGCATATTAGTATGCATATGTGTATATCCTGTCATTTTTGAGAATGCCAATAATTTTGGCATAATCTTCCTGTTTTCTTTTCATGATATTAAGTGATGGTGATAGTAGAGGATGATATTTTAAGTATTTTACTTGTACAAATAAAATTTGGCAACAATTTAAAGATTTTTTTATATTGGTTTCTAAAATCCAATTCTGGCAACCCACAGTGTTAGCATTTTTTCTATACATATTCATGATTTTATCTTTATCCTCTGAATTCAGACATTTGTCAAGACATGTCAGAAGATGGGCCCTTAAGAAATAATTCTGCCTTGCTCCTAGAAGACCTTTGGATACAACGACTGGTGACTTTATTCAACTCAGGAAAAATGTCTTTATTATATTCCTGATTAATGTTTTTCTTTCATTTTCTCTGTTCTTTTCTCTTTTCTTTTATGATACCTTGTATTTGCTATTTTCTGCATCCTTTTCTCTTGCCTTCCAGCTTATTAATCTATCTTTTCCCCCATTTGCCAACGGCTTGTTTTTCATGCCTGGAGACTCCCTGCCCTTTTCTCTGGATAAAATGTCTTCTCAAAATCCACTGAAATGAAAAAAAAAAAAAAAAGAAAAGAAAAAAAAATCCACTGAAATGGCTTGAATGTATATGTCTAGTCTAGTTCATGAGGTTCAGTTTCCTACATTCATATTTTCTATTCTGATATTAATTCTGTTATTAATTCTGGTTGCGTAGCCTGCTTCCCTCATCACCCCTCATTTTTTATAATAAAACACACAGATGTGCATTTCATTAAGTTTTTACTCTTGCGTGTGCCTGTGTTACCACTACCCCCACCAAGACGGCGAATGCTCTCGGGGGTGAAGAAAGCTCCCTACTGTCTCAGAGGCATTTGCTGTTTTGATTTTGTCATTATAGTTTATATTTTTCTTGTTCTAGAGCTTCATAAAAATAGAATCATATAGCGTGTTCCCTTTTATGTCTTGCTTCTTTCTCTCAGCATAATGTGTATAAGATTTTCATTCATGTTTTTGCATGGACCAGCATTTCTTCTTTTTTCCCTTTTCTTTTTTTTTTTTTACTTTACTCCTCCCCTCCTCACTTTTCCTTTGAGGAATATTCCACTGGGAGGTAAACCTTGTTCATCCATTCATGTCTTAAATATTTGGGTAGTTTACAGTTCTGAGCTTCTATGAATAAACTGCTATGAACATTCTCATATAAGTCTTTGTATAGACAAGTTTTCATTTCTTTTGGGTAAATACATAGGAGTGGAATTGCTAAGTCATAGGGTAGGTATATGTCTAGCTTTGTAAGAAACTGCTAGCTTTCCAAATGGTTGAACCATTTTACACACTCAGCAGCAGTGTATGAGAGTCAAGCTGCTCCATGTCTTCACAGCACTTGGTATGGTTGGGTCTACCTTCAGGAGTTCTACTAGGTGGTGTTGCATTGTGTGTGTGTGTGTGTGTGTGTTTTTAAAAAAGATTTATCTATCTATCTATCTATCTATCTATCTATCTATCTATCTATCTATCTATCATCTATCTATCTATCATCTATCTATCATCATCTATTTATTTGGCAGAGGCTGTGTATGTGTGCATGAGCAGGGAAAAGGAGCACAGGAGGAGAGAATCTCAAGCCGACTCCCTGCTCAGTGCCAAGCTCCAGAACTTGATGCCACCACCCTGAGATCATGAACTGAGCTGAAATCAAGAGTCAGGTGCTTAAGTCACTGAGCCATCCAGGCGGCTCTCACTGTGGTTTTATGTTGCATTTCCGTGTTGAATAATGATGTTGGACATCTTTTTGAATACTTATGACCATTTGTATATCTGCCTTTTTAAAGTATTTGTTCAAATCTTTTACCTAATTTTTAAAGTTCATTTTAAATTTTGTTTATTTTTAAGACTTCTTTATTTATTTTAGGAGGGGTAGGGAGAGGGAGAGAGAAACTTAAGCAGATTCCACACTGAGCACAGAGCCTCCTGTGGGGGGCTCCATTTCACAACCCTGAGATCATGGCCCGAGCCTAAACCAAGAGTTGGATGCTTAACTGACTGTGCCAACCAGGCACCCCAAAATCCATTTAAAAATAATTATTTTGCTGGAGTTTTAAAATATGTTAGTATGGTAGCCCTTAATATATTAGTATGCTGGGATATATATACATATATAATATATATATATATATATTCTCTTTCTTGCTCTCTCTCTCTCTATATATATATATATATATAGAGAGAGAGAGAGATAGATCTATTTCTCTCTCTCTTTCTCTGATAGTTTCTGTCAATTTCTAGCTTGCATTTTTATTTCAGACAAGGTTTTCAGAACAGAAATTTTAGATTTTGATAAAGCCCAATGTTTTCCTTTTGTGGTTGATTTTTTTTTTTTTTACTTTGTTTAAGATGCCTTGTCCCCCAGTGGCCATTTGGCAATATCTGCAATGTCTAGAGATGATTTGGGTAGGTGGGGAGCAACTAGAACCTAATGGGTAGAGGCCACAGGTACTGCTGAGCATCTTGCAGTGGACACTACAGCTTCCTCACAACCTAGAATTATCTAATGCCAAATGTCAATAGTGTCAAAGTTGAGAAATCTGGTTTAAAGTGACACACAAATGCCCAGATGACTTTTTCAGTTTTCTTTTTGGTGGTTTCTTATTAAGAAAGTTCTTTCATTGAATTTATTCATTTATAAGGCCTTATGGTCTCTATTATACCATAGCTACCATTTATTGAGCACTTACTATGATGCAGAAAATACCTCATGTATTTTCTGTATTATCTCACGTAAGTTTGACAAGTAGGTGTTCTCTCCACTTTACAGATAGAGAAACTGAAGCCAGAAAGGAAAACTAGGGGTCAAAGAGCCAAGATTTCTGTTTAGATCCATGTGATAGTTTCCTATGAGACTCAAAGTGTTCTTTGTGTTTATTTTCATATAAAATTTTGAATTATCACTTAAATTACTAATTGTGCTTTAATATTATTATAATACTGACACTACAAAAAAAGGTGTGCTATATTTGCATTATGATGATAGAATACTTCAGGTTGAAACACAGGGCAGTGAGGAGATAGATATTTTCATTTCCACTTTAGAGATTGCCAAGCTACGAAACAGAGGTCAAGCGCCTCATCTGATACCCAGGAATGAATTTAGGCAATTGACTGCTCTTCCCTCTATTTTTGTTTTTGTTTTCCATTTGACTGTCCAACTTTCTGATGATTGAAAGTAGTATAGAGTAGGTTTTGCTTAGGATTAATAAAAGACATAAGCAATTTTTCCTGACAGCCCAGAAAACAATGTAAGTAAACTACTTATGAAAATTGTAGTGTACCTCCAGAGTGCTTTGAGCAATTTGAATGAATAATAGGAAATATATTTGTATGCGGAGACCTTTGAGGCTTCTTTCAAAAATTATTGGGTACCTCTGATGCTACAGTGGGGTGTCTTTCCAGAAATCCTACCCATTACTGCACATGGAGTGGGTGTTCTCCAAATCACTCATTAGGCTTTCTGCTGCCATCCAGTAACATTGCTGTTCTGTGGCTCTGTGATGTAAATTAAGATTGTGGCAACCAGAGCTCAAAACCCCAAGCCCACCAGAGCTGTTTTCAACCTGTGCCCAAGCCTGAGGAGTACAATGCTGTGTCCTCAGGGACCTCTATGGAGAACAAAGGAGGAGACTGTGCCTGCCTGGACCAAGGTCCTCCAAATTCAATTAGAGCAACTCTGCTATTGTGATTTTTTTTTTTTTTTTTACATTTCAGAAGTTTAATTTCAAGGGGCTTTATGACTAATAGTGCTTGAAAAGTTTTGATACGTGAGACAAAGCACAAACATTTAACACTGGAAAAATGGCTAATTGTGAGTTTGTCAATGTTACTTATCACTTCTCTCCCCCTTAAGTACGCAGCTTGAGCTCCATCCATAGAAAGTTTGTGCAGTTCTCTGGAATTATTTGAAGGGGTCTTATTATTTCATATCTCCATCTATTAGTACATGCTGGATTGTTTTGCTTTGTACTCTTTGACATTCCTTTCTCCTTGGGGTATGAGAATGTTTGAATTTAAAAGAGAATGCCAATTTGTATTTCAAATGGATACACCAGTTTATATTCTTCCCAAGCATATTTAAGAATGTCCATCGACCCATGTGCTCTCCAACACTTGGTGAAATCAAATTTATTAATTTTTTCCAATCTAAGGAGAATAAAATTGTAACTTACTGTTTTTTAATTGCATTTCCCTGAGTATGAATGAAGCTAAGCATCTTTTCATAGACTTATTTGCCATTTCTTTTTTATTTTCTGTGAAAAGTCCATTTTGTTTTGTTTTGCTGACACTTTCTATTGGTTTTCCCATATTATATATTCATTATGTATTCAGAATACCAATATTTTGTATAATATTCATTCTAAAAATAGTATCTCTATTTCTGCCTTAGATTTTTACTTTCTTTGTGGTGCATTTTGATGGGCAGAAGTTTTTAATTTTGATGCAGATAAAATTAATGTCAAAACTATTTTATGGGGGGATCCCTGGGTGGCTCAGCGGTTTGGTGCCTGCTTTTGGCCCAGGGCGAGACCCTGGAGTCCCGGGATCAAGCCCCATATTGGGCTCCAGGCATGGAGCCTGCTTCTCCCTCGGCCTGTGTCTTTGCCTCTCTCTCTCTCTCTCTGTCATTAATAAATAAATAAATCTTTAAAAAAAAAACTATTTTATGGTTGTTGCTTTTAGTGTCATGCTTAAGAAATCTTGACCCACCTCCATGTTTTAAAGATATTCTTTTTTATATTTTTTAAACACTTAAGGCTTTTGCTGTTCACATTTAAATCTTCCACCCACCTGGAATTATTATTTCTTTTTGTTTGTTGTGTATAGGCATCCAATTTCATCTCTTCTTTTCTATAGGGATAACCCACTGTCTCTGGCATTATTCAATAAATAATCCGTCTTTCCCCCCATTACCTGCCATGTTACATCTATTATATGTTAAAATTCCAGTTATGTGAGTGTGTCTTGGCTTTTAATTCTGTCACCAACATTCTGTCTTAATTAACTCTGCTTCATAAAGATCTTGATTTCTGGTAAGGCACGTGCTCAAACCCTTGATCAGATTTTTACTTGAAGGTCTTTTTTTTAGAGGATTGAGGAGAATTAACATCTTGATGCATTGAGTTTTCAATCAATGATCATGATATACTTCTTCAATTAATAGGGTTTCATTAGTATCTTTTTATAATAGTTTATTCATATTCATAGAAAAATTGTACAGTTCTTTTTGTTCACAGGTTGTGAACATCCTTTTAGATTTATTCCTAGGTACCTTGTAATTTTGCTGCCTTTCTTTTTAATAGAATTTTTTCAATTATTTGTAGCCATTTAAACTTAGCTTTTCTAATTGTTGTTGATGAATAGATCATAAATTGCTTGTCACTGTTTCTAATATTTTGGTTTACATTCTTTTGGGTTTTATAGGTGGACAGTTACATGATCTTATCTTTTTGGTTTCTTTCCTTCCTATCTTTTATGCCTTGGTTTTGTATCCATGACACCCGCTAAGATCTTGACTCCAGTGTTTAATAAAAATAGTGATAGAATGTTTGACTTATTCTTCATCTTAAAGGTACCTGTCATTTTTCATGATCAAGAATGATGTTTCCCATAAGTTTGTTATAGAAGTCCTTTATTTTTTTAGAAGTCCTTTAAAACAATAGGACATTCTTTTTATTTCTAGTTTGCCAAAAATTTTAACATATTTTATATTTATAGTGGAATTTTAATCAAATATGTTTTCTGAATATGTTAAAATGATCATACATTGTTCACTTTTAATCATTTAATATATTGAGTGTCTTTGAGAGTTTTAAAAATATTAAATCACCCTTCATTCTGTGGTAAATGAGACTTGATCATGATCTATTATTTTTATACACCACTAGCTTCTGCTTGCTAATATTTTATAGATTTTTGCATCTTTGTTCATGAATGGGATTAGACTGTAAATATATTTTGTCCTATATCCTAGTATAGTTTTGGTATTAAAGTTTTACTGACTTCACAGATTGGGAAGCATTCCCTCTTTTTTATTCTTTGAAGGAGTATTTATAGACCAGAATGGCTTTTAAAATGTTTTACCTGTAGAATCATCTGACCCAATTTGTGTATATATAGGTAGATTTGAAATTAGGGATCCAATCTATTTAATAATGATGGGAGATGTTCAAGTTTTCCATCTCTTCTTGAGTCTCTTGGGAGGATTTTATTTTCTAAAAAATTGTCTGATCAGGAATTGATATTCATTGGCAAACATTTTTCATTGAATTCTCTCACTATCTTTTCAATATCTTTTTATATTTGATAGCATGATTTACTTAGGAGCTGCTTACAATATCTGTTTTATTGGTAATTATATTTCCATTATTATTCCTAATGTGGTTTACCTGCACATTGTCTCTGAGAGAGAGAGAGAGAGAGAGAGAGAGAGAGAGACCTATATAGAATTCTCTATCTAGTAATAATAAAATTAATATTCTCAAAAACATGGAACAGTTATGCAAACTAACTAGGTCATAAAGCAATTCTCAAATTTCAAAAAATCAACTTCAAGTATACTACTTGAAGTATACTTTTTTGTCTAAATCATTCTCTCTCTCTTTTTTTGTCTAATTCATTCCTGGTTGAGATCTGAGTGTTTATTAGCTTTTGCAAAGGAGCACTTTTTGCTGATCTCTACTGAATCATCTTTTTGAGGTTAACTGAACTTTCTTATCTGTATTAGTTCTTTCCTTCTACTGTCTTTGAGTTAATTCCATTGTTTTTTCATTAACTATTGAGATTTGTTTATGTCATTTATTTGCTCTTTCTTATTTTCCAATGTATGCATTTAAGTCTGTAACTTTCCCTTGAAGAATTACTTTCTCTATATCCAACAAGTTTTGTTATATAGCATATTCATCATTATTCAGGTCTAAGTATTTTAAATTTCTTTTATGGTTTCTGCTTTGACCCATGATTTATTTACTGGATTTTCTAAACATTACCAAATATATAGAGATTCTGAAAATATATATTTTGTTATTGACTTCTTTTTTTAAAGGATTTATGTATGTATTTATTTATTTGAGAGAGTGAGAGAGAGCACAAGCAGTGGGGAGGAGCAGAGGGAGAGGGAGAAGCAGACTCCCCTCTGAGAAGGAGCTTGAGCCCTGTGACATGGGTCTCCATCCCAGGACTCTGGGATTATGGCCTGAGCTGAAGGCAGACTCAACTGATTAAGCCACCTAGGTGCCCCTTGATATTGAATTCTAAATTAGTTATATTTTGGTCGGACAATGTAGTATAATTGAAGTTGATTTTTTGAAATTTGAGAATTGCTTTATGACCTAGTTAGTTTGCATAACTGTTCCATGTTTTTGAGAATATTAATTTTATTATTACTAGATAGAGAATTCTATATAGGTCCATTATCTCAAGTTTGTTACTTGTCTTGTTCACATTGTCTGTATTTTTATCAATTTTTATATGTTTGTGCTAGCAAAAGTAGAGATACATGAAAATCTTCCACTCTTTTGGTAAATTAAAAATATCTTTATAAGTTTGTTATTTCTTTATATATTTTTAGGCTATTTTGATTGGATGCATAAAAGTTTACTATTGTTTTAGCTTCCATATGAACAAATATTTTATCCCTATCTAGTGATCATCTCCATTTTTTAAAATTTTTATTTATTTATGATAGTCACACAGAGAGAGAGAGAGAAAGAGAGAGAGAGAAGCAGAGACATAGGCAGAGGGAGAAGCAGGCTCCATGCACCGGGAGCCCGATGTGGGATTCGATCCTGGGTCTCCAGGATCCCGCCCTGGGCCAAAGGCAGGCGCCAAACCGCTGCGCCACCCAGGGATCCCTGATCATCTCCATTTAATAATAAATTTTGTCTTATAGATTATTTATCTGAATTAATACAGTTTGCCTTCAGTTCTTTTTATTAGTATGTACTAATAGTATATACATGCCTGGTATATGATTCTCCTAACTCTCATATCAACCTTCTTATATTTAATGTTATGTTTTATATATGTCTCTTGTAAACAGCATGGGACTGATCTTAATAGTGTCGGACAATTTCTTCACAAAATGATGATTTAAACTGTTTACACTTATGAGGTTGTATATAAAATTGGGCTTATTTCCTTCAGTTTCCTTTTTTTTAGATTTTATTTTTAAGTAATTTCTATACTCAATGTAGGGCTCAAACTCACAACCCCAAGATCAAGAGTTGCCAGCTCCACTGGCTGAGTCAGCCAAGTGTCCCTCAGTTTCCTTTTTATGTACAATGTACAACAGTTTCTATGTGTTTCTCTCTCCTGGGTTTGCTTTTTTTTTTTTTTTTTATCCTTGTTGAGATAGACTGAGTTTTCGAGGTGTCTCTTTTAATTCTCATCTCAGCTCCTTATTTCTCTACTATTTTAACACTCTTGCACTGTTTCTGTTCTGTCAGTCAGTGGTTACATTTGGTATTTCTCTCAGGTATATTTAACTTTTACAAAGGCCTAAGTCTAAACACTTTTTATCTTCCTTAAGAAGTAATAAAGGGATATTTTAAAAGATCTAATTCCATTTACTCCCTTCCCTACCTACTTGTTACTGGTGTTCCATATTCAATTCCGGGCTCAATCTCAAGACCCTGAGATCAGGGTCTGAGCTGAAATCAAGAGTCCAATACATAGCTGTTAGAACTAGCCAGGTGCCCTGTGTTCAGCATTTTAAATGATTGCCGTAATGTCTTTCATTTCAATTCATTCTTCTAACTACTTTCTTCTCTGTCAAAATAGTGAAAATCTGTTGATGGTAAATGTTCTGTTTATACTTAGCTACAATGTCTCTTTCTCACCCTTGCTCTTGAAAGGTAATCTTTGTAGATACATAAGTCTGTTTGTCTTTGGTGTTCTGCTGTTTCACTAAAATATGTCCAGGTTTACACTTCTTTTTATTTCTTTGTTTTGAGAAATGTTACATTTCCTAAATCTATGCATTTACACTTTCATCATTTCTGGAAATTTTGATTGGTCACCTCTTCAAATATTGCCTTCCCTGAATTCTCTTTACCCTCTCCTTCTGAGCCTCTACTAGAGATATATTTATGGTATCCACTATGTCTCTTAACTTCATTTTCATATTTTTCTTCTGCTAGTTTCTCTGTACTGCATCCCAGAACATTTCCGTAGCTATATCTCTCAGGATTTTGATTCTGACTTTGGTTATGCCTAATGTGATTTTAAATGAACATATCTAAAAAAGTGTTATAGAAGCAGAGGATGGAAAAGGATAGTTTGGTTTTTTAAGGGAGAAGCGTCTAAGGGGCAGCAGGTCCGGAGACTCTGAGATGAGAGTGTGCTGGGGGGTTAGAGGAATTGTAGAGAGGTCAGGGCAAGAGGGGGACCGGGAAAAGAGGGAGTGCTGGGGGGTAGGGCTGGTAGGCCACATTATGCATGGCTTCTAGGCCTTTATAAGGACTTTGGTGTTTCCTCCAAGTAAGCTGAGAAGCCATCGGAGGACTTTATTCAGAGTTACATGACACGAACAACGGACTCTTGTTGATGGTCGACTGGCAAGGGTGGCAGCAAGGAGGTCAGTGAGGAAGCCATTGAAATAATCCTGGGGAGTGGTGGCCTGGGCCAGGGTGAAAGTGCTAGAGTCAGTCACAAGTGTTTGGATCCTGGGCATCTTTTGATTTATTGTTGGATTGGTTGTGGGATGTGAAGAAGAGAGACACATGACCCAAAGGCTTTGACCTGAGCTGCTAGGAGGATGAAATTGCTATTTGCTGAGATGGGGAGGCCTGGAGGAGGAGCAGGTTGTGCAGGGTGAAAAGCAGTCATTCAGTCTTTGACAAGTAAAGCTTAAGATGTTATTAGATACTCAAGTGGAAATGTATTGAGTGAGTAGTTGAATGTTTGAGACCAGCACTTAGAAACCAGCTCTAGGCTGAAATTAAGTATTTGGGCATGTCAGCCTGTGGGTGGGCTTTAAAGCCAGGAGGCTGGGTTGTGTCTCCAAAGGAGAAAGGGTCGATAGAGAAGAGAGTCAGGGGAATGGACTCAAGGACATTCCAGTGCTCCAAGGATGGGACCCAAGGAGGAACCAGCAAATGACAGCCCAGGGCTGGGAGCCCAAGGGATAGCTGACAATGCCATGTCCGGGAAGCCAAGAAGATTTGAAGGAAAAGGGAATGATTGATTGTGTGAAAGGCTGCTCAAAGGTCAAGTCATATGAGAATCAAGAATTGACTATTGGATTTAGAAATGTGACCGATCTGGTGACCTTTAGCAGAGCAATATGTAGTAAACAGTACCTACCTCCTTGGGTGGTTGAGAGGAGAGCTCCGTCGGGCACCAGGTCCACTGTCAGCGTCCACTAACTGTTGGCATCCTTGTTGATCTGACTGCTTAAGTTCAGGCTTCTACTTCCCTTTGTAGTATACCTGCTGCCACAGAGAACGTGTGGGGTTTCCACCCAGCCATGTGCTGCTCCATCGGAGACATGGGATCTCTGTAACATGTGGGCAAGGCCTCCTCCTATGCTCTCCCAGTGACTTAATGCCCTGGAGCTGCCATCAGCTAGGACTGCGGTCACTGCCTTCCCTCTACTCGGGCTCAGCAGAGCCACACCAGGCAGAGGACAGCCAGGCACTGGAATTCAGTTATGGGCTGTCTACTTCAAGTGGTCTGCAAGATAAGAGGAGAAGAATTTTATTTATTTTTTATTTTTCTAGATTTATTTATTTATTTGAGAGAGAGAGAGAGAGAGAATAAGCAGGGGGAACAGCAGAAGGAGAAGGAGAATCAGGCTCTGCACTGAGCAGGGAGCCTGATGGGGTTTGATCCCAGGACCCTGGGATCATGACCTGAGCGGAAGGCAGATGCTTAACCGACTGAGCCACCCAGGTGCCCCAGGAAAAGGATTTTAAAAGTCCTGGGGGGTTGAGGGAGACACTGCTGCTGTCACAGCAGAATTAAAATCTTGATTAGATAAAAAATAGTAATAAGCCTTCCCCCTTTCAATAATTGGCATGGAGCGAGGATGGATTGAGTTCTCCAGCTGCAGAAAAGATGATGCCAGGACAGAAGCCAGGGAAGCAGATGACACAAGCTCATTACTGAAGTCCTCAAGAAAACCCCAGGATGTTTAGAAACAGCAAAGGAGATTGAGAAGGAATGACCAGGGAAGTAGGAGGAGAGCCTGGCCAGGACAGTACCCAAGTGAATCGTATCCGTGACCTGTGTTCTAACAGAGAATCTCTTTCCTGTGCTAAAGAGAGCCCGAGTCAGTAGACCAGATGGCTCTCCAAGAGCCATTATTTAATAGATTATCTGTTAAAAAAATCTGAGCACTTCATCTCACATTGTACACCAAAATAAATTCCAGATGAATTTAATAGTTAAAGAGAAAAGGAAATTATGTTAAAAAGGTAGAATGAAAAAAATAGGAGAATATTTACCTGCTACTGGTTCAGAGGGAAATATTCCCCAGGTATAAAGAAGCCCAGAAAAATTGCAGAAGTGAAACACTAAGTTTTGCTACATAAAAATCTGAAATTTCTATAGGCCGAACATGCTATCAACAAAAGTTAAAAGAAACTGGAAATTCAAAAATATATTCATGAATATGACAAACAGTTGGCATCATTCCTATGAACAATTCCTACAATTGATAAGCGAAATAATACTCCAGAGTAGAAAATGTTTAAAGAAATAATAAGCACATAAAATAAAAGATATGTGAAGCATCTAGGCACACCCATAGGTTAAAGGAAGAAAGTTAAAATGCATGAGATGCTCTTCTACATCTGAGAAATTTCCAAAAATGCAAACAATTGACCATATGTAAAATGTTCAAGGAAGAGTGCATTGAAATGCACGGTACTCAGACCTTTTTTTTTGGAAAACAATTTGACATCATTTGTTTTACTCAAAACAATCTGACTAAAATCCTTAAGATTATTCATAATTTGAGGGGAGGACATTTTTCATATTAGAAACTATTATATGATTATAGTCATCCAGGAAAAATATGTTGAACAAAATAGATCTCATAGTCTCTTCAAATATTAAAATACTGGGGTGCAGCTACAAAAAAAATAAAAAATAAAATAAAATAAAATACTGGGGTGCAGGGTGGCTCTGTTGGTTGAGTGTTGAACTCTTGATTTTGGCTGAGGTCAAGATCTCAGGTCGTGAGATGGGGCCCTGTATTGAACTCCACACTCAGTCTGAAGTCAGCTTAGATTCTCTCTCCCTCCTCCTCTTCCCTCCCCTGTTCTCTCTGTCTCTAAGTAAATTTTCAAAAATCTTTTTAAAATATAAATAAATATTAAAATATTGTAAATAGCTTAAGTATCCAACCATACAGAGTGGTTACCTTAAATATTACACAGCCATGATGGTGCAATTGTTGAGATATCTTGAGTTGGAAAAAAATAGTAGCAGGATAGTAAATATACTGTATGATACCAAATTTGCATATGTATGTGTATTAAAAAAATCTATCAAGTAGAGTGACTGTGGGCGATAGACCTTTTTCTATTACAGATATATAGTTTTCCAAATTATCTTCAATAAGCTTGTGCTTTTTAAAATATTATTATTTGGTAATAATAATGAATTCTTATATTATTAATATTTATAATAATAAGTATTATTTTGATACAAAGAGGCCGAAAGAAAGAAGAGGAAAAAAAATAAAACCAAGGAGCGACACTACCAAGGACAGTAGAGTTCGTCCAGGGCCATTTATGGGGCAAAGGGTCATTCTCTAAAGCTAATACTTTTTCCATTTTTCTCAACTGTCTCCAGAAAGCTGACTTCCCAACCCTTGAGGAAGTTGGTCCAGAGACATGAATGAGATGGTTTCCATTTTGCCTAAGGTAGCCAACTGGATCACTAAAATAATTTTCTTGCACAAAGAAAATGTTTCAGAGCATAAACAAAAGGGGCAAGAAGAACTGCTCCATTTATCAAAACCTTGATGCAACAGCTGTACCCCAGAGTGTGGGCGAAATGGGCCCTTTTGCGTGGTTGGCACCCTCTGTGGTCCAACGAGCACCTGCCAGTCTGCGTCATGATCACCTCATGATGCTGCCAGGAGGTGGTGCCTTTGGCCAGAACCTACTGTTATGTTGATTTTTAGAAAAATATCTGTAAGCCATTTCATTAGAAGCTTATTAGTAAAGGACAATTATTAGAATCAGCAAAATAAATTTGTGATCCTATTGATACTTTTCAGAAGTATAATGCAAGAAACAGTGTCCAAGAAAAAGTGTTATAGGAGGGTTCTCGTGTGAATATGAGCATATAACAAAACACCTGCTCTGTCTCTCCACTACTACGCTGTTAGTGTTTTATTTATTAAATGGCCCTATTTCTCCTTTGATAGTAAATAGGGAACTGAATTTCCTCCCTCCTATTATTTAACTTTCTTTTTTTAAAAAAAAAATTTTTAGTTATTTATTTGAGAGAGCGAGAGAGAGCACAGAGGGAGAAACAGACTCCCTGCTAAGCAGAGAACTCAGCTCGGGGCTTGATCCCAGGACGCTGAGATCATGACCTGAGCTGAAGGCAGACGCTTAACCAACTGAGCCACCCAGGCACCCCTCATTTAGCTTTCTTAGACTTGTTCATCTTATCGGATAGGTAGGACTCTATGTTTTCACAAACTCTGACTTGAGGATTTTGTGTTTTCATATTTCACTACTGTGTCTTACTGGATCTGACTTGCAAATCAAAAAGGATGCTACTCATATATTTTTTTTAGATCGATGTGTTTTGGATGCTTGAAAGAAGACACATTTCCCTAAAATGTTTAGAGGTACCAAGAGCTGGTTCACTTGCTACCTCTGCAGGCTTTCCTGTGGACATGGATGGTGGATTTCAAGTAGAAACTTTGACCCTTAAAACTCTTCCATCCTGTGGTCAGAACACATCACAAAGGCCAGATTGTGGGGGAGATTATAATCGTAGTGAGTCCTTCTACAGGCTAAAAGAAATTATAGGCACTTTCTGTTGTACCTGAACGAGCATCAGTATGACATTATTCAATAAAAAAGTGGGGAAAGGCATTTAATAAAAACTTGCACAGCCCCACCCCTGAAAAGATACTAATGGCTGGAATTCCTATAATGTGCCGGAGCTTCAGGACAGTCAGATGAATGAGATTTTTGTACACTAATCATACCCATTTGCTAGGGTCCAATGTTCCAATCCTCCTTCTCCCCTTCTTAGAGCCAGGATGCTGTATGTGAAAAGTGGTACATGGCACCGGAGAGGTTTTATTCCCCGAGAAGCTGTCCTGATGTTAATTCCGGCATAAACTTACATGAAGTACAGGGAAATTCAGATTTCAGCCAGCCAAGCTGAGAGTTTGCTTTGTTTTACCCGGGCATTCCAGGACCCAGGCTATTCAGCATGCTCCAAAGCCCCTGAAACACTTCGCCACCACACAGGCCATATTTTTTAATAACCACTTTAACACAGTGCAGGGGAAATCTCAGCCACACGCGGCTCAGGATGCTATAACCAGGGAGCCTCCTGGGAGCACTCGGTCCACTCCTAGGCTTGTTTTCTCATGACACACATCTTCTGTCTAAATTCTTTAGCAAGGATTCTCGGGTCTCCGAGTGGTAAAGAGCATGGACACCCCAGTCATGAAACGGATGACGACTGTGTTAGTG
This sequence comes from Canis aureus, assembly GCF_053574225.1. Classification (NCBI taxonomy): domain Eukaryota; kingdom Metazoa; phylum Chordata; class Mammalia; order Carnivora; family Canidae; genus Canis; species Canis aureus. The sequence goes on from NC_135631.1 coordinate 45,704,717, forward strand.
GAGCTGGACTGGTGGCTACGCCAATTCAGTGTCATCGAGTGTGTGGGACAAAACCCATGGGTGAGGTTTGCTTGGTCTTCCCCCCGTCCCCGGAGAGAGTAAAATATTCCTGGAAGGACTAGTAATGCCCCACGATTCCAAGCATATCACACAACTCAGGTGTTTTGAAACATTGAGGGGAATATACGCTACATGCTGATGAACAGGTGCCTAAAAACAACACAGGCGTATTTGGCTGAGAAGCAGATCATGCAGCTACCTGGAGAACTGATGTAGTTAGAAACATATATGTGTGTACAGCTATAACCACATTTCCTTGTATCACATCTATCAGGTTACAAGCAGCTTATAATTTTCCTTTGCTAGTCACCGCCAAACATTATAATGGCGCAAACCATAAATCAACATCCACATGGAACATTGCTTAGCAGATATAAATGCATGTGCATTGCAGAATGATCCGAGATTACAAAAATATATCAGAAGTCAAAAGTAGCTGGTGGAGAATTGCTATGTCTTTAGTTTATTGAGATTGTTTGGAGGATCCTAATGTACTGTCACTGAAAGAATAATTTTTCCTTTACAATCTACTTAGCAAAGATTTATTGATCCTTTCCCCCTTCATAGAAAATTACTGATCCATTTTAGAAAATCAGATTTTCACACCTTTCAGGAGAATGTGCCCAGCGAGGTTCTCAGGGGACTGCCCTGGAAGTTGACTTTGACACGCAGTCCCTTGGAACTCGCACACCGCAGCCCAGAGTCTCATCACCGATTTGTTGCACCAGGCAGTAAAATACTTTCATACATTTATAGAGAAATGATTGTACTGCGAGGACTTATTTTTCCATGCTAGTGGATGTATTCAGGGTCCCATTATTTATGTAAACAGCATTTTTCAGATGTGGCGCTTTTTCTTTTTCTTTTTTTCTCCCTGTCTTCTCAGCTGTGATGTTCTGAACAGTGAGGTAAGATAAAAGTTGTTGAAATTCATGCTGCAAAGCCGTGGGATGCTGTAGAATTTCTCAGTGTGTGTGTAAATAACTTTCTTGGGGTCCTGCATCTCTGTTCTCCCCTCATTACCGGAGTATCCGAGGTAGCGAAGCAGCCTGCATGTTGTATTGAAGTATGCATCATAACGAAGGTGATTTATTATAATTAAAACAGTGTGGAAGGGAGCTCAGTATTAGACATATTGTTTCACAGACAAGCTTAATAAAAAGCATTATTATTAGTTATGGATTTGGGTGAAGGATGTTGTGTACTGGGAGTTACGTGAGTATTAGTCAAAGTCTGAAGTTGCTCTTTTGAGTTGCTGTGTACTGGGATGGAAAGAAACGTTCAGCAAATGAAGAATTTTAATACCCGTAGGGGGCTAGTGTGTCTGTGTTTGTGCGCAAGTTGTGGGGGGGATGGATGTGTGGAAAGATAGAGAAGAAGATGCCGTGCACCTGAATTGTTCTCGGCAGGAGCAGTTCTAGAATACTTTATTACATATCTATGGAGACAATGGCATGGACTGTAAGTAGCTCCTGTCTCTTGATATAATAATGCACATAAAGTCGGGGTCAGACTGGGTTCGCTCTGGGCTTTGATGCTGCAGAAGGTCACTAGGGGAATCGATGGACCAAAATGAGCCCTGAGTTTCATGCAATCAATGTGATTTTTCTATTTAAAGTGGACACTGCTGGGTGTGAGACGCCAGCTTCAAATGTGGTTTGGCTGGCTCAGTTTTTCAGATCAAGAGTAGATTGCAATGCAAAAGGGTTGTTGATTATCATAATTGAGGTGGGATGCTCCGGTGCGTGCTTCTTTCAAGTCTGGCACCCTGTTATTTGAGCAACCAAATTAGTTAGCCACTTGATTGGTGGGGGAATCCCTGGTTCTCGGCTTATATTGCTATTTTTAATGAATCAAAAAGCAAGTGAGCACTTTAAAATGAAAAGTAAATTGTTACTAAAACCAACATATTTCTGTATCTTTTCTAGATCCTATCTATCCATCCATCCATCTACCTGTCGTCCATCATCAGGGTTTACTGATTAGAGGAAAAGTTCTTTAATGTATATTTTCATCAATATTACTTATTTATCAATTTTGTGTCAACATTTATTTATTAGTAATTATTTCTCTACGACTAAAATTTTTAAAGTTTTTGTCTGGTCAGAATGCAGATGGAAGATTTTTGATTGTCTGTGGAGCTAGGAGAGTTCTGATTCTGCACTGATTCTCCAGGCTCTCTGAGTCTCTGCAGTGGCAAGAGGCTTCCTATTTAAAAGAACAAATTATGAATGCAGTTTTCCCAGCAGAATGAAAGTTCTGGAGCTGCTGAAGGATCTTTCATGGGTTTCTCTTCATCATGTCACATCGCCACTGAGAGAGGCTGTGTGTCATTTAGGGAAACAGATTACAGAAGGAAGGCACTGTCGCTTTCTGTTTGGGGGAGAAAGCAAGTGGGGAAAGACCAGGATTTATAAAAATATTCAATGTAAGTCTCAGAAGGACACCTCTTTTGCTCTCTCTCACAGGAAGACTGGCAGGGACATAGACAAGAGTAGCTGGCAGATTCTGCATTTCATTTAGGGTAATACTTTACCTCTTCCTGCAAACCAGGGTTCTTCTAATCCAGTGAGAAAAATAAGCAGAAGACTCCCAGTTTTTAAAAGGGCCAAAAGCGAGAGAAATTAAGAAACATTAATCTTCCATTAAATTGAAACACATTTACCACTGAATTGCTATTTGATGTTTTTTTTCTTCCACTTTAAAAGATAATGCCACTACCTAGCTTTTAATTTAAACTTAATTTAATTTGAACTTCCAGGGTTTTAATTTAAGAAAAGAAGGTGAGAGAAAGTAGGTTGAGCTCACTGTTGACCCATGGCAGAAAGCCAAGTTCACGCTCCCTCACACAGGCCTGGCAGCCTTGCACATTCAAATAAACTTTATTTATTTATTTTATTTATTTATTTATTTTTACCGAGAGCTAATTGAGTATAGTATGTGTAATAGTACAGGTCAAGTACAAAGAGGCCTGAATGTATTTGCTGAAACTGGAAAGATGCCCCCAGAGAATAGGATGTGATAAGGTTGTGGGATGGAGAGGTGGTGGAGAGCAGGTGAAGAATTTTGACTATGAGACGTTGGTTAGCAGGACGTCTGCAACCAGGACAGGGTTCTTTATGCCCAAACTTACGAGTCTTTTGGCTCTAGAGACCAGTGCAGTATTTGGGTTTGTGTTTCCAGCCCTATCCCTCAAAAGTCTCTAGCAAATTTTTTTGTTTGTTTGTATTTGCAGTAGGAATGATTACAGCTTTTGGCCCAACCATTTTGAGTTTGCGTATTTCATTATTACAATCCCCGAACAACTCAGAAATAAGCACTGTAAGTGGCATATAGAGTACATTTCCATTGGGTAGAATTTGAAATACGATGTAGGGATCTGGGGTGGAGAGCATGATTTAAATATAATTAAATGTCATCAGTGACAATGTTTGATTCTAGTTACTAAGCTACTTTCTTAAGTGAGTCCTCAACATTTATTCCTCATAATACTAAATACAAAATTCACTTATTGGCAGAATGATTTTTTTTCCTTTGTTTTACCAGTGGTTTTATAAGACACGCCCTTTAAAAATGAGAGGAAGGGGAAGCTTTGAAATTTGACAGTTGTGATTCTTTCCAGAATAACTTTATGAAAATAATAGGATGCTTAATTCTTCCCCAACATAGATTTATTTTGAACCATATGTTTTATTTTTTATTTTTTATTTTTTTTCTGTTTAATTCCCCTGCCCATTTTTTTTTCTGGTAATCCTTATTTTTTTTAATTTATTTTTTATTGGTGTTCAATTTACTAACATACAGAATAACCCCCAGTGCCCGTCACCCATTCACTCCCACCCCCCGCCCTCCTCCCCTTCTACCACCCCTAGTTCGTTTCCCAGAGTTATTCCAAGTAGGAATACCTGGTAAATGGAAAGAGGAAATGTACTTCGCATGTGAACCTATGACATATGTCATTTTGTATTTTGCAATATATTATATGTTTATCTATATTTTTATGTTATATTTATTGTTCCATTTATATGTGTTATTCCTTATATTTATTATTTTACTTTCATATTTATTATATTTTTTATTCCATTTAGCTCTTAGTGTTCTAGTATTTTAACTTGTAGGGCCCTTGGGAAAGTGAAAAGATACCCTCTCACTATGATTTCAAAATCTTTTTTATGTAGTCTTCATTTGAAAAATGGATCTCAAATCCCTAATTACAGACCCAGGGGTCTTTCACAGAGGGTAAATTAAGCCTGACCCTGAGATGTTTCTTCCTACAAAATCACCTCCCTTCAGATGAGGATACTGGGATAATGGGAAAACCCTTAATCTCCAAAGCATCCCTGAATGCGCCACCCTGAAAATTAACCTCATTCATCCCCTTCCCCCACCTTCATTTTTTTTTTCTTTTTCTGAGGTCTCAGGAAAATTGAGGATATAAATTAAAGTGTCCCTTTCGCTGCCCTACCTTATGCGTCCAGCACTTACTCAACAGAACCCCAGGTTCAGTGACCTTGACAATCTCACAGAGGTCATATTTTCACCCAGATGAACTGCTCATGAGCAATCTATTCAATGTCATAGACCCAAAGAGGCCTTTCCTTGATTTCAGAGATGAAGGTTGCTTTCTTTTTTGTCTTAATTTTTTTTTGAAAAGACATTTATTGTGGCTCTTTCTGGGATATTCCCACCTTCCTGTCATGTTTGCCTTCTATGGTGTTTCTCCAGGAATATATCAGGTGAATAAAGGAGTATAGGATTTTATTCTGCAACTTTTATGTTTCTGTTTTCCTTTGGAGGCACCCGTTCCATGTTGCCAGGGCCACCGACCAACAAGTCACGTTTATTGATTTTTCTCAAAAATGAGTCTAGTCCTAAGGAAAGGTTTTGATCGATTATGCTCTCTGGAGAGATATTTTTACCCATCGCCCCGATTGGTTCGAAATACCATCAGTAGAGTTTAGGATGTCTTGCCAGTTTTCTGGACTAAATAAAATATCTTCTCACCATTTATCACCTCAGATTAGATTAGGCAAAGAGGAAATGTGCAATGAACAGTTTCCCATAAATCTGCCGTGATTCAAAAAATTTTAAAAGATTTTATTTATTATTGATTCATGAGAGACACACACAGAGAGGCAGAGACATAGGCAGAGGGAGAAGCAGGCTCCCTATGGGGAGCCTCATTCAGGACTCGATCTCAGGACCCCGGGATCATGACCTGAGCCAAAGACAGATGCTCAACCACTGAGCAACCCAGGTGCCCCTGATTCAAATATGTTGATGATCTAGAGGAAGAGGCCCTTGCTGGAAACTTTAACTCTCTTGGGTAGTCTTCTGAAGGGACCAGTTGAATGGATGTGTGTCACCCACAGGCGCGTGACAATAGAAGTTGCAACTAAGTGTGCATTCAAAGATTAAGGAAGAAAGTAGCTTCTCAACCTTTGAGTCCCTCGCTTTTGCAGCATAGGATTGCTCTTTTCCACTGAGAGGAACTATCTGCAGGATACTCTGTCCCATCAGCACGTAGATACAGCTCACACTTCTCTGCCATTCTTGTGTTGTGCTTTCCCACCATGTAGGCTATCCAGTGCCTCTGGACATTAAAATTTGGGAAGACATTAAGTTATTTCAAAGGAACTTGAACACTCCTATAAATATTTGAAAGCCTTTATTTGTAACAGAAAATGGTAGCTTTATTTTGCCAAGAGTAAATGTATTTGAATCCCAAAAGATTTATGTTTAAAAGAAGACAACCAGTGGCAAGGGTCCCACGCAAAATGTTTATATCACTAGAACTTAGCCCTAAGGCAATTTGAATCTTGGAGTAATGTGTCTCCACTTCTCAAGATGGTTTGACTTTATGGTAACCTTGGAATTCAGTACAGTGTTTACTCTTTTTTTTTTTTTTTTTTTTGTAGATCCCTTTCAAAACCTTTTTAGTAATGCTGCTAAATTTCTAAAAACTTTGCCTCATTACCTACACTCACTTAAGGTTTTCCTGTTCTCTTCATTAAATCTTTTAGTGCTTTAGTAAAATCCCAACTGGTGTTGAATCTGCCCCCATGAAAATAATGCTTCTTGGGCTGTTGTTGGTTGTACCTTCTTGATTTCTTTTGGACAAATGAGAGAACTTCCTCTTACCTCCTGCTGATGGAGAATCTGACACCACCACAGAGACACCAGAGGGGGAAATGTGGGTGTAATAAGGGTGGAAGACAAAACTGCTTATAAAATGTGTTTAGTTCCTTGGGAAGAGGTGATACATATAAATACATGGATTAGGGGCATATACTCAAGCCGGTCTGAATTCACATAACCTTTGTTGGACAATTGTATCACAATATTGACCCAAGTCCAGATTAGGGCCTCTAGGGTGTCCCTTTCTCTACTGATTTGCAGTTTATTGGTTCTGCAATTCCATTACTCTCTATCTGATTTTCTCAACATTTCCCTTGCTATTTTACTCTGGTCAAAAGTTCTGTTTGGGAATGACAGATACAAGAGGTTACTCTTGTACAGAATGCTGGCCTCACATTTAATTTCCTTGATTCTGGGACACTCACTTTGTTCTCTACAATTTATTAAAAGAAGAAGAAGAATCAATAGTTGAGAAACCTTATTAGTTAATTTCCATTGAAATCTGACTCTTTTGGTCATCTGTACCTTCTGATGGCGACATCTTTAATTTTGTGAAGTATAGGTGAGTCCCTTTATGGATGCATCAACTAATTGCATTCACTTAAAGAAAAAAGGAAAAGACTATTTTTTTTCTTCACTCACTCACTATAGACATTCTCCATAATTGCAAAAAGAAAAGTACAATAGCTCTCCCAAGTAATCCTAATTAGTTCAATGGATATTTGAGCACTATCAATTACTTAAATAACCTAAGGAGTAGGGGGTATGTGGGAGTGAAGAGCCATCAGCATGTGGGTTGGTAGTGCCAAGTAAAACAGTTGGCTTGAAATACAGGTAATGTCCTGCCTGGACTCTGGCCTTGAGATACCTCTGAGTATAGTACCCGATGAAAGCCATGTCTGAAAATTTGCATTTCCAGTTTTTGAGCAATGGGTAAAGGCAAGGTGAAGAATGCATTTGGAAATTAGACTAGGGGGGCGGGGAGGAAGAAAGTTTGATTGGGACTTGACTTGGTGAGGTATTGGTTTAAGCACAGAGATCCAAGCAATGACTTAAATCCCTGGTGAATGCAGGTGTCTGGAATCCTGGGCTTAAGCGGTTGTCCTGAATTCCCTCACCTGCCTTTTATCAGCAGCTGTATTGACAAGATTTTCACTACTTCCTAAATGTCTGCGCTGGCTTGCTTTATTTTTCTTGTTAAAGTTTGATATTTATATATATATATATAAAAGCCATTGGTAGCCCTACCATTTTAGTCACCACCAATTTCATCATCCTTCCCATTTATTAATGGTCCTGCTTCCTCTCTAATACCTCTTTTCTTCCTGTCTGTGAACTCATCGTCTTCCCCTTAAACTCCTTTATCTGGATTTAACCCAGTCAACTCCACTGTCTTTTGTTTCCGCTGCAAGCATCACAGAGCCAACAGTTTTCTTAATGTAAGATAATGCATGTATATCAAATTATGTAACAGGTCTATTAGTAGCATTCCTTTTTCTCTCTGCCATAAACACTTAGCTATGTGTTTTTAGTATTAAGAAATAAAATTTGGTTACATAGTATTAGCCTGAATTGCATTTAATAAAATGTAGTCATCCTCTCTTTAAGATCTATTTTGTAATCTCACCTTTAATCAATAATTAAGGCCACTCCTAAGATAATAAACAACGTGATTTCCTAAGGAAAGAATCAGACATTGAATCAGAATTTATGTATGGTTAACAAATTCCTCATAAAATATAAAGTTGTTCGAAATAACCCAAAGCTGTGTGTTCCTGGGAAAAACAACTGAAATACTCCAGAATATTAACGAGTGAAGTAGAAACAGAAGAATTATGGATAATTTATATTTTCCTTTTATCATTTTTAACATTTTGCAGTTTTTCTATAGTAATAATATATTACTTGTGTAATAAAATTCTTAAATCCTAATTTAACGACTAAAGCAATACATGCTCAGTGGAACAAATTCAAATACCAAAGTATGGAAAATACAAAGTGACACTTTGCCTTTTGTCCCACTATGGTTCTGCTCCTGTTTCTGTCCACTGTTTCTGATATTTTTTTTCTGCACCTCTATGCTCACATGCAAATACATGTGCATATACTTACATACTCACATACACGTGTGTACTTTAATTATTTTTAAAATAGATTTCATTTACTTATTCCAGAAAGAAGGAGGGTGGGAAGGAGCAGAAGGAGAGGGACAAGCAGACTTCCCACTGAGCATGGAGTCCTACATGGAGCTTGATCCCAGGACCTTGAGATCATGACCTGGGCTGAAAGCAAGAGTGTGATGCTTAACCGACTGAGCCCCACAGGCGCCCCACACATACAAATAAAAATAAACACCTAAAGGCCTGCAGAGTTTTGGAAGCCAGTTATTAAACTGTTAGTGACTTGAATGCAGCCATAATGAGAGTCTTTACCTCATGGATATCAGCAACACTAATTAAAGCTTCCTCTTTAAATGAGAGCTGGTTCTTAGCATCTTGCTGACGCATGGTATATATTTTATTCTATGGTTTACTTTTTGCTTAGCAATGCAAACCATGTTCTATGTCAGTTCTTAACAGCTCTTATTGAATCTTTTTATGGTTGCATGATCTTCCATTGCATGGATGTAATGATTCTCTATTGATAAACTTTTATGCTTTTTCCAATTTTTGATTCACAAATGATACCATAAGAAGTATCATGCTTATATCCTTTGATGTATTTGTGCAAGTCGTTCTAGAGGACACATTCTTAGAAGTGGATATTCTTTGGTCATGAAACATATAAATTTCAAGTTTGACTACTACTGGCAATGGCTAAAATATTCTAGTTTGTACATTAACCAATTCTCTGTCCTCTACCCACTACTTGATATTATCCATGTTCAAAATTTTCTAATTTATATGCCGAATAATTGATACTTTGTTTAATTATCATATGCTACCCATATTTTGTAAGTTTATTCTTTGTATACATTTCTTCTTAGTCTTTTATTATTGATTTTTAGGCACTCTTTATATATTATGGATACTACATTTCTGTTATATGTGTAGCAAATATTTTCTTCCAATATGTTATTTTTATTTTATCTTATTTAAGGCTTCTTTTGCCTTATGAGAGTTAAAATCTTGTTTATGACATCCAGGTTTCAAGTCAGAATTACGAATGTTGATCCGATCCAATTAAGGCTGTAAAATTATTAGATGATTTCCTTAGACTTCTTCCTTATGTTTTCATGGAAAGGGGTGCTTCAGTTCTTACCCAGAGACCCAAAAAGTGTTAGAAAGATCTCCTGTTTGCTTATTTACTTGCCTCCCTCATGAGAGAAGAACTTAATAATTTGATTGGTGAGTGTTAGGGGCAGATTTACAAATGTGTAGCCTGAGTATTAAAAGTCATTAAGTTTTCTATGGCACAGCCTCTTGGCTCCTGGAACATGTACACTCGAGCATGGACAGAGGGTGGGCAGAAGAGGATATGGAGAGAACTGTTGGTCTTCCATCATATAGTTTTATAGAAGGGCCTTTTCAATGCTTGTTAAAACTATGAAAATAAGACATTTGAGGGGCACTTGGGTGGCTCAGTGGTTGAGCGTCTGCCTTTGGCTCAGGGCATGATCCCAGGGTCCTGGGATCGAGTCCCACATCAGGTTCTCTATAGGGAGCCTGCTTCTCCCTCTGCTTATGTCTCTGCCTCTCTCTGTGTATCTCCCATGAATAAATAAATAAAATCTTTTTTTAAAAAAAGAAGAAATTAAGACATTTGAGGAAGGAAAAACCCCCCACAAAGAACAACCAACAATGGGCAATTAAAATGTAAGTGGTCAAGCTGTGAGATACATAGAATGTAAAATGAATGGCGATTTATTTATTTATTTATTTATTTATTTATTTATTTATTTAATTTATTATGTCAGCTCCACATCCACTGTGGAGGCCAGCGTGGGGCTTGAACTTACGACCCTGAGATCAATCAAGACCTGAGTTGAGATCTAGAGTCAGCGCTTAACCCAGTGAGCCACCCAGGTGCCCCGTAAAGTAATTTTAAAATGCTACCTCCCAATGTACGATACATTCCTACTGTTTAGTTGGCTGGTTCATGGAATGATTGTGTTTACTTGTCTCTTTGGAGGTAGGGAGAGCCATATGATAGTTCTGGCCAGTAGATTATGGGGAGAGCTGATGTGTGTTACTGCACAGCCAGGCATTCCATCAAGGCTGTGAGAACTTCAGTGGCAGTGGGCATGGAAGCATGTGTTTGGAAGGAGCCTCTGTCAGCACGGTCAGAGACCTCTGCCAACCCAAAGCATATAACACAAGCAAGGAAACAACACTGTTTTAAAGTCCCTGGGATTTTGATGTTGTTTATTACTGCAGCTTAACCCAGCCTATGCTGACTGTCCCATTTATTCACAAATGGTGTCTGCCCCATCTCTCAGCTCATGCCTTTTAGTGTCAGCCTATTTAGTGGAGCTTCTCCTGCAGCACCTGTCTCCAAGTGGTAAATGGATCTTATCTGAGCCTGCTGGAGACCCAGTAAGATGCCTGCTCCTCCCCTGTTTCAGCTTTTCATGTCCTTGTGGATGGCTAAATCATGCACACTGACCTGTTTTTAATTGGGGCAGAATGAATAGAAATCTTTTTATCTCAGGCTCTCTCCTATGCTGCCTCCAATCAGAAGGCCCGCTTTTGGGGGAGGGGGTCGGGAACACCTGCCAGGACATGAATAAAACTGGCACTTTGATCCCCATTGGGCAAGTGATTCTTGAATGTGTATATGTTCTCTGTAGGTTGGAACCCAGAGGGGAATAATGGAGGGTACTGGACTTTTTAATCTCCAACAGAAGATATTCTCCTTAATTTTATTCTTGTAGGAATTTTATATTTGGATCACAGGAGCAAAGTTTTAACAAGTTATATTTCGCACATTATTGTGTTTAACATGACACATTTAATTCAGGAATGCAGTCCTCAACTCCACCACCTTTCAGTGCAAAAATGGCAAGGAACTACAGTAGAGGAAAAAAGAAATGTAACTCTTGGCACTTTCACTATCTGGCCAAGGAATGGACACCAATGCTGTAAAGTAGCAAGGATTGTTTGTGAGCGCGATTTGTGTGACATTATTCTGCTGTCTATAAATATGTCCTAGATGCAAGGAGACCATGGAGAGGGAACTCCCCTGTAATGCTCATTTAGCAAAGAGAAGGGCTGCTTTCCAAACCAAGGCGAGGGCCATGGCAGTAATGGGGCATCAAACAGGCAAAATTGTATGTGTTGTCAATGGCTACAATGTAATTTTATTGATTTACAATGTTGAAAGTGAAGACATGATTTCTAGCTTATATAAGGTGTCACATTGGAGTAATTGCACCCCAACTGGATTTTATGACCAGAAAAGAACATGGTAATGCCTACACAGATTCCTCAGGCTGCCCTGCACTTATGGCTGATCAGTAATCAGGGAGTTATTATTAGCTGTTGTCGTGCTTGAATACTCATAGAAGGCACAGATGCTGTGTGGCTTGGATTTATTTGGTTTTAGCATACATTTTGAATCACCCAAAGAAAATCGTCTTGCTTTCTCAGTTTAGTCTATACTCCTTTTGTCCCGTCGATCTCCAATTGTCCAGATTTTCACCAACCTTCTCTTTTAGATGCTTTAACATACCTCAGGCTCCAATACAAAATATTTGGGAAATATTGCTGTCTTTAAGCCGAGCATTTGAGTCTGGAGCAGTGTTGCTCAAGGTGTGATTCGCAAATGACCTGTATCAGAATCACCAGGTTTCTAGGCCTTGCCTCCGAGGTACTGAGGTAGATCTCAAGAGAGTGAACAAACACCCTAGTGGATTCTTATGCACAACAGAGTCTGGGTACTTGGGAGTGAGGAAAGACAAAAATAAATAATGACTCAGATGAAAATGTTAAAGAATGTATAGGTTTTATTTTCATCACCATCTTGTTTTGCATTTGTGTGGTACCTTTGTTCAGAGAAACTCAGAAATCCAATTTTATGTCAGCTTTCCAAATAATCTTCATACTGCATCACATTAAAGATTTGTTGTGTGTAAGAATACATTCAGAAGAATAGATCTCAGAGGTGCCTGGGTAGGTCAGTGCATTAGGCATCTGATTCTTGGTTTTGGCTCAGGTCATGATATCACAGTTATTGGTTCGAGCCTCACATCAGGCTCTGTGCTCAGTGCAGAGTCTGCTTCAGATTCTCCCTCCCTCTGCCTCTTACTCACTCTCTCTCTCAAATAAAAAATAAAAATGTTAAAAAAAAGAATGGATCTCAGATATGTATATTTTATGTAAAGACCTGGTTTGGAGTTTTGACCCTGAAATGCTTCAAGATATTTTGAGAGAATTGCATCTAACGAAGGAGCAGACTGTAGCATTTATATTTGAAATTAAAACATGTTGGTTTTTCTGAGACTGGTCCAAGTTTATAAAGTGATCTTAAAAATATTGCCACCTCGGTCGTGAAATAATAAATGTTTTCTGAGACTGACCACTACTGTGATATGATTAAATTAGAAATCCATTTCTGTTCTTACAAGTTGTTGTGGTCAACACAAGATGTCATTTCTCACAGGGTAAAAAATGCTGACCAAGCCATGAATAAGTTGATAAATATGAGCATTTTTTTCTGCAGAAAAAAAGTGCTCAAGTTAGCATTCGAAGTAAGAAAGGATATATTTTCATATGATGTTTTACAAGAAGGATGTCATCTATTTTTATTTTTATTTTTGTACTTGTGGTTGGTTTAGCTGTGACACATAATGTAACTACCACAAACTCTCCTTGAAGACACAAAAGGTGAATTCCTATCTGTGATCATTCCCAAAGTGTATGTTCACCCATTGCTGAACCCTTACCAATGTGAATCTTATCTAATTGACTTTGCAGCATCTCTGTAAAGGCAGGCTGGTGCAAGGGGCATATGGTCTTCTAGTTAGTGACTTCTCTGGGTACACATGCGCCACCCCTACACCTTGCAATGATTTGCCTTGAAGCTCTTTAAGACTGCTAACCCTGTAGTTATGACTCTCATACACATCCCTCTATCAGTTGCAATTCCGCCCCCTATGAGCATCACGAATCCACACCCTATGCCCACATCTTGGTTGAAAACTTTCAGCACCTTGGTCAGCTACAGGCCCCAGCCAGTGGAGGCCAAGAGGAGGGTCCTGGAATTCCCACCATACAGTGCTCCAGAGTACTAGGGCTTCCGAAACACCAACTGGTGGCAACCCCAGCCCTCATTTATCCCAGGAGGTAGAAGGAAGAGTTTCAGGGCTACGTTATAGCTCTTTTTACTCTCCTTGCCAGGATTCTAGGCACTTTGCAATTAGACTTTATATTCTCCAATATTTACTTGCCTTAAGCTTCACTCTCTTCTGACTTCTCTTCCATTATTACCTGTGTTTTCACACCGAGACTAGATTCTTTGGAGTGATGGCCAAGTTTTATTTAAAAAAAAAAATTTCATTGAGGCATAATTTACATACCATTTATTTACTCATTGTAAATGTACACTTTGATGATTTCTAGTAAGTGTGTGGAGTTGTGCAATCATCACCACAAATCAGTTTTATTTTATATTTTTAAAGATTTTATTTATTTATTTACTCATAAGAGACAGAGAGAGAGAGAGAGAGGCAGAGACATAGGCAGAGGGAGAAGCAGGCTCCATGCTGGGAGCCCAATGTGGGACTCAATCTCTAGCTCTGGGATCATGCCCTTGGCTGAAGGCTGGCGCTCAACAGCTGAGCCACCCAGGTGTCCCTAAAAACCAGTTTTAGAACATTTCCATCATTCCAGAATGTTTCTTCCTGCCCACTAGCATCCAAGCTCCACTCCCACCTCCAACCGTTTCCTCCCAACCCCTGATCTGTGTCCTGTCACTACAAATTTGCCCTTTTCAGATGTTTTATTTATCTATTTTTATTTTAATTTCCACCACATTTTATTTATCCCTTCACAGTTGATGGACACTTGGATTGTTTCCAGTCTTTTGCTATTATAAGTAATGTTGCTGTGACCATTCACATACAAGTCTTTGTATGGACATATGTTTTCATTTCTCTTAGGTAGATTCCTTGGAGTGGAATTTCTGGGTCATATTGATACAGTTATGTTTCACTTTTTAGAAGTGGGTGTGGAGTTTTGTCAAATGTCTTTCCTTTTATATATCTATTGAAGTGGTCATGTAAGATGATTTTCAGATGTTAAATCAAACTCGCATTCCTAGGATGAATCTCACTTGGTAATGTGGTAAAATATTTTTTTTATCTGTAGATTAGTTTGGTTTTTAATTTTTAAAAGGATTTTTGCTTCTATAATTCATGAGGAATGTTGGTGTATGATTTTATTTTATTATGTTTTCAGCTGGTTTTGTTAAAAGAACAATCCTGACCTCATAGAATAATTTGGAAATTCTTTCCTCTTTCCCGGCTTTCTGGAAGATGGTATTTAAATCTATGATAGAATTCATCAGTGGGGCCACCTAGGATTGGGATTTACTTTGTGGGAAGGTTTTTCAATTATTAATTCAATTTCTTCACTAGTTAAAGATCCATCTATACAGATTTTTCTCTTCCTTCTTGAGGCAGTTTTGGTAATTTGTCTTTCTGGAAATGTCTCCAATTCATCTAATTTGTCAAATTTGTTGTTAATAATAACTTCTTATTATCTTTTTAATTTCTGTAAGTTTAGTTCTAGTGTTCTCTCTCTTGTTCTTCATTTTGGCAGTTTGTGCCTTTTTTTCTTTCTTTTTCTTAATTTAGCAAACAGTATGTTGATTTTGTTGATCTTTTCAAAGAATCACCCTTTGATTTCATTATTTTCTCTAATTTTAAAAAATATTCCTTTGATTTCCATGCGAACTTGTGATATTTCTCTGTTTTGGGTTCAGTTTGCTCTTATTTATCTAGTTTTTTAAATAGAAGTTTAGGTTATTGAATTGAGAACTTGTTACTATTGTGATATAGCCATCAATTTCCCTGTATGCACTGCTTTAGCTGCATGCCATACATTTCAATACTTCATGTTTTTGTTTTGATTGAGTTCACAATATTTTGCAATTCTCTTTGATCATGAGCTTTAAGAAGTGTGTTCTTTAACTTCCAAATATTTGGGGATTTATCAGATTTCTATCTTTTGTTGACTTATTAAATTCTGTTGTAGTCATAGAACATACTACATTATTTCAATCCTTTGAATTTATTGAGATTTGTTTTATAGCCAAGCACACAGATTAGCAAACAATGGCTTGTGGTTATACCTTATACCTCTTAACTTATTACATACACTCTGCTTCACCATAATTCTAACTAAATTCTGCTGTGTTATGTCTGCCATTGAGCCCCAGGAGTGAAGTTTTTATTTCAATTCTTGTACTTTTTACCTTTAGAATTTCCATTTGGTTTTTAAAGCTGATTTCTTTTTTAAGATTTTATTTACTTGTTCATGAGAGACACAGAGGGAGAGAAACAGAGACACAGGCAGAGGGAGAAGTAGGGTCCCTGTGGGGAGCCTGACACGGGACTCGATCCCAGTACTCTGGGGTCATGGCATGAGCCAAAGGCAGATGCTCAACCACTGAGCCACCCACGTGCTCCTCCTTTAATTCTTAAATGTAATCTCCTTTAGTTTTTTGAACGCACATATAATACTGAGTTTAAGTCTTTATCACCTCAATCTGACATCTGAAGACTCTGAACAATTTCTCTTAACCACCCCTTTCCACCCTAGCTCAGTGTAACAACACTTTCCTGTTTCCTTGCGTGGCTTTTTGTTGAATATGGAACATTTTTGGAAATCATAGTACTCTGGATTCAGATTTTTCCCTCCCAGAGGGCTATTATCATTGATGTTTTAAAAAATTTGCTCCCATCTTTATTTAATAACTTATTTAGACTGGGGTGTCAAAATTCATATCCTCTATAGTATGTGGCCACTGATCTCTCTGCTCAATTATCCCTCCCATCTTGCTCCTCTTTTTAAACCTGCCCTCTTAGGAGTTCCTCTCTTTCTACAAGGCCTTGTGGTGAGCCAATGACTGGTCAGAGTTTGGACACAAACATCTAATACTGGTAAATCTCCTCCTTTCTGTTGGTGGGTCTGTATGTGGGTTCTGGAGCACATTCAATGTGTAAGCAGTTTTCAATCTTTTCCTTCTCTTACTTCTCACCAGACACTCCAGTATCTCCTGTGCCAACACAGAGAGGCTCCTGGTACAGCATAGATATGTGAATAGCTTGGGCCTCCTCCATGCTTCCCCATGTGTACACCTCTCCTTCAATCAGTCAAGGATATCAAGTGTCTCTATGACTGTCTCATTTCCCTCATCTGTTCAATTTCTGGCTGACCCACCAGGGTCCCTGCCAGGTTTGAACCTCAGGCTGTGGGAACTGCTGGCTGCCCCAATTCCTTTGTCATTGAGATTGTCACTACCCATGAGTCTGGTAGGCGTGGGATTTTCCGACTACTGCTCCAAATCAAGTCTGTTTGCTCCTACAGTTAAGCTAATGGAGTCCCACTGTTTTTATCCCAAATTTAGTATTTTTCATTAATCTGTCCTTATTAGTTTGTTCTGAGCATTTGGTCAGTTTCTAGGGTACTGAGATTCTTATTTTTGCGACATTTGTCCTGCTTTATATTTACTGTTTGGTGACCTCCTCACTTCACCTGTCCACTAGGACACCTGTTTTTGTGTCCTCACAAACAGCAGCATCTTGGATTATTTCCTGAGAACCTGCAGGTCCCTAGCTTATCCCAGCTCATGGGACACCTCCTGTGGCCCTGTCTGGTGCTCTAATGATGGTTCGGGGGCTCCTGGAGAAGAAAGAATTAAATATGTTTTTATTCTTTTGTATTTTCCTGCTGGTGAGCCTCGGGTCATTACTTAGAGTGACTTTTTGATAGGCAAGAGTCCTACCAGCAAAGGAGGACATCAGGGAGAAGAAGAGCACCAGCCGTGTTGTACTGAACACAAATGACTCACTTTCTGTTTTTCCTTAAAATCAAACTGTAGAGCTGGCTAGTTTCCATGTTGTTCTGTATCCTAATGTATATGTTTGAAAGGGTTTAGTAAGAAAATACCTATGAGAGCCTGCGCTCAATAGTCTACTTGTAAGTTTATGTGCACATAATATTCAGATTGCTGAAGTATCTGATGGAAAACATCAGAATATTTGAGGAACAATCACATTTCTGTACCCGTGCTTTTCAGAGCTGCTCTGCAGAAATACTCATCTTGAAAGAAAGCTCTTGGTGTATGAATTGAACAATGTTTGAGTAGGGCATTTAGTAATAATCTTTGAGACTTTTACGGAAAGTATTTTTTTCACTGAGGTGTAGCTGTTCCTTTCGTGTTGGTTGCTATCCTCTCCAGGAAAAGGAAGTGTGTTCCCCTAAAACACATGTTATTAAGGCATATTCTCAGAAGCAATATGGATCCAGTGGGTTGGCAAGGGAACAGAAAGCTTCTGACAAAGGGTTTGACACTATCTCCGTTGTCAAACTCAGTGTACCCATGAGTGCTTTTCTTCTCTCTAGTTCGTTAGTCTTTGTTGAAGCTAAAAGTGTTCTCATGATGCACAATGTTGTGTTGAGAGTGGCATGAATCAACTATATGTATACACATATATACAATACATATTTGCCATTTGTGTGCTATTCACCTCTCACATGAACGTGAACTTTGAGCCTGGCCAAGCTCTTTCCTTCCAGTAACTGTGGCAGGTGATGGGAGAGTAACCATTGATCATTTGAGTGTCAGAGGGTCCAGCCCTGAAGCCTGGTGCCTACGAAGTGGCACATGAGACTTTCAGGAATCTTGGGGTGACAGCAGAAAGCAAGCAGATGCTGTCTTTGCAATGTCTCAGGTGCTATACTAGATTAATGTCCATTATTGTTAATCTTCAGAACAATTACATAAAATAGATATTATGACTCCATTGTAAACTTGAGAAAAGTTTATACCTGGAGAAATTAAGTAATAATCAAATGTTACAAAGCCAGTGTGAGGGAAAGCAAGATTTGAAATTTCATGTATCTGATTTCAAAGCCTGGGCTCCTGGCCACTCTGATATACTGCTTTTTTGGGCCTCAGAGTAGCTTAGCTAAAAACAAATGTCACTCATTCATTTAGCCATTTACTTATTCATATATTCAGCATTTATAAGGTGCCCAGCGTGTGCCAGAACCATGCTAGTTCTTGGTTTTGTCCACTCTCAGCTCTTTTGCAAGACTCTGCTTCTAAGATCTTCTGTCCTTGCTTCTGGGCTTTTGGAGCTCCTGATCAGGAAGGTCAGGATTCCCAGACTAGCAGCATCAGCATCATCTGGGAACTTATTAAAAAGGCAAATTTTTGGGTCTGCTCAGACCTACCGAATCAGAAACTTTAGGAATATACTGAAGACACAGAATCTACCACACTCTTTGAAAGGCCATGGCAGGGCTAATTTAGGATGGAACAGTCCCTTTAGAACAGTGGTAGAGGAAAGGGTTACTCATTTTTCAGATGTAACTCCCAAGGTAAAGAAGGAAAAGTTGAGAGACTGCATCACAAGTCTATCATATGGGCTTTTTATATTTATTCCAGAAAGTAGGTGTTCGCTGGGGGGAGTTTCTAGTGTATTAACTATATCCAATTTCCTTTCCTACATTTGATTCCTGGTAACTTTTCACCTATTAAGGTACTCCATGGAAGACAATGCTAATCATCCTTTTATTTTCCTCCTTTTTCCTTTCTTCCCAGTCCCTCTGTCCCTACTTTTCTCCTTCCTCAAATATATTGAATATATAGATACACACTTGACAACACCACGATCACCCTTTTTCCTCTCAGAAGATCCTTAGAGTAAGATGGAATACTTAATATATAAAATGTTTTTGGGTGCCTGGGTGGCTCAGTCTGTTGAGTGTCTGCCTTCAGTTCAGGTTATGATCCTGGGGTCCTGGGATTGAGTCCAGCATTGGGCTCCCTACTCAGTGGGGAGCCTACTTCTCCCTTTCCCTTTGCCTGCCACTCTGCCTACTTGCGTGCTCTATCAAATAAATAAGTAAATAAATAAAATATTCTTTTTCTAAATGCATGAAATGTTCACAAGTGGATTGTATGATCTGTATGCATATGCTACAGGTAATTGCCAGGTTTTTTTCTGCCCCTTACCATTAGTTTTACCATTATTTGGAGGGTATTAAAAACTGTACTCAGGCTGAAATGCTGTATAAATAGTTTCAAGCCATCTTGTGTCTCTGACCTAAAAGAAATAATCACTGGCAAATAAAACAACAAAATGAAATTTGAAAAAAAATATGTCCTTAGGGGCTCGTGGGTGGCTCAGTTTGTTAAGCATCCTACTCTTGATCTCAGCTCAGGTCTTGATCTCAGAATCATGAGTTCATGCCCCACATTGAAATAAAGGTTCTTAAACATTTATAAAGTTTGTAATTCTCTCTCTTATAATCAAAACTACCACAAGACAATTTTCTACATCTTATATTCAGAAGTATGACTAGTCAAGTAATGCCCTTTGCAAATGATAATGATTATTATATTAATTACTATTACACATTCCTTTATAAAAAGTTACAAAAGTCATTATCCACTCTCACCCTCACAGCAGTCAGTGAAGGTATACTTGTTCCTATTTTATAGAAAAGACAAATAAGCCACAAGAAGTTTAACAACCTAGTCAAACCTACAATATTGTGGTGACATTGAATAATGGAGTGAATGGCATTTTAAAATGTGTGGGTTCATTTTAGATCTCTGGTACTTTCAAAATAACCATGGTTTATTTAATTTTCTGGGATTGAGAGGTAGAACATAATTATGAATTAATACAGGTGATGGTTCTGAAAATATAGGTGTAGAGGCAGTGGAGATAAATATTGAGAGAAGAGGGGAACGATGACTCAGGAAAGGCTGGCCTGAGGACGGCTGTTGATACAGAGACAAAAGTTGAGTGGGAGACAGCTGTGAGCTCTGGTGGGGGTTGAGGAAGAGAAGGAGAGAAAGAAATGTTCCTCACAGAGCATAGGAAAATATTAGAGCTTTTGAAGGAATTGAAAGAACACCTGTATAAGCACATGGAAAAAAAAATGTAGAAGTTGAGGATGAGTGGTGGGTAGGACACATCATGTAAGGATTATTCATTATCCTCCAAAGCATAGAAAGTCCTGAAGAATCTTAAAGGGGTTTAGAGTCTGTTGGTGGGGGAGGATGATATGGTCACATTTGCCACTTAAAATGGAACGCTGGGTACAGAGAGGTGGGTAGATTGAGTGGGAACAAGATTACCAGAAAGTGACTTGGGCTAGAAAGTGTGGACCATGGGGAGAAAATAGAAGACACAGTCAAAAGACATCAGGAGAATAAATTGGATTTAGAGATTAAGTGTGGGTGGTAAGCAAGGGGAAATGGTATTTAAATGTGTGGCTCTTAGAATGTTTTTGTTTGTTTCTTTAAGCTATTAATGCATATAAAAAAGAGCTCTGTGGTGCTATGATTTATGTGTCGTTCACGGCTTTCTCTTTGGAGATGAGAAAAGATGCAATGGCAGGCTTTCTTCCTCTAAAGCAGGAGACGATTCATCATTGTATTCCAGGAAGCCACCAGGCTCAGAACGCTGGCAGACTTGAATCTTATTTATGATAGCAAATCTTGCTTTTCTGAACACTGATAAACATAATCAAAATTTTAAGAAATTCTGCCCTCATGAGTAAGAATAGTAAATAACTAATGTTATTGAGGTTACTCTGCCTGTTAAAGATGTTTATTCTTAACTCCTTCAATTAGAAGCAAATGAATTTTTTTTTCTTCCTTCAAACCATGACTTTTTCTTTCTTTGTTAAGTCTTGTTTCTTTCATTTCATAGTTAGATTCTATATGTTTGACTAAAAACAAACATACAAAGCAGGTGAATAATATTCTAGGCATTGACTGAAAAAAAAAATACTCCTAAAGCTGAAAAGAGTGGATTGCCTCTAGATCCACAGAAACATAGCA
The DNA here is from genome assembly GCF_053574225.1 of Canis aureus. Lineage (NCBI taxonomy): Eukaryota > Metazoa > Chordata > Mammalia > Carnivora > Canidae > Canis > Canis aureus. Next base: position 45,725,942 of record NC_135631.1, read on the forward strand.
TACAGGTTTTTTAAATCTAATAATATTACTATATCTTGATGTTGACTGTTCTGTCAATATTTCCTGAGGCATGATGGACCTTCTCAAACTTTAGATTCAAGTCTTCTTTTATTTCTAAAAATGTTATTAAAGTGCACTTTATTTTTTTCCCAATATTTTAGTTATCTTCTTCTGGTATTGAATATTTTTTTTGGGGGGGGGGGGTCTGGATTCCTCACCTACCAATAGCTCTCTAATCTTAAAAAAAAAAACACTCCTTTTTGTTTTGCTTTGTTTGGTTGCATTTAATTTTGCGTCGGTTTTAATCCATTCTTCTATATTTTCATCAATATCTATTCTCCCAGATGTGGCTTCAGTTTTGTCTTTATTTTTGTGATTTTATTTTTCTGCTTTTCTCTTGAGCTCTGCCAACTCATGTTTTATCTCTGGTTTTATCATGTCTTCTCTGATTTATTAAATCTCTACTTTATATTCTTGTTTTATACAGGTTATTGTTCAATTGGGCTTAAAAATATAAAACAACATATTTTGACATAATCTTTAAACTGCCTCATGAGAAAAACTTTCTGGCATTTGTTCTTCGCCTGGTATTTTTTTTTTATTATTAATGGTACCCCATCATTTTTCTAGTTGTATTTTTATATGGATAACGTATTGGTTCCCTTTTTTTATTACTATGGTAGGAATTCAGGACTTTCTAGAATTCAGGACTAGAGCTAAATAGAAGTTATGCATGTGTATTGGGGGCAGTGGAATTGATGGCAGGGGTTGATGATGCTGTGTTCCACCCCCGCAGAATTTTTTAAAATAATAGGATTGTGCATATGGGGGTGCTGTTTTAGACTTTACTTTTCTCCAGTCAACTGA